>NC_051063.1:63134517-63832017 GCF_004664715.2 Peromyscus leucopus | reverse complement strand
GTGACTGTGAAACCATAAAATGAATTGCAATGTTCCTTTTGTTTCTATTTTATGTAATAATTTGAGGAGTATTGGTATCAACTCTCCTCTAAAAGTCTGATAGAATTTATGTGATAAAACCGTCTGGCATTGGATAGTTTTTGTTTGTTTGTTTATTCTGTTTTTTAGGGGGGAGAGACTTAACCTTCTATTTCACTAGGTGTTATCAGTCTATTTAAATTGTTTATCTGATCTTGACTTAACTTTGGTAAGTGGTACCACCAATTGAGAAAACTGTCCATTTCTTTTAGATTTTTCCAAATTTGTGAAGTATAGGTTTTTAAAGTATGTCCTTATGATTCTTCGGATTTCCTCAGTGTCTGTTGTTATGTCCCCCTTTTCGTTTCTGGTTTTGTTAATTTGGATATTCTCTCTGTGTCTTTTAGTTAGTTCGGATAAGGGTTTGTCTATCTTGTTGATTTTTTTTTTAAAGAACCAACTCTTTATTTAATCAATTCTTTGTATTGTTCTCTTTGTTTCTATTTTATTGATTCAGCCCTGTTTGATTATTTCCTGCAGTCTACTCCTCTTGGGTGTGTTTGCTTCTTTTTGTTCTAGAGCTTTTAGGTGTACTATTTAGTTGCTAGTATGAGATCTCTCCAATTTCTTTATGTAGGCACTTCATGCTATGAACTTTCCTCTAGCGCCACTTTCATTGTGTCCCATAAGTTTGAGTATTCGTTGTCACTGAATTCTAGAAAGTCTTTAACTCCTCTCTTTATTTCTGTCTTGACCCAGTTTTCATTGAATAGAGATTTGTTCAGTTTCCATGACTTTGTAAGCTTTCCAGTGTTTCTGTTGTTGTTGATATCCAACTTTAACCCATGGTGGGCTGATGCAGAGAGTTATTTCAGTTTTCTTGTATCTATTGAAGACTTGCTTTGTGTCCAGGTGTGGGGTCATTTCAGAGAAAGTTCCAGGAGATGCTGAAAGGAAGGTATATTCTTTTGTGTTTGGGTTAAATGTTCTGTAGACATCTGTTAGGTCAATTTGGTTTATAACATCTGTTAACTCCAATATTTCTGTTTAATTTTTGTTCTGGATGACCTGTCCATTGGTGAAAGTAGGGTAATAGAAGTCTCCCACTGCTGGGCGGTCGTGGCACACACCTTTAATCCCAGCACTCGGGAGGCAGAGGCAGGCAGATCTCTGTGAGTTCGAGGCCAGCCTGGGCTATAGAGCAAGTTCCAGGACAGGCTCCTAAGCTACACAGAGAAACCCTGTCTCAAAAAACAAAAACAAACAAACAAAAGGTCTCCCACTATGAGTGTGTGATGTTTGATGTGTGGTTCAAGCTGTAGTCAAGTTTATTTTTACAAACTTGTGTGTCCTTGTGTTTTAGGGCATAGATTTTAAGAAATGAAACGTCATCTTGGTGGATCTTTCCTTTGGTGAGTATGTAGTGTTCTTCCCTACCTCTTTCAATTAATTTTAGTTTAAATTCTATTTTGTTAGATACTAAAATGGCTATACCAACTTGCTTCTTAAGTCCATTTGCTTGGAATATCTTTTTCCAACCTTTCACCCTGAGGTGATGTGCCCTCCTTAGTGTTGAGGTGTGTTTCTTAGATGCCACAGAAGGATGGGTCCTATTTTCACATCCATTCTGGTAGTCTGTGTCTTTTTAATGCAGATTTGAGAGATATCAATGACCAGTGATTGTTGATTGCTGTTATTTCGTTGTTTGGGGTGTGTGTGTGTGTGTGTGTGTGTGTGTGTGTGTGTGTGTGTGTGTTTCCCTTCTATTTATTATGTATACAGTGTTCTGTCTGCATGTATCCCTGCAGGCCAGAAGAGGGAGCCAGATCTCATTACAGATGGTTATGAGCCACCATGTGGATGCTGGGAATTGAACTCAGGACCTCTGGAAGAATAGCCAGTGTTCTTAACCTCTGAGCCATCTCTCCAGCCCTGTATTATGATTTCTTATATTTGGGTTTTGATTGGGTGGGCTGACTCTGCATGTGTATGTGTTTCTAGTGGTTTTTTTCTTTGTTGTTTATTTTGTTTTATTCTGGTTTTTTTATTTGCCTGTTTGTTTTCTAAAGAGAGAGAGAAAGAAAGCACAGAGTTGAAAGGGTTGGGGAGTAGAAAGGATCTGGGAGGAGATGTTGGAGGAGAAACTATGAACTGAATATTACATGAAAACAATTTATTTTCAATTAAAAAAGAACTTGGATTGGTGTTACTCTTACACCAATCATCCATGTTGCCTCTTAGACACATGCTGGTAAATTTGTTCTGGGGCCCAGATCTTTGTAAGGTTTGGCTAATATTTATTCTAGTTGTTTATTCTGAGCTGGTTGTTGGCCATTGGGATGGATGTTTCTTTTGGCCTGCTTTCAGAGCGTTGGTCAGGTCCTGCATGTACTTGTTAGCACTCAGCCTTTTTCTCCAGCTGCTTTTTCCACTTTTCAACTGCCTCTCCTGCTAATTGTAGTGTCATTCTTTTTTTAGTTTACAAGTTCTATGAGTTCTGATCATAAAGATCCCAAAGTTCAGGGTCATTGTTACCTACAGCCAAATGTGGGAGGTAATTGTCAACTTGGAAGAGTCACCTGGAAGAAGGGCCTTTGGGCATTCCCATGGGAGAGTCTCTTGATTATGTCAAATTTAATGAGAAGACCCATTTTACCTGTAGGCATGACTACTTCCTGGACAAAGGATCATGGACTGTTTAAAATGGAGGACATGAGCCAGCACCAGCACACATGCAATCATTACCCTCTCCTTCTGACTCCAGACATAATGTGACCAGCTGCTTCCAGCTCCTGCTGCCTTGGCATCAGAGACATGATGGATTGTACCCTGATGTGATGGCTGTTCTTGGCTGTCAACTTGACTATATCTGCAATAAACTGCAATCCAGAAGAAATGGAGGACACACTTGTGATCTGGATCTTGAAGCAAGAAGACAATATGCCTTTGATCTGAATCTTGAGGCTGGAAGACACACCTCTAATCTGGGCCACACCTTCTGCTGGAAGCCTATATAAGGACAATGGAAGAAGGAAGGGTTCCTTCTTCACCTGCTTGCCCTCGCCTTGTCAGCACATCCATTCCTTCACTGGCACTGGAGCCTACCTCTTTGGGATTCAGTATATACAGAAGACTAGCTGAGACACACAGTCTCATGGGACTGAGCAGCAACTAGATTCTTGGGCTTTCTATTCACAATTAGCAATTGTTGGACTGCAGCCTGTAAGTCATTCCAATAAATTTATATACACAAATACATATGACAGAGAGTCATTCCATAAGTTCAATTGTAGCTGGAGAGCTTTTCTCTCCAGGTCCCATCAAGTCCCGCCCGTCCCGGAGTCCACTTATAAAATAAACACACAGATGCTTATATTATTTAAACTGTTTGGCCATTAGCTCAGGCCTATCATTGTTTAGCTCTTAGTCTTATATTTAGCCCATTTTTATTAATCTATACTTTGTCACATGGCTCATAGCTTACTGGTACCTTACATCTTGCTTGTCCTGGTGGCGGCTCCAGGCAGTCTCTCCCCTCCTCCTGAGAGAACAGGAAGTAGTGGGGAGACACTGGCAGCCACTGCTGTGACAAACAGCATGTAAAGATGCCAGTAAGCCACGAGCCACATGGCAAGGTATAGATTTATAGAAATGGATTAATTTAAGATATAAAAACAGTTAACAAAAAACCTGCCATGGCCATACAGTTTGTAAACAATATAAGTCTCTGTGTGTTTACTTGGTTGGGTCTGAGCGACTGTGGGACTGGTGGGTGACAGAGATTTGTCCTGACTGTGGGCCAGGCAGGAAAACTCTAGCTACATTCTATGACTCTAGAGAACCCTAATTAATACACCTGCATTGCAGACTACAATATACCTTTCCCTCCTTAAGTATCTTTCATCAGAGTATTTTGTCACAGCAATAGGAATAGAAAAATAAGACAGCATGCAACATTCTCAGAGGGAAGGCCAAGACATTCCACCTTGATTTGGGTCTTGAAGGAATCTTAATGAATCAGCTGGGAAGACACACATATCAGAGTGATCCTGAGCTTTGTCATGTTCCTAAAAACATGCAGAATACATTTAAGACACACAACAGTAAGAACTGACCTTAGAGTAGTAATCTGAGGATTTATTTTGAAGAGCAGGTATTCAAATCTATTTGTAAAAATTGACCTACTATACAGAATTTTCATGATGGTAATGATCTTCACACTTCTAAATTGATGATCCAATTTAAAAAAGGACATTTTTTTAAAAAGCAAATGTCTTCCTGGCTTCTTTATCAATAATCAGGTGTCCATAGGTGTGTGGATTTACATCTGGGTCTTTAATTCAATTCCACTGATCATCATGTCTGTTTTTTATGCCAATACCATGTGGCTTTTATTACTCTAGCTCCATAGTACACCTTGAAATCAAGAATAGTGCTGGAGAGATGGCTCAGAGGTTAAGAGCACTGCTTGTTCTTCCAAAGGTCCTGAGTTCAATTCCCAGCAACCACATGGTGACTCACAACCATCTGTAATGAGATCTGGTGCCCTCTTCTGGCTTGCAAGGATATGTGCAGACAGAACACTGTATACATAATAAATAAATAGATTTTTTAAAAAAAAAAAAAAAGAATAGTGATAGATGTTTTTTTACTTTACAGGATTGTCTTAGCTGTCCTGGGCTTTTTGTTTTTCCATATGAAATTCTGCATTGTCCTCTCAAGATCTATATAGAATTGTGTTGGAATTTTGATGGAGATTGTACTGAATCTGTATCTAGATTGTTTTTGGTAGGATGGCCATTTTTGCTATGTTAATTCTACTGATCCATGAGCATGGGAGATCTTTCCACCTTCCAATATCTTCTTGAACTACTTTCTTCAAAGACTTGAAGATTTTATCATACAAGTCTTTTACTTGCTTGATTAGAGTTATTCCCAAGATATTTTGTATTTGTGACTGCTGTGAAAGGTGTTGTTTTCCTGTTGTGTGATATTTTGATTGTGTTCTGACAAATAAAGCTTGCTTAGAGTCAGAGGGCAGAGCTAGCCACTAGCTGACCTAAATTAACCATAGAGATTGGAGGATTGTAGACAGAGAGGAGACAGGAAGTAGTAAGGTGGGACAGAGAGGGGATCTCAGCCTTTTTGGATGGGGGAATGCTAGAGGTAGGAGGTGACTGGTGGCTGCTTCCTGCTTCTCTGATCTTTCAGGTTCTTACTCCAATATCTGGCTCTTGATTTTTTGTTGATAAAGATTAATTAGATTAATGTTTCATTTCCCTGATTTCTTTCTCAGTCCATTTGTCATTTGTATATACAAGGGCTACTGATTTTTCTGAGTTAATCTTGTATCCAGCCACTTTGCTGAAAATGTTTATCCCAGGTAAAATTCTCACAGTTCCCAGGCAGTCTATACTATTGCCCACACTGGGGATAGGCAACTTTACAGGTTCCTATATCTTCTACCCACAAATGACTGTCATCACTGCTTGTACCAGCAGCCAAACTCCCCAGTGGGAGTCAGCAGGGTATGCCTCAACAGTATGTACAACCCCCCCCACCCCCCGCCGGGATGTTCCCGGGAGTGGAGAAACGGTACCCTTTGGTGGGAAAATTGCCCACCCCTAGGGTAAGCTTAGTTTCTTTTTTTCCTGTATTGTTTTACACATATGTCTGTCTACTCTTGCCTATTGTCCTGGTGCTTTGGGGGGTGTCAAGAATTAAGGTGCTCACTGTCCCAGTATTCACAAAAGCCCAAGTATGTAGTCCATTAATGATACACTACCCAGTGCATCTGTAATTCAACAGGATGCCTCTGGCCATGCATGACCCTCATTTGCAAGCAATGTTGTCACCCAGTCAGAGGAGCAGCTTGAGTAGTTACACACACACACACACACACACACACACACACACACACACACACACACACCTCAGCTCTTAGAAGTGAGAGAATTGTGCTGCAAAGGGAGAGGGTTGTGCTGCTAGTTTTATGTCAGCTTGACGCATGCTGGAGTCATTTTGAACAAGAAAAACCTCAATTGTGAAAATGGCCCCAATCAAACTGGCCTGTGGTATTCTCTAGATTGATGTACTAGTGCCCAGCTCATTGTGGGTGGTCTTGCCCCTAAGGTGACGGTCCTTGTGCCATAAGAAGCAAGCCAAGCAAGCCATGAGAAGCAAGCCAGTAATCAGCATTCCTCCATGGCCTCCATCAGTTCCTCCTCCAAGTTCCTTCCCTTGTTGAGTTCCTCCCGACTTTCCTCATTGATGGACTGCTGCCTAGAAGTATGTGAAATAAACCCTGTCCTTTCCGACTTGCTTTTGGTCATGATGTTTTATCACGGCAATAGACACCCTAAAGTAGACAAGGGCTTTCATTTCCTCCTACCAGAGGCCTGAACTTGGGGTGCAGACTGTCACAAGCCATTTTGTAGCAGCAGCCTACTGCCCCAGCAACCTCCACACTCATCAGACTCTGCAGCCTCAACTCACGTAGAGCACTCAGGAAAGATGTTTGGATAGGACCAGGTAGGGTTAGAGTTAGTTTTTTATATCTAGTGATAGAGATTGAATTAAAGTCAGAGAAAGTTGTATAACATGACTTTTTTTTCCTGGACATATCTTGTATTAGAAATGGGTCTGGGATCCCAAGAAAATGACCACACAATCTACAGTATTTCTTCAAGGCAAAAAGTTTTACTTCTGCAGAGGAGTGTATGGGCAAACCCTATCCAGCCTACAAGCACACCAAGCAGGAATCATGCTGGGTTTTTATTTCTAATGAAAAAGGTATCCTGTACCTCACCACACATTCTTACTCAGTTGACAGAGATGTGTCAGTGGGAGAGGGCTTTGAGGTTTCAAAATATTTGTGTGATTTCCAGCCTCCCTCCCCCCACCCCATGGTTGGAGATCAAGATGTGTGCACCCGGATGTTACGTCATTCCACCATCATGGACTCTAACCCTCTGAAACTGCAGGTCAAGTTAAACAATTCCTTTTGTAAGTCGCCTTGTTTGTGGTATTTTATCACAGCAATAGAAAAGTAACTTAGTTGAATGTGTGCATGGGAGTACAGATTCACACAGAGGCCAGGAGACAGTCTCACCCCTTGTCAGCTACCATGTGAGCTGCACAATATAAGCACTGGTAACGGAACTTAGGTTCTGTGAAAGAGCATTGCATGTTTATAACCACTGAGCCATCTCGAGCCCTTAAATGAATTTTGTCTTATTTAACACTTTGAGACAGAACATTTCTTTTCCATGCCCTGCTTTTGTGTGAATACATCTCCCATCCTCATTCGTTTAAGCTTGTTTTTAGATGCTTTTCTAAATCTGTGAAACACTCAGATGTTATCATTATGTCATCTATGCAATGTCCCACAAAAAGCAGGCAGTTCAACAACCCAGCAAGTCTGCCGCAGCACAGAAGACACCATAGCTTGTATCAGTTCTTCAGTCAAAAGAGCAATGTTAAGCATAGTGGTGTGGCTGTGGAGACCACTTTATCTAGCTCTCTATAATCCATGACCATTCTTCAGGAGTTATCTGGCTTCTTCATAGACCATACTGGGCTTTTGAAAACATGTTGATCTAGGCAAAAAGAAAAATTACCTTTTCTGACTCCTTTCCTGTAATTCTATCATAGCCCCCAGGCAGTCTATACTGTGTGATATTAACCACCATACTGTGGCAGACAACTTTACAAATTTTCAGTCTGACCACCCTCACAGTTTGTATCTTTAGGATAAGCTCTCCAGTGGTGGCATGTCAGGTGTGCCCCAGCAATACAATCACCCCCAGAATATTCTCTTGCAGTAGAGAAGTGGGGTGGTTGGCCACTCCTAAATAAGCCTGGTCCTTTTTACCTGTACTGTCTTATTTCCATACCTACCTGCTGTTGTCCCTTTTGCCTTGGGAGTTGCTATGTATTTATTTATACTTGGCTCCTGTATGCACCAGAACCAGGTATTTTGCACAGTAATTGCATAGCAATGAATCTGTCAGATTGCAACTCATAGTTTGCCTTGGCCATCCTGTCAGGGGAGCAGTTTGGTTAGTCCTACCCAAGACCATCTCTTCCCTTCACAGGACACATGGGGAGTCACTTGAATTTCCCTATCCCTTTTCTTTCCATCACTCGTTTGCTGAACTGCTGGTCAGTTTTTCAATCTTAGAAGACCCACAAGTATAGCATTTGGTTCTTTATTTTCTCCCTAAAAAGTCCAGCTCAACACAGATCTTTTCACATTTCTTTTCAGGTAACTCCAATAGAACCTATCATCTGTTTTCTCATGTATTACCTTGGTTTAGTCAGGTTCTAAAGCAACAGAACTGATAAAAATGAATATATATTAGAGTGGCTTGCAGGCCGTGTTCAAGCTAGACTTACAGTGGCTATCTCCTGATGGAAAGGCCGAGAATAGGGTAGTTGTTCAATCCGCAAGACTGGATTCCTCAGCAATTTGAATCTGGTGCTGGAATCCTAGCAAATTCCTAGAGAGCTGCTGGTGTTCAGTCTACATTGGAATCCCAAATAAGTAGGTTCTAATACCAGCAAAGATGTTTCAGCAACAGGACAGATGAACCTTCCAGTCAGAGTGAGGGCAAGCAGGCAAAAAGCAAATACCTCCCCCTTCCATATCCTTTTCTGTGGGCTGCTACCATAAGGTGTGATCCAGAATTAGGGTGGGCCTTCCCACCTCAAATGATTCAATCAAGAAAAATCCCTCACAGGTATGCCCAGCTGGTTGGGTTTTAGTTTTTTCCAGATACAATCAAGTCGGTATACAAGTTTAGCCACCACACACCTTAAGAACTTGATTTATATGCCAGTTAGGCCACTCGGGTCCCACCATAGGACTCAGTTAAGCCAGTGAAGCTCCAATACTAATTTTTAGGTCACTGCTGAATAAGTTGCTTTTTTAACTGCCCTTCAACCACAGTTATATTTAACACTTCTCTCATTTCCAGGTCTCTCTCAGATGCCTCTCCTTCCTCTGTTGTCTTCTGTCCCCTGGTATCCATGGGGATGTCAGTCCGTCATAGCCAAGTACTGCTAATGTCTTATATAGGCTAGTCCATCAGTGACTGATTTCCCCCATGCTCCCTTAGGATAATCAGCCTTTGACTTAAGAAGGGATGTGTAATTATAATGCTATTTTTCTATTTTTCTGCCTCCACAAAATCCAGACTGATCCGATCTGCCCCTGTGTCACAGCCTCAAGACGAAGTTCTGACAGACTTTCTTCCTGCTTGTTCCAAAGCTTTTGCCGGTTCCAGCAGCTCAGATGATGAATACTCCTGTATTATTATCATAGTTCCTCTACTTGACCATTATTAGTATCCCCGCCTTCAGGTTGAACCATGGATTTTCCATTTTGCTCTATTAAAGATCAGGTCTGAGGAGTATCACTTTTATGATGTTTTCTTCCTCACTTTTGGATTCTTCCTCTGAATTTCAAGATTTTTTTTTGATCCTAGAAATACTCCTAGCACAGATAGAAGATGTACTCTCTTTATATTTGCATCCATAATCATAATAAATATCAAGTCAGCACCTCCATCTCCACCTCTCTTTTATCTGATTTAGCCACTAAATGAGACAAATGCAGCTCATGCCAAAAGCATGCACTATTCCCACTGTAAGACCACCTTTATACAGAAAAGTTTGCTTTGAAATATCATCTGTTCTCACATGCATTTCTTACTATAGCACAGACCAGATCATTTCCATGGTCTTTTGCGAAAACCCTTGATATTTATTATGTAAGGCCTAGGGTTGGGTTACGGTTTAGAGTTTAAGGTTAGTGCTAGAGTTATAGAGATAGAGGGTTAGAGTTAAAAACCTAGGGATAGTTTATAGTTTAGGGTTACCAATAAGAGGTGGGGTTAGAATTTAGTGCTTACAGTTTAGTGTTATAGGGTTCAATTTTTCTAGGGTTAGGGTTGCAAATAGATTTGGGATAGGGTTCACAGTTAAGTTTAGTGATGTGGTTAGAAATACGGAATTAGGCATAGGGGATAAGGTTAAAGGATTGTGGTTCTAACTAATAGAGTTAAGGGTGAAGAGGTGGGGTTATCTGTTAGGTTAGGGTTAGACAACTCAGGCTTAAAGTTATAGTCAGATGACTAGGAATAGGGTTTTGGATAGACAACTCAAGGTTAGAGGATTAAGGGTTAGGGTGAGAGGATTATAGAGTTTAGTGCTAGAGTTTTGGTTAGATAAGTCCAGTTCAGGGTTAGAGGATTGGAGGACTAGAGACAGAAATAGTGGTGAGGATTAGGAGTTTAGTGTTGGGATTAGATTTGGGTTTATTTTAGGTTTGTATTGAGGTTAGGAGTTAGGATTTAAAGTTGAAGGGTCATTATGATTTAGAATTAAGGTTTGTTTAGTGGTATAAGTCTTAGGGTGGTCTTAGATTTAGGAGATTTGAGATTTAGTATTAGAAATAGGGCTAGTCAAAGGATAGATTAAAGGGTCAGAATAATTGTTAAGGTTAAGATAATTATTAGGGATTATGATAAGGGTTAGCCACTCAATGATTTGGGTAGAGTTACACAAAACTAAACCTAATTCCTAACTGACCCATAGAAATAACCTTCTAACCCTAATCCTAAATCTAATCCTTAACTCTAACTTTGTCCCTAATACTTTGTCTAACTCTTAACCTGACACTAACTAACCCCAATCTCAACCCTAAACCTTGATTAACTCTAACCCCACCCCAACCCCAACTCCAAGCCCAACTGACTCTAGTCTTTAACTATACCAACTAAACCTAGTGCTGTGTTGCATAAACCTAGTCCTGACCACCAAACCTAACTAAATCTAACCCTGGGTCTAACCCTAATAACAAATCTTTTTTTCTTTTTGTTGTTCATTATTTTTTTGGGGGGTTTTTTATTTCTAATTCCAAATCTTACCCTAACCCAGAGTCTAATTCTGAGTTTGCTGAAGCTAACCTCAATCCTGAGTATACTAATCCTAACCCTGTAACCCTAACCTTGTAACCCTTGCCCTAACTTGTAACCCTAGCCCTGTAACCTTAAGCATGTAACTCTAACCCTAACCCCTACCTGCAAACCTAATCCTAACCCTACTCCAGTACCCTGTCCTCGGCCCTAACCCTACCACTGCAGGGGCCTCTGGAACAAGGCACTGAGTCCTCGTGCATGTAGATGAGATCCAAGTAGCAGCAGTTGGATGGCACCAGTTGCACCTGGTGCATGTGGTGATTGGCTGCATACCTGCAGCTGGAAGTGTGCCAACTGTTTGCCAATAATTCCAGCCATGACGATCCCACTAAGCCAATCCTGTCAAGATTTTTAAATATGGGGCAGCACATCTTCACTGAATTTTACTAAACTCCTCACATTTCTTTATGTGACCTTTTCAAAGCACTCACTTGCTCATTTTGCCAGCTTGGCAAATTAGGTTTGCTTGTTTATGCTTAGTTCATGAACTAAGAACAGTTGGTTGTTCAACTTTACAATGTAAAGTACAAACAAACACAGACTATTAGCTTTCAGGGTGAATAAGTTACTCATAGGGCTAAGCCTAAAATATTTACTGTGGTATATGGCCCTTTGCAAAAAGGGATTTATCAACCCAGTGATCGTATGTTCCCTAGGCTATTTCCTATGCTCTAGCCTCCCATGCACTGCTAGACGGACTTTACTTTCATAATATTCAGTATCAGTAGCTAACTCATAAGGAATGTGGACAATGAACCAATCACTGACCTAGACAGACATTATAATTTATGGGACTGACCTAGGCCTTCTGCATGTGTGTGGCAGTTATATAGTTTGGTCTGTTTGTAGAGCTCCTAGCAGTGAGATCAGGACCTGTCCCTGGCACTTAGCTGGCTTTTGGTTCCCCATGATGGATTACCTGGCCCAGCCTTTATATAGGGGGAGGAGCTCAGTCCTGCCTCAACTTGATGTGCCATGCTTTGTTCAAGCCCATGGGAGATCTGCCCCTTTCTGAATGGAGATGGAGGAGTGGATGGGGAGGGGGGTAGATGGGAATAGGGAGGATTGGAGGGAGGGGAAACTGAGGTCAGTATGTAAAATAAATGAAAGAATGTTAATTAAATAAAATAAAATTTTAAAAAATTAAATTATATAAATTAACTTATTTATAAAAATAAAACAGTCAAAACTCAAAAAAAGTAAAATTTTGAGTCATGTGCTTTTATCCTTCAGATGAGAAAACAGAACCATATTAAAAGATGGTAACTATTCCTATGACTACTAAACTATATATTATTTACCATCTTTAAAATTATTATAAGGTAGACATTTTTCAGATTTCATTGTGTAATAATATATAAAACATATAATTCCTCCTGTACACCTGTGATTTTCCCACCCCCATTCAACATCTTCTATGTAGTGCCCCCTTTGTGCACAGTGTTTTACATATCCTAGCACCGTGTAGTATACAAAGAAGACTATGATATCTTCACTCTGCAAGAGTGTCCTCTTGAACTGGTGGGACAGATATGTGTCAGCTAATACCAAAGGATAAGGAGTATTGATTCCCATCCTAGTTAACATCCAATGTCTCAATGGAACCATGAGTATTAGGGTTACAGTTCTCCTGGGAGGGAGAGTGGTGAGCTGCAGTAACCTTGGGGAAATTAGTCCTTACAACACTGTGTGTGTGTGTGTGTGTGTGTGTGTGTGTGTGTGTGTGTATGTTTGTGTGTGTATATTTGTGTGTGTATGTATGTGTGTATGTGTATGCATGTGTGTGTATATGTGTGTGTATGTGTGTGTGTGTGTGTAAACACACATTGTGTATATAAACATCTTACTGAGGTTAAAGTCGATGTGCTGCTTGTGTTTATGCTTGGGTGAGTTAGAGGCCACTAAGTGATATCCTACCCAAAAAATAATTAATTAACTAATTAATTAATAATTAATGATAACCATAAAATAATCGTGTTACTTTCCTCCTCACAACACTTAGGAAGATGTCTGAGAAGACCACCACCTCTCCTTTTTCTTCAATGACAGCTATTAACTTGAGTTCGATTTTTAGTTTCTGACTAAAAGTGAAACATTATGGCCTAAAAGAAAACTCTTGGAACGCTTGGGTTCCTTTTCCTTGGCTTTGTTATCTGGAGAGCTGCTCCACGGCTCTCAGCACACGGAGGGACAACAGCATGGTGCAGGTTACAGTGCGTGCCTATGTCTTCATAACAGAACTTCTGTGCAGGAGCTGACCCTCACCCTAACTCCACACTTCTAACCTAAACCCCACCCCTCACTGTGATGGCTGGAAGGAGAAAGGGCCCCAGAGGCTCTGTGGACTGCCCATTCCCAGCTGGTGGAACTGTTGGGAAGGATTAGAAGGAGTGGCCTTGTTGGAGGAGATGTGTCGTGTGGGTGGTCTTTGAGGTTTCAAAAGCCCTTGCCATTCCCAATTAGCTCTCCCTTTTCCCCACCTCTCTCTCCATGTCCCTCTCTCCCTACCCCTCTGACTTTTGAATGTGGAAGGAGCTTTCAGCTACTGCTCAAGCACCATGATGGCCTGCAGCCATGCTTCCGGCCATGAGGGTCATAGACTCACCCTCTAAAACTGTAAACACTGTACACTTCCCTCTATGAGCTGCCTTGGTCATGGTGTTTTGTTACAGCAACAGAAAACTAATTCTACCACTAGGCCTAACCCCATATAACCCTAACCCCTTCCTTGTCCCTAACACTTAGCCCTAACCATCATTAAACCTAATCCCCATAACCTTCAAACCTAAGCCTAAGTAACCCCTAATCCTCCAAACCTAACTCCAACTCTAATCTTAAAAGCCAAGGTCTAGGAGTTAGAACCCTGACAGGCTCTTTCTCCCGACAACATCCCCCCACCTCCTTCCCGCTGACCTGTCCAGGCTTATCAGATAAACTCAAGGTGGGACAGACTTGGACGTGTGGTGGTGGTTTGAAAGAAAATGACCTCCAAAGGGAGTGGCACTATTAGGAAGGATGGCCTTATTGGAGGATGTAGCAGGAATCTTAACAGGTCTTATTAATAAAATCAAGCCTGAGGACAGTTATTGGGGTGAATGCTGGAAAATCAGAGAAGCAGAACAAGCCACAGCTTCCTCACCTCACCAGTTCCTTTGCTGATCCTGTTTCCTCAGACTGGAAGTCTCTGAGTCCTCATATCTGAATGGCTCTCAGCTGAACTGTGCTGCTCAAAACCTAAAAGCTTAACCAGCCAAAAGCGTCTAGTTTCTGGTCCTCGTGCCTTATATACCTTTCTGCTTTCTACCACCAATCCCTGGGATTAAAGGCTCCCTTTCTGGGATTAAAGGTTCGAGTGAGTCACCATGCTTGGCTGTATCCTTGAACACATGGATTTCTGCCTCTGGAATGCTAGGATTAAAGGCGTGTGCTACCACTGCCTATACTAAGTATCTAGTGGCTTTTCTGTTCTCTGACTCCAGATAAGTTTATTAGGGTACACAATATTTTGGGGAACACAATACCACCACAGAGGAAGTGTGTCTATCATTGTGGAAGTGGGCTTTGAGGTCTCATATATATTTAAGTCACACCCAGTGTCTCAGACCACTTCCTGTTGCCTGCCAATCAAGATGTAGGGCTCTCAGCTCCAGCACCATGTCTGCCTGCACGCCACCATGCTCCCACTAAGTTGATAATGGATGGAACCTCTGAAACTGTAAGCCACCCCAAGTAAATGTTTTCGTTTAGAAGAGTTCCCACGGTCATGGTGTCTCTTTACAGCGATAAAACCCTAAGACAGCCTTTAATAACACTTTTTAACCTGTTGCTCCTGCCTGATGTTTCTGAAATTTTCACTGCTTCTACCTGCTATGCTCAAGATTTTTCCTGCCTTGGAGGATCTCTGTGAGTTCGAGGCCAGCCTGGGCTACCAAGTGAGTTCCAGGAAAGGCGCAAAGCTACGCAGAGAAACCCTGTCTCGAAAAACCAAAAAAAAAAAAAAAAAGATTTTTCCTGCCTTAATTCTTTAATTGGCAGAGAAAAAGAACCCGATCTAAAGCCCTAGACAGTAATATTTTGGGAGACTCATAGTCAAAGATTTCTTCTAAGAACCACTGGCTCAGTATAAGCCAAGCCAAACCATGGAAGGATGGGCGCAATCACTGAGCTTCCAGAATTCTTCCTCCTTCCTGGAATGGGGGAGGGGTGTCTAGGAATGGTGGAAGCCCCAAGTTGATTTATTTCTCCCTTCTTTCAGGAAGGGATCCCCCTCAGACTTTAGCTTCAAGGTGTTTCAGAGAGCAAGAGAATGTTTTTCAGATAGTTCTGACCTCTGAAACTACCCCCTGGAGTGGGGCAAAGAGATCTTAGAGTGAATCAATGACAGTGACTTTTACCCCACAGGAGATAAAGTTTTCACCTTTATTCTGTAACATCTTTTTCCTCATTAGTGGCAGGATTGCGACAATATATTTTCTCTTTGTGCTTATCTCATCTCTAGATCAAAATGAAAGGAGCTGTTAGCAAAGCAGCTAAGACTAGACTTTCTTTAAATCAAGCCATTGGCCAACCTAGGTGCCATTCACCATGCCTACCAGGGACAGAGGTTAGCTAGCTCCCCCTGCTGGCCTAAATTCAGAATAGCTGGGAAAGAAAGAAGGGTAAATTAAAACTTGAGATACCCTCACTGGACTGACTGGGGCTGATCTTGAGATCACCTTCATACAGCATAAGGTGATCCTCAGTAACGCCACTGTGGGGCTTACACAGACTCACTGGTAGCCCAAAAAAAGGTCCCTGTGATACTGTTTCACAACAAATCCTCCTGGGAGAGATGAGTGGCTGTCTCTTTGGTCACTGGTAGGGCAACTTCCTTTAAGGATATTTGGGCAGCCATTATCATTAAAAACAAACTGCACACTTTGGGTTCTTCTTAAGCCTTTAATTTATCCACCTTCTCCTTTTCCCTTCTGCAACCTCGAAAAGGTGAACAGACAAACAGGGAGATCCAGAGCTGGAAAAAATTTCTCCTTTCTGCTCCACCTCACTTGGTCTACCTCCAATGGCTGACCAGAAGCTCCCAGAATACATATTTAGCCAATTGGCCAGCATCTTCTTGCTGGCTAATCGTTTTTTTCAGGCCATTGTTTGAGATGCACTGGGGTCCTACTCCACACTGCATGAGATGAGAAGTGACTTTGGTTTACATCACTTCAGACAGTACCGAAATCATTATACTGCTTCCAAAGGAAGAGTGTTGCCTGCGGCTAAGGGCGCTTCTCGCCTTGATCTCTCCATCTACAGATAAGGTTAGAAGGAACTGGCATACATCCTGGAATGGAGAAAAACCAGAGGTAACTGAGATAGAAGAGAAACTGGTGGGGACCAGAACAGCGGGTGTGGGTAAGCAGAACCAGTCCCTCACTGGGAAAGGATCCTAGGGGTGCACTTTTTGGGTCACACCAACTTCCCCTTTCACTGAGTTGAGTCAAGATTAGATGACCTCCATTGGTCTCCCAGCCCTGGTGTCACTGTACAAATGCAGACAGATGATTCCTTAGGAGTCCCTATTGGCTTACAGGTTACACCTGCAAAGGCTTAGTAGAAAATCTTTTTCAACACATGCAGGGCCTGAATAGCACTGGGGTGGGGGTGGGGTGGATAATGAAAAAATGGCCCCTGAGTTTTTTGTTGTTGCTGTTATTGTTTGAGACAGGATCTCTCCACATAGCCCTGACTGTTCTGGAACTCACTATGTAGACTAAGCAGGCCTCATACTCACTGAGATTCATCTACCTCTGCCTCTCAAGTGCTGGGATTAAAGGCATGCACCACCATACCCAATCTAGGAGAAACTGAATTATACCATCCTTCAATTAGTTATTCTGTAAATAAGAAGGGAAGTTGCCTGAAATGCCCTACTCCCAACTCTTCTTTTTCTGTAAGATCACCATGAACTCACTAGAAAATACAGGATGGACTCAAAAGACTGGATGTAGTGTGCTCTAGCCCAGGAAGAAATGATGGGGGGAGAGATTAGGGGCGGGGGAGTCTCTCTCAAGAATCCTAGAATCCTTCCACTAGTAAGTAAAAAGTCCCCGAAGTGCTGTCCTGATCTCTGGAACAAGGCTCCCAATGTCCTGCCTATCTGTGCCCACTCCCTCACCCAAGGAGAAACTGCTGCCCCTCCCACACACTCCTAGGACAGGTTTCCTCTTAAGTGTCAGGAGACAGACAAAACCCATAGTCCTTGCCTTCTACACCTTCACAGAACTGACAGCTGGGAAATTAAACTAAGGATTAAGGCAAGTATGTTCAATCCTGTGAGCAATTAAATCAGATAAATGAATTATCCTATTACTAAACTAACCCCTTTGAAAAGAAGGGGAGTCAACATGACAGAGATCTAATGGATCTTCATGAAAAATCTACCCTTCTGATGCCAATGGAGATTGAGAGCCCAACATGGACAGCTTTGGCAAGCATTAATGTAAGCCTAGGAACTGTAGCCATGAGATTGGATTCTCCAGAAGAGCTGCCAGCTAAAGTCATGCTGGGATCAAGAAAAACGGGCCTTGGCGGTTCGTGTTACTGGAGTTGTATCCATGCCAGTGGATGTCCACACAATCCAGAAGAGAATTTGACATTGCTGCTGCCGCTGTTGCTGTTATAACAATGACGCACACCACTGCTACTGTTTCTGGGATTACCATTTCATAATTGCTTAGCTAGCACAGTGGAGACCCTGGCAACAAAAGTAGCTACTACAGTTAGTTAATCTTTCATTCTATTGGGTATGATAAATTTAATTCAGTTATATACATCTTGATTGGCTTTGAAAATTATAAATTTATAAACTCAAATTCCAGTTGCTTTTGGGACACTATCTTATAAGGACTCCAACATACAGTATGGCTCAATAAGGAAGGGAATGGCTCAGTTGCCTTTAGCCTACTGGCTATGGGGGAGATAGGACCTCTGTTGGTCTTTTCTGTATTGAACAGATTGCAAGCCCAGTGCCACTTTGAGATCTTTGGCAGCAATTAACTATGCAGCTCACACACGATTGAGCCGGTATGATAATGAGTATTCAGAGACGGGTAATGCCTGGGAGGCACTCACCAACCTAAGACAGAGCGCCTGTGTGGCCTGGGCAGGCATCTCCATGACGGGTAAGGTGACCTGCTGACGTCCCACGCAACCCAAATCAGAAGCTCATTTTTTAATAAAAGGGGGACCTGCAGGGCCCTGGCCCCCATTTTGGGTAACTGTTGCCTTGCTTGCGGACCTTGACCTTGATATCCTCCCAATGCTAATTCCCTGCCAGGTTCTACCCTCCTGAATGCTTAAGGGAAGTTCCTTGTCTGTGTATCCTGAATACTGGGCATTAACAGCTTAGATGCAAGATTGTAAAACATCAGTAGTGAACCTCTGCCCTCCGGGGTCCTCCCATTGTGCTGTAAGCCAGTATTTAAGACCTCCTACCCCCTTCAAGAAATGACATTCGACATTTAAAATTAAAGTATATATATACTCACACACACACATAATTGAATGAATACCATGAATGTAATCTATGAATACCACAAATGTGATTAATATCATGAGTGTAAGTAATGAATATCATGAGTGTAATTTTAAAAAAAAAAAAGCAAAAAAAAGGGGGGGGAGAGTAATTAGACTGGACTGTTACAAGTGGAAAGTGATTTCTTCACTGCCCATGGGACTAAGATGAGGACTTCCCCACAGAAATCAAAATGACAGTTATGAAGAATGGGTGGGCTATTTTCTTTATTGGAGAATATAGGGTTTAGGAAAGCTAAAGTTAAGCCTCCTTGTTACACCCAGTAACCCTACACATACCTAAGGAAGACATGGAGGTCTCCAGTCTTTAGATTACTCTGAGGAAAGTCCACTAATACAGGACTGGAATCGCAGTAGGAAGTAATCCGAACTGTCTTTCACGCCAGTAATTACTGTATCAAGATAGGAAAACACAACACATCCACTCAGACACACACATGCTATTATTAGTTCCATGGATCTCTTAGTCCTAAAATTAATCATTATATTGTAATAATTATGTATTTCAATGTAACTCAAACCCAAAATTTGTGTTTCATAGACTAAAGTGTAACATATAAAAACATTATAGGTTAAAATTTTGTAATCACTGAAGGCTCAGAAATTGAGTTTATACACTCCTATACTATCTTTCCCATAATTAACTTTTCAGCAATTAAAAATGAAGTGAATAAAAATGTAATTTATGGGTATGTTCTCCAAATAATTTTAAACTTTAATGAAAATGAGAAAATAGTTACTAGAGATATTCTGCTAACCCAGTAGTCTAGTAGCTAAACACCTGTGCCAGAGCAATTAATTCCCACAATGCACAATTTTAGCATACCAGGAAAATACTCATTAAGTACAACACACACATACACACACACACTCTCTCATAATCTAAATAAGCTATTATTTATATCATATTATGTATTATGTAATACATGTGTGTGTATATATATAATATACAATATTAAATTTATTATATATAATAAGGTATTACAAAGTCTGGGAAACAAACAGGCTAAAAGCTCTGCAGAATTAGTCAAACAAGATACATTAATTTATGCACAAGTTATGAATTCTTGTTTCCATGAAGAGAAAGTTTGAATTTATAAGAAATGTTATCTTTTCAAATAGGAGTGATCTTCACTATTCATAACTCTGCATACACTAGTGATGTACAACTTAAGCAAATAAAAGGCTGCCATGCTTCCTCTCTATACTGGATTTCTTCCCAACATGATTCTTTTACATTCACTAAAACCTGAAGTTTGAAAAGGTGTTGCTCTACTATACATTGGTGCACTGAGAAGGCTATCTGATAAGGGCACCTGCCACCAAGCCTGATAACTTGAGTTGGATTCCTAGAACCCACATGGAGGAAGAAAAACTGACTCCCCCAAGCTGACCTCTGATACATACATATATACATACAATCACATATACATATACACAGAAGTAATTATATTTATTTAAAAATTGTTCCCTCCAATGTAAATATTTTGACTATTCTCTGAGATACATATTTTGGACAAGGGCCTTCCCACATTCATTACATCTATAATATTTGCATATAGCATTAATTATCTATTAAATAATGTTTGACATTTCAATAAAAACTTTGCCACGGGGCAGGAGAGATGGCTAAACAGATGGTGGCCAGCAACCAAATGATAGGTGATAAATGTCTGTAATCCAGTCCCAGGAGGTCTGACACCCTCTTCTGGCCTTCACAGGGTGTCTATCAGGCATGCCTGTGATATACAGACATGCATTCAGACAAAACACCCATACACATAAATTGTATTTTTAAAAAAAACTGCCAGCAGGCTGAGGGGATGGCTCAATGGGGCAAGTGGATGCTCTTCAAGCATGAGGACCCAAATTCAGACCCCCATCATCCACATCAAAAACTGGGCATAAGCCAGGCATGGTGGGACACACCTTTAATCCCAGAACTAGGGAAGCAGAGGCAAGTAGATCTCTGTGAGTTCAAAGCCAATCTGATCTACATAGTGAGTTCTAGAACAGCCAGAATCACAGTCTGTCTCAAAAAAAAATTTTTTTTAATTAAATAAAAACAAGCAAGGGCTAGAGAGATGGTTCTGCAGTTAAGAGCACTGACTGCTCTTCCAGAGGACCCATGTTCAATTCCCAGCACCCACATGGCAGCTAATAACTGTCCGTAACTCCAAAATCTGATACCCTCACACAGAAATGTGCAGGCAAAACCACCAATGCACATAAGTTAAAAAAAAAAAAAAAAAAAAAAAAAAAAAAAAAAAAAAAAAAAAAAAAAAAAAAAAAAAAAACCTAGCTGGGTATGGCAGGACAACTTGACTAATTCTAGCACTAGGAGACTTAGAAAATTAAAATTCTGAGGGCTTGCTGGTCCCAATCAATGAACTCCAGGCTCAGTAAGAAAGTCTGTCTCGGGACTCATGAGATAATTCAGAATAAGGATACTTGCCACTATGCCTAACAACCTTTCAGTCCAATCCCTGGGACCCACCTGGTAGAAAGAACTGATTCCTGCAAGTTGCCCTCTAACCTCTGAACATACATGTGTGCGCACACACATATAAGTATATAAAGAAATAATTTAATATAAAATTTTTAAAACAGGGCTGGAGAGTTGGCTCACTGGTTAAGAGCACCTATTATTGCCCTTGTAGAAGAATGGGTTTGGTTCCCAGCACCCACATGGCACTATGAATTGTCTGTAACTTCAATTCCAGGGGATCTGATGACGTCTTATGGTCTCTGTGGGCAGTGCATGTAATGTACAGACACTCATACAGGCAGAACACTTACATAGATAAAAATCCTTTAAAATCCTTTTAAAAATAAAAATTTAGTCAGGTGGTGGTGGCACACACTTTTAATTCCAGCACTTGGCAGGTGGATTTCTAACGAGGACTATGGGGGTCCAGCCCCTCGATAGTCCCCTCCCAGGGTCCGCGGAAGGCTCTATCAACCAGCAGAGAATCTTTAGGGTCGGTAAATCTGTCTACGCACTCAGAGTTCTTTGATCCATTCGCTTTAATTCCTCTGGCATAACATCCTTTATACACAGCTTCAGTTCTGTTCTCATGTCTAGCTCCTTTCTTGTTTGATTTCTCTCTATATTTATCTACTGTCCCCTCTATGTTCTATCTTAATTCCTTCATCTAGTTCTGTCCCCTCTAGGTTCTCATCTATCTAGTTCTTTACCCTATCAGCTCCTCTCCTGTCTCCTTCTCTCTCATCTGGCTCTTCCTCATCTTGTTCTTCCCCATCTGGCTCTTCCTCATCTTCCATCTCGTTCCTCTAGTCCTCTCTTTTAGCTCTTTAATCTAGTTCTTCCCCATCTCAGCTCGTTCCTCTCAAGTTCTTACCCATCTCGTTCTTCCATTCTCTTCTCTCTTCCTCGTCCTGTCCTCTGCTTTACAGTTATATATCTCCCCAAAATCACAATCCTCCCCTCCACCCAGGACACTCAGCCTGAACTTCCTCAGGCAGTGATTGTCCACTATCAGGATCAAATGGAGGGTTGATAAGAATTACTAAGAGGGGTACTAGTTGTTAATTACCATTTGTGACCCAAAGGGGAAGTGACTAATGAATCAACTAAAGGCTAAATATGGGTAATATCTAAGAAGAGGGGTCTTACGTGCACAACTATAACCTTAAATGTGTTTGGTAAAGGATGTTAAAAATCTATAAGTTGCTAGGTCAATGGGAGAAAATAAAACTGTCTTCTTTTTTCCTGTGGCTCCTATCTGTCCAAGCTGTCTGCCGTTTTTCTGCAGGGTGGGGGAAAGTGTGCTCAGTCTCTAGGCAACCTGTGTACAGCTAGATGCCTCTGGTGATACAGGGAGGCTTGAACTGGGAGTTCTGGCTGAGCATAGCTGTTAGCACAGAAGTTTATCTAAATATTCCTAGAAGTGGTTAGGTAAGTAGTTAGAGGTCTATAAAGTTAGTAAGGCTGTAAGAAAGAAGGGCCTAAGCTAAATTGTATAAAACTATTACTTAGTGTCCACCTGGCCTAGGCGGCGTCCTCTAGTGAATTTACTGTAAGTCAGGAGACTTGTACGTGGGCTGCTATCACTTGTTAGTCCTTGGAAGTTGGGCACCCCCCTGGGTGGTGTCTCCTTGTGGAATTTAAGTCAGGAGACTTTCAGGTGGGTTGTTATCATTGTTAGTCCTTGGCAGTTGGGCGTCCACCTGGGTGGTGTATCCTGTAGTCCTTGAAAGTGGCCAAGGGAGATATCTGATTCCAGAGAAAGCCTTTCCCTGAGGCTGTTCTCCAAATTACCTGGAATGTGTATGTCCAGAGAGTGCTCAGTCTACACTGTTAGTCCTTCTTAGGGAAAAGTCAATTGGGAAAGCTATGAAGGCACACATGATTTTCATAACAGAATACAGCTGATATATAACAAGCCAAGTAACACCAAAAACTCCTTGGGATTTGGCTTCCTCTGGAGGAATTCCATGATCCCTCCAGGTAGTGACTTTGCCATAACCAGCTGAATTCTTATGATATATTTCTGCGGCCCGCAGCAGATTTCTGTGAATTTGAGGCCAGCCTGGTCTACAAAGTGAGTTCCAGGACAGCCAGGGCTACACAGAAAAACCCTGTCTCAGTGGGGGGTGGGGGGAACCTTAAACCTTGTATCAAAAACTAAAGTGAGGTCAGCAAGATGGCTCAGCAGCTAAGGCATCTGACCTCCTGAGTTAGCTCCCCAGGACCCACATGTTGGAAGGAGATAACCAACCCCCAATTATCCTCTAACCTCCACACACAAACCATGTCACATGCACACCCACATGTACACATTAACACACAAAACAAAATGTTTAACGTAATTTTAAAAAATAAAATGGTAGAGAGCAATAGAGACAACCAATATTGACCTCTGAATTCCACACATGCCATCATGCATGTGCACACGTGCATATGCATACACATATGAATGCATGCACACATGCACACAGCTTGCCATAATCAGGAACGCTTCTCTCTAGTATGAATTCTGCTATGATGACTAAGGATTGAAGATCTGGAAAAGGCTTTGCCACAGGCTTTACATGTGTAGGGTTTCTCTCCAGTATGAATTCTCTGATGTACAGTGAGGTGCGAACAACGTCTAAAGGCTTTGTTGCACTGTCCACATTTGTAGGGCTTCTCTCCAGTATGAATTCTATGATGCTTTCTAAGACTTGAGCTTGTGGTAAAAGCTTTGCCACACTCTTTACATGTGTAGGGTTTCTCTCCACTATGAACTCTGTGATGTCTTCTGAGATCCGAGCCTTTGGTAAAAGCTTTGCCACACTCTTTACATTCATAGGGTTTCTCTCCTGTATGAGTTCGATGATGGTACATAAATGATGGCCATTTGTGAAAGGCTTTGCCACATTCTTCACATTTATAGGGCTTCTCACCAGTATGAACTCTCTGATGCTCACAAAGTTTTGAAATCTGAGTAAAGGCTTTCTCACACTCTTTACACTTGTAGGGCTTCTCTCCAGTATGAATTACATGATGTCGTTTCAGGCTTAAACCATTGCTGAAGGCTTTGCCACACTCTTTACATATGAATGGCTTCTCACCAGTGTGAATGTTTTGGTGTTGAGTAAGAACTGAAATATGAACAAAGGTCTTACCACACTCCTTACACTTGTAGGGCTTTGCTCCGGTATGAATGGCATGACGTTGTCTAAGAGTGGAACACTTGATAAAGGACTTGCCACATTCTCCAACACAAACTCTCTGGTGTCGACTAAGATGCCAGCTTTGGTTAAAAGCTCGGCCACAACCTTGACATTTGTAAGGTTTCTCTCCAGTATGAATTCTCTGATGTTTTCTGAGGTTTGAACATTTGTTAAAGGTTTTGCCACACTCTTTACATTCGTAAGGTTTCTCCCCTGTATGAATTCTCTGGTGCTGAGTAAAGGCTGAACAATCAATAAAGGCTTTGTCGCATTCTTTGCATTCAAAGAGTTTCTCTCCAGTATGAAGTCTCTGGTGCACATTAAGATATGAACAACTATTAAAGGCCTTACCACATTCTTTACATTTGTAAGCCTTGTCTTGAAGGTGGGAACTCAGATGAAGATCTTTTGAGTCCTGCTAAAAGACACATCTGTTACCTTTGTAAACATTCTCTGGAAAAGGAATATGTTTACTATGATTTAAACCATGATTAATGTCTTTTTGAGTTTCAATGCATTTATAAGTTTTCTCTCCAATATAAATATCCTGGTAATTATTTTAGATACAGCTCTGACTAACAGTCTGTGTAGTTTCATTAAACATGCACTCCCTTTCCCAAATAGTTAAATCTGTGTTTTGAATTAACAATGATGGGTAAGAATCTCTGTGAGTTCGAGGCCAGCCTGGGCTACAGAGTGAGTTCCAGGACAGGCTCCAAAGCTACACAGAGAAACCCTGTCTCAAAAAACCAAAAAACAATGATGGGTAAGAAAAATCTTTCCCACATTCACTAAAATTGTATATGTTGGCACAAGGCGTTGTTCGTTCACTGCAAAATAATGAATTTTTTGTAAAAGAACTCTCAAACTGATCACATTCAGAAATACGTTCATTTTCTAATCTATCTCCAGAAATGTTTGAATAAAAGTGTAATCCAGTGCTATGTTTTAAACTGTTCAGCTTACTAGTTATACCTTGACCTAGGCCCCCTTTCAGATGTCCCCAGTTTCCTTGCAAAGGAAAGGTACATTTCAAATGTTGCTGGGAACATTTGCTTAACAAAAGGTAGAGCTCTTCATGAGTATCTGCCATAAACTGAGTCTTTTTCTGAGGTATTTTCTGTTCTTGATCTTCATTGGCAGAGATGTTTGTACTATTGTTAGTCACACACTGTCCACTGTAACACACTTTCTGACCTTCATTCTCACTTACACTTTCCCTTTTTTTCCTTAAATATGAACTGTCAATGCCACACTCTTCATGTCTTCTTATTACTTCTTGGAATGAATGCTTTATGTTCTCCTTTGATGAAATGTATTGGGTATAATGAGAAGATACCACTGAAAGAAATAAAAACAAATGACCAGACTCAGAGTAAATACTGTGCACACACAACATAAGAAATTAGAGGGGTTCTCCCATTGTGCTGTAAGCCTGTATTTAAGACCTCCTCCCTCCTTCAATAAATGACATTCGGCATTTAAAATTGATTATATATATATATATGTACGTATATATATATACATATATATTACATATATACATACTACGAATGTAATCTATGACTACCACAAATGTGATTAATATCATGAGTGTAATTAATGAATATCATGAGTGTAATTTAAAAAATAAAAATTAAAAAAAAACACATCAGCAAAAAAAAAAAGAAAAGAAAAGAAAAGAAATTAGAGCAAAGAGCGGACAATAGCAGAGAAGCAGATAGCCAAACCAAGGCACTCATTACCCACAGGTACCAGCATGCTGACCAAATCCATCTGCAAATGCTGCAAGCCACAAAGATATATGAAGTAGGATTTCAGCTGATTATGGCAAGCTAATACCTGGAAGAAGCCAAGGGCCTTCCAGAGGTCAAGCTGAGGCTCAAGGAGTCTTGGTAATACCGGCTTTTGATTATTAGCCATTTCCTACTATGAATTTCTCATGTGCTGTTATAGCTTTTCCATCATTCATTGGGCACAATCTCCCCTCTACTAATGGAATATTTAGATAACCTGTGCAGTAACAAAGCCGGGATCCCTAATTTCAGGCCTTTCTGTCATTATTGTCATTAACAGCATCCAGCCAGGACCATCCCCAAAAGTATCTTATCAGAGATACCTCTGTACTCTCTAAGAATAATTAAGCATCCAGACTATAGGTTTGAGAAGGCCTGGAAGATATGCTAATTAAGTTTAACTTTCCCCTTTCCAAAGTCTTATCTCTAGTTTTAGCTCCACCTTTAAGTATTAACTCAGAACCTAAGGGTTTCTACTTACAGATATATCAAGCCGACTCAGGCTGCCCAGTCACCAAGAGCACTCCCCTGCCCTGCCAGAAAACCGCAGTAGCCAAAATAGTTTTGACAGATAAGGGGCCAAAGGAAAATAAGGACAGACTTCTAACACTTTAACTAACCACTTCTAAGAACAAAGTTGAGCACATAAAATCTCCCTTGCTCAGATATTGACCGAATTTAGATCTCAGTTGATTCTATTCCCCATCAGTCACTTCCCTTTTGGGTTGCAGATGATGGCTGGCAGTTACTGCTCTTTTGTGGGGATCGTATTGCCCTTTTGACCCTGAGGGAATTCAAGCCTGGTGACCCTGCTTTAACCAGAGCATTGCTATTGCATGGGTATATAACTGCAAACCTCAGAGACTTGGGAGGACTAGACTGAGAAGAGAAAAGAGAATGGAAGAACTAGATGGGTAAGAACTAGAAAGGAATGAACTGAGATGGGGAAGAAGTAGATTGAAGGGCTAGAAGAGAGTACTAGAGTAACGAGATGGAAGATGAGGAAGAGCCAGATGGGGAAGAACAAGATGAGGAAGGAGGAGATGGGAGAGAAGCTAAGATGGGAAAGAACTAGATGGATGAGAACCTAGATGAGGCAGAACTAGATGAAGGAATTAAGATAGAACTTAGAGGGGACAGGAGACAAATGTAGACAGAAATCAGGCAAGAAAGGAGCTAAATAAGAGAGCAGAACAGAAACTGTGTAGAAAGAGAACCGACTCAGAAGAATAAAGTAAGTGGAATAAAGAGTTTCATGTATGTAGATTTAATAGAGTACCCTCAGATTACCCCACATCATCCTTAGCCTCCTCCCCAGGACTCTGGAAGAAATTTTCTCAGGGCAGGTCCCCGAGGAAATTTCGATATTTAAACCTTCCAGATGAACATAGCACTTGGGAGGTCATGCAGCCAGGATTGTTACTTTAATAACCACAGCTTTCCAATCCCCACACAACACTGGGGAGTTAGGGAAACAATCTCCACCTCCCTTCCTCTTCCTCAGGAGAGCAAAGGGTAAAACACATGTACAAACTCCTGGCTTTCTTGGGGATTAGCTAAAAACTGGTTTCTATCCACCATGACACAAAAGTCCTACCAATAAATTATGTTTTAGACGGCAGTTTGGGTCAAAAGAAACCAAAGGTATGATACCAAAGAAATGATAGCGTACATATATTCAACAGGGGCAGGAGAACAAGAAATACGAGTCAATTTTTTCAAAAAAAAAAAAAAAATACAAGCACCTATACAGAGAAGAAACAGTGAAGTATATTTGAGAGGCTTCAATAATTTGGTTGTAACTGACTGTCATATTACCTGGTAGAGTGCATGTTACCTGGTAGAGTGCACATTACCTTGGTAAACTGTCACACATTGTTTAAGCACACTGAGAAGCAAGCTCTAGAAACATGGTTCCTCCCTGCCCCACTTCAGACCCAAGCATGCTGGTTGTCGCCAAGTGTCCTCCAAAGTCTGGGGATGGATTACACCACCCCCAACTCTATCATAGGGAGGAAAAGAGGAGCAAAACAACCCACAAATAAAAACACAGGGCTTTGGTTTTTCTTTTCTTTTTTTTTGCTTTGTTTTGTTTTGTTTTGTTTTGTTTTTTGAGACAGGGTTTCTCTGCGTAGTTTTGCGCCTTTCCTGGAGCTCACTTGGTAGCCCAAGCTGGCCTCGATCGAACTCACAGCGATCCGCCTGGCTCTGCCTCCCGAGTGCTGGGATTAAAGGCGTGCGCCACCACCGCCCGGCTGGTTTTTCTTTTTAAGACAAGGTCTCTCTCTGTAGCCCTCACTGTCCTAGAAATATATAGATCAGGCTGGCCTCGAACTCAGAGATCAGCCGTGTGTGTGTGTGTGTGTGTGTGTGTGTGTGTGTGTGTGTGTGTGTTATGTGTGTATACATATATACATACACAATACACACACACATATATATACATGACTATTGTAGATCATTTCCAGACCATATATAATACATGGATGGAAACAACGAATAAATTCAGACAGATGACTGTCTTTTTTAATTTCTTAAAATGTACTACTTCTTAGTTTATTTAATTAACAAGTTTAAAAATCTATGTATCTATCATATACACTGTGATATTTACCATAAATACACATGGTGGACCTAACACATAAATTATTTCACACAACTATCACTTTGTGATTAGAAAAATTTCTGTCCATTCTATTAACACTTATCAAGAAGACAAAATAATTACTCATCAAGCTGCACAGCAGCACTCCTGACCATCTTAAATCTATTAAACGATGTCCTGTAGCCTTTAATATAATCTAGACCTCCTAATGGGCAAAGCCACTGAGGCTAACTTTTCCAGACTCCATATGCGCGAGTCTCTCTTTGGTTTATTTCACTTAATGTAAAACCCTGGGTGTTACTCACGGTGCCTTAGATTACTTGTCTATGGTTGAACAGTAATCTATTGTAATCTAACATTCTTTTACTCATATGGCCATGGAAAGCCACCTGGGTTGGTTATTTATGCTGCTCTGGACATGGCAGTAAAGCTCCCTATTATGTGGAATGATTTATGTTCCTTACCTAACATCCAGCCATGGAATTGCTGGGTCATGAGGTCATTCTAAGTTTTTCTTTTCTTTTCTTTCTTTTTTTGGTTGTTGTTGTAACTTCTCTACTATTTTCCACAACAGCTTCACTAATCTACTGTTCACTGGTTTAAAAACGGACAAATCTCAGTGAAAATTAACAGTATACAAAGAGACAGAGAGATCTGGCTCAACTGAGAACCTAGAATCCTAGAAATTGACCTTAAAAAAACTCAGGTTTATGAATTAGCCAAAGAAATTCACCATTTAAAGGATGTTAAATGACCTAAATAAGAACAAAAACAACAAAAAGATGGAAATGAGAAGATGAGCAGAGAGGTAACGCATACATGCAAGCAAAAGCCCAGTGCACCTGAAGTAAAAATAACTAAAAAATACCGTGCTTCTTAATAAACTCGCTTGGCATAAGACAGCCTGTGCAAGACCTCCCAACCCCAGCTTTTTATCTTCCCTAGCCTCTTCATCCCTGATCCATTCTCTCTCAGGAACCGGTCACTGAAGAATGACCTGCTGGTCCAGGTCACCTGGGCATATAGTCATCGCCTCTTGTTTCTTCACACTCCAAGGCTCTTCCCTTCGCTCTAGAAAGGTGACCATGAAAGACTTAGGATGCTTGAGACTCTCAAAAGGAACTAATGACATCTCTATTCCAGTTGTGTGATTAATACAAAAGAAGACTGAACAGGGCTGGAGAGATGCCTCAGCAGTTCAGAGCACTGACTGCTCTTGAAGCATACCTGGGTTCAGTTTCCAGTACCCACTTGGAAGCTCACATATGTAACTCCATTTCCAGGAGACCTACTGCCTTTTCTGACCTTCGTGGGCTCCTGCACACATGGGTGCACAGATATTTACTGGGGCACACATACATACACATAAAATAAAGAAATATTTATTTTTTTAAAAAAGATATAACAAGATTCTAGAAGTCTGTTTCTCCAAACATTGGTTCTTGAGACTTACAGAAGAATTCTAACTTGTAAATCCTGGGATCTCCTTCCAACTACCACCAACTCAAAGGCAAAGGGAAGAAACTATTTCATGATGTAGCAAGTTTTTATACCAGTGAGTTCCTAATAACTACCACAAATGAAGAATGTGTATTACCTCAAGAAATGGAGTGGGCAGCTGGGCCGGGGATGGTCCATGCCTTTGATCCCAACACTTGGGAGGCAGAGGCAGGCAGATCTTAGTAAGTTTGAGTTCCAGGACAGCCATGACTGTTACACAGAGAAACGATGTCTCAAGAAAAAAAAAAGAAAGAAAAGAAAAGAAAAAAAGAAAAAAGAAAAGAAATGAAGTGGGTTACAAGTATATCAAAAAAATTTTACCTATACAAATACCTCATTTTTTCCTGAAAAGCAAGAATCTGGAATACACTCATGCAGTATAAAGGTATGCAGGAGATATCCCCAGAGGAAGGGAATGAATGTTGGCAGCACATTTCTGAGGGAAGCTGTCCTCACCCACAGACAGCAGGTTTCTGTAATTCTCCACCATCACATCCCTGTATAAGTCCCGCTGAACACAGTCCAGACATTCCCACTCTTCTGGAGAGAAATGAATGGCCACATCACCAAATGTCATCAGGTCCTAAAAGAAATTGAAATAACATATTAACTATTATTAACATTGACAGAGTTCCTAATTTGGCCAAAGGTGAAAAGAGCTAGAACTGATTCTGACAGTAGTCTTAATTAATCATTAAAATGTTTGATGCAATTACATTTGCTTCTATATTGTCTAACTCTGCAAAAAGATAATAAAAGATCCACAAAACCAATGTAGGTAATATTCTTATGAAATAACCAACTTTTTTTTTGGAGACAGGGTTTCATTGTAGCCCCCGCTTGCCTAGAACTCACTGCATGGACCAGGCTGACTTCAAACTCACATAGATCCACTTGCCTCTGCCTCTCAGGATCTGGGATTAAAGGATGCACCATAACATCTGGTGAAATAATGAAATTTTAAAGACAGGCATCAAGAAAGGAATAAATATATTAAATACTATATTTATATTTTAAAAATAAACTAATTGTATTCCTCAAATGAGAAATTCACAATGAGTTACAAGAGTACTTCCAAATTTTAATGTATACAAGCATAAATAAGAATATTAAAATGAAGATTCTGACTCGGTAGTTTTGAGTTGGAAACACCAATGATAATGGTGACAGGTAATCTTGAACAACAGACACTGGGTAGAACACCAAGACTTGATTTGAGAATTTACATTCAAAAAGTTTTTTAAGGTATTCACATTTTATTATAAACAACAAAGATTACAAACATTTCTTGATCTTTTAAAATATACTAGGTGTCACTAACATTTTTTCAAATCTTTTAAAAGATTGTATCTGTGTATGTGTGTGTGTGCTGGGTGCACGTACACACATACATACACACACACACACACACACACACACACACACACACACACACACACACACACACACACGAAGGGTGCAGGCCAGAAGAGCACATCAGATTCCTTGGAGGTGGCAGTTGCAGGATGCCAGGCTTGTCATGTGGGTACTAGATCCAAACTCCAGTCTTCATTATTGGATAGCAAGCACTCTTAACTACTGAGCCATCCATCTCTCCAGAGCCCAGGTGTTCAAATCTGAATGTCTAAATTGAGAGCAGTAACCAGTAAATGTTATCTGACCAACATTTTACCAAGGTTATCTGACCTAGAATTCATACAAAAGAAGCATAAAGGCCAAAATAAAGTCTAAGTGTTAAAAGAACGTTCAGAGCAATTTTCATAATGGAATAATGGAAATAAAGCAGCAAGACCCAAAGAGGCAGAACAGAGGCATTCAGTTAAGGACTTCTTAGAGAAAATCCTCGAGTCTTTAAAGGGGTGGGGTGGCTAAAGAGATGGCTTCGTGCTGAAGAGCATTGCTGATGCAGGGAGAAAGACGAGACATTTTTACCTTGATAAAAGTGAGAAATTTGCTGTCATACAAAACTTACTAATCCGTTTGAAATTATGCTCTGCTTCCTTTTCAGACACTATTAATATGCACACACTTAACAACAGAAAATATGAGCACCATCTGAGTCTTACATTTTCTTCCATTTTTTTCCTGTTCTTCATTTACTATCTGTTTTACACTATATTTTAGATTTTTAAGACACTTGGAAATATATGGTTTTTTTTTTTTTTTTCAAAATACAAGGCAAAGAATATATCCATGACATGAAGATGTACTACAATGAAAACCTACACACTAAGATCAGCTTCAGGACCTCCACTGACTGGTAAAGCCAGTACCTCAATAAATGTGAGAGATTTCATTCCCCAAAGCAAAACACACAGAGAACTTTAAAAGTTTCTGTATCAACTATGACGGTTTAGGCAAGATATTTAAGAAGTTCCCAAGCTAGAGAGATGGCTCCGTGGGATCACTTGCTGCTCTTGCAGAGGACCAGAGTTTGGTTCCCAGCACCCACGTCAGGAGGACCAGAGTTTGGTTCCCAGCACCCACGTCAGGTCGCTCACAACTGGCTATCACTTCTGTTCAGGGAATCCAATGCCCTCATCTGGCCTCCGCGGGCATTCTATATGCACATGCATATGTATACACACAAAAATAACAACAAAAAATTTTAATTCCACAAGATAAAGACAAAAGCAACTAAGTTTATAATGAAAAATCCGACAGACAGCACATTAACTTGGTGAATGAAGTTTTAATCGGCTATGTAGAACAAACTGGCAGGGAGCAGCAACTATCTGGCTCCACGACCTATCCTGCCCCACAACCGCTGAGGAAAGCCACGCAAGCCTATATACAGGGATCCTCTCCAGAGATCCCGGTGATTAACACACATCTGAAGTGATGCTAGGCTGCGGGCACACAGCTGCCCAGAAATGTCTCGCTCAGCAGGATCTGAGATCACAACGCAGGGTTGACAACTGGCAGCTTTGCCAGAGACCCCACTGCCTGCCCAGCACCATCCCGGAACAGAACAAGATGGGACCCAGAGTCCCCACTGTCTACACAGCCCCCACCCCGTATCGGAGGAGACCCTAACAGCAGGCTCCAGCGCCGACCTGCGGAGCCCGTGTCCTTTCAGGACTCCAGGCGGATACTCACCATCTCCTGGCTTCCGAGGTATCCGTGAGTATCCGGTACCGCCACGCGGGGAACAGGTCACAGGGCGACAAGGAACCCAAAAACTTCTGCACCTCTGCAGCAGAGGACCAGAAGCTCCCACAGGCGTTCAAGATGGCAGGCTCCAGAGAAAGCCCGCGAGGTTTTAAAACCCTGCCCTCGGCTCTGGCCACATTCCTGATTGGACAGTCGTCAAACAATGTTGGAACCTGGCCTCCACCGACCCACACCCACCCACTCCTTGCTTGCTGACCAAAGCTCACTGCTCCGGAGGTTCTTTGTTTCTGTATCCTGCCTCTGGTGTAAACAGCTAGTATGCAACAATGTAAAACAAGGTGGCAACTTCTGCCCTCGGGAAATTCCCATTGTGCTGTAAGCCTGTATTTAAGGCCTCCTTCCTCCTTCAATAAACCGCATTTGGCACCCTGCTGAGACGAATGACTCGCTGATCTTGTCTTTTTTTTTTTTTTTTTTATCCACAGCCCTTCGCTTGGACATGGTGAACGTTACCCCTACAAGACAACACCACTGATCTAATTTTTCTGGCTTCAGAAAACAACAAATGGCACAAGCCAGTAACTGAATGTGACCAGAATGGCAGTTTCTCGACTGCAGCTGATCTGATTTGGTTTAGGTTTGGGTTTCAGTTGGGTGGTTTCATTCGATTTTGGTGGACTGAACCCAGGACTTCTGGCAGCAGCTATGTTAAGGCAAAATTTTAACCAGGAGGACCTAGCCCATCAAAAGACATTTTAATTTAATCTTACATAGTCAGATCAATTTATCAATTATATATCTGTCACTATTCACACAAGTAAAATATAGTGATAGATTCAGAGATTTAAAATTAAAGATATAAATCTTTAAATTTCACTTAACTTTTCCAATCTCTGTTGTTACTGGAGTAATTGGAGCAAAAGTTCCAATCCAGCTCTAACAGACTAGGAACGCTAGGCCACAGTCTCAGTAAACCTGTTAAACAGATGGTTAAGAGCAGGTACTGGCTCTTTCAGAGGACCTGAGCTAGGTTCCTAGCAGCCAGGCAGCTCACAACTGCCTGTAACTCCAGCTCCCCCTCTGGCCTCCTCCAGCACTACACTCAAGTGTACATACTCCCTGTGCACACACCTAAGTAAAAACAAAGGCTGGTGAGATGGCTCACAGGTTATGAGCACGGGTTACTCTTCCAGGAGACAGTAGTTCAGTTCCCTGCACCCACATAGCGGCACGGGGTTCACAGCCACCAGTAACAGCAGGCAGTGGTAGATAGACATGCGTACAGGCAGAACACTCATACACATAAAATAAAAATAAAATCTCAAGGAAAAAGAGAAAAGAAAAATAAGGAATTTAATCTGTGTGCACATGAAGAAAAGTAGCAAATAAAGGGTTCCAATGATCCCCCCCCCCCCCCGTCTGTCTTTGTGAGATTCGGCTTTAACTAGAGAGAGAATAGGGACAGGGACTACAGGTATGTACAATTTATCATTCCTGCTCAAGTGTGCTTGGGTGGATGATCAGTTTGGGTTCTGCAAGGTGGTCTCAGAGGACCAATGGTTTCCATAATGACTCTTGCTTCTCTGTGGAGTGTCAACTGTCCTCATTTGGGGATGGTCTAACCTAGCCCCCCCCCCTCGTTGCTTAGAATTAATTTTTATTCCCCAGAAGTAGTTTATCAGTCCTGTGGTTTCTGGAATTCAGAGACATATCATTGGGTGTAAAGAAGATAGATACAAAAATGACAGCAGAACTGCCAGGCTTTTTATCCTGATATAATAATGCTTTTTGGCAAAAGTAGTTTTCTGAGTACATGTTTTATCGGGAAGCAACTTAAGCTTTGAAATAAGAAGCAATTCCTCAAGGCAGCAATGTCCACTATGCACATAATGTGAGACCCAAGAGTGAACTTTAAATTTTCTACTATTCACATTTTTAAAATTAAAATTTTGAGACAGTCAAATTGCCAAAAATCAATTTAAAAGATGCTCAAATAAATAACCTTTAGAGAAAGTCAAGGTAAAACCACTGTGACACATGCGTTCATAATTATTAAGTTAGCAACTATCTGAAAAATAATAACAAATGACGTCAAAAATAGGGAGAAAATGGAACTCTTGATTCTGTTACTTTTTTTTTCCTTTTGTTTTTTGTTTGCTTGGTTGGTTTGTTGGTTGTTATTATTGGGGTTTGTTGTTGTTGTTGGGTTTGTTGGGGTTTTTCAGAGACAGGGTTTCTCTGTATAACAGTCCTGGCCAGCCTCGAACTCACAGATATCCACCTGTTTCTGCCTCCCAGGTGCTGGGATTAAAGGCATGCACCACCACAACCAGGCTTTTGATTCTGTTTTAAAAAATAATTAGTTCTAAAAATAATAATAATAATTAGTTCTAACTCATTAATTCTTGGTTTAGATGGTGTCTTAGTTACTTTTCTGTTCCCATGACAGAACACCATGACCAAGGCAACTTATAAAAGAAAAAATTTCATTTGGAGTTCACAGTTCCAGAGGATTAGAGTCCATGGCCATCGTGGCAGCAAGCATGGCAACATGCAGGCAGGCATGATGCTAGAGTAGTAGCTGAGAGTTTACATCTTAAGACACAACTGTGAGGCAGAGAGAACTAACTGGGAATGGCAGAAGCCTCACACTCAGTGATACACCTCCAACAAAGCCACATCTCCTAATCCTTCCCAAGTAATTAAACCACCTGTGGACTAAGTTATCAAATACATGGGCCAATGGGGGCCAGTCTCCTTCAGACTACCATAGATGGGGATAAGATCAAAGAAAACATCAGTTAGATTGTGCTTTCAATCCAGTGAAAACCTTTCTGCATTTTTTTTGTTGAAGCCTACTTTTCAAGTATCTTTTTAACTGACACATGAAAAATATACATATTAATGAGATAACATGTAATGTTTTGACACGTCTATACTATGTAATGTATGAATCATGTTAGCCACATCTCTTTAAATATTATTTATTTGTGGTGAAATCTTTCAAAGCTCTTCAAACTTCCTGAAGTTCATACTACATGATGTTACATGTACCTTAATGTGGAATAACACAGAATTCCATACTCATCAAAATAACATTTCCCTCTACCCTGTGAACTCTCTCTTCACTCCAATAAGCAACAGTGTAGCATTGACTACTATGAAACCAAGCTTTTTAGATTCCATGCAGTGAAAATTCCTCCCCTGGTGAGAACCAACCATGTCTAAGCCCCTCTTCATAAGGTTCAAACAACAAACCAAAGTAAGATTGAGTTCAAGTGCACCCTGGGGAACCAGTGAGCTCATGAGGCTTAGTTACAGAGCATGAGTGAGGGGTTGCTAGCAGGATTGTGGGTGACCATAAAATATCTTCACTGCAAAGTCTGCACCCAGTACAGATGATGACATTCCTGAAAAACATCAGTCCTTACTCACCTATAAATGTAGTTCTTCACCCCACATCAAGGAAAGAAACTGCCCTTTGCAATAGACAGAAACCAAAACCTATCAAAATGCAGAGTTGGGAGCCAATCCCAATTGGCTACATCTACAAAACACTCCTGCACCTAAGGTTGGCAAACACTGCAGAAGAGAGGATGGAGAGATTGTAAGAGCCAGGAGATGAAGGAGTTTGCTGTGAGATCGTGTCTCTTAGTAATATCAGAAGCTATACCCATGCAGTCTCACCAACATGACTGCCCAAACAGGAGCTGAACAAGGATGAAGCCAACAAACATGTTAAACTGACAAGGGAAAAAGCCTATGGGGTCTCAATGCTACACAAAGAACTATAAGCAACTGAGGAAAGCTGGAAGTGGAAGAGGTGGTCTTCCCTGGGGAAGAGCACATCAATTGGTTGCCCGGTGCCAAATGGTCAGCTCTGAAAACATAAATCCAAGGAACATTATATGGACTGAGAAGGTTACACTTAGGAATATATATGTATATAATTTGTGCTTGCAATAACATTGAAAGAAGAGACCATGAATTTGGAAAGTTGGGAGGAGTATATGGGAGGGCTTTGGAGGGAGGAAAGGAAGGGGGAAATGTAAATATATTATAGTATCAAAACTTTAAAAAGTAAAAATAAATAGCAATAAAAGTTTTTTGTTGCCCGGCGGTGGTGGTGCACGCGTTTAATCCCAGCACTCGGGAGGCAGAGGCAGGTAGATCTCTGTGAGTTCGAGGCCTGCCTGGGCTACAGAGTGAGTTCCAGGAAAGGCTCAAGCTACACAGAGAAACCCTGTGTGGGGGGGGGGAGTTTCTTGTTATTTTGTCTTTTTTTTCCAAAACTGAGGACCGAACCCAGGCAAGCACTCTACCACTGAGCTAAATCCCCAACCCCACAATAAAAGTTTTTAAATGGGGCTAGAGAGATGGCTCAGAGGTTAAGAGCACTAGCTGCTCTTCCTAGAGGTCCTGAGTTCTATTCCCAGCAACCACATGGTGGCTCACAACCACCTGTAATGAGATCTGGCTCCCTCTTCTGGCCTTAAGGGATACATGCAAGCAGAACACTGTATACATAATAAATAAATCTTTAAATTTAAAAAAAAAAAAGTTTTTAAATAATTGGAAATATACTAAGAAGACATTAGGGATGTATTGGAAAGTATTGTCAAGTTTCCTATTTGTGGCAATGCTACTGGGATAAAATATGGGAAGGTTCTTTGGGAAATGCATATGGATACTGAGGAGTAGAGTCCTGGCATTGGCAGTTTTCAAATATCAGTAGTTTGCCTGCTCTCGTAAGTGGTTAGAGGGATGGACGGTGAAGGAGGAGTGTCACTGAGAAGTGAGTGGACAAGTAGAGTGATACTCCAATGGGGCAAACACTTGCCCAATCTCTTCCTCAAGAGTTAGTGTGCTTCGAGCCAACATGGTACAGCACTGATGATGGTGTGATGTTACTTCTGTGGTGACATTACATGAGGTTGTCTTATCCCACTGAAGCCAAAGATTCTGCCAGGAGAATCAAGCAACAATGTCATCAGCAGCCTGTGGAGGAGGCCATGGGCAGGAGCCAAGGACAATCTCCAGCCGTCAGCCAACTAGAAAACAGAGGTCTTCATCCTATACCCTCGAAGAAATGAATCCTGCCAACAGACTGTGAAGTAGAATAAGCTAGAAAAAAACAATTATTATACATGATTTATTGATTTATTTACTGACTTACTTAAAGTACTATTTTTACTGGCTCTTTGCCAAGCATGACTTCATGTGCTGCCTGGAACAAAATGACCTGGAGAAATAGCTAAAACAGTGGGTCTTTACCCTGAACAACTGACTGACTGCCACATCTGTAAAATCTTGCTTGTTGGCCCACCCACCTTGTGGTCTTATAGTATAAATTGAGAATACAAATGAGACCCAGCATTGAAGCCTTTCAGGAGCTGTCCTGGCTTCAGTCCACCGGCGACATGTCCTCTCTTCTACTCTCATTGGTGTCACAGTACTTATTCCAGAAAGAGTCCTGCAACAACTGAGCAAACTCAGAAACAGACCTTCCCTGGAAGCCTCCATATAAGAATGTGGCTTTGTGAGACCCTGAAAGAGATCTAGCCACACCTTTACTCTGGACCTCCTGACATAGAGATAAGCATATACTGTTTTAAAGCAAAATATGTGGAAACCCCTTGTACAATGTGGTAGTTTGAAGGTAATTGGCCCCCATGATCTCATAGGGCGTGGCACTATTAGGAGGTGTGGCTTTGTTGGAGTGGGTGTGGCCTTGTTGAAGTGTGTCACTGTGAGGTGGGCTTTGAGGTCTCATATATATACTCAAGCCAAGCCCAATGTCTCAGTTCACTTCCTGTTGCCTGTGGATCAAGATGTAGAATTCTCATCTCCTTCTCTAGCACCATGTCTGCCTACATGCCTCCATGTCCCACCCACCACTATGATAACGGACTGAACCTCTGAACTGTAAGCCACCCAATTAAATGTTTTCCTTTATAAGAGTTATTATGGTCATGGTGTCTCTTCACAGCAATAGAAACCCTAACTAAGACATACAGTAATAGCAAACTAATACTGATAGTTGCAGAGATGGATGAACAGACAAATATGTTAACTCTAGTGAACATATGTGGTAGGGATCCATGCTCATCACAGTATTGTGTGGTGATATATTGTGTACCCCAATAAAATTTGCCTGAAGATCAGAGGACAGAACAAGCCACTAGATAAAACATAGAGGCCAGACAGTGGTGGCACACACCTTTAATCAATCCTAGCACTCAGAAGGCAGAGATCTGTCTGGATCTCTGTGAGTTCAAAGCCACCCTGGACTATATGAGATTGACTCAAGTCTAGGAGAAAAAACAGAGCCAGGCAGTGGTGGCACACACCTTTAATCCCAGTACTGGGAAGCACACACCCCTTTAATCCCAGGGAGTGATTGCTGGGCAGAGAAAGGTATATAAGGCTTGAGGAGACAGGAACTAAAGTCTTTCAGCTGAGGAAAGCTTTTCAGGCTGAGGAGTCCTAGAGGTAAAAGGTGGCTTGTTCCTTTGTCTCTCTGATCTTCCAGCATTTACTCCAATATTTGGCCCTGGGATTTATTATTATAAGACCATTTTAGCAATTCATGTTACAGTATTGGTTCTATTTGTGTATGTCTGAAAATTGTCCCTAATAACAAGCTCCTACTTGGTTTCAATTTAAAAAGATGAAAAAGTTCCATATATGTGTATTTTACCTTTTTGTGTATGTTTTGGGGTCTTTCCGGGACCTTGCTCTTGTTAGGCAAGTGTTCTACTATCAAGTTAGTTCCCTAGCCCTTTGATAAGTAATTATACCACAATAAGTTATGGGAGAGGAATCGTCAACTCCAAGCATCTCTTTGTTTATAAGACCTATATCTGACAAAATTCTGTAACTAGACATCTTACATCTATGCTGCAGCTATATTTATAATTTTGAAGTTTTCACTTTGTTTGAATCTAAAGATAGGTCAAGTGTTTATTATGACAAATTTTGGGGAGCTAATTCCCTTCACAGTGAGACCTGGGGGGTGGGGAGTGAAGCTCAGTGGTTGAGCCTTTGCTTTGCATGTACAAGACTGTGGGTTCAATACCCAGAATCACAATAAAGTTAATACATAATATGGACCCCTTTTCAAATTTGCCTAAAGGCACCATAGGGCCCTGACATGCAGAGCCTTCTTTGGGGAAGTTTTGGAAGGTTTCAGTGTAATGGACCTGGTTCTTGAAAAGGGCAAGGTGCCTGAAGCGTTTAACTAATTATTCTTTATCAATAAAAAATCGGGAGTCAGATATTGAGGTAAGAACCTGAAAGATCAGAGAAGCAGGGCAGCAGCCACCAGTGACTTCCTACTTCTCCTGCTCCTTCCTCCACAAGGGCTGAGATCCTCTCTCACCTGCCTTATTACTTCCTGCCTCCTATCTGTCCACAGTCCTCCATACCTCTGTGGTTAATTTTGGTCAGCTAGTGGCTAGCTCCACCCTCTGACTCAAAGCAAGCTTTATCTTCAGAATGAAATCAAAATATCACACGACAGGTACCAGGAGGCCCTCACAACTGCAGCATCCTGACGACCCATTCACACCCCCATCCTACGCCACCTAGTCCTCACTCCAAGCAGACAGCACCCAGCTTCTTCTAGGGAGGGTTTAAAGAGAACTTAAAAAAAGGGTTGACTTCTGTTTGTCAGTTTATTTACATTTGAGGCTTTCGAAGAAGTGATCTGAGTCCATGTTGCAAAAGTGCCCAGAGGGACTGGAGAAATGGCGCGGGTTAAAAGCACTGGCTGCTTGGCTGGGCGTTGGTGGCCCACGCCTTTAATCCCAGCACTTGAGAGGCAGAGGCAGGCGGATCTCTGTGAGTTCAAGGCCAGCCTGGGCTACCAAGTGAGCTCCAAGAGAGGCGCAAAGCTACACAGAGAAACCCTGTCTCGAAAAACCAAAAAAAAAAGCACTGGATGCTCTTCCAGAGAGAGCACCCATATGGCAGCTAACAGTAGTCTGTAACCCCAGATCCAGAGGATCAGTCACCCTGCTCTCACCTCTGCTGGCACTGCAAACATGTGGTATTAAATCATTCCACTTGCCGTTTGGGTTAACAGTTATAAACCTGGTCTACAAGTCACCATCATCTCTGAATGGCAGATAATAATACATCGGGTTATAGACCAAAACCTTCTTTTTAATGGAATAGTTTGCTAAATTGAGTCTTTTTAAACTCAACTCTGTGAAAGGGACATAACAGTGCAGGCAAAATACCTATACACATAAAATAAAAATAATCTAAGAGAAAAGAAAAAAGTGCCTGGGCACCAGAGGTAAAGAGGGAAAATAAGAGTCCTCATCCACTGTGGGGCATACATAGGCTGCAAAGAGGGTGCCGAGAAAAATTCAGATAATAGAGCTTAAGCTTTAAGGTGTTTACGCAGAGAGTGGATACAAATGGTGAGAAAGAAAGTTAGCTCAAGCTTTTTATGCTAAGATACTAAAAAACAAGAAATAGCGTCAGGACATAAGAAACTTGTAAATAGGTGCCCTTTAAAATGATTGGTTGGTTCCTTCACCCACTCCTAGGGTTCTGAGGTTTTCTGGTATAAAAGAGGCTTACTGCCTATCAATAAAGAGTTCTTGCTTGACTTGATTCCCTCTGCGTCTGATTGTCTCCGGGTAAGAGGGAGGCTGGGAAATGGGCCAGCGGCGCACACTTGCCTTTCCTCGGTTCCAGGCCACCTCTTCACAGGTGACCTAAGTTCCCGGTGGGGCAGGTCCCCACAATCCACAAATTCTCATCTTGGGCAGCAGCCACCACTTCCAACTTTCTATGCATTTTTCTAGGGACTATTCTGAGGATGGTCTCTCTGCTTCTTCCTCTGGACAGCAAGGATAACTGGGAGACAGGATGACAGCTCTGGGGAGTCCCTTCTTTCCTGCAGCCTTGGAGGATCCTGATCAAATCCTGTCATCAGGCCTGCCAGCGAAGGCCTCTGCCTCCTAAGTGATGGGACCAGCCCACCTTTGTTTTTTATAGATCACATGATACCTTCAGGCTATGTTCTCTATATATACTATATAATCCTAACATACCGTGGACTATGAGGGTCCAGCCCCTCGATAGTCCCCTCCCAGGGTCCGGGAAGAATCTACAACCAGCTGATAATTAATCTTTGATGAGAAGAAATTAATCTATGTACACGAAATTCCTTAGTCCAATACATTTTATTATTCTGTCACTTTTCTCTCTACAAACTTATACTCTGCTGTCAATGACGATAATTACAGGGAGGATTGAACTGGGGTTCTGGCTGAACATAGCTGTCAGCACACAAGGTTATCTAAATATTCCTTTAGTAGAGGGGAAATGGTGCCCAATAAATGGTGGAAAAGCTACAATAGCACACAAGGAACTCATTGCAGGAAACAGCTGGTAATCAAAGCCAATATCACCAAGGCTCCTTGGGCCTCAGCTTGACCTCTAGAAGGCCCTTGGCTTCTTCCAGGTCTAGCTTTGTCATAATCAGCTGAAATCCTGCTTTGTATATTTTTTGTGGCTTGCAGCACTAACACAGAGGAGTTAAGGTGAAGTCCCAGGGTACACACAGCTTCTACCTACAGAGCCTGGCCCTCCCACTGGTAAGCACCAAAAGGTGGAGTGGTCGGAGGGCCTTGAGGAGTGGGGGTGCTTTGCTTGACGTCTCAACCATAGCTTACTGCTCCACTGTACCCAAGAGGAAACTGAAGCAAGGTCACATGACCTATCAGTAGTCAGGACCGGAATCTTTCCTGCCCTCTTCAGTGTGGCTTTATCAAAATGTTAGCCGGGAGGCTGGAGACCTGAGCCAACTAATGCCTCGATCTTTACAAAAAATTAGTTTATCATTGTATGTGTGGTGGGGGCGAGGGTGCAACAGCACTCATATGGAAGTCAAGGACAATTTTGTGGAATCATTTCTCAACTTTCACCTTCACCTGGGTCCCAGGAATTGAACTCTTCTCGTTAGGCCCCCCTGGCCACGCCTCTCTCAGGACTGGTCCTCCCCCAGCCACCGATTATTCCCCAATCGCCTACCGGCCCTCCCACCTCCCCCGCAAGGGACGCTGTCCACCACTTCTCTTTTCTCTTAAGTCACTGCCCCTTAGGTCCCCACCCCCGGGTGGCCGCCAGGGCTGGTCCAGCGGGAGGCGGCTTCCCTAGACGTGATGGAATAGGTGGCCCCAGGCGTTGGGGCGGGGCCTCGGGTCGAGCGTGCACGGGCTGACCGGAGGAGCTTGTTGGGGCTGGCAGGGTGACTGCCTGTGGGTGTTGCACAGCCCGGAGCTCCAGGGCAGGACATGAGCTCCAGGACCGCCCCGCGGCTGATGACGCTCCAGAGACACCTGGGCTGGCCACAGGTAAGGAGCTGGCCTGTACCCTCAGAATTCCTGTCTCGGGTGTAAGGAGACAGGGAGGGAGCCAGGTGTGGGAGGCTGCGGGTGGGGTTGCTCCTAGGAAACCCAATGAGCCAGGGCGCGGGAGAGCTGGGTCCTGGGAAGCTAAGGCCACTGAGCAGCAGAAACCAAAGGGCTCATACAAAGGAGAGAGGGTAGTACCCAGGTAAGGGCAATGGAGGGCACAGGTCAGCTTTGTTTAGCACTTGGCACCTCATCCTGCAACTCAGCAATCCAGCCTGGCCCCGGGCAATAGGGCTGTTTGCTCTCCTCACAAGTGAATCGAAGACCCAGTTGGGCCTGTGCACACAGGCTCCGCGGTGATCACGCTGACTCTGTCCGCTCAGGCTGGTGTCATGGCTACGGAGAGCAGTCCGCTGACTACTCATGTACTAGACACTGCCTCGGGGCTCCCTGCCCAAGGCCTCTGCCTCCGTTTGTCACGCCTGGAGGCCCCTGGCCAGCAGTGGATGGAGCTGAGGACAAGGTAGGAGGCAGTTTCTGGGCTGGCATCTGTGAGTAGTACCAGCTCCAGCAGCAGGGTCCTTCCTGGGCCCCACGTGGGGAAGACCTTAGGCAGCGGTGTTGAGGTGGAATGGTGTGACCAGGGGAACACCGAGTGGGACTGAGTCTGGTGTGGACACTGGGGCAGGAAGGCAGAACTGACCACTGCCCAATTGACCCCTGAGCTTCCTTTTCCTCATCTGAGATAACAAGGACAGTGACAATAACCTTTTCACCAGACACGCATACCTGGGACAAGGTCATGGAATGTCTGAGACAGCTTTGTAGGGTCCTTGCCTGTCAGGTGCAGCCCAGGGGGCCTGCTGGGAGTAGAGCCAGCTAGAAAGGCCTGGGAGAAAATCAAGGCCAGACTGAATGCCAAGCACTGGGTTTCTTTTCTCTGTTCTCAAGAGCTGTGAACTGGGAGTGTAATTAACCTTGTTTACAGAAGGGAGATGAGATCATAGGCATGAGGGAAAAGCCAAGACTCCACTCTGGTCTAGTACTCTGGTCCTCCTCGGTGAGCCAGGCTCAGGGCCTGGCCCTGGCCATGCCCCTGGAACATGCTCTGCTGGGAGCCAGGATCTTCCTGTTTCAGGGTTAGCCAGCCAAAGCTTGCGGAGATGTGCCCTTGAGAGCAGGTTCTATTTAAGGGAGACTGGTTCACCCATCTCCTCCCTCTGGCCTGCCTGTGGTAACAAGGTGTGGCTTGTCCGCTCCTAGTTCAGTCTTTCACAATAGCTGGAGAGGTTTTCCTTTTGTTTCTCTGCCTTAAGATTTCCTAAATAGGCAGTGTGCTGATATCCTTGGAAATTGTCCCGCATCTGCGCTCCATGTGTGAAGTGTGGGAATCATCTGAGGTTGGGAATCAGGAAAGCTAGGGGAAGGAGGTTTCTCAGCTCTTCTCTCCACTTTGTCTCTTCACAGCTACACAAACCTGGATGGTCGCTGTCCTGGGCTCCTGACACCAGGCCAGATAAAGCCAGGCACCTATAAACTGTCCTTCGACACAGAGCGCTACTGGAAAGAGAGGGGTCAGGAGAGCTTTTACCCATATGTAGAGGTGAGGGCGGGGGGGTGGGGAGTGGGGGTGGGGGTGGGGACGAAGCGGAGTAGCTGGGCCCTGACTCACTTTGACCACACACAACCAGGTCCTGCAGCCAGGCCTCCTCCAGGCCAGGGACAGACTGGGTGGCAGCAAGTGTGCTCTCAGAAGGTGTCCAGGGACCTGAGGCACCAACCATTACACTTCATGATGACACACTGAGCTGCCCCTGGATCAGGTGCGTGAGAGGGAGAGGCCAGGCTGAAAGTGTCTCATCTTGTCTCATCTTCCTTTGTAGACAGGTTCTCATCAGAACCCAGACTCCAGAGCACTCGGTGTATTACTTCTGCATCACTGATACAACTTAAGGGCAAATTATTTATTTGGGTTTGTAATTTCAGCCCATGATGGCTCGGCTCCATGCACTCAGCATGGCGGTGGGAGCATGTGGAATTGGAGAGCTGTCACCTCATGGCAGACAAGGAGCAGAAACGAACACAAAGAAAAACACAGATCCCTAGGACACTGCCCAGGGACCTTCCTCCAGTGGAGCCCCCTCCAAGTTTCAGAACCTACTAATGATGTCATCCCATGATGAATCAGTTCATCACAAGAGATTAACCAGATGATTAGATCAGAGCCCTCAGGATCAAATCACTTCCCCAAAGCCCACCAACCAGCAACCAAGACCACTACATCTCCTGTTGGAAACACTATTCAAACCCTAACATCAGCTTTACCTAAGTGTCTCCTGTTTCTAGGCAGCCACCAAAGCACCTCCTGCTCATCTGGAAGGCCCAGGGGCTGTTGCAGGAAGGACTCACCACCTTTAGTGTCTTCAAGTGCCTTCTCTGCTCCTCACAGGTTGTTTTCACTATTGCAAAGGAGACCCAGAAGTTCCATGTACCTCTGCTGCTGAGTCCATGGTCCTACACCACCTACCGGGGGAGTTAGAGGGATGTGTTACCTGAGGAAAGCCATCTAGCCGCCTGTCCCTTTCCCTGACTTAGCCACCCACACAAGTCAACGGTATGGGCTTTGTCGCCATCCAGGGACATGAAGTTGCTGCTTGCTGAAGAGATTCTAGCTGCCCTGGAGTTTTCTAGCCGGCGGCTGTGAGTTGGGTGTCAATAAAGCGAGTTCCAACACCTGTAAATCTGAACCTATCATTGGGACAAGGGCAATCAGCCAGAGATCTGCTAGCACTGTCCCTGCTCCAAGTACCTTAGTTTTTTTTTTTTCTCCTGTTACTGTGATAAAATACTCTGACAAAAGCGATTTGAGAAAGGGTGTTATTCTGGCTCCGTTCAAGTTACAGTTCTCTGAGGCAGGGAAGTCACAGTGAAGGAAGGCTGAGTGACAGAGCTGGTCACATTGTGGCTGCAGTCAAGAGGCAGAGAGCAATGCTAGACGGTGGTGGCAAATGCCATTAGTCCCAGTGCTTGGGAGGCAAAGGGAGTTTCAAGGTCAACCTGGTCTTCAGAGCGAGTTTCAAGACAGCCAGGGCTACACAGAGAAACCCTGTCTGGGAAAACAGGAGGAGGAGGAGGAGGAGGAAGTGGAGGAGGAGGAGGAGAGCAATGCACTGCTGATACTCAACTCCTCTCCCCACTTCATACAGTTCAGGATCCCCTGCCCAGGGAATGGTCCTTCCCACAATTAACATGTGTCTTTCCACATCAGTTAACACAAGCTAGCCCCCACAGGCATGCCCAGAGGCCCTTCTCTCAGGTCATTCTAAATTTGGTCAAGTTGACAGCTCTAACCATCACACCAGATGATGAAGGAGGCCTCTGAGAAGAGGCCACTGAGGTCACAGGCAGAATGTAGAGGTGGGAATGGTACAGATAGGAAGCAGTGAGGCTCTATGAAGAGGCCTGCATGTGACTAAATACATAGCCTAGCATCTGTCTGATCACAGCCACCTCTAGGGGTTTGATTCCACATTGTTCAGGGCCAACAGTTTTACTTCAGATGTTCAAGAAGTAGTAGGCCTGTAGGGACGGCAGTGCAGAAAGGGAAGGAGTCCATCTAGGTCTGGGCACTGTGTCAAACATGCTGTGGCCCACGAAGATTCAGGTTCCACTTCTTTCGGGGGCAAGGAGAAAGGAATGAGCCCAGCCTCATGTGCAAATAAATAAAGTTAAATGTTCCTTAAGAGTTTACAGACCAGTGCTAACACCTTTGTATATGCTCATTCATGGAGCTCACAGAGGGAATGAACTTGGAGCAGAACTGGCCTGCATGATACCAGACACTTCTCAGGGAGAATGACCAGGCTGCTCTCAAACTCAGAGACCCACCTGCTTCTGCCTCCCAAGTGCAGAGATCAAGGCGTGCGCCACAACACCTGGCATCAAGCCACATCTCACCCCTTTTCCCTAGTGGACACAGCCTCCCCTGACTCCTCAGTGACTTTGCATCTTCTCTAAGGCCTGCCTTGGGAAGGACCCAGGTCATTCTGATCTATCCCAAGAGCAAGATCTGAGGTGACAATACTGGTACAATTCGAGTGCCTTCCTGGCCCACACTAGGGTCTCTGATCCCCTCTGGAAAAAGCACCCTGTTTGTTTGTTTGTTTGTTTGTCTGCTTGCTTGATTGATTGATTGATTGATTGATTGATTGATTTTTGAGACAGAGTCTCACTGTGTACCTCTGGCTGTCCTGGAACTCACTCTGTAGACCAGGCTGGCCTTGAACTCACAAAGAACTGCCTGCCTCTGCCTCCCGAGTGCTGGGATTAAATACACCACCACACCCAGCCCTATGCACCTTTTTAAAGGGGTGAATTTCAATGGGTAGGAGAAAGGTTTGATGAATTGATATGTGTGGAGCACTTGGAGCCTGGCCAGACTCTGAGGAAATGCTCAAGATGCTCCTTTTTCTCAGCCAGGGCTTGGAAGCCAACAGTTAAAGGGTATGTACGGATAGACTTTAATAAAACTTGGAGACTCAGCTCTGGTTCTCACCCTTCCTATGCCCAGACCCCCAAGAATCAGCTAAACGTCATGGACACCCCTAAGAAGCATATACACAGCCGATGACCCTACTTTTTGTGGACAGGTACCAGCATCTGAGGGACAGGTACAGTGAGAGAGCCAGGGCCCAAACTGGCATGTTGAGAGCTGAGAGGCTGGGGCTGTTTGGGCAGCATGGATCCTGGAAACCAATGGAAGAGATTGCCTGTATCCGGAACCCTTAAAAATGAGGGTGATGGAATGTCTAGACATGGCCCCAAATATGGGACTCCACTCCACAGAATTAAAGGTGCGTTTAAGCCATCCTTTGAGGTTGTTACAGCTCTTGGTAAATCCTTTGGCAGACACTGGGCAACGCACAGACTGAGCAGCCACCTCAGGAAAACGCTGCTTCCCACTTCCTCTCCTATCAGGTTCAGTGTAACTGGATTTATGTTGAGGTCTTTGATCCACTTGGACTTGAGTTTTGTGCAGAACAATAAATATGGTTCTATTTGCATTTTCCTACATGCCTCCATCCAGTTATGCCAGCCAGCATCATTTGTTGAAGATGCTTTCTTTTTTTCCCTTGTATGTTTTTGACTTCTTTGTCAAAAATCTGGTGTTCATAGGCATGTGGATTTGTGTCAGGATCTTCAATTCCATTGATCCATGTGTCTGCTTTTATGCCAATACCAAACGGTTTTATTACTATAGCTCTATAGTAGAGCTTGAAGTCAGGCATGGTGATGCCTCTGGAAGTTCCTTTATTGTACAGGATTGTTTTAGCTATTCTGGATTTTTTGTTTTTCCATATGAAGTTGAGTATCATTCTTTCAAAGTCTGTGTTGGGGTTTTGATAGGGATTGCATTGAATCTGTAGATTGCTTTTGGTCAGATTGCCATTTTTACTATGTTAATCCTGCCTATTCATGAACATGGGAGATCTTTCCATTTTTTTTTGATAATTTCTTCAATTCCTTTCTTCAAAGACTTAAAGTTCTTGTCATACAGGTCTTTCACTTATTTGATTAGAGTTACCCCAAGATATTTTATATTATTTGTGGCTGTTGTAAAAGGTGTTCTTTCTCTGATTTCTTTCTCAGCCTGTTTATCATTTGTATATAGGAGGACTACTGATTTTTTTTTTAGTTAATCTTGTATCCTGCCACATTACTAAAGATGTTTATCAGCTGTAGGAGTTCTCCGGTAGAATTTTCGAGGTCACTTATGTGTACTATCATATCATCTGCAAATAGTGAAAGTCTGACTTCTTCCTTTCCAATTTGTATCCCCTTGGTCTCTTTTTGGTGTCTTATTGCTCTAGCTAGAACTTCCAGTACTATATTAAATAGATATGGAGAGAATGAATGGACAGCCTTAGTAGAATCGCTTTGAGTTTCTCTCAATTTAATTTGATGTTGGCTGTTGGCTTGCTGTATATTGCTTTTATTGTGTTTAGGTATGCTCCTTATATCCCTGATCTCTCCAAGGCTTTTATCATGAAGAAGTGTTGGATTTTGCCAAAGGCTTTTTCCATATCTAATGAGATGATCATATGGGGTTTTTTTCTTTCAGTTTGTTTAATATGATAGATTACATTGACAGATTTTTGTATGTTGAACCATCCATGCATCTCCGGGATGAGGCCTACTTGATCATGATGGATGATATTCTTGATATGTTCTTGGATTCGGTTTGCCAGTATGTTATTGAGTATTTTTGCATCAATGTTCACGAGGGAGATTTGTCTGTAATTCTCTTTCTTTGTTGCATCTTTGTGTGGTTTGAGTATCAGGGTAGCTGTAGCCTCATAAAAAGAGTTTGGCAATGTTCCTTCTGTTTCTATTGTGTGGAACAATTTGGTGAGTGTTGATATTAGCTCTTCTTTGAAATTCTTGTAGAATTCTGCACTGAAACCATCTGGCCCTGGGCTTTTTTTTTTTTTTTTTTTTTTTTTTTTGACACTTTTGATGACTGCTTCCATAGGTGTTACAGGTCTACTTAAATTGTTTATCTGGTCTTGATTTAATTTGGGTGCATGGTACCTATCCAGAACATTGTCATTTCTTTTAGATTTTCCCATTTTATGGCGCTAAGGGGGCAAATGGGGCCCCCAGGAGAAGATGGGGTCTGAGGGAGAAGGGGAGGCTCCAAAGGAAGAGAAGGGGTAGGGGCTTGGACGTGGACCCCTGAGGGAGGAAGCAAGATTCTGGAGATGGAAGATACTGGTGGAGGGATGTACTGTACATTATATTTATAAATCGTCACATGTCGAGAAGCTGGCTCTGGAAGTGGGGTTGACTCCTTCCATTTAAAGACCCATGTCTGTCTCAAAGTGTCCTCCAAGGTGTGCGGATGGGCCGGCTCCGCTGACTGTCAGGAAGGGGAGAGACCAGCAAAGAGAGTTCAAGAGTTTAAAAGTGAAAACAACCCTGTGCCCCTGAGAACAGCTGGAAGATAACATCCAACAGATGTTACCATTGTTTATCAAAAGTTCCTGCTGTGGGAAGAAGAAGCTGGAAGCTCCCCCAGGGGAAGCTTGCCCTCGAAGCTCAGGGAACAGCAGTTCAACTGTGACTTCCTTGATTATCTCGTCCTCAATTATCTCGGTCCTCGTTTGTTCTTTTAATTGGAAACCTTTGTGGGGGGGCATTCTGCTCTGCCCAGCACTTCTCTATTGGGGAACTCCAACTGTTTGCCTTAAAAGGGCTTCTCTAGTCAGTTTCTTCTTGGTGTTTTGAGTATCCACTTTAATGATCTTTCTCTCTCTCTCTCTCTGTCTCTGTCTCTCTCTCTCTCTCTCTCTCTCTCTCTCTCTCTCTCTCTCACACACACACACACACACACACACAGTACTTATTGCTTAATAATCTTATTATTCAAAACTGGAAATTTGGTTTTCATAGATCATTCTCTGGATCATATAAAAAGAGAGACAATGGCAAGCGCCCACTTGGGTGACATTTGCTGCCATGGTCTGGGGCCCACTGCAGCTCTAGCTGGACACACACATGTCAAAATAACTCTTATTTTCTCCCCCACACTACAGCTGGGGTTTGTCTGATGATTTTCAGTTTGGACTGTGGATAAGTTACATTACTTTACAAAATACCAGGCAAAGGAGGCAGAGGGGCCTGGCTCAATGTTCTTCCAGAAAGGTCTGTTGGATTTGGTGGACTGAGGGCCTCCAGTCCACATGAGTACTTTGAGAGAGTTGACGAGGGTCACATTATTGAGCTGGCTGTCGTTGTAGTTTGTGATACAAGTAAGAGTCTCCTTGTGACACTGCATCAGTGGATTGCCTACTCTTACTTTGTGAATCGTAGTCTTTCTGCACAGGTCAAGCCCACATCTTCATCTTCTGGCCATACCTGGCCTTAATTTCTGAAAGGCATCAGCACACACCGCACCATTGGAGAGGAAGAAGAGATACTCTGGGCTACGAGAGTGTATGGACACTGCTCACAGTGCCTAGGAATGTGCACCAGGGGCAGAACCGAGGCTAGGCGGACGACCTTGCCAAAGAGCAGGATGGCTTCGGTGGAGTTTTCCCTGTTGGTGCTCACAGATGGCATATTGCACACACTACAGCCAGAGCCAATCAGTGCCTGCACTATGGCTCCCAGCACTGATCCTAGTGGGCATTAACATGGCCCATGTGGCCATCCTGCAACAGAGTTCTAGAGACTGTTGTCCAGGAGACTAAGTGCTAACTGTTAACTGCCTGCTTTAGACAGGAGTGGGGAAGTAAGTGTGTACTAACTGTAGCTTCCAGAACTGTTCTTGAATTCTGAGTAGGGTCCATTGATTTCAGAAATGTCCCTGACCCACTGCATGTGGTCCCAGAGTTACCAAATTCTAGAGGCCAATTCCTTCTAACGGAAGGAATTACTAACACTATCTTACATGCTGTGAATGTGAGAAACTGGCCTCTAACCTGCTTCTCAAAGTTGTTCCTCACCTTAGTGATCTCTGTGGAGATCTCCATGGCATCCCTGACAGCAGACAGAGAGGCCCACTCCCCTTAGGCTGAGCCTGTTCCTTCTCCCCTGGGAAAACTCAGCTCAGTAAACCCTGTCTGCTGCTTGCTGCTGGTGGTTGCTGGGTTCCCCTCACCTCTTGTTCAGGGAACGTGCAGGATGGCATGGATTTTAGCAGCCTCCACATTTCATAACTCACTTCTCTCAATAAGGTCACTTCGGAGCCTAAGAGACAGTAATAGACATGAGTAATAGACGTGAATGTGGCTTGATTTCCTCACCCAACTCCAGAAAGCAGCAGCCAGCTCTCCACAGAGCAGCTTAGGGCAGCATTCAGATATTATCTTTGTGTCGATGTGTGTACTTGCATGTGTGATATCTTCCCATTGTTCTGCATCTTATTTTTGGTGACAGGTCTCTCTCACTGAACCTGGGACTTGCCATTTTGGTTAGGCTGTTGGCAAGGGGTCCCCAGGATCTGCCTGTCTCTATCTCCCCACACTGCAGTCACAGACAGGGCCTTGTCCAGCTTTCGTGTGAGCGATGGAAGTACAAACCCAGGCCTTCACGCTCACATAGCAAGCGCCTTACCCACGGACCCATCTCCCTAGTCCTCCGCGATTTTTTTCCCAAAGATTTAACACTGAGGAACTTGCTTTCTTTTCTTTGTATAATTCTTTAGAGTTTTTAATTTAATGTGTATGGGTGGTTAGCTGTTGTGTCTGTCTGCCACAGGTGTCCCTGGGACCCACAAAAGCCAGAAGAGGGCATTGCATCCCTTGGAACTTGAGTTATGGATGGTTGTGAGCTGCCATGTAGGTTCTGGGAATCAAACCTCGGTCCTCTGCAAGAGCAACCTCTGCTCTTAAATACTGAGCAGTCTCTCCAGCCCCTTAGATGTTATAATTCTAGAATGTATCATTGTTGCGGAATAAACTTAATTTCAATTTTTTATGTTTATTACTTTTGGATTTTTATTTTTAATTTGTTTTAAGTTTTATTTATTTTATCATTTTATGTGTATCGGTGTTTTGCTTACATGTATGTACCTGCACCACGTGGTGTGCCTGGTGCCCAAGGAGGTCAGAAGAGGGTGTCAGATCCCTGGGACTGGATTTACAGATGGTTGCTGCTATGTCTGTTCTGGGAATCGAACCCAGGTCTTCTGCAAGAGCAACAAGTGCTCTTAGCTACTAAGTTAACTCTCTAGCCCCTTTTTTAAAAAAAAATTGGGGGAGTTGGGTTTTTGTTTGTGTTTTTTTTTGTTTTGTTTTTGTTTTTGTTTTTTGAGACAGGGTTTCTCTATGTAATAGCCCTAGCTGTTCTGGAACTCACTTTGTAGACCAGGCTGGCCTTGAACTCAAAGAGATCTGCTTGCTTCTACCTCCTGAGTACTGGGAAAGTTGTGAGCCACCATGTCCAGATCTTTTTATTTTTTTAATTCTAAAAAAGTTTATTTTAATAAGCAATTACACATTTCAATTGGGAGTCAATGTTTTGTTCATTTTTCAGAGCCCTCGGGTTCTGTCCCACCATATGCAGGTCTCAGGTTACATGGCAGCTCTTGATCACTGAGTTCATCTTAAAACAACCATTCTGTCCTCCTCAGCCAAACCAGCCGGCCCAAGCCCTCAGCACCTTCATGCTTTACCACAGTCTCCCATGTCACCAAGGTAAATCCCGGCAGCTGAGGCTGGCGGCTCCCGAGCATGAGGCAAACATGTTCAGAAAGTCTTCCTAACCCAGCTCCCAGGAAGACCCTTCAAAGCTAAAGGTAGACTCATGCATTCTTCCTCCTCCAGAGTCTCAGAGGGCTCCAGACTCACCCCAGATCAAAGCCCCCCATTCTCGCGATAGCTTCCTGGCCCCCAAGCTCTAACCTGTCCCTCTAGCCTTCTACTCTCTTCTTCCATGCTCTGGGCCACCTCACTGAGACCTCCTTTCTTTAAAACTAGCCCTACCCCATCCTCAACCGTTAAAGCATGCCTCAAAGTGCAACCCCCGACCCCAACTGTCTTAGTCACTTTTCTAATGCTGTGATGAGACATCACACAGGGCAAAAGAAAGCATTTGACTGGGGGATTGCTTACAGTTTCAGAATGGGGGGTCCATGACCATCTTGGTGGGGAGTGTGGCAGAAGGCAGACAGGCATGGTGCTGAAGCAGTTGCTGGGAGCTCACATCTAATCTGAAAGTTGAAGGCAGAGAGAGAGACTGGGCCTGGCATGGGCTTCTGAAACCTCAAAGCCCACTCCCAGTGACACACTGCCTCCAACAAGGCCACACCTCCTAATCCTTCCCAAACAGTTCCACCAACCAGGGACAAAGCATTAAGACATATGAGCCTGTGCCGGCCATTCTCATTCAACCACCACACCAACCACTACCCCTAGACTCAAAACGCCAAGCCCCAACCTCAGACATCAAAAGTTAATCATCTTGGGCTAGAGAGATGGCCAGGGGGTAAGAGTATTCTTAACCACTCAGCCTCTTGCAGAGGACCGTAGCTTGGTTCCAAGTATTCATGTCAGGTGACTCACAACTGTAACTTCAATGCCAGGAGGACGGGGGATCCAAAATCTCTGACCTCTGCAGGGGCCAGCATTCATGTACACACACCTACACACACACACACACACACACACACACACACACACACACACACTTAAAAATAATTAAATTAAATTGGTTTTTTAAGTTAATACATTGACCTGTGACTATTTTTTTAATGCATCCCCTTCCCACCAGCTGGATAGCCTTCCACACTGGGAAAATACTGGCCTAGATCCGCTCTGAACAGCCTACTGTAGATCTTCCAGGGTGTCCCCAGATGTGCCGTGCAATAATTTATTTAGAAATGGGGTTCTGAAAGCACTCCAGCTCCTTACCACTTCCTTCTGTGGCATACTTTGTCCCAAGGAGTTCTTTGGAAGAAAGGACACTGTTTACAAGTTGGCAAAGAAGGCATTCCTCCCTTGGAAACACCCCACACACAGACTCTAAGGAGTACTTTCTCGGTTTTCCTTAATAAGTCTGTGTTAAATCTGCCCCAAAACGTTATCAAAGCAGTTTCAGTATTTTACATATAAAGTGCCTTTTACAAGCTTCCTAGAAAGTAGGATTTCAGATTGCTGAGACCAAACAACACACATAGCTGAAACACCCATGGAAGCCTGTGCTAAAGCCTCAAAGTATTAAACACTGGGTAACCCATAGCACAGAAACTAGTTCAGGCACCTTTCTGTAAAAACATCACAGCTAGCTGGGGAGTGGTGGCACACGCCTTTAATCCCAGCACTCAGAAGACAGAGGCAGGTGGATTTGTAAGTTTGAGACCAGCCTGGTCTACAGAGCAAGTTCCAAGACAGCCAGGGCTATATAGAGAAAACCTGTCTCAGGAGGGGTAGGGGGAAGCCTTAGCTCAACAGACCAAGAACATGGCTACTGAGACCACTTGCTCACCAAACACTAGCCAACCTTTCCCTGCAATATAATACTGTTCTTAATAGCATGCCCATTCCTATCATGTATATTAGCTGACTGTAATGTTGACTGGAAATAAATTGGCTTTCAGCTTCATTGCCACTGAACTAGTAGCTCTGGGATGTATGAACCTCAGCAGAATTCCATTCCCAAAAGATGTAGTTTGCAGTTTAGCCTTGTGTTGTGTTCTCTGATGGCACAGCCGCCGTGGAGGGACTCTTGAGCTCTAAGTCAGTGCACTGTTACCAGTGTGGCACCAGCTGGTTAGAACTGTGACCATAATGTACCAGAACTGCGGCTGCCACAGAAAGCAATGACTTGCATCAGAGATGAAGCGTTACAATAATCTGAAAGCTAGCTTTAAACACCTGCCAGTGGACTTTTAGCTGCGCTGGCTACCAGAGAAGTTCTGTTAGGACTTGTTACATGAACTTTTCCTACACCTACGCACCCAAGGAGGGTGCCAACGACAGACCAAAGTCCGATTCCACCCTTGTTCAACTTGGCAAACCAGTGAGTGTACTGGGCCTATGTATAGAGCATGGGCAAGGAGTTACTTACCGGAGTGTGGGTGACTCAAACAGCTGTTTCACCAACAGGGCACTGCCCAGCATGGACCCTGACTTCCCTACAGCTGATTAACCATTCGGTTAACCTTCTGCTTTCTGTATATTCTAGACTGCAAGACCACATGTAATTGGGACAGTTACATAAAGCTGCAGGGAAGTAGGGGAAGGAGTAGCTGAGACCTCGGGTGAGGGGTTGAGGACCCTCACCCCCTCCTTCTAGGAGGGAATGCCAACAGGACCAACCTGGAGGATCACTCATGAGCAGTCATAGCTGCTTCCCACAAATGTGGTGATGACTCTGATGCTCAGAGGACAGCATTCTACAAGATGACCAGGTAACTGCAGAGGGAGTGTTCCTGTGAACAAAGCCAGTTTCCTCCCAGCTTATTAACAGCATAGAGCAACTTACTTGGTTCATATCCTCAGTATTTTAAAGGTGTTAAAATTCCTATAAGACACTGGGTATGGTGGCGCATGCCTTTAATCCTAGCACCCAGGAGGCAGAGGTAGGAGCATCTCTGAGTTCGAGACCAGCTCACCTGCATAGCAAGCTTCCAGGACAGCTATGACTACCTAGAGAGATCTACCACAAGAGTTTTCAATGCAACATTGTTTCATTCAGGCAGATAAAGTCAGAGGACACAAATAAATGTTAGAAAAGTCATCAGACTTTGTGCAGATTGCTACAATGGATTCTATAATTTAACAAATATAGCATACTTGTACGCCTGCAAAAATTGTAATCAGATACAACACAGATCAATATGGAGCACTTTGCTTTTACTTACAATCAAAGATTCAAAGCTGGGCATAGTGGCACACACCTTTAATCCCAGCATTTGGGAGAGGGAGCAGAGGCAGGCGGATCTCTGTGGGTTAGAGGCCAGCCTGGTCTACAAAGCATGACCAGGAGAGCCAGGGCTACACAGAGAAACCCTCTCTCAAAACAATCAAAAGAAAAATAGAAAAAGAAGAAAATTCAAGCATAAAAACTTAGAGCTGGTGTTGGAGAGACTGCTTAATAGTAAGAGTATTTACTGCTCAATCATGAGGAGCAGAATTTGGGTCCTAACACCCACATCAGGTGACTCACAACCACCTGTAACTCCAGCTCCAAGGGATCAACTGCCCTCTTATGGTCTGTAGTGTGTGTGTGTGTGTGTGTGTGTGTGTGTGTGTGTGTGTGTGTATGCACTCACAGAGACATTGACAAAAATGCACTCATGCACACACATAATAAAAACTAAAAGCTAAACTTACATCCAAATCTATCTGCCTTGCCTCGGATCTGTTGGTGCTCAACAGACAAACCCAATTCACAGAGTCCAGATTCTCTCAAAAAGAGCAGGGGTGGATGGTAGGGAGCCGATGGACACCCAGCCTAGGTTCTGCCTGAATGTGGATGTGTGGAAGCAAAAACCTGTGCTGATTATAGAGACTCAGCACAGCCAGTGTTGCTGAGATTGCACAAAGCTGTGGCAAAGCCTCAGGGAGAAGTGATAAAAATGTAGCCACGAGAGAATTGGCTGGAGATCTGTACAGAGAGAGACATGAGTGAACATGAAGCGGTAGAATCTTTAATGAAGGCAGGGTAGTAGGTCAGGTGATTGGTTTGCGGGGTTTTGTTTTTGTTTGCTTGGGTTGTTGTTTCCGATTACTCCATGTCTGTGAAATAAGAGCCGAGGCACTGTGACTAGGAGGTAGTACGGCAGGAGCCATCTCCAGAGCGTGAGAACCCAGCACTGTAGCAGTCCTCTGAAGCTGTTGGCACGTAGGTCAAGGCTGTGGTCTTGTGAGGTACAAGGTAGTTTCCTAGCCACATTCTGCACAGTGGTATGAATTCACCCTGTGTTGGGGCTTTTTCAGAAGGCACGTGTTCTAGTTATCATTCTGTCGCTGGACTAAAATGCAGTGACCAGAAGCAACATGGGAAGGAAAGCTTTGGCTTACACTTCCATATCACAGTCCGTCATCGAGGCCAGTCAGGGCAGGAATCTGGAGGCAGGAACTGAAGCAGAGGCCATGAGAAATGTTATATACTGGCTTGCTCCTCGTGACTACTCAACCTGTTTTTATATACCACCCAGGACCATTTAGCCAAGAATTGCACAGCCTGCAGAGGACTACTGATTCTTCCCCAATCAATTACTAATCAAGAAAATTCCCCACAGGCTTTTCCACAGGCCAGTCTGATAGAGACAATTCTTAATTGAGATTCCTTCTTCCCAGATATGTCTAGATTTGGGTCAAGTTGACAAAAAACCAACCAGCACAAGACACTACCAGAGGTGAGGGGCACAGGCCAAGGAGTCACTGTAATGGCGATATAACAAATTACAAGTGTCTGGACATGATGTGGGCCAGGAAGTGTGATCCCAAACAACTTCAGAGCTCAGGTACTCGAGGGAGTGAGACTAGACGGTCAGAGGGTGCATGAAATGGAATGCGAAGAGGGACTACCTCTGCAAACAGTGTCCACGACAAGAGAACAACCTTGAAGTGGTACCGGAAGAGGTAGAGGACAAGTCCACAGGAGGGGAGAGGACAAGGGACAAGTGTTTAGGGTATGAGGTGACTGATAAGGGCAATGTTGTCACCTACAGTAAGACAAGAGGAGTCAACAGGGCCAGGCAGCTGGGAGACTCTCAAATGTTCAGCCCAAGCAAGCTAGCCTGCAGGGTGATGTCAGCCGGCTGTGCTGCTGAGGGTCTAAGGTATGTGAAGGGAATAACTGCAAACTGGATAGCACAAAGGGAGGCCAGGGGACCACTTATTCCACTTGTAACCCCAGTGGAGGCCAATGTAAAGTGACAGAGGCTGAGCCAGAGAGTCTTTAAAAGTGCCAGTTGTGTGTCAGATCTGGGGGGGGGGTGAGGGTCTCAAAACAGACGTCTAGGTCAAGCCCCTGGAAATGCTACTTGCAGGAGTCAGTTCTCTTCGTCCATCATGTGAGTTCTGAGGGTCAAACTCGGGTTGCCAAGACTGGCATCAGCCCCCTCACTAAGCTATCTACGCAGCCCTCAGAGCCACAATTTAAAGATGACCCCCAGTGAGCTCCACAGCAAGGCAAGAGCCCAGTCAGCTCTCCCAGTAACTCCGCTGGCAGAGGCTGCATGGCACAATCACTCCCATATTTGTTTTTCCAAAAGTACTTTTATCGTGTTAAAATATTCCTTAGCGAGCAGCAATTATTTATGTGGAGAATTCAGAAAACCGACTTGTGACTATTTGCCTTGTCCTTGATTGGAGCCATAATTACTTCCACACATTTCTTCTAGTAGTTTCTGAAGTCTAAGAGGCTGTTAGCTTGTAAATCTTCTGTCGGTCTGTTCCTATCTGATCACAGGAAAAAGTACGGGATGGACAGTGTTCTTGTCTCAATTTATATCTTTAGAAGAGTTCAAATGCTCCCCACCCACCCCCACACACACACCCCGCCCAGTGCCTCAGATCAAAGGCTTTGTCAATTTGGTCGAAGGACTCATTTCCAGTCACAAAGTCAACGTTTCTCTTTTTGGACATATATTCAGACACCAGCTTTGGGACACTCCGCACTTCTCTGTCCTCCAAAGGCAGTGCCTTCCCACATGTGTCCTGGCACCAGCTGGAATGACGAGTGGCGATTTCCTCACCTGAAGCCGCTATGCTAAACACCACGCCGACTCCCCAGCCTCTGTGGGCCCCTCATGGGCCGCTCTCATGACCTTCATCTTGCCAGTACCTCAAGTATCTTGTCAGCATCCCCGGTCTGTCATCTCAGTGAGTACTTCCTGGATGGGTTTATTCACTCAAAGGCTCCAAATTCCTCGGCCGTTGCAAACTCATCTTTATTGATGTCAATACCATGATCCAGGATGCACTAGCCACTTTACAGCCCCTGATCACCGCCAATCCAATGCCTCCCATACCAAAGACCGCACAGTAGAAGCAGGTTGCACCTCGGCCCTGTTCACAGCAGCACCATAACCAGTTGAAATGCTACAGACAAGAAGGCAGATTCTATCCAAAGGCGCTGAAGGATCAATTTTAGCAACAGAGATGCCAGTCACAACTGTGTACTTGGAAAATGCGCTGGTTCCCATGAAATGAAAAATAGACTTTCCAGGCTGGAGAGATGGCTCAGCGGTTAAGAGCTGCTCTTCCAGAGGTCCTGAGTTCAATTCCCAGCAACCACATGGCAGCTCATAACCATCTGTAATGAGATCTGGTGCCCTCTACTGGCGTGCAGGGATACATGCAAGCAAAACACTGTATCCATAATAAATAAATGAGCTTAAAAAAAAAAAAAACTGTGGAAATAGAATTTTAAAAAAAGAAAAATAGACTTTACTTTGCGGGTAAATATGCTAGTACCCTCTGGCATTAATCCTTTCTCCTGAATGACTCTTGTCTTCTGGCAAAGGTTTGTTTTAGGATTCAGACAAAATTTACATTCTCCATGTTGTAGGATGTAAATCAGGATGACAGTATCACCTGCTTTCAGCTTAGTAACCCCTTCACCAACGCTCTCCACAATACCAGCACCTTCCCGTCCCAAGATCACCAGGAAACACCCCTTAGGATCAGCTCCACTCAGGGTATAGGCATCTATGCAAACAGCAATGGCAATGATCTTAATTTGAACTTCATGAGCCTTTTGAGGTACTGCTTCTGTCTCCTCTGTGCAGCCTTGCAGCTGATCATCTGGTTCGCCATGTCTGCAAGTTCAGGTTCATGGGCTGAATGAACATCCAGAACAATTGTAGTGGACCCGGGTATGGGCGGGGTGTGCGTGAGGGAAGGAGTTCACTCCCACACTTTTAGACTTATGCACATAAGTAGGTTCCATCGCTGTAGATTAATTTCATACTAGCAAAGGAGGTTAGCAAATATTCGTTATAAACAGGAGTCTAAGAAGGCAAGAACTACTGGCATTGGTGCTTGAGGGACATAAAGCAATGCTCTGGGGGTTATGTCGGGCAAAGCATACACTACACAAGGCTAAGGATAAGCAAGTGAAGGGTGGGGTAATGAGGGACACCATGATACCCTGCTCCGACATGGGATAACAGGGCTCCTTCTGACAGTGGGCAGAGGGAGAATTCTGTGTCTGAGCAGGGTCTGCAACCAGCACTGTGTAGGAGAGACCATCATGCCACCAGGTGGCAGCAGAGGATAGGAGAGAGAGGCAGGACCCGCCCAACTGCAGCTCCTCCGGCCACCCTACCTCCCCTGGACACTGCCTCCACCTGCAGACCTCCTGTGGACCCGGGCCCCCCACCCCCAACCTAGGAAGCCCCCACCCCTCGGACCTCATGTGCCCAGGCTCCTCTCCTGCCTGTAGTTGTAGGGTGGCCTCAGCCTACCCCTCTCCAAGTGCAGACTAGGACCAGGCAGCTCATTAAGCAGAGGTGGGGATCCCAACCCCAAAGAAAGATCTGGACCCGTCCCAGAACCTGTCACTGCATCCTGGAGGCCACCCACGGCCTTTGGCACTCTCTCTGTTAACTAGCTGACACTTGGTTCACCCTGAGTGGGATTTATTCCACTTACCCCGACTTGTCTGCCAACAGCCCCCTTATGATCCACTCAAGTCTGGCACTTCTTGGCACCTGGTGGAGCACAGTGACATGCCTGGCTCAGTTGGTCTGCCAGGTCCTGATAGGTATGGCCCGCCCCTGGGCAAGGTGCCACCTGCTAAAGCATAAAAGCCTGGTGTCCCCCAAGCAGTTCTTGAGACTGTCGCCATGAAGGGGAGCAGCACTCTTCTGCTGGTGGCTCTAACCCTGCTCTGCATCTGTGGTAAGTCTGGGCCTTACTTCTGCTGGCACTTTCAGGAGATGAGGGGGCCCCAAGAGGCTGAAATCCTGGGATCAGGTAGACAGTGTCTACCTAAATCACAGACCCCATCCCCAAAGTACAGCGAATTTGTTGACTCCAGTCCCAGCCCAACCCACCCTGACCTAACACCAACCACCAAGGACACTGCCACCCACCCTGGCTCAACCCAACTTGACCAGACCCCCCTGAATCCAGCTAGCCTAGGAGAAGAAATGCCCCTATATCAGGGCATGGCTTTTCTTCCCTGATGAGGTCAGGAACTCAGAGGGGACACCACAGCAGCTCCCACTAGTGGTAAGGGGGAAGGGATCTGCAGGTAGTTGTCCTGGGAGTGATAGGAAGATGTGGGACAGAAAAGGAGATCAAGTCTCTCCCATGGCATTATATCCCCCTTGCAAAACAGGGCTGACCGCAGCAGCAGAGGATGACAATGAGTTTTTCATGGAATTCCTGCAAACGCTGCTGGTGGGAACCACAGAAGAGCTCTATGAAGGACCCCTGGGCAAGTACAATGTCAATGACATGGCCAAGTCGGCACTGGGGGAGCTCAAGTCCTGCATTGATGGCCTGCAGCCTGTGCATAAGGAGCAACTGGTCAAGCTGCTGGTAATTGGGCTGGGGCTCCCATCCCCAAATGTCTGCAGTTCTTCCAAGACCCACCCATGCATGGCACCTGATCACCAGTCTACTCCCCCACCCCCACCCCCGGGGAAGACCTACATCAGCAAGCTGAGATGGGGACCTCACAGAGAAGCCTCCAGAATACCTTAGTCCTGCTTCCCCCACGGACTATGTCCCGCAAAGGCAGTGCACATGCACACAACTCCCCAAGGTGATAGGAGGGGTGGACCACCATGTGCAGAACCTGTCTGCTCCGCTGGTATGCATAGACCTGTCTGCCTCTGGCCCTGGTGGCTCTGGCTGCTGGTTACCTGCCCTCCTGATCCCCACACATTTCCCTTTCAGGTGCAAGTGCTAGATGATAAAGAGGATGCATAAGCAGGCCTGAGACATGGCTTGACTTCCATGAGCGATAGGACCAGCCACACAAGCAGCCATGGATGAGCCAAGACCACTGCTTCCTCACGAGTAAATTCACCCTGGAACTGTTAAATCAATAAAGCCTCCTGCAGCCCAGGCACTGGCTCCTCTCTCTCCCTGCAACACGGGGACCCACAAAAAAGTCCTGTCAAGGGCACACTGAGGGATACACCAAAGACACAGACTCCTGTGTGGGGTCACTTTCCAGAAGCAATGTGAGAGTGCGGCCTCAGGACGCCATGTGAAACATGAGGATGGATGGGGTCTACAGCGGCAAGATGGAGGAGCCTAACCCAGAAAGGCAGGGCTGGGTTAGGCTGGGGGCTCTATGGGACTGGGGGTTCCTCACAGGGGCTATGCATAAAAAAAATCAGGCACTGGCGCAGCCAGCTGACACATAGGCACTGGAAGCTTTGAAAACAATCTCTCTTCCCCAAAGCACCCCAGGAAAGAGAGCCCAACCTGAGCCAGAACCTTAGCGAGGAGCCTTAGTGAGGTCAAGAAGGGAAGCCCTGATGGCTTCCAAGGACACCCAGGGTCCTGAGAGGTAGGCTTTGCCAGCTGGGAAGCTGAAAGGACGGCAGGGTCTGAGGAGGTGCAGGGAGAAAGCAGCCTCGCTAGGGAAGCCCACCACAGTCTCCAGCCCAACCCTGCACTCCCAGACGTCCAACAGCCAGAGCCTACCTGTCTCCCAGTTTCCCCAAATCACTAGTGGACCAAAGCTCAGGAAAAACCTGCAACCTCACCCTCACTACATCTGTCCCAGCCACTACAAGGAGTTAAAGAACCTGGAAAGTAAGGGGGTCCTGGAGAGGTGGGAGGTGTCTCTGCAAGAGGGTGTTCTCTAGAGAGGGTAAGGGCTCCTTGGAGAGACAGGAGTCCCTAAAGAGGTGAGGGCTCCTGGATAGGCATGTGGTTCCTGATAGGAGACCCCTGATAGGGGTCCTGATAGGAGATGTAGGTACCCCCAAGAGGGAAGGTCCCTGGAGAGGGTGGTGGTTCCCTGAAGACAGGGTCTCTGGAAAGGGTAATAAGCTCTGATGAGAGGTCTTGTGCAGAGGCCATTGTCTGCGTCACACACATTGTGATGTAGAATTCCTTGTGGGACAAAGCCACATTCTAGAGCTTAGGGGCAGGGACCCCTCCCCAATTCTCAAAACTGGGGGAAAGAGAGAAGCTTTCTCTCCATGCTCCTTTTTAGGGAACTGCCTGGCACAGACGCCAGGGGGACAGGCCACCGGTGAGGAGGCCGGGTCCCAAGCTGCTCTAAGCCCATTCCTGCACGGAGGAGGTGAGGCCTCCCGATTGCTCCCCTCTCGCCCATGACACAGCTCAGCCAAGAAGTTCTCAACCCTTGCCATCCAGCTCTTTGCAAAGATGCACCCAGGGTTCTCTGACCAGCCCATGCTCCCCCAGAACCAAGAGAACAGTCAGTGCAGGGCCAATGTGGGCAGCTCCTCTAGGCCTATCCTTGAAGGCATAACACCCACCCCTCTCTTGGAGCTGGGTAGGGGTGAGCTCACCACACTGCATGGGGAGCTCCCTCTGCTTGTAAACGCTAGAGCCCCCCATGTCTCCATGGGGCAAGGACTGGGTCTGCAAGGTGCAGTATTAGCAGGGCCAGGAATGGGACACGAGGGCCAGGAATGAGATGGGACAGGGCATCCCAGCACCTGGTCACCCTCTTGTCCATGGACAGAGCCAACCATGGCAGAGGAGGTATGGGTGGGCGCCTGGAGGCCCCATCGCCCCAGGGGGCCCATCATGGCCCTCTACAGCAGTCCTGGACCCAAGTACCTGATTCCACCCACCACGGGTAAGATTGTCTAAGGGCCTGGGGCTTGGTGGGGACGAGGGGAAGGAGCCAGGAATGGTGTGGCCTGGGATGGGTCTGGGCTCAGTCCTTGACTCCCAGTGGAGAGAAGGATGTCTGGCTCCAGCAGCCCTGAGCCCCTGTGCCCACAGGCTTTGTGAAGCACACACCCACCAAACTTCGAGCACCAGCCTACAGCTTCCGTGGGGCCCCCATGCTCTTGGCGGAGAATTGCTCCCCAGGGCCCCGCTACAGTGTGAACCCCAAGATACTGAGGACTGGCAAGGACCTTGGCCCTGCCTACTCCATCCTGGGGCGCTACCGTACCAAGACCACGCTGACCCCTGGCCCGGGTGAGTGACCCCTGTCTTCTGCTCCAAGCCCTAATATGCATGTTCTGATATGTGAAGGCCAGATAGCCTCATTTCTCCTGCTCCTGGGGACAACGTCAGGCCTGAACAGCAGAGCCTGAAACCCACCAGTCCTACTCTGCCCGGAGTCCAGGGACGAGGCCCACACCAGTGCTTGAAAACAGCCCTGACGCCAGTGTTTCTACTGTGGACATCCCTGACCAAATCTGTTCAACCACAATGTTGGGGCCCAGGGGCCCTGTGTCTTAACTGTTGGGACATCCTTCCTAGGCACCCAGGTGTTGGGGGTGGGGTGGGGAACCCCAGATGCTTGTTGTTCCTGCACACCCCTCCCTCCTCTCCAGGCGATTACTTTCCAGAGAAATCTACCAGGCATGTGTTCGACTCAGCACCCAGTCATTCCATTTCTGCCCGGACCAAGACCTTCCGAGTGGACAGTACTCCAGGTCTGCTGTGTCCCAGCCAACTGGTGGGGTGGAGCTGGGGTTCCAGCATGGGGTGGAGGAGGGGGTTGCCCAACCTAGGATTCCAAAAGATAGAGGGTATCCCAGATAAGAGGTAATGGGTCTGTCCCAGCCTGAGGCTCCCCCATCACCCACAGGCCCTGCTGCGTACATGTTGCCTATGGTGATGGGGCCGCACACGGTGGGCAAGGTCTCCCAGCCCTCCTTCTCCATCAAGGGCCGCAGCAAGCTGGGCAGCTTCAGCGACGACCTGCACAAGGCAAGGGTCACCCCTGCTGGGTACAAAGCCTGGCCCCAATGACCTGTCTGATCCTCTCCCCCCAAGACCCACGAATCCCCAGACAACTACTGCCCTGTGGAAGCTCCTGCATCCTCTCCACCTCTGGGTGCCTGCCACATGCTTGGGCTACATTCAGTGGTGGGGAGGGGCCAGGAGACCAACGTGGGTGATGGGATGATACTGAGAACAAGCTAAGGTGTTTGTGGGGTACTGCCTGGAGGGCAAACACTAATTTTAGATAGAGGACATGGAAACAAGGAAGAACGGGGTAAGTGGGGGGCCTTGAGCTACTTAGGGGAGGAAATGTCTACCTGTATTAACAGCTGGTGCAAAGGCCCTGGAGTAGACACACAACCTTAGTAGCACTACAGGAGTTTGTTGACCTCACCAGCCCCTGACCTCTGCCCTCAAGACCAAGAGGATAGTGTCCCAACATGAAAAAGGGCCCTGCATATAACCCCAGAGGAGTGGGCACAAGATTGGCACATTGGGAATGCCACTGCCAATCTCAGTGAGGCTGAGATTGATAGTAACACCCCGCCCCATAAACAATGGGGTGCTGTTCCCATGGCCGGCAGACAGCTTAAGAGTGTCTTTGGTGAATCAAGGTCCCACACCTCACCCTACCCTCTGGGGCCACATGCCCTGGGGAAGCCAAGCCTGATTGAGCCCTCTCATCTTCCAGACTCCAGGCCCTGCAGCGTACCGTCAGACTGATGTTCAAGTGACCAAGTTCAAGGCTCCACAGTACACCATGGCTGCCCGGGTGGAGCCCCCAGGGGATAAGACCCTGAAGCCAGGACCAGGAGCTCACAGTCCCGAGAAGGTCCAGGAACTAGAGGGGTCAGATAGGGGTGAAGGGAAATGATCCAGGATGTGTAGGGAGGGCCTGCACCCTGCAAGGGTGAGTGGGCACCATGCATGTACCCTTAGGATCTTGTGCATTTCCATCAGTGGCCCTGATGGTCACCTTTCAGTTACAGGAAACCTGGGTTCTAGCCTCATCCCCAGAGGCTAGCCCACTGTCCCCAGTGACAGTTAAGGTTCCTGAGCACAGCATGGCCTTCACACTTGGCAACCTTGGCCCCAAGTTCAGGAGGGACTGAGCCCCTCACTCCAGCCCCAAGCCGAGAATGCTCCTCACAGTCCTCCTGCTCCTCCTAGGTGACCATGAACAAGCCTTGTGCCCCCATCGTCACCTTTGGCATCAAGCACTCCGACTACATGACGCCCCTGGTTGTCGATGTGGAATAGCTCCCACTCTCCACCCCAGCAGCCTGTGACCACGATCCTCCGACGGAAATGTGCTGGGCTGACGAACTGGGCGCTTCACCAACGGGGCCGCTACCAGCCTGGCCCTGCACCACAGAGCACGATAGTTTGGACGGTTTTGACAAGTTATTTTTTTCTATACTATCTCATGTTTGTTAATCTTGTTTCCTGCCATGTCCAAATTATTTAATAAACCACAGATGGCATTTGTAAGGGTTTATCTTGGAGAAAAGACAAAGTTTGACGGGGGTTGGCGGCTGTCTTGGCTTCCTGGCCTGGAGGTCTTACCGAGAAGGGCTGGGGGAGCTCAGAGTTCCACCCGACACCTGAGCTGTCCTTCACAGGCTCTCCTCCTTACACTCAGGCCCTCTGAGAACCAGGGATCCAGAACACCACGACAGCAGAGAACAACAAAAGTGTGCTGTGTGTGTGTGTGTGTGTGTGTGTGTGTGTGTGTGTGCAAGCGTGCAAGCCCCTGTGCACGTCGGGAAGAAGCTCCATACATGCAAGGTTATGCAACCACCCCACACAGGCACAGCAGCCAGAATCTCAGCTCACGTCAGCACTGGCCTGCAGGCTTTCAAGGTGACACACCTCCAGCCTGCCTGCCAGGAAGGTCTGCACATGGCAGAACACACGGCCATTTTCACCAGGCCGCCTCCACCGGAACAATGTAACAAGACATGTCCTCCTTATTCAGTACAAATCTTGGGGAGCTTGTTTCCTCCCACAGCCAGTAGGATTGTGTGCAAGAGCTGGTGTCTCAGCTGGGCCTGAGGATAGTGTCTACAGAGGCTCTCAGGGGTCCAAGGCCCAGCTTCAGGAAGCAGGGATGCAGTATCACCTCAACTTCAGGGCAGGGCAGTGCAGAGCAGGTGGCCCCCGGGGATCTTTTCCTGCACAAGCCTGTGTGTCCCAGCCAACTTGCCCTTACTCCCTCATCCCTTAGGATGTCACGCTAACACACTTCTCTCAGATTGACAGAGGGGCCACACAGAAGGAAGTGGGTGGGTCTGTGGCTGTCCTGCCCAAGGGAGACCAGATTTTTATTGGTGAGAGGCCTTGAACTGTAGGATGAACCTGGTATCTTGTACTCACAGCCCCTCACACTGGGCACCAAAGGCTGCTTATGACTTGCTGGTGTGGAGCACCCACCCACACATTAGGGGAAGTGCCAGATGTTGACAGGCCTGAGCTGGAGGCTATGGTTACGACCTTCAGGAAGTTGGTCTGACCCAGGGGCTGTGGGGTTGGTATCCCCCTCCCTTCACATGATTAATGCAAGAAAGAATGACATCTAAATGTCACAAGAGCTACAATCCTGATCCCCAAAGTAGCTGGGGAACTACAAATGGTCATGGAGGTTGGTGGAGCAGGGTGGAGACCTGAGGAGAAAACTAGCCATGTTGGAGGTGGGGGGGGGGGTGCATCTCATAGAGGGATGGCAAGGACAATGCCCCAAAGGAAGTCACCCCCCAAATGCAGATATTTAGACTTAGTTTGCACCAGCAAGATGAGCAGGTGCTGGCTGTTCCAAGTGTCTTAGGGAAGCCAGGTGTGAATGCACATGCCTGTAATGCCATCATTCAGGAGGCTAAGGCCAGAGGATCATGGGTTGGAGACCAGCCTAGGCTACCTGGTTTAAAAGCAGCCTGGGATACACAGCCAGCCACCGTCTTACAAAAACAAAACAAAGTACCCTGGGGTTTACCAACATTCCCAGAGAGTAGAAGTCAGCAGTACATGGTTCCAGGGAGACAGCGCTGAAGCATGTACTTTCCTGCTGTGGGTCCAGACACAAGGATGCAGGCAGCTATTACCATGTTTGGTGACAAGCAGAGGGCAGAGCTCAGCACCGGCCCACGGACGGATGCCGGGAGACAAGGATGGAGTGTCTGCAATGGGAGACCTAAGAATGAGGCACAAGCTGGATGAGCCCAGCGGGAAGTGTGCGGGGCAAACAGCAAAGCTACAGCGAGCAGTGTGGAGTGAGCCAGACCTGGTCAGGAGAGTAGCCAAAACAAAGGATGCGCTAGGATGGGCCCTTCTCCGCCAGGCTTAGGGCTCAGGGAGACACAATGGAAGGGCCAAATAAGCCTCAAGTCAATATGTGCAGAGAAAGGCTGCTCGGTAAGGGGAGGAGGAGAGGGTGCCCAGTGTATCCTCAAAGCATCAACGGGAAGGCATTGCTACAGGCAAGAGGCCAGGCTGTGGCAGAATCCGGCTCAACCTGGAACCTACAGGCCGTGGTCCTTAGGCAGATGGGCCTGATGGTGTGGCCACATGGGGGGGCAGTGAGCCAGTCCAGGGAGAGAGAGACAGAGACAGAGACAGAGATAGAGAGACAAAGACATGAGTAAGGTCAGAGAAGGGCGCAGAACTTCAGGGTTCGTTTCTTAAAGACATTTTATGTGAAGACGAAAAGTGCTGGGCTCTCATAAACTGCTGGCCCTGTCAGCTCCACAGGTCAGTTAGTGTGCAAATGGGACTGGCCAAGGAGAAAGGGAGGACCGGGAGAGCAGGGAGATGCAAGTCTGTGGAGTTATGCAATGAGGAGGTGGCTCAGGCTCCCCCACACCGAGGGAGACTGGCTGTACAGGGCAGAGCAAGGTTTGGTTCAAGGTCAAATGTTCCTGTTACAAATTCTTTCATCAGTGGCCTTCAGCCCCATAAGGATCCCCAGCAGAAAGACCACCCAGTACTGCCTGCCTTGGAAAAGCCACACTACATTATTTCTCAGTCTGTTTGCGTGGGAATGGGTACATCTTTGGCACTGAGAAGATTCTCAATCCTGAGGACACACGTCTCTGCTCCTGGACACATGGTCTCGTGGCCCAGAAGGACCTTAGTCCAATGCCGATAACAAGGGCTGCAGTCCACTCCTCTATCTACAGCTCTGCCTCTTCCCTAGGGTCTGACTTCAGCCAGTGGCCGGGGGGTGCGCCTGTGACTCTTGGCCTGCACAGATCTGGTCCTGATTGGCAGCCTCAGCCTGGAGTTACTGCCATACCCATCATGATGATCATCATTTGAAGAGTGCTCATGGCCGACCGTATCTCCTTGTAGTGTCAGCTCCAGACTCCTCAAGAACACAGACATGGTCTTACCCAGGCACAGACAGGTTAGAGCAAGACGAAGATATTGGCTTCTGAGGCCATTGGCTACCGTGGGTACATTCAGGACTCACAGATGCTTTGCTTAGACCTGGTTCATTCTCATACGACGTGTCTCTGGCTCTAACAGCATCTCTAGCACCAGGGAGTAGGGTTGGGTTTTGCTTTTTTCTTCCTCCTTCATACCCAGGACAAGCCAACATGAGCTCCTTAGGACTGAGGCGGCTGCAGCTGTCCTGACTTAGGAAGACGAATGACCCATGATGATAATTTCAAAGGAATCTATTTTGTAGCCAGGTCCTCGGGAAACCAGGCTGCCAGGTGTAGGAGAGCTGGCTGCCTTTGGTGTCCACTGGCTCACGTCCTTGTCCTCGACAAGAGGTAGGAGAGGATGAAGAAGGCCACAATTAAGACTAGGGCCATACCACACAGAAGCTTCCGGTTGTCTCGCCCAGACCGTGCCATTGTGGAAAAGCGCTTCACACTCCCTGTGAGTAGGCCGGTCACACTCGTGAAATCTGAGTCCTGCAGGAGGGACCCAACAAGATCACACAGAGGTGGGACTACCCCTGACTACCCAACCGCACAGAGCAGACAGCATGGGGACAGAGCTGACTGGAATCTGCATGGGCTGTAAGATGCTTACCATGCCATCTAGGTACCGGTTCTGGTCTTCTGTGTCCCTGTCGATGTCTAAGGCCAGCTGGTTAGGAGACAGAGAGGGCCCAGTCAAGCAAGGACAAACAAGGAAGGCAGCACCCATCTTCCCTTCAGACCCACCAGACTTTACCCACAACCCTGCCAGGTACCCATCACCAGAAAAAGCTACAAAGGTCAAGGTATTACCTGAAGCATCACTCAAGACAGCATATCCACAGACAACACACGCTTCCTTCCTACCCTCTTAGCCCCACTCACCAAGGTACCACACAGAGGGGAAAAGGGCCATCACTGACCGATTTGAGCCTGGTAACCTTGGAGGCCAGGCTGTCGGCCATCCGCTTGTTCTCTCGGTCTAGAATCTCCTCCACAGCACCAGAGCTCTGAGCTGTAAGAAAAAGAGACTGGAGGGTAGTATTCAGTCATGAGTGTGGCCCCTGACTCGTCACTCCAGTGGCAGATGGCCTAGTGAGACAGCAAAGGAGATTCGGAGTGAGACATGGAAGCAGACATATGTCTGCTAATTTAGCAGGTCCCACCCTGAGCTCCAACAGGTGGACCACCTATACATCAGACATGTAGCATGGGTCATGTGAGCACATCATCCTGTGTGCATGCCCAAGCAAGGATAGACAGAGGGAACCAGCAGGCTCAATCTGCACCACCCTGCTGCATACTGTTCCTGAACCTCAATGAACATTGCTTTAGCTGAAATCACCACCTGTGGGTGTGGGACTGGTCTCAAGAGAAAAGAGTAAATTCTGGTAGGGACATAGGAAAGACAGAACACCCAAACCGGTCACAGGAAGACTGTGTGGGGATGACCTGAGGATCAGGTCCAGGAAAAGTGTAAGAAAGGTCTTTTACTGTAGAAACTACGGAGCCTATTTCTGCAACCCCTGCAGGACCTTTTGCAACCCTGGAGCACTGTGCCTGTAGAAACCTGATTCTGATGGACGGGGGCTACACATGAAAAATGCCAGTCAGAGTATATAGGTGAGAATCACCTCCCTAAGTGTGACAGGCACCGGTCTGAAGCATAAAAACCAGCCTCAATGTGACTCACTATGGGGAAGGCCAGCAGCACCAGCAAACACATGAGATTAGACCTAAAAGAAAGGGCTTCTGTGTCCTGCCAACCACCTCATAGTCACTAGTATGGCCCAGGCATTAGTATCACAACTGGCATACTGAACACAGGCACCGAGGGGTGAACCGAGGCACTCAGCCCCCTCATCAGGAAAACCTTATTTGGACCCTCTGCTTCCAGCTCCTGGCACCAACCACACACATAACTGATGCCATGCCCAGGCTTGGGTCCCAAGGCAGCGCCTTTCCTGGAATATGTAAACTCCATCCCACGCAGGTCCCTCCACCGAGAACTGAGCGATGGCTCCGGCTCCGGACCTCGCCTTCTATCCTTACTACCCTCGATGCGCTCACCGCGAGTCCAATCAGCCATCGCGCCCTCCAGGGACCCACTCGGGGACTCCGCAACACAGCGACGGACGTGGCACCAGCACTTGGAAGGGGCTTCCGGTTCCGCTTCAGGTCCAATAACTTCCGGGAGAAGGGACTGGAGCGGAAGAAACAGAAATGAAGTTCCATGGAATGTAAATAAGGGAAGGGCAGGCCACCAGCATTGACCAGCAATGTTAGTCCCGAGATGTGGGTGTTACCCGGAGCATGAGCTCAGGCACAAACCTGGAGCTGAGGCTAGGAACCGGCTCTGTAAAGCTGTCGGGTGCCTCGGGCGCTGCGAAGCCCAGGTGTGCGAACTTCAGGATGGGAAGGACAGACAGAAATGAAGGAGACTGGCGAAGGAGACCCCAGGGCCAGACACCGAATAGGTGCGGGGCAAGCGCCGGCTAGCTCAGCGGGTGACAGGTCATCCACTGGAGCATTGCTTGTGTGTGTCGACGTGAGGTACACTTTCACCGACCCTGCCTTCAGCTCCGTGGCGTGCGGACCTGGCTCCTCACTCACTGCCCAGCGCCGGAACGCTCCTAACGTCGGACAAGCCGCGGCTGGCCGCCCCTCTAATTGCTCCTCCCATGGGAGTGGCTTTCGTCGGGTGTTTTTCACTTCTTCTTCCATCCTTCCTCACACACCCTGCAACTTTCTTTTTCCTCTGATAACCACATTATTTTGATGGTTTGGTCTTTTGTTTTGAGACCCGTCTCACTATGTATCCCTGTCTGGCCTAGAACTCACAGATCTGCCTACTTGTGCCTCTCGAGTGTTGGGATAAAGGCGTGGGCCACCTCGCCGAGCTAGCCACCTTCTTTTGACCACTCGAGTCATTGTGCTTGTCTTTCCCTGTTTCCCCGTGGAGCATGAGCTTCAGGGTCTGGAGCGTGAGAATCGCCGTGCGACCCTAGCTGACTAAGCGGCCCGGGAGACAGCGCTCCCCCATCCCTCTCCCTGTTCCGCGACGAGTGCATAAGGAGGGCGGTCCACGCGCGGGCCGAATCCCCCACCTCCACGCCCCACGCCTGCCAGAAACTCCGGCGAGAGAGGAGGGGACAAAAGGAGGTCGCTGCTTGGTTAGCTAGCATCCCCACTCCAGGACAAGCCGCTCGGCCACAGCGGCCAGGTGGGCTCCACCTTAAGCCAGAGGCCCGCCCCACGACTGTACACACCCTTTCGGCTCGGCTGCGCTCCCGGCATCCCTCACGCGTGGACGCTGGGCTTCCGGACCTGGGCGGAGCCCGCGGGTTTGGCCGATTGCGTCTTCCCGGCCCAAGCCTTCCAAGCACCCGGTGCCAGGGGCCATGGAGCCCCGGGCAGTTGTGGATGCTTTGGAGACGGGAGAGGAAGACACAGCGGCAGAAGCTCTGCAGTCGTTCAACCGGGAGGTAAGAGGCACCCGGCTGCCCAGGAAATTTCATGGAGAGAGGAAGCAGCAGTGTGCGCGCAACGCGGCTGGGGGGTGCGTGCGAGTGTGGCAGGGAGCACGGCGGTGGGTGGCGGGCTGGGCCGCGGGTGTTTAAGTGGTGGGGCAGGTGTATGGGAGGCGAGGGTGGGCTTTGCCTTACGTTCAGGGCGATGGCTGCTGCCTCGGATCTCTTGACTCGACTCGAGGAGCACAGGTCCTACCTGCGTGTGGACCTGAGCCTACTGGGTCTCCCTGCAGCACTCCCAGAGCTTCACCTTCGATGATGCCCAACAGGAGGACAGGAAGGTAGGTGTCGGCCCAAGGGGCTCCTAGGGCAGGCATGGGCTGCCCCAAGAAGAGGGCCTGGTGGAACCACTTTTGCCCCTCCCCACAGAGACTCGCAAAGCTGCTGGTCTCCGTACTAGAGCAGGGCTTGTCACCATCACACCGCGTCACCTGGCTGCAGACCATCCGAATCCTGTCCCGGGACCGCAGCTGCCTGGACTCCTTTGCCAGCCGCCAGAGCCTCCACGCGCTAGCCTGCTATGCTGACATCACCATCTCAGAGGAGCCCATCCCACAGCCCCCAGACATGGATGTCCTCCTCGAAGCTCTCAAATGCCTGTGCAACCTCGTGCTCAGCAGTCCTACGGCACAGATGCTGGCAGCAGAGGCGCGCCTGGTGGTGAGGCTAGCAGAGCGCGTGGGACTGTACCGCAAAAGGAGCTATCCCCACGAAGTCCAGTTCTTTGACTTGAGGCTCCTTTTCCTGCTAACGGCCCTTCGCACCGATGTGCGCCAGCAGCTGTTTCAGGAGCTGCATGGTGTGCGCCTGCTGACCGATGCACTGGAACTTACACTGGGGGTGGCCCCCCAAGAAAACCCCCCGGCGGTACTTCCGGCCCAAGAGACAGAGCGGGCCATGGAGATCCTCAAAGTGCTCTTTAATATCACCTTTGACTCTGTCAAGAGGGAGGTGGATGAGGTGAGTTGGTTTGGCTTCCTTTGTGCCTCAGGTTCCAGGGTGTCCGATGTGGCAAGGACAGTAAGACAGTCTAGGCGGGGAATTCAAGGAAGGTTTCTGAGCTGTGCTGTGTGGTGCACGGGGTGGGAGCGCGTTCTCCACAAGGCTTCAGGTGGCCAGAGGTCACCAAGTGTGCTGTGAACAGAGCCTAGTGCTCAGCTCCCCGTGGCCCTGGAGCACAGGGCCTCCTTCTTACAGGTGCCCCTTTCTGTCTTTGGTTAGGAAGACGCTGCCCTTTACCGGTACCTGGGGACCCTTCTGCGGCACTGTGTGATGGTTGCTGCTGCTGGAGACCGCACAGAGGAGTTCCATGGGTAAGGGCCATGACTTACTATGTTGGTGGTGGGGAGAGTGCTTAGGCATGGGTACAGTAGTTCTCAACCCTAGCTGTGAATCAGAAGCACCTGGGAGCAAAGAGTATCACTTTGTCAGGGGGATGGGACACCAGAGAGCCCCAGGAACTCAGGATCTGACTAGAAAAAGAGCTAAGGGGGAAGCAGTGGTGGCCATGGCATTGTAAGGCAATGTGGTCTCCTGTTCCTGCTGGTGGTGACCAATAAGTACCTCAGCTGACCTTTGTTTCCAGAGATTGCTTGGTATCTCAGCTCAGACAGGGGGGAGTGTCTACTGTCTCCCCATCAAACTTGAGTGGGGGTACCACCTGTCCATGCCTCTAGTCCTCAGTGCTGTCCTTCTGTCCTGCATATCATGTGTACCCCAGGAGAGGAGCCAGGGATTACATCTGTGCTAAAGAGTTACTTGGTCAAGGCCTCTGTCTGTCCCCAGCCACACTGTGAATCTCCTGGGGAACTTGCCCCTCAAATGTTTGGATGTTCTTCTCACCCTGGAGCTACATGAAGGATCCTTAGAGTTTATGGGAGTCAATATGGAAGTGATCAGTGCCCTTCTTGCCTTCCTAGAGAAGCGTCTGCACCAGGTAGGTAGAGGACCTGCTATGTGGACACCCACAGGCTTTGACCCCAATTATGGCTACTGTTTCTGCACCATTGACCCTGGCAGGTAGAGGTCAGCTTGATGGTGTAACTTGGTCCTTGTTCAGTGGTTCTCGGAAGCCTTTGGTTCCTACTTGTGACCCTCAGGCTCCTAATGACCCCATACATGGACAGCCATAGATGACAGCATCTGTTGTCCTTCTGCATCTTTTTGTTTTTTATTTTGGTTTTTCGAGACAGGGTTTCTCTGTGTAGTCCTAGCTGTCCTGGAACTCGCTCTGTAGATCAGGCTGGCCTCGAACTTAGAGATCCACCTGTCTCTGAGCTCAGATTAAAGGAGTGACATCCCACCCCCTCACCCTGCCCTGGCTGTCCCTCTGCATCTTAAGGAGACATAACCAAAGGTTACCTGACTCCTATGACTGCACATAGGACATCCAGATAGCTGGCAATCCAGCCCATCCTTGTGGAGCTCACACAGAGGAAAGCCATAGAGGTTCATGAGATCTCTGAGGAGCCATAGGGTACTCAGTACCTATGGGCTGGGTGAGGACAAAGGAGCTGGCGCTGAACATCCTAGCTGGGACTGCCTGCCCCTATGGCTGCACCTGCTGGTATCAGGCTCCAGGGAGATGACGGGAAGGGCTAGGTACACTGCTTGTTGTCCATGAGGCACTCTGAATAAGGATTCTATTGTTTGTTTTTGCTGTTTCTCAAGGATAGTGTGCATCTATCAAGGATAGTGTTCAGTCCTTATGTGCAGACAGCTTCAGATGCTTTTTGTTTTGTTCATGGCCCTGGTTTATAGTTGCAGCAGCTAGTCTTAAAGAAGTGAATTGTTTGACCTAAGTCCCAAAGCTTTTCAGTCATTTCCAGAAGGAGGTCCTGTTTCCATTACTCTTTCTTTTTAAGGGTTTCATATACCCTGTGTAGCCAGGGATGACCTGGAACGTCTCATCTGCCTGCCTCCCAATGCTGGGAATGTAGGCGTGTGCCACCGTGGCTGGTTTAGTGTTTTCATGCTTTTTTAAGCTAGTAAATATACCCACCGCTACCTTTGGCCCCTAGCTGACTTACTGCAGCATGGTCTCTTTACAAGAGTCTGTCACCAGAACCATCTGGTGAAGTGTGCAGTGTGCCCCCATCCAACATGGGGAGCATGTCACGGTGACAGAAGCCCTTCCGCAGACCCACAGGCTGAAGGAGTGCGTGGCACCTGTGCTGAACGTGTTGACAGAATGCGCCCGCATGCACCGTCCTGCCAGGAAGTTCCTGAAGGCCCAGGTACTTGGAAAAGGAGACAGAGCTGGGGAACACAGGTTGGATCCTCTTTATAGGCCCCTGGCTGCTCCAAGCCAACACTTAGAGACAGCTGCCTCCCCAGGTCCTGCCCCCTCTGAGGGATGTGAGGACTCGGCCCGAGGTGGGGGACCTGCTTCGAAACAAGCTTGTCCGCCTCATGACACACCTGGATACAGATGTGAAGAGGGTAGCTGCTGAGTTCCTCTTTGTCTTATGCTCTGAGAGTGGTGAGTTGGGGGAGCCCAAGCCCCAGGCCTTCCCTGCCTGCCTCAGCCATATTCACACATTGACCTCTGCCCTGGTCTTCAGTGCCCCGATTCATCAAGTACACAGGCTACGGAAATGCTGCTGGCCTCCTGGCTGCCAGGGGCCTCATGGCTGGGGGCCGGCCCGAGGGCCAGTACTCAGAGGATGGGGACACCGACACAGAGGAGTACAGAGAAGCTAAGGCCAGGTGTGTGCCCCTCATCTACACTTGGGTCCCCCATAGCCCCCATTCCCCTGTCCTTACCTCCAATCAGAACCAGTACAGTAGTACATAGGACAGGATGAGGACTATGAAGACCTAAACTCAGGCACTTGGGTTCTGATGACAAGTTGTGTCCTGAGTGTACTGAGGCCCAGCAAGTGGTTCTCCTCTGAGAACCAGGAGGTCCTGGGCAAGAGTTGTCTGGCAGGTGTCCCAGGGGTCAGAGGGAGGGGGGAGGATCTCCCTTCTGAAGTCCTACCACCAAAACCAAGAAGGTGGGTTCTTGCTAACCCAGCCCTAAGCATGAAGATGGAGACTACCTGCCCCACATAGTCCAACTTTCCCTATAGCATCACTAACCCATTTCCCATGCTCCGTTCCTGGAAAGTAGCATCAACCCTGTGACTGGAAGGGTGGAGGAGAAGCCACCCAATCCTATGGAAGGCATGACAGAGGAGCAGAAGGAACATGAGGCCATGAAGCTAGTGAACATGTTTGACAAGCTCTCCAGGTATGTGTTATGAGGAAGGCTTGGAGCTAGGGGACATGGGAATGGCTGTTTTGTGAGCCCAAGAGGACTGGCTTAGCAGAGATTGGGATCCTGATGAGGCTGCATTAGACATTTGAGATAAGTTGACCTAGAGGTAACCCTCCAGAAAAGAGGCTATGGTTAGCATTGAGTCCTGTTTATAGATGATGAAAATGAGGACAAGAAAGTAAAGGACTGCCTAATATCTCAAAGCTAATTAGGTGGCAGTTAGGATCTGGGCCTGATTAGCAGTTACCCTAGTCCAGGTAGCAGCCAAGAATGAGCCAGACCCCCTGCCCTGCACACCAGGTCTCTTCCCCATCCATGTGTATTTTCCTGCAGGCACCGAGTCATCCAGCCCATGGGGATGAGTCCCCGGGGTCACCTCACTTCTCTGCAAGATGCCATGTGTGAGACCATGGAGGGGCAGCTCTCCTCAGACCCCGACTCAGACCCTGACTGAAGATGGCAGCGGCTTTGCTCCCCTTCAGAACTGGTGCTGCTTCCAGACGTGTCCTTGGGGTGCTGCCTAGAGAAGCCACACTCCTCTCCAGCAGGGGAGCCTTTCTCTTTACTCCCCACACTATCCATGATTTGCCTTTGGTCCAGTTTCTTGTCTTTAGGACTGTGGTAGTCTTACTCTCTGTGAAGACTGGGAAACCACCCTTAATTTCCACAAGCGAAGTTGTTTCTTTGAATGTTTGCCAAGCATATGCCATGGCTGCAGACACATATGGCCTTGGCACATCAATGAACATGCATGTATGAGGGTGGTGACTGAGTAGGTGTACATTGATTGTATAAGCATGTGTGGGCTGGCATGGGAGCCCAGAGCCCATATGTGGGGCATATGCTATGTTCCACACATGGAAGAATCTATTGGAATGGTTTAAATATGTCAAAAACACAGAGCATCACAATTCCTATTTGTGGCCCCACTGAGCACAGGGCCAGTGGCCTCTTTTGAATTCTTCTTGGTCCTGGCTCAGCCACCACTGCATTATCCACATACCCAAGCCTCACTGGTTATGAAAGCTGAGTCAGTCACAACCTCTGGTTTAGTAGCTGTATGAAGGCAAAAGTTGTAAGACAAGGTAAAATCTGACATTTCTGAAGCACAGGATAAAGAAGAGTTTGGGACAAGATTGTATATCTGTGAAGTAGCCAGATGAGAGTTTATTAAATAGAAACTAATTTCATTCTTTGTGGAATTCAAGATATCCTAGATCACTGTGCATCTGCTGTCATTGGAGAACAAAATTAGGAGACCCCCCATTCCCTGGAATCTGTTGTCAGCCCAAGTCAGAATGGGTGTACTTCTACCTGGGCAACAGCCCAAACTGTATGTCCTGGGTAGCAGTCAAGGAGGAAGTGAAGCAGCCTGCGCTTAATCATATACACACAGGACAGGAAAAATAAGGGACCCCTGGGATTTCCAGAGCAACGCCTGCCACTGGTTTTAACATCATAACTGGCCGTGCCTGGGTGGACCAGTGGGAAGTGGCTTAGGAAGGGCTGGGCAGATGGCATTCTGAAAGACATGGATATTCCTAAGGGACTGCAGAAAAGGAGCTGAGTTAATACCAGGGTGAGTCAAGGGACAGATGGGCTCAGTCTGGTCATCCAAGAGGAGGACACCCACATAACCTGAAATATGTTAACCCTTACTGTCCTAAAGAGACAAATGAGAGAATACCAAGTTTTTATACTAAAATTTATTTCATGGGAGAAATGAAGTTGTTTTTTAGTCAAAGATGCCTCTGTAGAGACTGACATGGTAGATTACCCTAGTGCATCGCCTAGGTCTGGTGATGATGGACGTGCTGTGCTGCCCTCCAGATAACCGTAAGGATCACTGCCAGAAAGAAGCATTCTGCACTACAAGCCTCCGCAGTGATGGGACAGAGCACACATGGACTCCTTTGCATTCTGATGGCATGGCCCCAAGGGTACACATCCCTGGCCAGTCTTTACAAAGGCAGCCTCAGAAGACCACTAACCAGGTCCCACATGGTTTGGTCCAGATTTGTAGACCCGTCCGAGCTGTTTTCAGGCATGAGGTCTCCCTGGAAAGAGGATCTCCTGTGTGACTTTCCCACAGGTGTCGAAGCCAGTGTCTTATCTGTCCTGTCCATCCAGCTGGAACAGACAGGAGGTCAGTTAACTTCACACCCAGACAGGCTAACATCCTAGACCAGATCAGTCATTGAAGTCAAGCAAAATAGTTTATGGAACAAGCTTTTCTGTTTAAAGTGAACAAGAAAAGGGATCCCATAAGACCTAGCACAACATAAGTGGCTAAATAAAGACTGTTTTCCAAGAAATGGCACCAGTACACATTCAGCCCTAAGAGCCAAATTTTGGAACAAAAAGATAAAAATAATACTGGTGGTTACATCTCATCTGTGGAAGCATTAAATGCCAAGGCTCATCCTTAATATACCTTGCTTCTTTTTGGTCCATTTCATTAAGAGCTCAGACTAAACACTAGAGGCTGGGAGCTTTTTCCAGTGAAGGTGAGGAGACTGCTGGCCATGGCCCAGAGCCACAAGACAGATGAGGGGCTGGAATTTTCCTGAGATTCTATCTTGGCAACAACAGAACATCAATTGTGATATATTCTGGTGAAGTCCTCTGGGCAGTTCTGTACCTGTCTATAATCATAGAATTTGGAGATGAATGCTAGTGCTCCTATAGAAAATAAACACATATAACATCATTCTCCTAGGAGATTATGTTCTGTGAGTCACAGGTACTGTAAAGTCTCAAAAGCATAGTGTTCCCTGGCTTCCTATTACCACTGGCTGTAATGAATAATGGCGTTGATTAATAAATCATCCCTGGTTAGCTCTGTCCCGTGCAGGGTGCGGAGAATGTCAGCTTCTCAGGTCACATAGGTCACAGAAACATGTCCCAGCAGTGAGTTGTGGAGTAGGAAGCAAAAAGCAAGTCTGTAGTAGCACCACCCTCCTAAATGCCAGCAATGCATTGAGGTCAGTGCCCAGAAGAGGATGTGTACTCTTGGACTGGGCCCAAAGATTAGTGTTTGTACCTTTCCAGTTTCCTTCTGGATGAGATCCTGCAGCTCTTGTGTCCAGCCCAGGAGGTCCACCAGTCTTTGCACACCCTGAACTACATCACCTAGCTGGGCCACATCCTTGCTACGAGGACTCCAAGCAAAGGACCCCACCAAGTCTCGATTGATGAGCAGTCGGGGCACTGACTTCTGTACTGCTTCAGACAAGCTAGCAAAAGGCTCCACCTGAAAGACAACCCAAAGCGAAAGGCAGCATGTCCACACCATCAGCCACTGGTACCTTGGGGCAGGAGACAAGGCAGAAGACACTGACACAAGAGCTTGCCACTTTGTTTCTTAAGGCTTCTGTCCTCAGGTCTGGGTGACCTCTTTCCCATCTACAGCCTGCCTCTCTTCTGCTCAGTGTGCTAACACAAATCCTGACTTCTCCCCACACTCTGTCCTTCCTCCCGGTCTGTGTGTTGTGCCTTCAAGCATCTTCCTTCCACCTGCTCTGTCCACTCTGACCTGGGCCCTGCTCTGAGCCTCTCCTATCCACATTGATATCTACATAAAACTACTGTGGGAACATTTACAGTGTGACACTTTATACACATTAATTATGCTGCTAATATAAAACACAGAAATGGGTGAGTGATACAACTATGCAGAGAAAACTTGCCTGACATAGAAGAGCAAACACCCTTTACCATCTGCTACTGTCCACCTCCTGGGATCCCTTGGTCTCCTAAAGGGCAATGCTGCCGTCATATTTCTGCACCCAGAATAACAGTATAGGAAATGTATCATTAAGGGGTGAGATCAAGCCTGGCTCTTACCTAAGAGGAAAAAGATCAGCTCTCACCTTTTTTTTTTGTTTTGTTTTGTTTTGTTTTTTTGTTTTTTGAGACAGGGTTTCTCTGTGTAGTTTTGCGCCTTTCCTGAAACTCCCTCTGTAGTCCAGACTGGCCTCAAACTCACAGAGATCCGTCTGCCTCCGCCTCCCAAGTGCTGGGATTAAAGACATGCGCCACCACCGCCTGGCCCAGTTCTCACCTTTTACTAAAGACGTTTCAAATGTATTATGGATTTAAATGTAAACAAAACATTTGTTGAGCAGGTATGGTAGTGGCAAACCTGTAATCCCAGCAGTCAGAAGTGGAGACAGGAGGGTCAGGTGTTCAAAGTCATCTTAAACTACACAGTACATTTAAGGTCAACTGGGGCTACATAAGACCCTCGCCTCAAAAAAGCAAAATAAGGGACTAGAAAGACAGCTCAGCAGCTAAGAGCATTTGCTGCTCTTGCAGAGGACCTGAGGACACGGTAGTTCACAACTGTGAATTTTTCTTATAGGCCCACAATTCCTTGTACAACCCTAATGAATGGAAATGTTTCAGACCTCTGTAACTCCAGTTCCAGGGTACCCTGTCCACAGATACCATGGGGTGTATATACATACATACAGGTGAATGCTCATACACATAAAAATAAATTTTTTAAATAAGCAAACAGGCCAAAAGGCCTCAATAACAAACAGTTCTTGAAGAAAATGTAAGGGAAGGCGTTGATAGCTCAATGGGTTAGAAGCTTGCCACCAAACCTGACAACCTGAGTTTGATCCCCAGGACCCACTTGGTAGAAGGGGGGAACTGACACCCACAAACTGTCCTCTGGCATACACATAAACAAACGTAAAAAAAATGGTTCTAAAGGACATTAGGGCTTAGAGGTGAGGGCCGGGAAAGATGGTTTGGACTGATAAGTGAGATGAAGGAGAGAGAGTGGCCGTCAGCACTGCTGCCTTGGTGTCTACCTAAAACTACGGTGGGAAACGTTTACAGTGTGACACTTCATCCAACATTAACTATGCTGCTAATGGAAAACGCAAAGAAAAATCGGTGAGTGATAAGAAAACAAATGGTCAATAAACATGAGCAGAAATATAAGATCTCACCCTGTTGGTGGTGGGGAACTAACCCAGGTTCTGTACAGGCTAAGCTAGCAACCCATTGAGCCCCATCAGCAGCCCCATCAAACCTATTTCAACTATTCACACTGGCAGCAAAGTAAAACAGGTCATTTGGTATTGGTGAAGACAGGAGAAAATGGGCCCTCATGCACTAAATACCAGCATTTGTCCTGCAGAAGTATCTGCGTGTGTGTAGGCACACCCAAGGATAGCCACCACAGGCAGACTTAATATGAAAATCACTGTTTGTCTCTACTGTCTATCAATAAGAACTACCTACATAATTTTTCTTATAGGTCCACAATTCCTTGTCTTACAACCCTTATGAATGGAAATGTTTCAGACCTCAGGATATTTCAGATTTTAGAAATGATCATATGGTTTTATATACCATCATTACAAGATACAGTGTATCTAGCACTGTATCTTGTTTTTTTGTTTTTTTTGTTTTTTGTTTTGTTTTTTTTTTTTTTTTTTGGAGACAGGGTTTCTCTGTGTAGCTTTGCGCCTTTCCTGGAGCTCACTTGGTAGCCCAGGCTGGCCTCGAACTCACAAAGATCCGCCTGCCTCTGCCTCCCAAGTGCTGGGATTAAAGGCGTGCGCCACCACCGCCCGGCTAGCACTGTATCTTGTAATGATGGTATATAATCTAGCACATTACTATTTTCCACAGACACAGAATGCTGGACACTGCAGATTTGTCAGCTCACACTGGTAAGGGATTCAGGCCTCTCCTGGCTGGGGCCTCACATTCACAGGGCACACCACTAGCACGATACTAGCAAGGCTGTTCCAGGTTGGTGTGCACACCATCCACTAACAACTATGGGATTATGGCTACATACAGTTGGGTCCCAGCCCATGGTCTAACCTCTTTACACCTTTTGGAAATGTCCTGGCATCCAGACTCAGGTGCAGACCAACTCCTTGTACATCTCCAGTGGTCATCTCCCAGAACCTCATACCCACATGCAGACCCCAACCCCACTGGTCCTCTGATTGCACCTTACCAGCTAAGCTGATGATGCTGCAGCCAACCTTCTCCCACCAAAGGTTACTTCAGGACTGCCATCTGCTCTTCATCCCGAAGTGCAGCTCTGTATCTGGATTAGTCCCTTCAGTCCTGCGCCATAGCTAACCTTCTATACACTTATGTCCTCCTACACGGCCATTGCTCCAAACCCTGAGATGTCACCACCATTGACTCTACTTACCTGAAAGGTTGGTATCATCAACCAGGCCCTACCCCTCCATGGCCTCCACCCTCCCACCCATCCCCACATGCCTTGCAACAAACCTCCAGGGAGGTCCCGAGAATGAGTAGCAGGTCTGCCAAGGCGAAATCAGCCACGTGTAATAAGAACCTTGCAGGCAGCGGCTCCCCAAAGAACACAATGTCAGGTTTCACAATGCCAGTACAGACAGGGCAGCAGGGCAGCCTGTCTGCCATCACATCTGCCTAGGGAATCAGAGAGGAAGAGCCAAGGAAGGTGACTTTAAAAAGGGGGAAAGGCAACAGCTTCTCGAAAAAACTGTAATGTCCAAAAGCTGAACTATGTAATAGACCCCAGGTGGCTTTAGCAATTTTTGTCAACTGTTTCTTACAACCCTCAATATTGGAGAGGGGTGAAATATTTTAAATCATGACCTAGATGTCACCCAATTTTACCCACAGTTCTCCTGTAGGTTCCCAGCCCTCAGACAGTGTTCTGTGGGCATCCCGCATACAGTGAGAAAGGCAGCATAAGCCGGTCCCCAGTTTGAGCTGAAGTGACCAGGGTGCTACTTCCACCCTAGGAGGCATTCAGGTCAGCTTCAGCTCACTGCTGGCATTGTCAGGAATGACCACAGCTGCCAAACATTGCCTCTGTGCAGGATAAGGTAAAGTAGATGGCAATTACTAATAATCACACCTACCATGTCTCGCCACAAACAGAAAAGGAGGCAATGTCACTTTCTGATAAGGCACACAGAGCATCCTTGTAAAATAAATCTTTATAGCTAACTGAGTAGATTTTAGTGGAATAAATTCAGCAAGAATAAGTAGAAACAACTGCCAAAATAGGCTAGAAATTATCAGCTACAGATAATAAAACTATGGTGTTTAAATTAATAGGGAAAAATTACCAGCTGGAAATACCTATTAAAAATATAAAAACTTCAGCCTGGGCTACCAAGTGAGCTCCAGGAAAGGCGCAAAGCTACACAGAGAAACCCTGTCTCGAAAAACCCAAAAAAAAAAAAATATATAAAAACTTTAAATGTCATGGATTTTTTAAAAATTACCAAATAGAACTTCTAGAAGTAAAAAGCAAAAGTAAAATCAACGAAAGGACTTTATTCTCTGTAACAGAACAGGGTGTTGAGTTTGAAGCAGATCAGAAGAAATCACCCAGAATGCAACAAGAGCAGTGACAGTGGCAGACACTGCGGCGTCACCACAACTGTCCCAGAGAAGCAGGGACACCCATCTCCTCAGAGTACCATACAGAGCGGGAGGAAGAGGGCAGAAGTGAGGAACATCTGGAGAGAGATTGGCTGGGGACTACCCTGCAATGCTAAAGACAGTCCTATGCTTTTCACGCAGCATAAATAAAAGGGGATCCATATGAAAACACAACACAGTGAAATTGCAAGTTCTTGAGGAAAACGTCTGAAAACTATGCAGAAAACATGGTTAGCAAATGGATTCGCAACAGCCAGTCCAGCATGGAAGAAGGAAAGTGAAGCCGGAGACCTCCCAGATATTACCACTCTAAAGCCAAAGTTACCTAGACCGCTGAAGTGGTGAGAGAATAAAGAGGTCAGGGAAAGAGAAGAGAGCTCAGAACTGACACAAGCAACATCATTTTCAACACATGTGCTGGAGCTCACATTCACATGCAACAGGATGGACCTAGACAGACTTACATGCTTCATAAAAATCAAAGTCGATCAGAGACCTACATATAAAGAGAAAAACTAGAAGACAACATAGGAGAAAACCTACATGATCTCTAGTATGGCAATGAATTTTTAGATTCAACACCAAGGCAAACCCATGAAAGAAATAAGGATGATATACTATCAAAATTAAGAGTTTCTAGTCTGAGAAAGACACTGTAGAAAGAATGAGGAGAAAAGCCATGGGCTGGGGAAAATACTAACAAACTATAATGAACTACTAACTAAAATATACAAAGAACTCTTTTATTACATTTTTTATTATCTGTGCATATGGGGCTGGGTGCCCATGTGCCAGTTGGCATGTGAAACTCAGGACAACCTGTAGGAAATGGTTTTCTCCCTCAGCATGTGAGTCCCAAGGATCGAACTCAGATTGTCAGGCTTGGCAGCAAATACCTTCACCTTCTGTGGTACTTTGAATAAGCAATGACCCCCATAGGGCATTTGAACAACTGGTCCCTAGCTGGTGTGCTCTTTGGGGAAGTTTAGGGGGTGCAGGCTGGCTGGAGGAAGTAAGGCAGTGGGGATAGGCTTTGAGAGTTAGCTCCTCATCCTACTTCGACTTTGCTCTCTCTACTTCATGCTTGTCTTTGAAGATGTGAGCTTTCAGCTTCCTATTCCTGAAGCCATGACTGCTGCTTGCTGCCATGTATCCCCACCACGATGGACTCTTATCCCTCTGAAACCATAAGCAAAAACAAACTCCTCTTTTGTAATTTGCCTTGGTCACAGTATTTTATCACAGCAAAAGAAAAGTAATAATGTACCTGCTGAACCATCCTGCTAGCTCTACAATGAACTCTTAAAGCTCAATGTTGTGGGATATTTGTACACTGTGTGAAGGTATACTGCTGTGATTAGTGTAATAAAAAGCTGAAGAGCCAATAGCTAGGCAGGAGGTATAGGCGGGACTTCTGGGCAGAGAAAGGAGGGAGAGGAAGAATCTAGGCACGTGAGAGAGATGTGAGGAGACAGAGGAAGCAGGATGGGTGGCACATGACAGAACACAGAATAGAAATGAGTTGATCTAAGTTATAAGAGCTAGTTCAAAACAAGCCTAAGCTAAGGCCAAGCTTTAAGAATTAATAAGTCTCCATGGCATTATTTGTAAGCTGGTAGCCGCAAAAAAATTTCGACTACAACTCAACAGTAAAAATCAATTTTGGGAGCTGAAGAGATGGCTCAGTGGTTAAGAGCATTGGCTGCTCTTTCAGAGGACCAAGGTTCAATTCCCACCACCCACATGGCAGCTCACAGCTGTCTCTAACTCCAGTTCTAAGGGATATAACACCCTCACACAGACACATATGCAGGCAAAACACCATGCACATAAAATTAAAAAAAAAAAAAGAAGAAGGAAAAGGATCAATTTTTGAAAAGAGCAAAATACAGCTGGATGGTGGTGGCACCTACCTTTAATCCCAGCACTCAGGAGGCAGAAGCAGGCAGACTCTGAGGTCAAGGCCAGCCTGGTTTACAGAGCAAGTTCCAGGACAGCCAGAGCTACACAGAAAGAACCTGTCTTGAAGAAACAAAAACAAAACACACACAACAATAGAAAATAGCAAAATACATGGACACCTCCCCCAAAAATAAAAGCTGACAAATGACTTGAGAAGATGTTCACCATTAAAGACCACCAAGGGAATGCAAATTAAAGCAATGAGCTATCACTGCACACCTGAACAGATGTCTAACCCAGATCCTGAACATGGGTAACAAAAGATACTGAGGAGGACATGGAACAGTAGGGGTTCTGGCTGCTGATTGTAATGCACAATATCATAGCCACTTAAGCCAGCTGGGGTGTGTGTGTGAGAGATAGATGGTGGAAACTGAACCCAGGGCCTCACATGAGCTAGTCAAACTCTCTAAGCTAGAGCCACTACACATACTACTAAGCTATATATAGTCCTAGTTCTGTGCTTCTTATAAAACTAAACACACTGTTACTATGATCCAAAAATTGTTTGATATTTACTCAAAGAACCTGAAAAACTTATGTCCACACAAAACCTGCAAAAAGCAATTCATATCCTTGAAATTAAGCATTCATATCACTAGCAGAGTGGATAAACCATGGTACATCTAGACAAATTGCACATTACTCAGAACAAATAAGTCAAGCTGCCAGGCCAGGAAAATACAAGGAAGAAACAAATACACACTGCTAAGTGAAAGAAGCCAGTATGAAAGGCTGCACACTGCATGATCCCAATTTTATGACATTCCAGAGTACTTACAGAACAGTAAGAAAGTAAGACCAAAATTGCTAGGGGTTGGGGTGGATGAAGGATAAGCAGAACACAGAGGAACTTAAGGAGACTGACAGGAGTACTCTGTATGATGCCATAATGATTTATCCAAACCCATAGAATAGACCACACTAAGGTTACTGTGGCCTCTGGGAAGAGTGTCATCAATGTGGGTTCATCAGCTACAGGTAACTGACTTTGGTGTAATGTTGACAGTCATGGAAGCTGTATGTGTATGAGTACAGGTATCTGGTAACTATCTGTACTTTCTACTTAATTTTGCTAAAGCTCTAAAAAAAACAAAACAAAAACTTATCTCCAAAGGCTATGTGTAGAGGATTGTGGGGCTATTGGGAGGGGGTAGACCTGTAGAAGGTAGGTCTAGCTAGAGTCTCAGGTCATATGTGAAGGGACCAGTATTCAGCACAAGACACCCCAAGACCAAGTTCTCAGCACAAAGGAGATTTATTTTCCCAGAAGGACAGAGGGCAGGGAATAAGAGACAAAGACAAAAGATAGAGGAGGAGGGAGAAGAGGAAGGGGGCAAAGGGGAGGGGGAAGGATATTGGACCCAGAGGGACAAAGGACTGCCTCTGGATAGAGAGGAGACAAATGTGGCACACAAAAAGGCGACAATTTATAAAGGTAAAATGAAAAACCCTGTGTTAGGATGAGTTGGTTTGTTTTAATTGGGCATATTAATTCGGACAACCAAAAGGGGCTTTTGATTGTTAGACTTCAATACTTTGATAGCTGGACCTTGGTAGTCAGCCTCGGGGGAAGAAGTGGCCAAATAAAGGAATAGACCTTGGTGGCTCGCTTTAGGAATGTAATCTTAACAGTTTTTAGCAAGGCAGAGGGAATGGGGAAGGGCAAGGCCTGCCAGGGCCGTGTCTAACATGCTCAAGCTGGCTAGAGTCCCTTCAATGGGAATATGCCCTCAAAGGGATAATGGGCTCCTTCCTCTTCCTTTTTTCTTTCCTTCCTAACCATGGGATGAGCAATTTTGTACCAGATACTCTCACACCATGATTTGCCACCTTGCCACAGGCCCAAGACATGGACCAGTAGACATGGACCAGAATCTCTGAAACTGGGATCCAAGATAACCCTTTTCTGGGTTTATTATCTCAGGTATTTCTTGCAGTGACAGAAAGCTGACATGACCATCCTAAAACTTGTTAAACTTCCTATTTTATGGGCTGGAGAAATGGCCTAGTGCTTAAGAGCACTTGTTGCTCTTACAGGGGTGACTCATAACCATTTGGAACTCTAGTTCCAGGGGATCCAATGTCCTCTTCTGACTTCTGTGGGCACAGGGCACACACATGGTACACATACATGCATGCATGCAAACACACACACACACACAGACATACGAAATAAAAAAAAAATTTCAATTCATATTTCCTGACTTCAAAACTTGCTACAAGCTACAGTAACCAAAAAGCAATGTGATACTGGCATTAAAAAAAAAAAAAAAAAGACATACAGATCAATAGAACAGAAAAGACAGCCCCCAAATAAATCCTTACATACATAATCAATACTTTTTTAAAAAATGGCATCAAGCCTATTGTGGGGGTGGGGGAATATAGTTTCATCCACTATGATAGCTGGGCATGGTGGTACACACCTTTAACCTCAGAATTTAGGAGGCAGAGGAAAGTGGATCTCTGTAAGTTCAAGGCCATCCTGGTCTATATAGAAAGTTCCAAGCAAGCCAGGGCAACATATTGAGACCCTGTCACAAAAGGGTTGAGGGGAGAGTCTGTGAGGGAAGCTAGAGAGACAGAGAAGTTAAAAGCACTGGCTGCTCTTCCAAAGGACCTTCGTTCGATTCCCAGCACCCACGTGGTGGCTCACAACCTGTCTGTAACACCCTCTTCTAGCCTCCTTGGGCACCATGTACAGACATACATGTCGGTAAAACATCCATATGTATAAAATAAATAATAATATAAAATTTTAAGTGCTGAAAAAAGTGGATGGCCACATGGGAAAGAATGACTTTTGTCAATGAAGAAAGTCACAGTTGAACAGCACTGACTGTGAGCCTTAAAGTAGAACATATGACTTTGTAAAGCCAGGCGTCAGGCACGTGTGGGGATGAACTATAGGCTGAGGCCGCTTACACTCCCCAGCACACGCAGACCTCATGAACTATGCCAGACCATGGCTTCATCTTGAGACAGTTCAACTTCTACACACCAGTCACAATCCCAAGTAAACCCCCTGAGAGCAAGCTATGAAAATAGTCACCACTGTGGGACATTCTCGACCTCCTAAATTGTCTTTGAGACCACAATACTAATAAGCTCCATATAAATGTAATTCTTTGTTACAGACTGGATTGACTTTATCTCATCTGACAAGTTGGAACCATTTATATATATGGTTTACACAAAATATATAATATATATTAATCAAAATGGATCAAATTCATAAATATAAGAGCTAAAACATTTAAACCCTTAGAAGAAAACACACAAAAAAAAGCTATGATAAATGCCAAAAACATAACCAACCAAAGGAAAAATACCCGACAGCATTAAAGCCACAAAGCTCTGTGCAAGGTGGACAATGTCAGCAGAGGAACAGCAGTGCAGGAGACAATAGGTAGGATGTAAGTGGTACAGCCTCTGTGAAAAAGCTCAATGAAACCCCCAAAAGATTAAGAGGTAGGTTTACCACTGGATACAATTTCACACCTAGGAATATAATGAAAAGAATTGTAAGCAGCGTCTCAGAGAGAGATCCGCACACCCACATTCATACTCTCAAAAACCAAAAAGTAGGAGCAACCCAAGTATACACCAACAAATGAATGTAAAATGTAAAACACACTCGGCTGCAAAATGGAATGTTATCAAACTTTTAAAAGGAAGGAAAGTCCGACACACACTACGAGATGGTGAAATCTGAAGACATTACACCCTGAAACTAGCCAGTCACAAAAGGACAGGCACTGACTGACTCTATGATCCAGTTCCCAGGTGACAAGAGAAGGAACATTACCACAGGCTCGGGGGAAGCTGGCGTTTAACAGCTATAGAGTGTCTGGTTGGTATGATAAAGATTGTTCTGGGAATGAATGGCAGTACTGAATGCAGAACATTAAGAATATACTTAATACCTTGGAACTACACTTAAAAATTACTAAAATGGGGACTGAAGAGATGGTTCATGGTTAAGACCACTTGTAGCTCTTCCAGAGGACCTGAATTCAATTCCCAGAACCCACATGGCAGCTCACAATTGTCTGTAACTCCAGTCTCAGGGCACCCAATGCCTTCTTCTGACTTCCACAGGCTCCTGCACCCATGTGGTGCACATGTATACACTCAGGCACACACACACACACATATATATGAAAATAATAATGACTTTTGTGTTATATGTTTACCACAATGAAACATCTTAAAGAAGATTTTTATGAGTTGTTTTTTTTTTTTTTTGAGAGAGAGAGAGCTTCACTATGTAGTCTAGGTTACCCCTGAGCTCATAATCCCCCAGCTTCTAGCCCTTGAATGCTAGAATTACAAGTATATACCACAACTCAGCTAGGAAAAATATTTGAAATGTGAACCAAAGAAAGTATGTACTTGTTTGTTATAACTAAGAACACGAAGAGATTCTATAGCTTTGGTCACAGCACTCGTCTCAGTACTATGACCAATGCCTGGCAGAGCAACTTAAGGGATAAAACTCACGGTCTGAACAGGATTGCAGTTCATCGTGGTACCAGGATTAGCTCTGTGGTAGTTTGAAAATGGCCCCATGGGCTCATAGGGAGTGGCATTATTGGGAGGTGTGGCCTTGTTGAAGCAGGTGTGACACTGTTGGAGGAAGCATGTCACTGGGGGTAGGCTTTGAGGTTTCAGAAGCTCAAGCCAGGCCAGTGTGTCTCACTCTTTCCCTGCTGCCTGGTGATCCAGATGTAGAACTGTCAGCTACCTCTCCAGCACCATGTCTGCCTAAGTACCACCATGCTTCCAACCATGACAATAATGAGCTGAACCTCTGAACCATAAGCCAGCCCCAGTTAAATGCTCTCCTTTATAAGAGTTGCCGTGGTCATGGTGTCTCTTCACAGCAATAAAAACCCTAACTAAGACAGGCTTCATTTGTGAAGATAGGAATCTATGGCTGCTGCTTTTCATAGTGTAGCCAACCAGGAAGCCAAAAGCAAAGGCCAGAACCTGAAGCTGGTATAGCCTTCAAAGGCCCACCCAAGGGACCTATGTCTGTCAGCCAGGCCTCATATCCCAAAGGCTCTACAACCTCCTAACACAGCAGCACTGACTGCAGACTGGGTGTTTGTGGACCCTGTTTGGACATTTGCTTTCAACTGTAACAACTTCCAAACTGATGTCCTAGAAAGGAATGGAAGAATGGAGAAAGGAAAGGAGAGATGAAGGAAAGAAATGATAAAAACAGTTCAAACAAGTTGTCAGGCCTGGTGAAACAGAAAGCACAGCTACTGTAAATGATTCTTTGGACCTTACAGGAACGTATTGTGGCTATGGACTCACACATGTACACATGCATGTGGAAGGCAGAGGGAGATGCTGAGCACCTTCTTCAGTCACTCTCCACCATATATATGTGTGCATGTGTGTTTTGAGACAGGGTCTCTATCTAGTCCTGGCTGTCCTGGAGCTCAGTAATGTAGACCAAACTGGCCTTGAATTCACAGAGATCTGCCTGCCTCTCCCTCTGCCTCAAGTGCTGGGATTAAAGGCATGCACCACCACCACACCTGGCTCCACCTTATGTTATGAGACAGTCTTATCAGCTGCAGCTCACCAGTTAGGCTAGGCTGACTGGCTAATGAGCTCCACGGATACACATGTCTCCACCCACTCAGCCCAGGGGCCACAACTTTTACAAGGGTGTTGGGGATCTGAACGCAGGTCCTTGGACTTAGCAGAGCTAGTCTAGCTCTCAGCTTGTTCCAGGACTCTGGATTACTGGTGGGCTGGCACGCCTGTCCAGCGTTTATATGGCTAGCACGTTATCTACTCATCCCTCTCCCTATACCCTCCTGTATTGTTTTTAATAGCAAAAATTAGACACATTGAAAGTGCCTTACATAAGTAATGAAAGAGGACAGGCTCCAAAGCTGCACAGAAAAACCCTGTCCCCAAAAACAAAGCTAAGTAACAAAAGGAGTAAACAGGGCTCAGACGTCAACACTAGACACCCATTAAACTGCATCAGAATGTAGAGAACTTAGAAAAGAAAACCTAAGAGGAGTCAATGAAGTAATTTTAATATTTGTAGGTGTTTATATATGTGCATGCATGCTTATACGTACATATAATATCTCACATTATCCATCAAATCATGAAAGGTAAGCAAAAGGTAAGTTAAAAGGAGATTCATTTTTTCCCTTTTTTGTTGGCGCAGGGAGTTTGAGTCTCACTGTGTAGCTCTGGCTGTCCTGGAACTCACTGTGTAGATCAGACTGGGCTCGACCTCTTGAAGGTGTGCACCACCACACCTGACTTGGGAGATTCACGCCCTGTATGTTTCTGACTTGCAGTTTGGGACTAGAGGAAGTGCTGGCGACGGGACCCAGGGCCTTGTGTGTGCCTGGCAAGCATTCCACCATTGAGCTGCAGCCTCAGCCAGCCTGGGTTCTTCTACGAGCATGTATTTTTTTATTATTATTAAAAATAAAGGAGCCAGGCATGGTGGAGCACTTAATCCCAACAGAAGCAGGCGGATCTCCATGAGTTCCAGGCCAGCCTGGCCTAAATAGTGAGTCCCTGTCTCAAACAAACCAACAAAAGCCAGGCTGGTGACATATAATCGCAGCACTGGGGAAGCACACACAGTGGATCCCTAGGGTTCCCTGGCCAGCCAGCCTAGATAACCTGGTGAGTTTCAGGCCACTGTGAATATCCCGTTTCAAAAACAAACAAATAAACAAGCATAAAATACCACTATTACAGATCTCCACCCCCAAAGACTGCAGAAGGCAGAGACCATTTCATGAGGTAACTCACCCACATGTCCTCCCCCGGGAAGGACCTTCGACAGACCGTACATGTAGCTGATGCAAAGGACCCATGAGCTTCAACCAGCTTTGAGGCAGGGATACCAGACGCTGCAATTCAAACCAAAGCTCAGTGTTGCAGCCCCTGGGATGGCTAAGCAAGTGCACAAGCACAACCTCTGGGCTTGACAAAACTAGGTTTCCAAAAACTGCATGGCTGGCAATAAAGCAGCTTCTCAGTCGGGTGTGGTGGCTCCCGCCCGGAATCCTAGCTGAGGCTAAAGAACTGAGAGTTAGTAAATGAGTAACTGAGGTAGTGAAGAAGTCAGGGCCAGCCTGGGCAATAGCAGAACCTTCTCCTCAGCCCAAGATTCTCATCAAGTTCATTGCTGCTATTTGCTAACTGCAGTGCTGAACAGGAAATTCCTACCTTTCCCCCCAAACCTGCCCTTCTGTTTGGGGGAAAAGGCAGCCTTGGTGGGGTAGCCACTGCTCTCTCTGTGCTTCTGAGCTGTAGATTCCTCCTCAGAGGAAACCTGTCCCTGGAGTAAGGTGCTGCTGTTCTTCAGACCACAGCATCCCCGCAGACAGCAGAGTGGCTGCTGTTCACCGGCTACTGTCATGGATGCAGAGTGCATCTTGGGAAAGCACCAGCAAGTTCTCCCTCATTGCTGCTGTCACTGTGTGACTGAAATGTTGGTGGTTCCTCAGCATAAGGGCACCAGAGCTAAGCTTTAACAAGGCTGTGTCTTCCAGAGCTATCTAGACACTGTTTCTATGTCAACGCTACGATGTGAGGATCTGCCTGAAAGCAACCTGAGGGTGAGAGAGGAGGTGGGGAGAACAGAGAACGAGGCCTGGCCACATGTCAGTAAGCGACACTGAGAGAAAGGACATGGAGTCCTTGGGAGGGAGGGAGGCAGAGAGGGAAGGAAAGGGGAAGAAAAGGGTAGAGGGGAAAGAAAGAGGGGTAAAGAGAGAGAAGGAGATCCACACCAGACTCAAAATAATATGAACTTTAGTTCCATCCAAAACTCAAACCCAGAAGGTGTGTGGGAGACAGGCCTATAGAGAGGTTTCCGCTGGGGCCTCAAACAGACGCGGTAAAGGCGTAACCAGCTGCCTGGCCCCAGTCCCAGGGACGGCAGATAAACACTGGGCCACAGACAGTCCTCCTTAGGAGCAGGCACAGACAGTCCTCCTTAGGAGCAGCCACAGACAGTCCTCCTTAGGAGCAGGCACAGACAGTCCTCCTTAGGAGCAGGCACAGACAGTCCTCCTTAGGAGCAGGCACAGACAGTCCTCCTTAGGAGCAGGCACAGACAGTCCTCCTTAGGAGCAGGCACAGACAGTCCTCCTTAGGAGCAGGCACAGGCAGTCCTCCTTAGGAGCAGCCACAGACAGTCCTCCTTAGGAGCAGGCACAGACAGTCCTCCTTAGGAGCAGCCACAGACAGTCCTCCTTAGGAGCAGCCACAGACAGTCCTCCTTAGGAGCAGCCACAGACAGTCCTCCTTAGGAGCAGGCACAGACAGTCCTCCTTAGGAGCAGGCAGACAGTCCTCCTTAGGAGCAGCCACAGACAGTCCTCCTTAGGAGCAGGCACAGGCAGTCCTCCTTAGGAGCAGCCACAGACAGTCCTCCTTAGGAGCAGCCACAGACAGTCCTCCTTAGGAGCAGGCACAGACAGTCCTCCTTAGGAGCAGGCACAGACAGTCCTCCTTAGGAGCAGGCACAGACAGTCCTCCTTAGGAGCAGGCACAGACAGTCCTCCTTAGGAGCAGGCACAGACAGTCCTCCTTAGGAGCAGGCACAGACAGTCCTCCTTAGGAGCAGGCACAGACAGTCCTCCTTAGGAGCAGGCACAGACAGTCCTCCTTAGGAGCAGCCACAGACAGTCCTCCTTAGGAGCAGGCACAGGCAGTCCTCCTTAGGAGCAGCCACAGACAGTCCTCCTTAGGAGCAGGCACAGACAGTCCTCCTTAGGAGCAGGCACAGACAGTCCTCCTTAGGAGCAGGCACAGACAGTCCTCCTTAGGAGCAGGCACAGACAGTCCTCCTTAGGAGCAGGCACAGACAGTCCTCCTTAGGAGCAGGCACAGACAGTCCTCCTTAGGAGCAGGCACAGACAGTCCTCCTTAGGAGCAGGCACAGACAGTCCTCCTTAGGAGCAGGCACAGACAGTCCTCCTTAGGAGCAGGCACAGACAGTCCTCCTTAGGAGCAGGCACAGACAGTCCTCCTTAGGAGCAGGCACAGACATGCAAGGAGCAAACGGCGCACTCACCTCTCTCAAGCCCATCGATGTTCTGTGTGTAGAGCCGCAGAAGCAGCTCCTTGTCGTGGAGCAGTCGGAGGAAGTAGTGAGTGACATTAGGCCTGTAGTGCCCAGGGTACAGCTCCTTGGCCAACGTGAAAAAGGGCTTGGGGTTATGAAAGAAAAAGTCGAGTTCGAAGATGGCCTCGGGGTATGGGATGTTATACTGCTGGAGGTTGTTGTAGAGGCCACTCCCTGGGGATCTGCAGAGACAGAAGGGGAAGGCTGAGCCCTGCAGGAGAGTGGGGGATGACATCAGAGGGACCTAAGGCGGCGTACCTGAAGTCCGGGATGCCACTGGGTGTGCTGATGCCGGCCCCCACCATGACCACGACCCTCTGGCAGGCTCTGGTCCGAAGCAGCTCAGCTACATCCTGCAGAGACAGCTTCACCTTCTCACCGTTGCCCCCACGTCCAAAGCCGATTGAGGCTCCCACAGAGAGGGAGATGGGCCTTCTCCCACCTGTAACACTGACAGCAAGAGCACAGAAGACAGGCAGCGGGGGCCATCAGTCTTACGCTAGCAAGAGTGAGCGCAGCCGTACTCTTCCCACCATCCAAGGCCGAGTGCACTGCTCTCTAGAGTCATCCAAATAATCGCCTTCCCGCCGTGCATAACTACCAACTAAAGCAGAAGGTCGTCTTGTATCAGAAATTGAGATTTACTTGGGGGCAAAGAACCCTTCCGGTTTACAGACACTGCACGCATCAGGGAGGTACCGCGGCAGCCCCATCATCAGAGGTGGGAGCTGGGATGCTCTGAAAAGGCCACAGCTTGGACGGTTCTGCAGGCTGGCTGACAAGTTAGAACCTTAGAGCTGCAATGTGGCAGATCAAGAGCTAAACTTACCTTGGGCTATCTTTTAGACCCTTGGGTAGGATACCTAACATGCTTTTGATTATGAAGTAAGACTTTTGGAATGTATTGACTTCGAAGAACACAAGCTTCCACTATCCCAAGAGCTAAAGATGGCATTAGATAGTATCTGAAACCTATAGTAGAGATTTACTGTAACCCACCTACCTGATGTCCCCATCAATATATTCAGTAAATAAACTAATTTCTGGCTGTCTAATGTTCTGTGATTGAAAGTTTGTATAATTCCTTCCATGAGAGAGATTTTACTTGGAGTAACCTGAGTCTGTATTTCCAGGGCATGGCCACTCATACTGAGCTCAGAATAAACTATGCCTTATTCCCTTTGAAGCAAGAGCTGTGCTTTGTGTCAACAGTACACGCACTCAATGTGAGACCCCCTCCCCCCATGATCCAGTCTCATCAGGATCAGCGCCAAGTGCCATATTGGGCCTTCTGTGCCCAACTATCTGTGTCACCTCCTCGGGTAGACGTGGGAGAGTGTCCAGAGTCTAGATCTGCTTTTGACTGACTGATGGTCCACTGGCCTAACTGAGCACTGGACTGGGTAGCCTCTTGCTGTTGCAGGGCATCTGTAATAGAGCATTCATCAGAATCTTTGTTTCCCAGCATTCACAATTTTTCTCCCAGAACTCCTACCCTTTTAAAATTTTTCTTCTATTTATTTGTTTGTTTATTTGCCTGTCTCTTGCTTATTACAGCCTGGTCCCTCTCCTCCACCACAGTCTTCTCTCTACCACTGTCTCCCCCTTCCTTCCTGACTTTGTCTCATTTGTTTGTGTTTTTCAAGAAAAGGTTCTCCTGGCTTTCCTGGATCTCACTCTATAGACCAGGCTGGCCTCAAACTCACAGAGATCCTCCTGCCTCTGCCTCCCGAGGGCTGGGATTAAAGGCGTGCAGCACCATCGCCTGGTGCCTCTTCTTCATTATCACCCTTTCCTGTCTTATCCAGTAACCTCCAAAAGGAAAAAAATTCTGTATCAGAGCCAGTATGGCAGTGCACCCCTTTAATCCCAGTGCTCAGGAGGCAGAGGCAGGCAGATCCCTATTATTTCTAGGCCAGCCTAGTCTACACAGTAAGTTCCAGGACAACCAGGACTAAATAGAAAGACTCTGTCTCAGAAAGCAAAAAATTCCATATCAAAGGAAAAGATTGTTATAACCTCTGTGGTGGTTTGAATAAGGATGGCCTCCATAGGCTCATATATTTGAAGGAGTGGCACTACTTGAGAAAGATTAGGAGGTGTGGCCTTGTTGCAGGAAGTGTGTCACTGGGGGTGGGCTTTGAAGTTTCAAAAGCCCATGCCAGGCCCAGTCTCTCTCTGTTTTCGGGTCAGGATGAAACTCTCAGCTACTTCTCCAGCACCATGACTGCCTGCATACCACCATGCTCCCTACCATGATAATGGACTAACTCTCTGAAACTGTAAGCCAGTCCCAGTTAAATGCTTTCCTTTATAAGAGTTGCCATGGTCATGCTGTCTCTTCACAGAAATAGAACAGTGACTAAGACGCCTCTTTTAGGATAAAGCCTGTATGCAAAGGACAACTGTGGAAAAAGTGGGTAGAGTTGTTGGACTCATACCACAAAACAGAATCCAGAATCCAGAAATAGACCCCACAAAGTGATTTGATTTGCAACAATCAAAGTATCCAGTGCTTTTCAATGGGGAAAGGTCTGTTGTGTTGCTGCTGTTTTATATTTAAATGCTCGAATAATTAGATATCAATATGAGAAAAAAAATCACATTTGAAACCCTCCTTCACCATATATAAAAACTGATTTGAAATAAGCTAAGCACATTGGCATATCCTGTAATCATGGCTACTTAGGAGGCTGAGGCAAGTGAGCCATTTAAGACTAGGAGTTCAGGGGTGGTGGTGGCACACACCTTTAATCCCAGCACTTGGGAGACAGAGGCAGGCAGATCTCTGTGAGTTTGAGGACAGCTTGAGCTACAGAGTGAGTTCCAGGACAGGCACCAAAGCTACACAGAGAAACCCTATCTCAAAATACCAAAAAAAAAAAAAAAAAAAAAAAAGACTAAGAGTTCAGTCATCAGCCAGGCGGCAGTGGCTCATGCCTTTAATCCCAGCACTTGGGAGGCAGAGCCAGGTGGATCTCTGTGAGTTCAAGACCAGCCTGGTCTACAGAGCGAGATCCAGAACAGGCACCAAAACTACACAGAGAAACCCTGTCTCGGGGGAAAAAAAAAAAAAAGACTAGGAGTTCAAAGCCATCCTTAGCAATATGGCAAAATCTCATCTCAAAAGATAATGCATCATTAGTGTAGAACAAAAAGTGTTCTAAGAAAAATCACAGAGGAATCTCTCTATGACCTTGAGATTGCAAAGAATTGCCAAATATATAAGAAAATAACAATAAAGTACACCCCTCAAAAAAATAAAAAGATAAAGCCTAGAGGAAGAAAACCTGGAATGGAATTTTTGATTATGGGTTTCCTACTACATATCAGGACTCTCTGGGATCTGCTGAAGAATTTCAGATCATCACTGCCTAATTCAATTACTGACAAGGCAGATGGACAACTTCATTGGGCAGATTGGGGGAAAGCCTCCTTTGAAGACTATAGAAAGACAGATGCTGATGCTAAGGATGCCTGTAAACAGCAAGGAAGTCACTCTGTGCTGTGTGCTGTAGTATCAAAGATATTTCCACAAGGATGAGATAGATACCATGAAGCTTAAAGAACATTAAAAAGCTCAGACTTTACACCATTATGTAACCGGGATAAAAATGAGGATCTAGAGATGACTCCAGAAAGAAACATCCATACCATGAGAGGTAGGGGTACTGCTGCAGATAGCACATCAGGGCTGTGATGATATATTATGTACCCCAACAAACTTGTCTGAGAATCAGAGGACAGAGCCAGCCACTAGATTAGACATAGAGGTCAGGCAGTGGTAGCACACACCTTTGATCCCAGCACTTGAGATCTCACACCTTTGCTTGGGAAGCACACATGCCTCTAATCCCAGGAAGTAATATGGCAGGGAAGAGAAAAGTATATAAGGTGTGAGGTAATAGGAACTCTCTCTCTTTAGGCTGAGGATTTTGTAGATATAAGAACTAGTGGCTGGCTGTTCTGCTTCTCTGATCTTCCAGCTTTCACCCTGATTATCTGGCTCTGGGTTTTGTTTTGTTTTTTAGTTTTTTTGGTTGTTTTTTTTTTTGTTTTGTTTTGTTTTGGTTTGGTTTGGTATGGTTTGGTTTTTTTCGAGACAGAGTTTCTCTGTGTAGTTTTGGTGCCTATCCTGGATCTTGCTCTGTAGACCAGGCTGGCCTCGAACTCACAGAGATCCACCTGGCTCTGCCTCCCGAGTGCTCTGGGTTTTTTATTAAAAGATCATCTAAGCCAGGCAGTGGTGGTGTACACCTTTAATCTCAGCACTCAGGAGACAGAGCCAGGAGGATCTCTGAGTTTGAGGCCAGCCTGTTCTACAAAGCAAGTTCCAGGACAGGCTCCAAAGCTACACAGAGAAACTCTGTCTCAAAAAAACAAAAAGGACCATCTAAGATTCAAACAACACAGGGCAGCTTCCACGACTCAGCAATCAAACCTATACAATCAAGCAAGACCATGGCATCCAGCAAATCAAGACTCTTCCTACACAGCTCTAAAAGGGTTCTAGGGTCACCTTCAAATGCCAGAAAATAGTAAGAAGAGTAAGAACTCATTTTTCAAAGGGAGAGTATACAGAAGGCAATGATACAAATGATAGTCTTCAATGATGCCGCAGGAGGTTTTTCATTCAGGAAAAATACAAGTTTAATAATCCCAGCACTCAGGAGGCAGAGCCAGGCAGATCTCTGTGAGTTAAAGACCAGCCTGGTCTCAAAGCAAGTTCCAGGACAGCTAAGGCTACACATAGATACCCTGTCTTAAAAAACAAAACAAACAAAAAAAGAATTAGTCAGGTGTGCTGACGAGTGCCTTTAATCTCAGCATTCATTAGTTAAAGGCAGGAAGATCTCTGAGGGTTCAAGGCTAGCCTGGTCTACATAGTGAGTTCCAGGACAGCCAGGGCTATGTAAAGAGACCCTGTCTCAGAAAAAGCAAAAAGCAAAAAACAAAAAAAAAAGTTGTAAGAATCAAAATTGTAAGAAAAATTATTCTATTGCTATGTTCTACAACCAAAAAAACGAGAAATTAATGAGGCAGAGAGGTGGATCTCTGAGTTCAGGGTCAGCCTAGCTGATATAAGGAATTCCAGGACAGCCAGGCCTACACAGTGAGACCCTGTCTCAAAAATATAAAAAAAAAAATTGAAACATATCTTACATAAGGGAAAGCATTAGTGTATTAATGTATTAAGAGCTATTATAAATTGAATGGGACAAAGCACCAAAATCCCAATCAAGTATTAAAATGTACATAAGTTCTAAGTAAGGAATAAAGACCAAAAATACAGTCACTGAAAAGTCTTGGGTTTGAGGTTCAGAGGGGACATTGTGTAGGAGATTAAATCCTAGCGTTATTAACACCATGAAAAGACAAGATGACAGAAGAACTGTGAGAGAATTCTTGCCCATGAAGCACAGTGGGGGTACCTTCTTACAGGTTTTAGGGGAAGATGGAGGTCCCATGCCACGTGGTCGATGAATCAATAGTATGTGACTTACATTCAGGTTGAGTCTTATTCCCAAGCAGCAGGGGAGGATGAGAATGTATTGCATTGTGAAGAAATGTGTGACTTTGAGGATGTGGGAGAACTGGTTTGAGGGGCCCACTTAATTAATACATATCCATCGTATAGGATGTATCTTTGGTACTCTGGGATAGATTGGAATCTGGTGGTGTGGGGCCTGTACACAGAATCACTTATGAGGGTGGACAGACACAGCTACAAATGGGCATGACTTGAGCAGTATGTAGCCCAGGTTTTAACAATTCCAGCTTTTTTGTTTACATATAAAGAAACAGCAGGATAATTTATGAGGGAAGAGACAGAGGGGGAGGCTTTGGGAGGTGCAGGCACATTATCAATTTCTGGCCTCTTCCCATTGGCATCAAGAGTATATAAATGATGCAATGCCTAGAAATTTAACTGGAAGAAAAGCTGGAGCCCTGGCATCCACGTAAAAACCAAGTGTGCTTTGGAAAAGTGGAGACAAGAAGATCCCTGGAGCTCACTGGCCAATCAACCTAGCCAAATTGGTAGGAGACCATGTCTCAAAAAACAAAGTAGGGGGCTGGAAAGATGGCTCAAAAGTTAGGAGCACTGGCTGCTCTTCCTGAGGACCCAGTTTCAATTCCCAGCACCCACATGGCAGCTCACAATTATCTATAACTCCAGCTCTAAACGATCTGATGCTTCTGTCCTTTTCCGGCACTTGCATCCATGTGAACATACCCATGTGCAGACATACACACGACCACATATAACTAAAAATAATAAAATTAAAAATTAAAGAAAGGTAGAGAGGCTGGAGAGATGGATCAGCAGTTAAGAGTATACACTGCTCTTCCAGAGGACCTAGGTTAAACTTCTAGTACCTACAAGGTGATTCACAACCATCTGTAACTCCAGTCCCAGGGGATCCCATGCCCCCTTCTGGCCATAACAGGCACTGCATGCTTATGGTGCATAGACATACATGCAAGGCAAACACCCATACACATAAAATACATAAACTTTTTAAAATGATTTTAAAAAAAGGCAGAAAGTGATTGACAAAGACTTCCTACATCAATCTATGGCCTCCACAAACACACACATGTATTCACTCACATGAATACACACACACACAGACACATGCACGCACAAGAAAAGCAATATAAACAACACAGAACCTGAAACCTGGTCTGAAAATGCCCCCACTAAATTCTGCAGCCCGGGAAACACTGGGCACTGCAGCTTCACATAGCCCTGGAAGGTTCCTGAGTCTACAGCCTTGACTCAGGGCTTCCTTGGTATCTAACCAAGCTGCAATGTCTCCATCACCACGGCAATCTGCCCTGAATTCAGGACCAAGCCTCAGGCCACAGAAACTTTTCCTCACACCCTGAGAGCTGGGACATTGGGTCAATTCTCCCATCAGATGGCCCTAATGACCAGTATAGAGACCTCTTCACATTGGTTGGAACACATTAAACAGATCAAATTGACCTTCCCCAAATAAATGACCAGTTTAAAGTTAATACAGACACAAACAGGCAACTAAGAGTATGTCTTTTACTCATAATACAAGAAATAAAGATGCTAGCAGTACATCTTCAGACAGGACAGTGCAGAAGCTGTCTTCTAGCAGGACGATCTCAACAGTTTGCTCTCGTCACTTTCTTCACCTGCTCCCCCAGAAGCTCTCCTCACATCATTGCCATTCTAGTGATAGCTTTAACCCCTCGTTTTAGCCAAACAAAAGGCTTCATTTTTATGTCCTAAATCCTAGTGGTTCTAAGTAACCCTCTTCCCATCCAGCATATTCTGCCTAAGAAGCATGGTCTCCATTTCAGAGTACCACAATCCCACAAGGTTAAATGCTTGCTTAATTCCAAGGACAATCTTTGGCCCTCCTCTTGAAGGCAACAGTGCTGGCTCCCTCTCCTGTTAGGGTGCCTGTGGGCTCCCCACTCTACGCAGCTGCAGTACACAGTTGCCCTATCCACACAGTCTGTGTTCAGTTATCCAGCAAGCCAGGAGGAATCCTCCATCACCCTGAGCCTCAGCCGACAAAGCTCAAAGCAAGGAGGCCAAAGATGACTGGGGTGTTTTGTTGTGCTGGGCGTGGAGAGGCAAGAGCTTTATTCCAGAATTACATCCTCATCTCTAATTCTTAGTCTGATTAGGAGGAACCTATGTTTATAAACTTCTCACCAAGAGTACAGGAAATACACAAGAAAACAAACAAAGAAACACACAAAAAACCAGGAGAGAGGCCTCATCTCCTCCCACACTGCGGAGATGGGCCAATGCTTCTGAAGGTCCTGCTGTATCAGAGTAGGGTATAAAAGCACTTTACCAAGGTCCCTCTTCTGAGCTAAGTCAGTGAAACTCTCCAAGGGGGCTCCTGATGAAAACAATGAAGAATGAGAAAAAGAAAGTTATGGCTCCAAAACCACCCCCCTCCCACCAAATACCCCCATCTCACATGGCACCGAGAACAGTTCACTTACAGTTCTTGCCCTGATATTCCCTGAACTCCTCTTAAATACCAACCATATGAGAATATAGAAAGGTCAAGAGAAAAGTTGTGACCATTGCTGAGAACCTGCCAAACTGACAGATATCCATGTCAGGGCACATGAAGAACATTTCTTAGTCACCTAGTACAAAAAAATGTTTGCAAGTCACTGACATACATGTGAACAAAATTTTGCCAAATAGCTACAACATACTTAAGGTATAACTTAAAGTACATCTACATGGTATGGAAAGCTCCTGGGATGAAGAGACCCAGAGGCTGGCAAAGAGACAAAAGGATGAAGTCACCTACAAGTCCCAAAATCTAAAATCAAGAGAGGAAATGTTCTGTAAAGGCACTCCTCCTCATAGACATCCCCGGGGTTCCTGTGTTGGGTTTTAATGACAGATGACCTGATACTAGACATGCCTCCATGAATCTGAGTGTCTTTCCTGATCCCTATTCTATCCTTAGCACCCAAAAGTCTGCTGCAGAGAAAGTTCTGTGGCAGTAGCCTGAATGCACACCTCTTTATTAAAGTCTTCCACACAGCAAGTGGATAGACCATCGTTTACCCAAATACTCATCTGTTATTGGGCACTTGAATTAATATGCTAACAACTGTGGGCCCTAAAAATGTAAGGACTCCAGAGTGGGTATGTGGTTTGGAGGTATAGTGCTGGCCTACCAGAGAAGTGCAAGGCCTGAGTTTGATCCCCAGCACACACACACACACAAAAAAATCCAAACTCTTACATCATATTGGCAAACTGTTGTGTGTTGTTTGAACTCACTGAGAAGCTGGCTTTGGAGGCAGAGTTGACAACTCCCATTTCAAACCCAAGTTTGTCTCAAAGTCCAAGGTCTGGATGGGCTGGCTCCCCTAACTGTACAATAGAAGGAAAAAGAACAGCAAAACAACCCAAGAGTAAAAGCACTGTGCCCAGGAGAACAGCTAGAAGGTGAACCATTTCCAACAAAGGTTACTATGTTTATCCCAGCATGTAAAAGCGCCTGTGGTGGGAAGGAGAAGCTGGAAGCATGGCCAGAAGACATGCTCACACAATGAGAAAAAGCCCATCTGGGAACTTCAGCTGACTATCTCAACTTCATTTGTCAGTTTTTGTTGGATGCAGCAAGTGTCCAATTTGATATTATCTCTCTCTATTGCTATTTGTTCCTTTACTGAAAAATCTCACCAAAGGGGTCACTCTGTTCTGCCCAAGACTCTCTTTACTAGACGCTCCACCTGGCTACCTTAAAGGGATTTCCTCAGTAGATTTCTGCTGGATTTTTTTTTTTTTTTTGAATATACAATGTGATGATTTTTCTCTCTCTTAATAAACTCACTCATTTGAAACTGAAAATATTCCTATCCTAGATCATTCTCAGGGCTATACAAAACATGTTACTATTTTGCAGACAGTATGACTGTTAGTGAAATTTTAACCTCACAACCTTTACGGGGGACAATTAAAACATAAATAACAGCCGTATGTGGTGGCACATGACTGTAATCTCAGCAGCTGGAGGTGGAAGCAGCAGGAGCGGGAGTTCAAGGTCATCCTTCTTCACACAGCCAGCTGGAGGCCAGTATGTCTCAAAACAACACAAACCATATGACTTGGGAATCCATCCTCAAAATGGGGTGCAAACAAGGTTATTCAACACGACGTTATTTGTAATAATATGAGATTAGAAAGTATTTCAATAAGGAAACGGTGACATAAATTATGAGACATCCATACAATGAACTTCCACAAGGCAGTTCAAAGACTATGCTCCAATGGAAATAACTGCATGAAAAAACATCTTTAAAAAGATGTACAGATGAGGCCGATCAGTAGAGCCTTGTGGAAGAGCGCACCTGCCAGGTTCTCACTACCGCAAATACTTTTAGCTGCCCGCCCCTAAAACACCTCCGACAGCCTATCTGGGGGACCCCGTGGCTTCCCTGCCGTGGCTCACCTCCGGGGCCCCACACTCTGAGCGCGGCCAAGGCCAGACGACCGCTCAGCGCCATGATGCTCTCTGCAGGGAGACGGCGCCTAGAGGGTCAAGTGCCAGCCGAGTCCCCGCCCCCGTGCGCCAAGCCCCGCCCGACACTCTTATCCCCGCCCCCTCGCGTCAAGTCCCGCCCCCCGGCCCCGGCCCCAGCACTCCGCCTCTCACACGGGGCCCGGCCCTGCCAGCCACCGGCAGGTTAGCTCGACGTGCCGACGGGGGTGGTCTGTGCCCGGTGCAGGCAGCTTCCCACTCTGTGGGACTCTGGTGTATTGGTTGGGAAGCCAAACTCGGAGGCCTCATCATTTTACCCTGCGCTCGACCTTCTGGTCCGGGCAGTTGATAGCGAACGCTCTCTGAGCGCTGACTGCGGTCAGGAATTTCATCACACCTAGTCCTCGCCAGACGCCATCCCTATTTGAAAGGAGCCACGTTTGAAGGCTTGAGGCTACGTGACCACTCGGTGACCACAGCTGTCCCCAGGCACCTCTATTCTTTAACGCCTCGAGGGCAGGGCCAAAGACGCGGGAGAAGTGCGGCCGAAGCCAAGTACGCGGTTACCTTGACGACCGCGACCGGCGGGGGCTACTGGGACGCACCCGGCATGCCCCGCGCGGCGCGGTGCCGGAAGTGAGCGAGCACTTCCGTCCGCCATCCCTGCCGGTTCCGACTGCTTGGTGTTTCTGTTCTCAGCTCTCTGCAATCATGAAGGATGTGCCGGCCTTCTTACAGCAGAGCCAGAGCTCCGGGCCGGGCCAGGCCGCCGTTTGGCACCGTTTGGAGGAGCTGTACACGAAGAAGTGAGCTCTGAGGCGTGGGCGGGAGGGAGAGGGCTCTGGGAGCGCCAGAAGACTCTGAGCAGTCCCGAGAGGGTCGGGGATAGGGGAGAAAAGGGGCGACAGCCAACGAAACAGAGCTGTTGCCGGGGTTCTGAATCTAGACTCCCCGCTTTCCAACTTTACCGGCTGGGACAGGCTGCTAAGCTTTGTCTTTCCGTATGGTCTTGATTAAAGGGGGGCCTGGGCTGGCCTGTGGTGCTAGCTCTTAATTCAAACAAGCAAGAGTTTTGAGGCTAGGTTGCTACCCCATTTGAGGCACGGGCCCTGGTAACTTGTACTAAGCCATGGTGTGATTGTCTACAGCCTGTAATTTCTTCTTGATTCTACAACCGTTGATTCATCCCCTCACTGCTCCTACTTTCTGTTATATTTCACATTGGCCTTTTTGCCACTGGAGAGATCTTAGTGTTTGAGTTTGATTGGAAACAGAGTGAACTTCAGTGCAGTTACAAATTGCTGACGTTGATCTAGAGATTTCTTAGACATTCGTGTGTTTTGATGGTTCAACAGTTTTCTAATAGTGTTTTCAAGAGAAAAATCTTCAGTGTTTAGTACGTAACTGCCTGTGTGGGGTAACATTTTGTATTTTTCAAAGCACTTTATCTGCACTATTAGATATTAGTCTTTAGTCTTTGTGTGAAATGTACTATGTAAGTGTCCTAAAGATTTGTATATTTCATACTTCCTTCATCCCATCCACAGATGAGGAGATGAAGATCAATTTTCTGTCCTCCATGAGATATTCAGCTAATAAGTAACATAGCATGGAGTTCAAAATATAGCTGTAGGATTGCAAAATTCTTCCAGTTGACATTCATAGTGAGTGTTGAAGCAGTCTCGAAAAAAAATGTTCTTCGTTGTTACCTAAGAAAACTGAGTCTTAGGATAAGTGACCAAGAGGTATCAGAGTCAAGAAATGAACTTGAATTACTTTACAGTGGCTTTCACTACTGTACTGTGGAGTAGGACCTAAATAGAACTTGATGCTTGATGGGACCATCAAAGCTGAAAGTATCTGTTATTTCCTATTAGTTTATGGATCTGAAGGGCTTTTTGTTTTTTATTTTTTAGATTGTGGCATCAGCTCACACTTCAGGTGCTTGATTTTGTGCAGGACCCATGCTTTGCCCAAGGAGATGGTCTCATTAAGGTAATAACTTGCCATACTAGGTCAGATTATGTTGGGTATACTCACAGACTTTTATTTGTTTAATTTTAATGTGTATGTGTGCATCAGAGAGAGAGAGAGAGAGTGTGTGCGTGCGCGCGAGCCAGCCACATGTGTGTTGATGCCTGAGGAGGCCAGAAGAAATCTGCATCTGGAGTTGCAGGCAGTGTGAGGCAGCTGATAGAGGTACTAGGAGTGCAGTTTGAGTCCTCAAAATGCTGTTAACTGTCTCTGAGCTGTCTCTCCAGCCCCTGCTTGTAGTTTTCTATTTGTTTGGGGGTTGTTTGTTTGTTTGAGATAGACTCTGACTGGCCTGGAACTTGCTGTGTGGACCAAGCTGAGGTCAAATCACAGTCTACTACGCCTCCCAGGTGCTGGCATTAAAGGCATGTGCTACCATGAGCTCTGCTCATGAACTTTTAAAGAAAAAAGATGGCCTTTATGGTGGTCACAGTAAGCTGTATCTTTTCAGCAGTCACTTTGTGTCAAAGACTATATTGTAGGCACTATGCTCTTTATGACAGCACTGGGGAAATACTTTTAATCTCTCTCTCTCTCTTTAATGTAATAGCAGACATAGATGAATCACCATAGGTCACAGCTAATAAATCACTGCATTGAAACAGACTTGGTTTCTAAAAATTTAGCCTGGAGCTGGGAACATAGCTCAATGGAAGTACGTGCTTAACATCCACAAGGCCTTCTGAGCCTTACGTACACCACCAAAAACAAGCAAACAAAAACAAACCTGGACGGTGGCATACCTGTAATCCCAGCACTTAGAAACTTGAGGCAGGAAGATCATTAGTTCAAGACTAGCCTGGGTTATACAGCAAAGTTAGTAAGGAGAGGGACCATTTAAACAGCTTCTCTCACTTCCCAGCTCTACGAGCCCATACATGCAGGCTGTTTCCACTTGCTTAGAGATTTCTGTTGAGAGTAGTATAGAAAAGAGAATGTCTCTTCATTCAAAGGTGAGAGAATTGGAGGGGGACTGCGTAATATGTTGTCTCCGTAATAGAGCACTTTTAGAATTTTGTTAGCAGAAAAGATAGAAATACACACTCTTTCTCATGCTTCATCAGATTCTCTGAGGAATACCCATGAATTTTCTCACCAGAAGCCTCTTTTCTGAAATCTTTCTGTCATCATCTGATTTTGAAAGGGATAGTTGCATGTAATGGTAGCTTGAGTTATTTCTCCTGAATACATTGTAATGCACACAATGAAGCTTACCACTTACTACCTCACCTCCTGGGGTTTTAAGATTTTCTTAGGGTTTTTACTTCTCAGTTTGACATTTTACCACTCTTAAGAATTTGTAGTCACTTGTAAACCTAAAGATTTTGCTGGGCATTCTGTCTTCCAGATCATATGGAAAAATGGTAAATCAGACACATTGCATGTTCTGTATCATAGTGATGCATAGTTTATATTTATTCCTTTCTTTCTAATCTTCAGCTGATATGCCCCCTTCTTTGTTTCTTTTTGAGGAAGTTTTTATGTGTAAGAATGTTTTGTCTCCGTGTGTGTGTGTGTGTGTGTGTGTGTGTGTGTGTGTGTATGTGTACCATGGGCATGCTTGGTGCCCTCAGAGGTTAGAAGAGGACATCAGATCCTTGGAACAGGTGTTACAGATGGTTGGAAACCATCATGTGGGGGATGTGGGGGATGTGGGGGAGAACTTAACCCAGGTTCTCTGCAATAGCAACACGTGCTCTTAACCACTGAACCACCTCTCCAGTCCCTTTCTGTGTTTCTTAAACTAAGAATATTGTCATTTGTTCTGTCTTCTCCAGTAGTCCAGGAGCATCTGGGAAGCTCAGCATTTGCCACACATGTTGTGTCTGTGGTACTGGCCTCCGTGTCTGAGGGGGTACTTGTGTGCACTGAATGGCTAAGAAATTTGGTATTGCAGGCCTCTAGAAGGCCTATAGCCTTCTGAAATCTGAAGGAACTCTATTCTGTTTGATTAGGAACACTTCACTCTGCTCCAGCTGTTGTACTTGAAGCACCTTGGGGGAAGAATGTAGGAATTGATATTTAGAAGTTTTTTTAAAGATTTATTTATTTATTTTATGTAAATGAGTACTTTATCTACATGTGTGACTTTATGCCAGAAAAGAGCATCAGATCCCACTATAGATGGTTATGAGCCACCATGTAGTTGGCTGGAATTGAACTCAGGACCCCTGAACAAGCAGCCAGTGCTCTTGACTGCTAAGCCATCTCTCCAGCCCCTGATTATTGTATTTTATTTTATTATTTTTTAATAATATTTTTCAAGACAAGAGTCCCTCTATGTAGCTCTGGGTGACCTGGAACTAGCTAGCTCTATAGACCAGGCTGGCTTCGAAATCAGAGATCCACTTGCCTCTGCCTCTGAAGTGCAGAGATTAAAGGCATGTGCCACTACCACCTGGCTATGTAGGAAACACTTATAGACCAGTGTTCTGGGTCTCAAAGCTAGGAGCTCTGGTTTTCTTCAATAATCCATTGGTGATAATTTATGTGGACTCCAATAAGCCCTGATATGGTTCTCCCATCATTCAGCAGAGGTTTAGGCGGTGCTTTCTATGTGATGGGCATCGTGGTTTGCACACTTGCACTTGACAGTCTTAGTGCTGCACCTCTATACAGAAGCAGCTTTCAGAGTCTGGTTTCACAGAGTGAAGCTCATTCTGTACTAATTCTTCGTCTTCGGTTTTGCAGCTTTATGAAAACTTCATCAGTGAATTTGAACACAGGTAACCCCCTTTTTCAGTTTTTTACTTTGAAAATTAATGCATTGGTGCTTTTTAACACTGAAAAACTGGTGGTTTTTATTTCAGGGTAAACCCTTTGTCCCTGGTAGAAATAATTCTTCATGTGGTTAGACAGATGACCGGTAAGCCTCTATTTGTTTTGTAATAGAAAGTACCAAATTGGCCAGGTTTAGTGATGCCCACTGATGTCCCAGCACTAGGTGAAGCAGTGATCACAGCCTGATCTCATAGTCCCGGGCCAGCATAGGGTATATTGGGAGATTTTTGTCACAGAGAGAGAAATGTTGCTGTTTATCCCACCTAAAGATGTCTTAGCTGGTAAAAAGCTTCTGGTGGTGGGTCTGACTTTGTTCTTGTGTCTATTCTAGATCCTAATGTGGCTCTTACTTTTCTGGAAAAGACCCGTGAGAAGGTGAATATGAACTTTGAAAAGTGTTTTCTGGTATTTATATATGATTTGTGGTTTATATCTACATTTGTAGACGTCATGTTCCTGGTTTTAGGGTCAAGTCAGTGCCCAAGGAGCAGCTCACTTTGCAAGTTTGCTGCCTACATTTCTGAGGTCCCCTCCCCTCCTTTTTTTTAAATCTCTTCAGGTAAAAAGTAGTGATGAAGCAGTGATCTTATGTAAAACAGCTATCGGAGCTCTGAAATTAAACATCGGAGATCTGCAGGCTACAAAGGTGAGAGCACATATAGATGCTTCCTCTTTGACTGTTTCTTTAAAATAAAGTACAGTGGAAACAAAGACCTCTCATTCCAACCTAAATGTCCCCATTGTTTGCTTGCTGCCACCTTGTGTTATATATTCCACCCCTCTGTTTTGTCGGTTGCTTGTTTTGTTTTCCCATTTAAGGTTGAGCTGCTGATAAGACGTTTACTCTTAAACAAAAAGTATTCCCTGTGTCCATTCAGTCAGGACTCCTTGTGGATTTTCATCATGCCAGACAATATGTTTCCCTGTCCTCTTTCTTCCTCTTGAGTTGTTGAAGTTTCCTGTCTGTATTTATGCCTTTAAAAGAGAGAGATTTTTTTTTTTTTTTTTATGTATTTTGGTGTGTGCCTGCACGTATGTCTGTGCACCACATGCATGCAGTGCCAATGGAGGCCTGAAGAGAGCATTGCATCCTCTGAAACTGAGATTATAGCCAGATGGGAGCTGCCATGTGGGTGCCAGAACTGAAGCTAGGTCCTCAGCAAGAGCAATGAGTACTCTTAATGGCTAGGCCATCTCTTCCGCCCCATTTATGCCTTTTTAAGTTTTTGTCCAGTTTGGGAGACAGGCATAAATAGAGGTAGCAGTGAGACCAACATATATTGCCAGCCCACCATGTTTATCTAGAGACTGCAAGTGCTTTTGTTTTGGTTGACTTTTGGTTTGGAAGTGATGGTTGAAAGTGTTTATGTTTTCATTGGCCTAAAAAGTACTTACTGCTTCCTAGTTCCGGATCACATGCATCCTGATTACATTTTGTTTTGACACATTGTTTTGACACCTTGAAAGCTATGTCACACTGAGGAGTGCCGTAATGGGCACCCTTAGACTTCAGCCGGTCTAGGAGTAGACTAGCACACAGGCAGACCATATGTCGTCAGTCTGTGCTAGTCCCCAGTGGGCCCATCTCACCCATGTGCACTAGTTACTGTTCTTGTTGCCATCACCACATACCTGACAAGAAGAAACTTATGGGATGAAGTTTATTTTGTCTTATAATTTGAGGGGTACAGCCCATTGTAGCAGGGAAGGCTTGGAAGCAGGAGCAAAAAGTGTTTCGTTACATCGAGTCGAGAATCGGAAAACAGAGTTAAAGAGATACTGGTACTCAGCAGTTTCTTCATTTTTTTCAGTCCAGGACCCCTGCTCTTGGGATGGTGCCCACATTTAGGGTGGGTCTTCCTTCCTCAGTTACCCCAATCTGGAAAGTCCCTTATAGACATGCTCAGAGGTCGTCTCCTAGGTGAGTCTAGGTCCTCTCAAATCAATAAGTTAACCATCACTGGAGATACATATAAATACTTTGGGCTTCGTGGCCAGGTTTGTGAGTTGATATGTGTAGGCCATTCATTTTTACCCCTGTATGGTATCCCATTGTCTATGTGTTTTACAGCATATATATCTGTTCTTCTATAAAGAGATTTAGGCCATTTATTGTATTACAAGTGCTGTTCATGTTAGCATTTCTTGCCTGGTCTCCTTGTGCTTGGGCAGTCCTCTGGGTGTGTATCTGAAGGTAGTTGTGTGAGGTGTTCTACAAAACCTTACGGGCATCTCTGAAGCTCCCTGTCTGCAGTCTTGGATGTTTTCACGCTGTTTAATTCTTCGTGACCCAGTGGAGGTCAAGTGGTAGTGGTTTAACTTTACATTTCTCAGTTGCAACCCCACTCCCATCTCTGCTTCTGTTAATTGCCTGTTACTGTCTTTTGCTGTTTTTCTACTGTGTCCTTCATATTTTCTTGCTCATTACCCCTATAGGATGTGCAGTTACACATCCTATAAGCATCTTTTGTCAGTCTGTAGCTTGTCTTCATATTTTCTTCTGCGTTTTGAATGAACCAGTTTTTCATTTTAGTGTAGTCAGTCTAACTAATGTTATCAATCTTCTCTGGTAGCTTAGAGTTTTTATTTTTTTATTACTTTAAAGATCTTTTAAACTGGAAGGCAATTTTACTTCTTGTGTATAGGAAACCATTGAAGATGTTGAAGAGATGCTCAACAATCTCCCTGGTGTGACCTCAGTTCACAGTCGTTTCTATGATCTCTCCAGTAAATACTATCAAACAATCGGAAACCACGCATCCTACTATAAAGATGCTCTACGGTTTCTGGGCTGTGTCGACATCAGGGATCTGCCAGGTAACACACTGCTGGCCCTCACACTTCTTGGCACTCGGGGAGTCCTTGGCTGAGCATAGCGGCTATGAGGTGCTGAAGGGAGGTCTTAGCTCTGTCAGGTGCTCATCACTTTTAAAATGGAAAGCGTTGTGTACATTTTAAATTTTACATCCTGTGCATCTCTGGTGTTGAGTCAATTCCCATGCAAGCTCAACTTTCCCAGTCCCTTCACTCTTCCGTAGGTCCATCTTAGTAGCTAAGTCAGATCCTATAGGTATTGTAGTGATGTGCCTCTCCAACCCTCTACAGGATGAAGGGCATATGAAATCCCCATAGCTGGGACCTTTGCTCTATAAGGAGTTCATACTGTGGGAGTAAATTACAGAGTCTTTTGAAAATCTGAGACGAGAAAGAAAAGTAGAGTTTTGATGAAAATAAAAGGAGGGTGTGTTTGAAAGAAGTTTTCAGCATTTTCTTGAATGTGCTGAAGACTGGCAACTCCTAAAAATGCTAGTAAAGCTTTGATTGCTGTATCTCAACAGAAATACTTAGAAAAGCAACTGCTGTGGCCAAGAGAAGAGAAAGCAGACTCATTCCAGTCTAAAGCACTGCAGACTGGTATAACAGTGAGGCAGCTGAGTGGCAGGGTTGGGGTAAAAGGTCTTAGTACTCCAGTAAGTACTGCAAGCTGAAAGGAAAATAGATCGCATGTCTCTATGGAGTAAATTTTAAACAAGTGGTATTTCCACCAAATTCACATATACATGGTTCCTAGTATAGCCTGAATTCCAGCACTTTTGAGAGGGAGGTGGCTTATACTGGGGTTGGTACTAGAACCATTCTGATAATGGTTATGTGAGTTTTATAAGGCCAAACGAGACTGGGACATGACTGGCTGTGTCATTTTGTAGTGTCAGAGCAACAGGAGAGAGCCTTCACATTGGGGCTTGCTGGACTTCTTGGCGAGGGAGTTTTTAACTTCGGAGAACTTGTAAGTTGGCCTGGCACTGATTCCTTAACAGTGTGGGAAGAGAAAATTTGACTTTGTGCTAGCTTACTGTCTCTGTCCCCACAGCTCATGCACCCTGTGCTGGATTCACTGAGGGACACCGACAGGCAGTGGCTGATCGACACTCTATATGCTTTCAATAGTGGTGATGTAGATAGGTTCCAGACACTGAAGTCTGCCTGGGGCCAGCAGGTAGGTTTTATGTACACCTGTGTCTACTCTTCCAATAAGGATTCACTAAGCCTCACCAGATACCCAGGAGGATCTAGGCATAGATAGAACATTGGCAGGCCAGGCTGGATCTCCCATAAACAGGGCATTAGAGGTCTGAGTCACTCATGAAAGGCACAGTGTGCTCCTCTGTGCTGAGTAAGGTACGTCATAGGCCTCCCACGGGAAGTGGTGTCTGTGTGATCTTGAATGAGTGAAGAGATATAGGGGGAACAGAGGAAAAGGAAACTCAGCACACTTGTTGAACTGAAAAGTGTGTAGAACCAACATGAGTAGGCAGTCCCCAGGGGCACAGTGTAGCAAGGAGAGCAGAGCAGGGATAGACACTGAATAAAGAAGCCAAGATAAGTAGTAGTAGTTAGGTGCTTAACAGTAAGTCAAGCCTTTTTTATTGTTTCTTTATTTTGTGTTTGTCTTATGTTTATATGTGTAGTATGCATTCATATGTGTTTGTGCATGTTCACATATTTGTGTAAGTGCATGTGGGGCACAAAGTTGATATCAGGAATCTTTTTCAGTCACATTCTACCTTATTCATTGAGATAAGGTGTAGTTGGAATTTTCTTTAGGCTGCCAACCAGCTCCCAAATAAAGACACAAAGACATATTATTAATTATGAACGGTCAGCCTTAACTTAAGCTTGTCCCACTAGCTCTTTTAACTTAATTTAACCTATTTCTTTTTTTAAAAAAAAAATATTTATTTATTTTGTGTATAGTGTTCTGCCTGCAAGTATGCCTGCAGGCCAGAAGAAGGCACCATATCTCATGATAGATGGTTGTGAGCCACCATGTGGTTGCTGGGAATTGAACTCAGGACCTCTAGAAGAGCAGCCAGTGCTCTTAACCTCTGAGCCATCTCTCCAACCCAGTTTAATCGGTTTCTATTCATCTACATTTTGCCTTGGGGCTTTTTGCCTTTCTTTTATTCTGTATGTTTTACTTTTCCTATTTCCTCCATGTCTGGCTGACTGGCTCCTGGTGTCTCTTTTTTTCTTCTTCCTCCGAACCTAAATTCTTCCTCTTACTTACTCTCCCTGCCTGGAAGTCCCGCCACACCTCCTCCCTCACTGTTGACCATTCAGCTTTTTATTAGACCAATTAGGTGCCTTAGGCAGGCAAGGTAAAACAGCAGCACATCTTCATATAGTAACACAAATGCAACACATCTTTGTATAGTTAAACAAGTATTCCGCAGCAGTCGGGTCTGTCACTAGCCAGAACTTGCCTGGCTGGCTAGTCTTGCTAGCCAGTTTGTTCCGGAGAGCCCTGCCTTTCCTATTCAGGTTGGATTACAGGGGAGCAGCCATGCCCCCTGGTGGCTCACCTGGCATTCACTGGGCTTCTGAGGATCTGAAGTCTGGTCCTCTTGTTCATATGACAGACACTCTAATCTCTGATCCTTCTCACAGCCTAGTCACATCTCTTTTAAAATGAAGTTACTAGAAGTAAATATTTCTAAAATATTAAGTGTGGTAGGAATTACAGTTACATTCTTCTTGTACTTTCCTGAAACGTTGAACTTTCCTAATGTTTAATAACAAACTTGTAAAATGTATGTGTAATAGAGTGGGGTGGGTATGAGTGAAGGGATTTTGAGAAGATAGCACCAGATCTAGCAAGACTTCACTGTAGTCTGATTGTGGGTTGACATGTCAGCAAAACATTCCCCCCACAAAGGAAGGTGGAGCCAGGGACTGTGGTTCATGGCTCTAGTCCCAGCTGAGGTCAGGATTTCTTGAGACTAGGACTTGAAGACCAGCCTAGGCAACATAATGAATGAGACCCCTAACTCAAAAAAAGGAAAGACAGACAGACAGACAGACTGGCTTGCTGTAGCAATTTATAAGAAGAAAAGAGTCAGGGCTGTCTACAAAAGTGTCCCTACTGAAACTTTGCTTGGCAGAAGATGACCTGTTTTTGTTTTTATTCTGAAACATTGTCTCCCCATGTTGTTTGGGTTTGTCTTGAACTCCTAGGCTCAAGTAATCCTCCTGCCTCAGCTCCAAAGTGCTGGAACCATGTCATGTCAGCTGCAGACTTGGTAAAGAATGTGTTTTAGTTCTCACAGCAGTAAGATTTTATGTTGTGAGGTTATCACTGGCTCTTGACTCAGCGGAAGCCACTAGGCCTTGCCTACCTTTAGCAGACTCTGCTTGTATTGTGCTGACCAGCAGGCAACGCCACTCACAACCTTTTGAGACACAAGACTTGATCTTTGCTTGGTGGTGCCTCCACCAGGAGTCTGGAGGTTCCCGTTCGTGGTGTTTGTAATACCAGTGTAAATCCTGTTTCAGACACTCCTGTCTTAGGAGACAGCCTGTGAGTCAGTTACTTCTTTTTTTTTTTTTTTTTTTTTTTTTTTTTTTTTTTTTTTTTTTTTGAGACAGAGTTTCTCTGTGTAGTTTTGGTGCCTTTCCTGGAACTCACTCTGTAGCCCAGGCTGGCCTTGAACTCACAGAGATACACCTGCCTCTGCCTCCCAAGTTTTGGGATTAAAGGCGTGCACCACCACCACATTTTCCCCCCCTGGAGCTGAGGACTGAACCCAGGGCCTTGAGCTTGCTAGGCAAGCGCTCTAACACTGAGCTAAATCCCCAACCCCCAAGTCAGTTACTTCTTTAAGTTCTCAGAGGAAAAAGGGATTTAGTATCAGTTGGAACAGTGAGCCTCAGCTTCCAACACTGTAGAATGCTTGGGCTTGCCGGGTTTCTTCTGTTGACCCAGAGTGGAGTTTCAGAGCCCGTGTTTCTGTCTTTCTGTGCTTCCCAGCCTGACTTAGCAGCCAACGAGGCCCAGCTTCTGAGGAAGATCCAGTTGTTGTGCCTTATGGAGGTAAGAAGCACCCAGGGGTCCCTGTCCTGGTACCTGACAGTGCTCGTGGGCTAACTGTGCACACTGTGAGCTTGCCCGCCTCTCCTGAGTACTTCCTCCTCACGCCCCCGCTCTTAGCTGTGTCTTCCCTTTGCCTCTGCTCATTTAAGTTTGACTTTGGACCTTACAGGGCTGTTTGTTTGTTTGTTCTTTGTGGGGGAGCTGTCAGAGAATAACTCACAGGAGTCACTTCTCTTCTTCTGAGGATCAAATTGTGGGTTGTCAGGTAGACAGCAAGTGCCTGTACCCACTGAACCATCTCCCTGGCCTGGGAGACAGGCTCCCTTAGACACTTCACAAGTCATCCTGCCTGTGGAGCCTGAAGCCACTGTCTCTTCCCGCCGCTAACCTGTGACACACTCCTTCTGTCCATGTAGTTTTCTGTTTTCTCCCATAGCACGTGAGCTTCTGGAAGAGTTGCAGCGTGCATTTCCAGTTTCCTAAAGTGGTCCCTGTACAAGGGACTTGGTGGCCTCAACTACCTGGTCAAGGAGTGCGCATTTGTTCCTGTCAGACTCCTCTACAGTTTGTTTCGTCCTTTAGCCTCCCCTGAGCATTTCCAACTTGTTTGTAGTGGACTCGAGGTTAGGAAAACATGAGTACTTAAGTATGGGGCTAATAAGATAATCTGCTATATCTTCAGAGCTTTTTTGTTTGTTTGTTTTGGTTTTTGGTTTTTGAGACAGGGTTTCTCTGTGTTGTTTTGGTGCCTGTTCTGGATCTCACTCTGTAGACCAGACTGGCCTCGAACTCACAGAGATCCTCTTAGCTCTGCCTCCCAAGTGCTGGGATTAAAGACATGCTCCACCACCACCCGGCAGTTTTTTGGTTTTTTTTTTTTTTATTTGTTTGTTTGTTTTTTTAAAGACAGCTCTCACTATGTCATCCTGACCCCAACGTGGAATTTGCTATGTAGACCAGACTGATCTCCTCACAGAGATCTGCCTATCTCTGCCTTCTGAGTACTGGGATTAAAGGCGTGTGCAACCATGCCCACAGAACAACTCTCAACTTTTGACCAAAAAATTCTTTAAAAAAAAAAATCCTCTGACCACTTTTGCTTAGAAAAATGGTTTTGTTTTTCAGATGACTTTCACACGACCTGCCAACCACAGACAACTCACTTTTGAAGAAATTGCCAAAAGTGCCAAAATCACTGTGAACAAGGTATAGTTCTTGGACATAGGTTATCACGCAGCAGAGCTTCCCCACCCTGGCAGATGTCTGGCCTTGAGCACTGTGCTCCGGCGTGTCTCATGCAAGCCCCTCTGCTCAGGTGGAGTTGCTGGTGATGAAGGCACTCTCAGTGGGGCTGGTGAGAGGCAGCATAGACGAAGTGGACAAGCGGGTTCATATGACCTGGGTGCAGCCTCGAGTTCTGGATTTGCAGCAGGTAAGAAGACTGAGCTCCTGTCCACCTGTGTGGACTTGGGTTATACCAATGCTGTCCTGTTTCCTGTGGACAGAAGCCATGTAGGAAGAAGACACTGGTCCACATGAGGTATTGCAGATGGGATTACTGCTGTAGAGACCTCGGTAATGCACACCCGAGGTCTGAACCCTGCATTTAGAGGCTTACCAGGACAACAGTGCTGGCAGTGCGGGTGATGCCTTCTAATCTTAAAATTGGTACTCTGATCAAACGTGTTCCTGGTTTGTGACTTAATCCCATATCCTTACTCATATTTTCTAGTCATTTAATCCTGTGATTTCCTCCATTCTTTTTCTCTCATGTGAGTTTTTAGAATGTCCTTATGATAAGAATTGGCACGGTGATTCTGTCACACACCTCCACCTTCAGCTCTGTTGCCCTTAGCATTTTCCTGAGAAAGAACTAGAGATTTAGCTCTACCACTTAGGGCCTGCAGCTCCCTTGTAGCCTGATACCCATGTGACCCTGGCTTGTCTTTAGATCAGGGGGATGAAGGACCGTCTGGAGCTGTGGTGCACTGATGTGAAGAGCATGGAGATGCTGGTGGAACACCAGGCCCAAGACATCCTCACCTAGGGCCCCCGTGTCCTGCGGACCCTGCCTCACCTCACAAGGCATTTCTGTGGCCCCTGAGACCGTCAGCAGAGATCTCTATTGAATTGGGATGCAGTTTGGGATCCTGCTAGAAGTGGGAACTGTTCTTGCTATAAAAGCAGAGATCTTTCATTGATGGGGGTTTGACTGCTTGGAGAAGGCTCCTGTGTGGGGTGGGAGGGAAACTCCAGGTGATGAAGAAGGGCAAGAATGGGACTAGGGACAGAGTAGTCTCCACCCAGTCCACTTGAGTGGACCTTTTCCAGTGTGGTCTGAGAATGCTCCTATAATAAATGCCTTTGCTTTCTTCTGTGGACACTTCTGTTCTCGGGCAGGCCTGCGCCTGAAGAGGAACACTTCAGCTGAAGCCCCCAGGTTGGTGGGGCTTACCCTCACTCCTCCCCTCCCACCACACACGGGCTTGCCAGCAGGCAGAGCATCCCGTCCTGGCGGACAAGGAGGCGCTGGTTCCTTTGCAGTCCTCTTCAGTGCTTTCCCAGGTGCAGGCACCCACGCTTACCTCCTGGCATCACTGCGACACTGCACGTTCTAAGTAGCAAGCACCAGAGTCAACACAAGACTAGGTGGATGGAAGAGTTTAATCTTTCAGGGCTGTGCCAGTTTATGCTTTGGAGCTCTTTTTATAGCTCTCCAAGTGAGATAAGACCCATCCTGCAGGAACCATGAAGCCGACGAATATGGTCAGGATCCCCACAGCCTGCTCCTGTGGAAAGACAAGCAAACATGAATCCATGGCCATTAGAAGACTTGGGCCTGGCCACTGGCCAGGGAAACTTGCTGCAGCATGGGGCTTCTGCCTCAGCTAGAAATGGTCCATGGCTACAGATGACTGCAGTACTTTCCCTCTCTAGGATGGCCAGCCAGTCCCCATTGTCTTCTGCTTCTCTAGGAAGTCCTGTGAGCAAGCAGGCCCTGCTGTGTCAGTGAGCTTGGCAGCCTCGAGTCCTTATGGGGAGGATGACCTCAGAAACCAGGAGAAACAGCCTTGGGCTTCAGAGCCCAAGATCCTGCCTAGCTACAGCAGCTGCCAGCAAGGCAAAGGGTCACTCGGCTCCTGTGATCACAGCCCTGTGTTCCAGGTGCTGTGCTGAATGGTAGGACAATTAAGGTTTCTGTTGTTAGAAACAAGCACAGAGCCTTTCTCTGAAAGCAGTTCCACTCAGCAGCCAAGCTGGGTGAAGTCAGACCCTGCCCGCATGGGAGTCTAATGTGGGCAGTAGTGACCCCATTAGGAGCCCTATGTCCTCAGTAACTTTACTTAGCAAAGCAGATTCTGAGGCACCAACTGCATGGTACCAAGTTCCCCCATGAAACAAGCCTGGGTCCTGAATTTAAGCAAATTTGGCATAGAATAGGAATCTTAGTCTGTACTGTGTCATAGCTGTATGTCTGTGACCAGATGGCCTGCTTCTTAGATTGAGTCATACTTAAGATAAACACACTTCATATGTGGACTCCATTGGGTATGCTGCTGTTGTAGTTCCACACTCAGAGCAGCCCACCTTTCCCTTAACAATGGAATACACACTCTGACCTGAACCCTGCACCCCATGTGGACTCTGCCCCCTAGTTCTGTCACTGTTGACCTTGGCCCGAGGCAAGGCCTGAGGAAAATCCCACTCCACCGTTTGTAGCCCTTTGAGAGCCTGGCCCCAAACGGTGGTGCCAGAACCCCTCTTGGCATTCAGACACTATCTTGGCATAAAACACTGATACCTAGCACTGCATTCACCTCTCCTTTATCACTTAATCTTCCCTGTTGCCCTGAAACCCAGGAAATGCTACCTTAGAAGTTACTCACCATACCGGAAGTGGGGGTTTGGGCTGGCTTGGCAGAGACATGGGCTTTGGGAACCACTGTATACTTCACAGGAGCTTGGAGCAGCCGCAGGACAGGGGGAAACCTTGGCATGATTCTCAGGTTGCGCTCCTTCCTTGGCCCCAACGAGGTACCCTGGGTGCCCGCTGTACGTCCTCTCCTACTTGGGCAGTTAGGGCTTTTTATAGCTGGGCTGGGGAACTGCAGCTGTCTCCTGTCACAAGACTTGGCAGAAAGAGTGCCTGTTGGTAGCTGGGAGAGAATCAGTCTGCCCTGTGATCCTGCTGTGAGTCCCTCAAAATGTAGGTATATGACATGGGCCCTTCTGAATAAGATTCACTTCTTTGCAGAAAAAAGACCTTACTGGGATAGGCCCAGGAAAGTCAGGCTTAAAATGCAAGAGATGTGGCATACTTTAAAAGTGAACCTTAACTCTTGGCGTATCAGCTAGGTGTGGTGTGGTGGTGCACACCTTTAATCTCAGCATTCGGAAGGCAGAGGCAGGTGGATCTCTGTGAGTTCGAGGCCAACCTGGTCTACAGAGAGAGTTCCAGGACAACTAGGGATACAAAGAGAAACCCTGTCTCAAAACAAAGCTACAACAAAAAATCTTGGGGTATCAGCCAAACAGTAACATACAGAACCTGCATTGACGTTCTGTGACATGATTCCTGGGTGAGCCGCTGGCCTTCCCATTCCCACGTGGTACACTGAACCAATATCCCTGTTGTCTTGAGTCTATTCATTGTAGGTCAAGACACCGCTGGGGAGTTCTGACAGGGAGCCATATACCTCTGCATGGTGAATGGCCTCACAGCTGTGCTGCAAAGGAACAAAAGTCCAACAAAGAGCAGGCGCTTTCCGAGTGCTGTCTGTGGGCAGGAGCCATGTCCACAGTCAAGGCACCAGGCTGGGTGAGCTCTCAGCACTCTGGCCTGTCTGCAGATAGTGTGCTGTCCATTTCTGCCCAGACTTGCACTAGTGCCATGTTATCCTGCTCCCTGTCACCCTCTTCCCCGTGTAGACCCAACTCCCCCTCCCATGTGCTTGTCTGTTCTGTCCCCAGGCAGCAGCCGCCTCCTCTTCCCCACCTGACTTGCCAAATGCAAAGGCCAGGTTTCCAGCACAGTCTCAGCCTTGCTTTACTTGGCTGCTGGTTTTCCTCCCAAGCTCCCTTCAGCCTCTTCCTGACCTCTGGTTAGCTCCAAGCTCTTCAGGTCTCCATCTGATCTTTTCAGACCTCCTCTGGCCCTGGACCAGTCTGTTAGCACTGGCAGCTTCTCAGTTGTGATCTGAGATGAATTAACCACTGCTGGCTCTCTGCACCTCAGGGCCAAGTTCTCTGCCCCTCAAGTGTTCCTTTCCCAGCAGCAGCCTCTTCCCTCTGGGGTTCATGGTTTGCTCCCAACCCACCCATAATGCCATACCCCAGGGAGATAACCCCCCCATCTTCCCAAGATCTAACCCCAACCATCTCTACTTTGGCCTCTCTCTACATTATCTCAGACAATTCTTGGAAAGCAGTCATCATTACTACCTATGCTCTACATTCTGCACCAGGCTCCATGTACTACCTCTTCCACAGCCCCCAAGACCAAGTGATGTACCCAACACTGTCAACACACACTAGTCCCTTTTACTGGACACTTTCCCTTCTGTTCGGTCATGAGGCTTTGTTCAAATGCCATCTGAAGTGTACCATGGCTTAGCAGATTTGTTTGGCCAGTGTTAGGCAATGGGGATGGATGGATGAGTAGGTGGGTAGTAAGTTGGGCAAGGAGATGCAATGATAGATGGTATTTCTGGTGTATAAATAGATCCACCAGGCACTGAGCTAGATTTGGGGATACAAAGTTGAGTCATCTGCAGGGAAAATGTTCCGTTATCAGAAGGTCCAGGGTATTGTCACAGCTGATAAAGGCTACAGCCCAGTGTGTTCCTTGGTTGCTTTGAGACAATATTAGTGTGAGCCCAAGCCCAAGATGAGACATGTGATCACTGAGCATTCAGCCTCATCCTTGGCCTTTGCGCCCCTAGAGTTGGCAATGGTCACAACCCTTGCTGGGAACAATTGTGCCCTTATTTGCTTAGAAATGACGATAATGTGAATCTGTTTCACTGGGAACTTTATTTTTATTCTTTACTGGAAACTACATTTGCTGTGTACATGGGACTCCTTAAGCTCCCCCAGTCCAGTCTTCAGCAAGGAGCCAAGTCCAAGGAGGTCAGAGGGAGGGCTTTGGTAGGGAAGTGTCCTAAATATTATTTTCACCATCACTGAGCTCCAGATTCCAGCCTCAGGCTTTGTGGGGGGAGCTGCTTCCCTCCTCTGGAATAATCTCTTCCGCCTAAACCTTTAATTATAGCCTTGGGGTCCAGTCATGGATAAGGTTGTGGATCTGAACAAATTGTTGAGAGGCTCGCTCTGCCAGTGATATTTCTTCTCTTACAAGTAAGACCTGTCCCTAACCTGTCATAGGCCGGCTTCTGGCACAGATTCCCATCTCTGCTCCTTGGGGCCTGGGTCATTTTCTGGCTGGCCATTGGCAGGACTGTCCTCAGCTCTCAAGACTGCCCTAGACCCGCATCATGCCGCCCTTCTCAGAGTGACTCCAAGTTCTGTTAGCAATGTCGAGACAAGTGAATCTCCTGTTTCCCATCTGTCTGCTACTTTATTTTTTAAGGAGAAATTTTAGGCTTACAGAAAAGTTGTAAAGATGGGACAGAGTGTTTCCATGTGACCCACCCTCTTCCCATTACTAACAGTAGTAGGTGGAAGGTCCGGGCCTTGATGCCCACCCAACACTACAAAAGCACTTCAAACAGGATATGGGGTAGAAAGACCTACCATCCTCCATAGCTTCAGGCTTCCCAGCATCTCTTAGCCTAGCCATGGTGGATGAGGCCTCAGGGAGGGCAGGGTTGGAGTGGGTGGGCAATGCAAGGAATTATAGTCAAGAGAGTTCACAGGCCCTCCTAGAGCCCAGGTGGGCCTATAGCCCTCCACTCCCTTCCCATACCTCCCCAGACTTTCTGACCTTCCAGAACTTTTCAGGCACAAGCCAACCCTCTTCATTCCTCCCCTGAAGTGGTCTCTATCCTGCTACCCCAGCAGGGAAGTGGCTGCCCCTCCTCCTTGGTCTGCCTTTTACTTAAAGGAAACAGCATTGCCAGGAGAAGAGGCAGACAGCCAAGTGCAGTCAGTCTAGGGTAGAGGTCAAGGCCCTGTGGAGCTGCTAAGAACACGGAGCCATTGAGAAGTCACAGTACAGGCCAGCCTACCCTGGGTTGGCCTGAACATGCGTGTCTCTCCCGGGTGATTGGTGGACAAATTGAACATGAGTGTCTCTCTGGGTGTCTGGTGGACAAACTGAACATGAGTGTCTCTCTCGGTGTCTGGTGGACAAGCTGCCCTTCTGCTCAAGTCTTTAGCATTCAAACAGGGCACGGCCCTGTCCCTGTCCTTATGCTCAGAAGTGTGAGAGGACCTACAGCCTGAACACCCTGTGAAACTGAAGGTCACCTCTGTCTGCAGGACTGCTGGAGATCTGAGTGGATAAGTGTGGACATAGGGCACCACCCTGTGCCCAGACTTAGAAGTGCAGCTGCTGCTGGGGTTAGTGAGCGGAGAATGGGGGAGAAGGTAGTGTTCCTTGAGACTCTAAAGGGATGCTTTACCTATCGGGCGCCTCTAGGATAGGACCCTAACCATGTTGGCTTCTATTTACATCTCAGAAACAGGTTCCCAGAGTGTGGTGTCTGCACCAGCAGCCCCTGGAAACCAGCTGGAGGGAAATCTCACGCTCTGGGACAGACCAGCCTCTGGCACAGCAGGTTCTCCTGGAGGTGTTTAGAGTAGATAGATTTATTATAGGCCTGAAGGTTTGTTGCACATTTTACATCACCATTTTCATGTCACAGAAAAAACTGTGGTGATCGGGCTGGAGAGATGGCTCCGTGGGTAGAAACACTTGCTGGGCAAGCACAAGTATTGGAGTTCAGATCCCAGGTAACAAGCCTGGTATTCCACAGTGGCCTGTAACTCCAGGTGAAAGGGGTCTGAAGCCCTCTTCCAGCCTCTGTGAATGCACAACGATGCACACTGTGGGTGCCCACTCGTGTGCAGCAAAAAGTCACACATGCATACATTTAAGTACATAATTAAAACCAATAAAAACAGCGCTTCACACTTATTCACATCAGCCACTTTCAGAAATATTCAAGGCTTGCCCAGGTGAGACTCAGTCTTTTCCCTTTATCTGCAAAGTCATGCTCCCACTGAATACTTGAGGTATTTACTAGAATTAGAGAAAACTAAGGGCAGTGTTCTTACACAGGGTGTAGCTTTTGGTGGTGGTGGTGGTGGGTTTGTGGTGGGTGGGTGTGTGTGTTTTGGATGCTGCTCTAGAAGGGATGACTGCTGAGCTAACCTCAGAATGAGGGAAGCCACTTTGGCCTCAAAGAAGGTTGAGCTCAGAGCAGGGTCCTTGCTACAAGACCACAGAGAATAACTTACCAAGCCCTGGCTGCAGTTTCTCTTAGGGCATTGAGGCCGCTGTTTCTCCTCTTTCATGAACAGGCTCAGACCCTCACATGTCTGGCTCCTAGTAACCCGTGCTGCCTTGCACGGGCAGCAAGCCTCAGTATGAAAGTCCACTGTGTAAAAATGTATTCCTCGATGGGAAGGTTAGTCTTACTGATTGGATTTAAAGTCACCATAGAAACATACTCTGGATTTGTCTATGTGGATTGTGGTAGTTGAAAGAAAATGCCCCCCAAGGGGAGTGGCACTATCAGGAGGTGTGGCCTTGTTGGGGTGAGTGTAGCGTTGTTGGAGGAAGTGTGTCACTGTGGAAGTGGGCTTTGAGGTCTCATACATGCTCAAGCCACACTCAGTGTGACACTCAAACCGCTTCCTGTTGCCTGAAAAATTTAGGACTCTGCTCCTTCTCCAGCGCCATGTCCCACCCACCATGATGATAATGGACTGAACCTTTGAACTGTAAGGGAACCACCCCAATTAAATGTTTTCCTTTATAAGAGTTGCTGTGGTCATGGTGTCTCTTCACAGCAATAGAAACCCCGACTAAGACATGGATGTTTCTAAAAAGGTTTAAGGGAAGAAGAAGACCTGCCTTGAATATGGGCAGCACCATCCAGTGTGCTGGAGCCCATGACTGACGGAGGAGGAAGCCAGCTGAGTATCAGCGGTCTTCTCTGCTTCCTAGTAATGAAAATGTAATGAGCCGCCTCGTTTTCTTTTTGCCATGCCTCTCCACCATGATGGACTGTACCATCAAACTGGGAGCCAACATAAGCACTTCTTCCTAAAGTTGTTTTGGTAAGTATTTTGTCAAATCACCAAGAAAAGGAACTAATACATTCAGTGAAGATGTCCACCCAGCCATCCAGATACGAGCCCTACCTGATACAACCTGAACAGCCAAGGCACCGTGACATTGAAACACAGGCTGAAAGTTCCTACAGGAACCCTCCCCCCATAAAATGAGCCTTTCCGGGGTGGGGGTGCAGAAACAGTCGGTTGAGCACTTTCATGTCGGAAGCCCTGAGTTGCATCGCCAGCACCACATAAACCTGGCATGGTGATATATAGTTATCCCAGTACTGGGGAGATATCAGGAGGATCATAGGTTCAAGGCCATCCTCAGTCACATAGAGAGCACAAGGCCAGCCTAGGGGGATGCATAAGATCCTGTTTCAAAAACAGCAAAACAGTAGCCAGCAAGATGAATCAGTGTAGTGACATGAGTTCCGTCCCTACAACCCACGTGGTAGAAGGAGGACACAGACTCCACAACTCTTCTCTGACCTCCACAGGCGGGCTATGGTTTGTGCAGCCTCCCAGTAAATAAATAATTTTTAAAAATTAAAATCAAACATTAAAAAGTTTAAAAAAAAAAAAAAGCCAGGCAGTGATGGCACATGCCTTTAATCCCAGCACTCGGGAGGCGAGGCAATTGGATCTCTGGGTTTGAGACCAGCCTGATCTGCAGAGTGAGTTCCAGGACAGCCAGGCCACACAGAGAAACCCTGTCTCATTAGATGGATGGGTTAGTGGATGGATGGATAGGAAGGTAGGTAGGTAGGTAGGTAGGTAGGTAGGTAGGTAGGTAGGTAGGTAGGTAGATAAGAAAATTAAGCAGCTCTTAGACTCTAGTTCTCTACTGCTGAAGTGTATTTAATAAACTACCTCTGCCGTCTGTCTTTGGGGAATTTATTCACAATGGATCACTGGCTCGTCAGTGTGATTTTCAGCACTTCTAACCTTTGTACACCCATGCTATGATTTCCCTCCCTGGAAGGCAATCTAACTCAAATTCTCTTCACAGGAATGTGCTCTATGGACCTAGCCACAGTTTCGAAACCCCCACAGTTTTGTTAACATAATGGTTAACTTTATGTGTCAATCTGACTGGACTCTGAAACCTAGCTATTTGGTCAACATTATTCTAGCTATCTCTTCAAGAATGTTTTTGTGGTGACAGTAGCAGGCAAGCTGGTGGACTTTGGTGAAGCAAATGACCTTACATAAATAACGTGAATGGGCCTTGTGGTCCCTTGAAGGCATTGATCAAAGTCTGACTTTCCTTGAGCAAGAGAGAGTTCTGCCTCCCGACAGTTTTGGGTGCGGGTGCAAAGTTGGCTCTGCCTGGACCTGGACCTGCCAGCTTCCCCATCAGCCTCTGGGCCCTCCAAGCCCACAATCAAGGAATCCAATTCCTAAAACCCACCTGCCTCTCCTTTTTTCCTCCCTTCCTCCTGCTCTTCCTTCTGCTGGTTCCATGGCCCTGCAGACTCCCAACTGAACTGACGCAGTTGAGGAAACCGAGTCATAAAAAAGAGTAGCTCTTCTGTCCTTTCACTCTGCAATGAAGTCATTGATCCCCCATTTCTGTCTGACATATTAAATGGTGTCGAATGTAACCCGATCACCGTGTACCACAGCCATGGGACATTTCATCTTCAAAGATCCTGTGCACCTGTCGTACCAGGGAGTATCAGTCCCCGTGCAACAAGTGGCCACCAACTTAGCAACTGGAAACAGTGTGCATATCAAAATCTGGGCTTCTGTGGGTCAAAGCCACGTCCAGGTAGACTGGGTCCCTCCCTGGGTCTTACCAGGTGATTTCACAGTATCAGCCAAACCGTGCTCTTTTAAGCCTGAGGTCCTCTTCCCAGCTCTGCTTCCTGGCAGAGCCCTCACTATTGAAGGACTAGTCTGAGCCCCATTTTCTAGCAGGCTGTTGACAGACCATCCTCACTGCTAAGGCTGTCTGAGGGCCTCCTGGCAGGGCCCATCCATGTGTGGCTCCATGTGCTGCTAGTTCAAGACAAATGAGTGAATCCCTCATGCTTCAGATCTCTCTGGGTTCTTAAAAAGTTGTTGGGTTTTGTTTTGCTTTGTTTTCTGAGAAAGGGTTTCTCTGTGTAGCCCTAGCTGTCCTGGAACTCACGCTGTAGGCTGTCCTCAAACTCAGAGATCCACCTACCTCTGCCTCCTGAGTGCTGGGATTAAAGGTGTCCACCACACCACCTGGCCTATGTTGTTGTTGTTTTGTTTTTTTAAAGAAGATTTTAGGTATACAGATAAGCTGTGATTAGGATAGGGTTTTCCTGCAGCCGACACCGTTCCCATTACCAACACCTTACCCCATTGTGTGCAGAGTCCCAGCCTGAAAGCCAGCAATACAAAAAGCAAGCAAGAAAAAAATTACATGGTACGATGATTCATTTTATGTGTCAGACATTCATTCAAACACTGTTATTCTAAGTCCTTGTCCTTGAGAGTATTTTTGGATAAGATAAATATCTAAACAGCAAACATTGACAGCTTACAAACATCAGAAATATCAGAAGTAAGATGTGACAACTGTAAAAAAATATTCTGCAGGAAAGTTAATGAAACCATAAATATTTGCATTCATGAACTTTAAAAAATGTGATTTTTACCAATGCCAGTTTCTCCAAATTATACCATGGTTTTAGTGAGTGCAATTCTAAGAAAATTCCAAGAGATTTTTCAGTCACTGGGAGTTTAAAAGTAGATTCTAAGACAAACAGGCAGAGGATATGGATGACTGAGGCAGGCTTGACATGGACAGAATCAGACCAACAAGTATGTGGGGGGAGGAGGTTCATGTTAATTTTTCATATTAATTTCTTAAAATGCTTAATACTTAATTTCCTATTTCATATGTCTTGCTTAAAGGTGATACAGCCACTGCTTGTAAGATTTTAAATGTCTGCATTTTGGGTTGGAGATGGCTATGTGGGTAAGAGCACTTGTTGCTCTTACAGAGGACCTGGGTTGCGTTCCCAGCACCCTCACAGTGGCTCACAACCATCTGTCACTCCACTTCCAAGAGTTCTGCCCTTTTCTGACCTCTGATGGGCATCCGGCACACATGTGATACACATATATGTACATATAGACCAAACAATCATACTCATAAATAAATCTTTTAAAAAATAGTTTTAATTTAAAATATCGCTCTCAGCTCCGTGCTTGCTGTTCAAGATATAAGCGCTCAGCGTCTTGGTCCTGCCACCATTCCAGTCAGTCTTGCCGCTGCTTCCCAGCAGGAAGCCAGATAAACTCTTCTGTTAAACAATAACCGAAATTAAATGTCTCAAGGGCAAACCTACCCCTTGACTGTTGGAACCACGGGCTCACCTGTGCACAACCTGCCTACTACTGCCTACCAGGGACTGTGCCTGTGAGCAAAACAAAGCAGGAGGAGCAGTGAAGGGAGAGCGGAGATTCGCAGGACCTGAGGGTTTGCACGCCATCGCTCTTGGAGGGGGGGGATTAGGGGCTTGAGGAGAAAAGATGTGTGGCGGGACAACCACTTTTACAAGCTCATTCTGCCTAGGTGTTAGCTGAGGCATGAGCCGAGGCAGAGTCGGGAGGTGCTGAGAGTCTGTTATGAGAATAGAATTAATAAGATGCTATCTAAGAGAGAAGAAATCCACAGCCGCCAAGAATCTAGTACTCCTGCCGGCGACCTAGGAATTCTCCTTTGTGACCTGCAGGTGGAGCTGTCGGACTGTTGTCTGAGCGTGGCCTCCTGGCGGGAACTGAGTCAGTGCTTCACCTTGGAGATCCCCAGTAGAGCGTCAGGGTGTGGGCAGGGTTGAGAGAAACCTCAGAGTTCAGAGTGCAGACGTGTGCACTCAAAGTGCCAGGATCTGCAGTGCACGGTGTGCTGCAGGATGTAGCAAATTACAAGGTGCAGGATGCAGGCCTGAGAGCACTGAGGGCACGCTGATATGTATCCTGTGAATCTGGGACTATGACAGCGACAGGTCCTTGCGGTTGACAGAGGACCCGACTCTTTGTAGACAGATGCCTCAGGGAAGCTGGAGGAATTGATAGAGAGGTGCAGAAACACAGATAATACGAAAAGTGGAGGTCGCCAGGGTGCAAGGAGGGCGGGGTGGAGGTGAGGGAGTAGTTCCAGCGGATGGAGCTAGGATGTGTGGGAAGGTAAGAGAGAAGGTGCAAGGCTTGTTTTTGCCATTTTAAGGACAGTTCTGTGGTGTTAATGGCACCCAGAATATTATGCAATCATCACTACTATTTATAAAATTCTTATCACCTCAGAGACCCCTTACCCATCAAGCAGTAACTCCAGGTTCTCCCTACTTCCCATCATTTTGGAGGGTTGTTTGTTTGTTTGTTTTGATTGAATTTGTTATTGCTGTGTTGTTTGTGGGTTTTTGTTGTTGCAGGTTAGTTGTTTTGGGTGTTTGTTTGCTTGAGACAAGGTCTTACTATGTACCCCAAGCTGGCCTCGAAATCAAATCAATCCTCCTGCCTCAGCTTTTCACTACTTTATGTCTCTTTGAATTTGCCTGTTCTGTGAGTTTCACTTATGCAGATTAGTAGATTCCTACATTTGCTCCTTTGTGCTGGATCATCTAGCTCAAGGTTTGCCCACATCCAGGCACCTGTCAGAAATGTCTTCATTTTTGTGGGTGAACAACATCCCATTTTGGTCCTGAACATATTTGACAATGCATTCATTGTTAAAGACGTTTGCCTCACTCAGAAACTACAAATATTGAGTTCCTGTTTTCATTTCTTTCAACAAACACAAAAATTACCCACAGTGGTTGCATTGTTTTCTGTGGGTTCAGCAGTGTGTTTGTGTGTGTGTGTGTGTGTGTGTGTTTTGTTTTTGTCTTTTTTTCCTTTTCCTTTATTTCCTATTTGTGCTTTATTTTATCTTATTTTATTTTATTTTATTTTATTTTATTTTATTTTATTTTATTTTGAGAACAGGTCTCTCTATGTAATCCTGGCTGTCCTGGAACTTTACTATGTACACCAAACTGGCCTCTAATTCAAAGAGATCTCCCTCTGCCTCTCTGCCTCAATGCCCCTCTGCCTCTGCCTCGGCAAGTGCTAGGATTAATGGAGTGCACCACCATGCCCAGCTCTTTTACTTTTTTAAAGTTAGCCTTCCCCAGTAGATACATCCATTCAAGTCTGCTGCCTTTTTCTTTTTTCTTATTAAAAGAAAATACTTTATTAGGGGCTGGAGAGATGGCTCAGCAGTTAAGAGCACTGGTTACTCTTCCAGAGGACCTGGGTTTGATTCCCAATAACTACTTCACACCTCATAAATGTCTATAACTCCATTCTCAGATGACTAGAAGCCCTCTTCTGGTTTCCAATGGCACCAGGAACATACATGATACACAGATTTACATGCAGGCAAAACAATCAAAACATAAAATAATAATAACAACAACAACAATAATAATAATTCCAACAGTTTAAGGAGCACACACTGCTCAGAATTTTTATTTTTGTTTCATGTGTATGTGCTGGCCAGTGTTTTTTTGACCTAGAGTCATTTGTGAAGAGGAAGCCTCAATTGAGAAAATGTTCCCACCAGACTGGCCTGTGGGCAAGCCTGTGGGGTATTTTTTGATTGTTGATAGACGGAAGGCCCAGCCTTTTATGGATGGTGCCAACCCTGGGTAGATAGTCCTGAGTTGTAAAAGCAGGCTGAGTACGTCTCAGGGAGCAAGCCAGTAAGCAGCATCCCTTCATGGTTTCTACATTAGGTCCTGCTTTCAGGGTCCTGCTTTGACCTCCTGCCCTGACTTCCCCCAGTGGTAGGGAGAGTGTGGCCTGAGTGTTAAGATGAAATAAATTCTTCTTTCCAAGTTGCTTTCAGTCACGGTGTTTTACCACAGTAATAGAACCCCTGACTAAAACAACATAGGAGAGTTTTGCCTGTATGTGCACAAGTATGCCATTGAGTGCCTGGTGTCCATGGAGACAGAAGAGGCAGTGCCCCCCCCCCCGAACTGAAGTCACAGATGGTTATAAGCCTCCATGTGGGTGTGGGGAAATCGACATGCATTCTCTGCAAAGGGAGCAAGGACTCTTATCTCCTAAGCCGTCTGTCCAGCCTCGTTTTCACACGTTTTTAATTGGGTTGATTGGGGTTTTTTCTTACTGACTTGTAGGTGTTGTTTGTGTGGTCTAGGTATTGATCCCATAACAGATTGGTCAACTCAAAGTGTTCTTTCCTCCTCTGCTGTTGGTACCTTTCCAGTGTCCTTCTATGCACAAAGTGTTTTAATTCTGACTAAATACCATGTCTTAGTTACTTGTCTATTGTTAAGACAACTTGTAAAGTATTTAACTGGGGGCTTGCTTACAGTTCAGAGAGTGAGTCCATGGGCATCATGGCGGGGAGCATGGCAACAGGCAGTCAGGCATGGCTCCAGAACAATAGCTGAGACCTTACATCTGATCCACAAGCCGGAGGTGTGGGGAGGAGGGTGGGTGGGTGGGAAAGACACTAACTGGGAATGGTGTGGACTTGTGAAACCCAGAGCCCACCCTCAGTGACACACCTCCTCCAGCAAGGCCACACCTCCTAATCCTTTCCAAACAGTTCCACCAACTGGGGGCCAAGCATTCGCACTCAGACCATCACTCTTTATGTATGTATTTTGAGACAGGGTCTCATGTAGTCAAGTTTAGCCTTGAACTTGCTATGTAGCTGAGGGTGGTCTTGAACTCTCAATCCTCCCTATTGCTTCCTCCCATTGAGGAGGTACACACAGTTCAGTGGCATTAATTACACCTAAAATATTGTTAAAAACCTATTCATAAAATTATTTTTGTTTTGTTTTTGAGACAAGGTTTTTCTGTATAGCCCTGGCTGTCCTGGAACTCACTCTGTAGACCAGGCTGGCCTCAATTTCACAGAGATCCTCCTGCTTCTGCCTCCACGGTGCTGGAATCAAAGGCATGCCCTATTTATGAAATTCTTATCACCGCAAACAGAGACCCTTTACCCATCAAGCAATAACTTCAATTCCAATAACTGTAGCTTCATCACCATGCCCAGTTTCAAATTCTTATTTTTTCTTTCTTTGCTTATACTTTTAAACTTATTTGTTGTTGTTGTTGTTATTTATACATGAATGTGCATGCCCATGCCACACACACGTGTGGAAGTCAGAGAAAAACAAACAGAGTTGATTCGCTCCTTCCACCTTTGTGTGGCTTCGGGGGAGCCAGCTCAGGCTGTCAGGGTTGTGTGACTAGCACTTCTACATACTAAGGGTCTTTTTTTTTTTTTTTTTTTTTTTTTTTTTTTTTTTTTTTTTTTTCAGAGCTGAGGACCGAACCCAGGGCTTTGCATTTGCTAGGCAAGCACTCTACCACTGAGCTAAATCCCCAACCCCGCTACTGAGGTTCTTACGGACTGTTCACTCACACTTTTAACACTGTGTCTGAGGATTCACTGTCAAATCCAGACAAGATTTTCCCGTGTTTTTATTAAGGGTTTTGTGGTTGTAGCTATTGAAATAGGGCATTGGTCTAAGCTGAGCTGATTTATATGGTGTGGGGTGAGTGACATTCTCACTTAGGAACGGGTCTTAGCTGCTTCATGATTACTTCTTTCAAACTCACAACCAAAGAGGGAAACTTTCATGACTCCAGCCCAGGACAGGTCAGGGACATGTCACAGTGAGTCACAGATCAGCCAATGGGCAGCAGAGCCCCATGTCAGACCCAGCTGCCCACCCAGCAGTACAGGAGTGGGGACACGTAGGGCCAGAGGCCTCTAGGGATGAGGTAAGCTGAAGAGGGAACAGAGCAGCTCGGTGAACGTGGGAAGACACAGGAGTCAGCGCTTTAAGGTGGGGGCTCTCACAGGACAGGTGTGCAAGGCTGGATGCCTGCCACCCTTCGAAACTACAGTCAGAGTGCCAGCCTGGGATGGCGTGGGGCTGCTAGGCCAACAAGACCCCAAGGGTGGAAGAAAAGGCAGAGGCCCTGAGCACCCCAGCTCTATGAGGAGGGGAGGCTGAAGTTTGGTCCTAGGGGTGGTTTCCCCGTGTAACATGAAGGTCCCCAGAGTCTTAGCAGCTGGGAGATCCTCAGTCCTGCTATACACCATGGGGATTTGTTCCCTCACCTCAGGGAATGAGTCTGTGTGCCCTGAGGGCATTCTGCCCTGGCACTACCAGGCTATTTGCTCCCACCCTTTGTCCTAAGACATAGAAGGATTGAGCCAGTGCACTTGAAAGGAAGCTCTCTTCCATCTGCCTGCTAAGGCCAGCAAGGGCTATCTGTCTAGAAGCTTCAAGTGTGGCTCCCCATGACCCCCACCCACAGGAGTGCCAGCCTGATGGAGAGTGCTCTGTTAGCAATGGTGATTACTTCAGCCTTGAGGAGGGTTCAGGGTTCTTGCCAGCCTGGATTAGGAGGGAAGCAGACATGAACTTGTTCCTGCCTTCTGAGGGTGACAAGGGTCGATTTTTATGGCCCTGTTCTCCCCGTGGGACAGCACAATTACTGTACCCAAGGTCTTGGTTTCAGCCTTTCCCATACATGCAACAAGGGCCCTGGGGAGAACACTGGAGCTAATAATTAACCAGACTTTGGATATAATGACTCCCTTTGTATTTTTTATTTATTCATTGGCGGTTCTTGGAACAGGATCCAGGGTCTTGAGCATCTTAAGCATGCAATCTTCCAAAGAGCCACATCTAATTATAGTAAATCCATGTAGCTGGAGTTTTACCCAGTCTTAAAGAAAAATCAAATCATGACATGTACAGGAAAATAGGTAGAAGTGGTAATTATTATCTGAGGTATCCTAGATTTAAAAAGACAAATGCTGTGTTTTCTCTTGTGTGGATCCTGGTTCATTGTGTGTGTGTGTGTGTGTGTGTGTGTGTGTGTGTGTGTGTGTGTGTGTCTGTCTGTCTGTCTGTCTGTCTTATGATGAGGAGGGAATGTAGAGTATAAGTCATCATACTGGAAGGGGAGCCAGGAAAGGGGAAAAGAGATCCTAAGGGAGAGCTGAGTAAGGGAAAAGAAGGTTAAAATAAAGTACAGAACACTTGGCACGGGGGGGGGGGGTGGCAGGGGGGCAGAGAGGGGCAGAGGAGGCAGACAGGGCAGAGGGGGGCAGAGGGGCAGACAGGGCAGAGGGGGCAGACAGGGCAGAGGGGGCAGAGGGAGTAGAGGGGGGCAGCGGGGGCAGAGGGGCAGACAGGGCAGAGGGGGCAGAGGGGCAGACAGGGCAGAGGGGGCCAGAGGGGGGCAGAGGAGGGCAGAGGGGGCAGAGGGGCAGACAGGGCAGAGGGGGCAGAGGGAGCAGAGGGGGGCAGCAGGGGCAGACAGGGCAGACAGGGCAGAGGGGGCAGAGGGGGCAGACAGGGCAGAGGGGGCAGACAGGGCAGAGGGGGGCAGACAGGGCAGAGGAGGGCAGACAGGGCAGAGGGGGGCAGACAGGGCAGAGGAGGGCAGACAGGGCAGAGGGGGGCAGAGGGAGCAGACAGGGCAGAGGGGGGCAGACAGGGCAGAGGAGGGCAGACAGGCCAGAGGGGGGCAGACAGGGCAGAGGGGGCAGACAGGGCAGAGGGGGGCAGAGGAGGCAGACAGGGCAGAGGGGGGCAGAGCAGGGGCAGAGGGAGCAGAGCGGGGGCAGACAGGGCAGAGGGAGCAGAGGGGGACCAGCAGAAGGGCCTGTGGTCGGCAGAGGGAGGCCAGGGGAGAAGATCAACAAGAATGGAGCCTATGAAAATCCTCTCGTGAAACCCATTACTTCTTACATCATTTTTTATAACTAATAAAAAAAAAAGTTTTGGAGCCAGCAAAATGGCTCAGTGAGTAAAGGCCTTTGAGGCCAATCTGACGACCGGAATTCAATCCCTAGAACCTACAGAGGAGATAGAGAGAACTGACTCCTGCAGGTTATCCTCTGACCTCTACACACACACACACACACACACACACACACACACACTGTGGCACACGTGCCCATACACAACACTCACATGCACACGCAAACACTCACACAAATAAATGTAAGGACAAATTTTTACAATAAAATAAAAACACATTTTTTCCCCATCTTGCCCACATCTGAGTGCACAGCTCGGTGTCGTGAAAGCACATCACAGTGTTGTACAGTTAGTCAGTGCCACCATCCGGCTCCAGAACTTGCAATCTTCAAAAGCCAAACCCTGTCCTCATCAAGCACTGACACTCCGCCACACACACACACACACACACACACACACACACACACACACACACACACACACACGTGCGCACACACACATCTGCCCAGCACCTGGCACCCAGTCTCACTTTCTGTTTCTGGAGATCTGAGGACTCCAGGAAACTCCTAGAAGTAATTCTCCAGTACTTGTCCTACCTCTGGTTCATGCCCTCAAGGTACTATCCTCAAGGGCCATCAGGGTTAGAATGCAGATTCCTTCCTTTCCAATGCTGCCCTTTATTTTATTTTTACTAATTTACTTTTAGCCATGCTAAAAAGGGTTCAGGGGATGAGATCCAGGCACATACTAGGCCTGTGATTGCTCAAGGTTGTCTGAAGACATTTGGTCCTTCCATTGAGGCTACTTTTCAACCCTTGTGGGGATAGGAGAGGGGACAGAAGAAATGGTCTGAGGGGACATGGAAATGAGCTCTGAGGACAATGTTTCCCTTGGGGACACTCTCCGGCCTTGAAAGACGCTTGGATGCAGGTGCCACTGTGCACTGAGGCTGACGGCTGGACCAAGGGTTCTCAAGGAGGCTGTAGCCCTTAGCCTCAAGGCTGTTCAGCTTCTGTGGGTCTCACCGGAGGGTCCTCCAGGATCTGGGACCTAAATTGGATCTTGGCTGCCTCTTGAACTGGTATCAGCTCTCTACACCTGAGTCAGGGCATTGTGTCTCCAGCACCACTCAGACTCAGGATCCTGTTGATTCCCCAGAGTGGAGCCGCGGGTTCATTAATACATCCAAGAATGAAAAGCCTGGAGGAGTCAGAAGTGTGAATTTTGAGAGACGGGTTTGTGATGGAGCTGGACCTGTGACTTTTATGCTGGCGTGTTCATGTAACGCCCTTACAGCTGGTAGGGCCAGGAGTGATTCCGGTCTGAGGTAAGAAGAAACAACCTGTGTGAACTCCGGTTGCACCCTACAGAGAAGGGTGTGCTATGCCCCTTGTCTCCCTACTCCCCCACTTGAGACCTGATCACCCAGAAGAGGGAGGTGCCCCAGATGGAGACAGCTAGTACCTGACCTTATACTGCTCAGGACTGATTGTTGAGGTTAATGTCTGCGACAGAGTTGTCACCAGAGCTGCGCTGACAGTCCAGCTGCCAAGTTGTCGCAATCTGCTGCATGGAAACCGAGGCTTCCTGGGGGCTGCCAGGGTCACTGGACTTCAGCTGCGGAACAGAAACCCTCAAGAAACTGCAGACTGGAAACGATCCTTTAAAAACACCCTGGGAGTTTTCCTCGGCTGCTGCCAAGGTGCTTAGTTCTTCCAAGGAAGCTGAGACCACACTGGAATGAGGCCCTGCTCCATCCAGACACGAGCGCCATAGCCAGCAGGCCTTACCTCGGCCTCCATCTCCAAGCTCGCCTGCACCTACTCCACCCTCATCCTGCACCGCAGTGATGAGCCTCAGAGGGTGGGATTGTCGCCTGCGTTAAGGCAGCTGGTGTCAATGTTAAGCCATTTTAGTCTGGCTCGTTTGCAAAGGCCCTGGCCAGTGTCAACACCGGGAGCCTCATCTGCACCATCAGAGCAGGCAGAGCAGCCCTATGAGTGGGGCCTCACCAGCAGTCAGCCCTGCCCTCCCTCTCCACCAGCACTGCCTCAGCTGAGGGGAAGAACATGGAGGCAAAAAGAGAAGAATCTGAGGAGTCTGAGTGACGACTTGGGTCTTAGGTTTTTTTAATAGATCTCTTTGTTGACACATCAAAAAGTAGACTGTGTTTTTTAAGATCTTTTGGGAAATGCCGAGCAGTGGTGGTGCACGCCTTTAATCCCAGCACTCAGGAAGCAGAGGCAGGTGGATCTCTGTGGTTTTGAGGCCAGCCTGGTCTACAGACTGAGTTTCAGGACAGCCAGGGCTACACGGAGAAACTCTGTCTTGAAAAATCAAAAACAAAAACAATCTTTCAAAAAACTGTGACTTGCAAACTTTCTGTGAATAACTTGGTGTGGGTTTGTTCGTTCGTTGGCTTGTTCTTGTCATTCATAGAGCTGAGCGCCTGTCAGCTCAGTGGATGCTCAGAACTCACTCCATTCCAGGACTCAGTCTGCTCCCACGAGGAGTCATCCTCTCCCATCCTGTGGACTTCCCTTTCTCTTAGGTAGGAGCCTCTGAGTTAATTACTGGATCATGTGGTAACATAAGCAAAATTTTAACTTTCTTTCTTTCTCTCTCTCTTTCTCTCTCTCTTTCTTTCTTTCTTTCTTTCTTTCTTTCTTTCTTTCTTTCTTTCTTTCTTTCTTTCTTTCTTTCTTCCTTTCAGACATGGTCTCACTTATGTAGCCCTGGCTGGCTTGGAACTCTTTAGACCAAGCTGACTTTGAACCCATAGAGATCCTCTTGCCCTACCTCCTGAGTGCTAGGATTGAAGCGTGTACCACTATACTCAACAATATTTTGACATTAAAAAAAAATTGTTTTTTAAGACGGCTGCACCATTTTCACAACCAGTAATGTGCAAGAGCACTGATTTCCCACGTGCTCACCACCATGTGTTACTGTCCACAGGTCTGTCTCTCTCTCTCTCTCCCCCCCTCTCTCCCTCCCTCCCTCCCTCCCTCCCTTCCTTCCTTCATTTATTTATTTTTAAGCAGAGTCTTACTATGTAGTCCTGGCTGGCCTGGAACTAGCTATTTAGACCATGTTGGCCTCAAACTCATGGAGATCCACCTGCCTCTGCCTCCCGAGTGCTGAGATTAAAGCTATGTGCCCTGCACCTGGCTGTTGGCTACATTTTAAACTATAGCTGTACAGTTACTTTTCTCATTGCTGTGCCCAACCACCTGCCAAGAAGCAGCCTGAAGAAGAGGCTTGTTTAGAACATCCTGTGAGGGGAGGTAACCTATCAAGACAGGCCATGTGGTGGGAAGCTCTGTGCAGTGGGAATGTGTGACAGCTGCTCCTTCACATCTCAGGGGACCAGGAGGCAGAGACGATGATCCTGTGAATCCTTTGCCTTTTCAGAGAAACTTTAGAACTGAATTTTTTTGTTTTTTGTTTTGGTTTGGTTTGTTTGTGTGTTTGTTTTGAGACAGGGTTTCTCTGTGTAGTTTTGGCGCCTGTCCTGGATCTCGCTCTGCAGACCAGGCTGGCCTCGAACTCACAGAGATCCACCTGCCTCTGCCTCCCAAGTGCTGAGATTAAAGGTGTGCACCACCACTGCCTGGCAGAATTGAACTTTTGATAACTACAAAACTCCTTTCGGAAATTTTTATTTTGGTTGCATTGACACTTAAGTCAAGTTGGAAAGAACATCTTAATGATATTAAAATTTTGTTTCCATGAACATCTTTATTTCCTTAGATTATTTAGATCTTTAATTCCTTTCATACAACTTATAGTTCATCTCACATAGAACTTTATGTATTTTGATATATTTATATTTAAGTATTTCACTTTTTTTGATGCCAATGTAAATGGAAAATTTTTAAGGGAAGTTTTTTTTGTTTTGTTTTGTTTTTTTTAAGATTTATTTTATCTGGCCGGGCGTTGGTGGTGCATGCCTTTAATCCCAGCACTCGGGAGGCAGAGTCAGGCGGATCTCTGTGAGTTCGAGGCCAGCCTGGGCTACCAAGTGAGCTCCAGGAAAGGCACAAAGCTACACAGAGAAACCCTGTCTCAAAAAAAAAAAAAGATTTATTTTATCTGTAATTATGTGTATATGTGGAGGGGTGGTATGTGGATGTGAGTGCAGGTGCCCACAGAGTCTAGAAGAGGGTGTTAGATCCCCTGGATCTGGAGTTATAGGTAATTGTGAGCTTCCCAACATTGGTGCTAGCCACCAAATTCAGGTCCTCTGCAAGATCAGTATATGCTCTTACTCCTGAACCATCTCTCTAGTTGTGGATGTTATATTTTAAATTCCGATTATTTGTTGCTAGTACACAGGAAATCAAACAGCTTGCAGATGATCCATGTGTTCTACAACCTCACTGTAATAGTTCACTAGTTATAGAAATGTTTTCAGTGTCTGGCATTTTCTACATATATACACTGTATATAAACAAATACAGTGGGTCTTTCTTCCCAATCTGGGTGTCCTGTGTTTCTTTTTCTTGTTCTACTGCCCAGGCTTAAGACTTCTAGTACAACATTGACAGGGGTGTGAGAGACAATCCTTGTCTTCTTCTCAGTTCTATAGGGAATATATATCCAGTTTGTCACCAATAAGTATGATGTTAACTCTGAGAGTTTTGCAGATATTCTTCACCAAGTTGAGAAAGTTCCATTTCATTCTTACTCTACTAAGTTTTTCTTTGTTTGTTTGTTTTTGAGACAAGGTCTCATTATGTAGCCCTGACTGGCCTAGAACTCACTATGAAGACTAAGTTGGCCTTAAACTCAGTGAGATCCACCTGCCCCTGCCTCACAAGTGCTAGAATTAAAGACATGAATCATCAGGCCTGGCCCTTTATTAAGCATTTGTTTGTTTGTTTGTTTGTTTGTTTGTTTTTAAGTCAAGAACAGTTTTGAAGTTTTTACAAATGCCCTTTATTTTGGACAGAGTCTTGCTATGTAGCCCAGGCTAGCCTCAAACTTCCTTTTTTTTTTTTTTTTTTTTTTTTTTTTTTTTTTTTTTTTTTTTTTTTTTTTTTGCTTCAGCTTTCTGAGAACTGGGATTCCACATCCAGCTTGAAGTCCTTTCCTGCCTCTGCCAACATGATCATGTAATGTGATGGACTGCATTAACAGATATCTGAATGTTAAAGCAGGCTTTATTGCTAGAAACAAATCCCACTTACCCGTGATATAACTTTATTTTACACAAGGTAGTATAAATGGATGTTTCCTGTCCTGACTGCCTGCTCCCAGTTAACCAACACAGAGGCTGAATACTACTTACAAATGCTCGGCTGATAGCTCAGGCTTGTTACTAGCTAACTCTTACACTTAAATTAACCCAAATTTCTATTTATGCTTGCCATGTGGCTCATAGCTTATTACCTCATTTTAAACACCCTGCTTGTTCGGGCCCCTGACTGGCATCTATTCTGACTCCTCCCTCCTTCTTCCCATCATTCTCAGTTTAGTTTTCCCACCTAACTTCCTGCTCAGCTACTGGCCTGTCAGCTTTTTATTAACCAATGAGAGTAATACATATTCATAGTGTAGAAAACGATTGTTCCAGAGCAAGGTGGATTTCACTTGTTGGTACTTAATGGAAGATGATTATGTCTGTGTTCCTGAGAGATACTAGTCTACAGTTTTCTTGTTTTGGGATCTCTGTTAGGTTTTCATATTAAGACTTTACTGGCTTCATCAGGTGACTTAGGAAATGTTTCTTCTCTAATACTTAGACAATTCTTATTCACTTCTTTAAATGTTTCTTAGAATTCATCAGTGAAACAATCAGAGCCTATACTTATGTTTGGAAAGTTACAAGGTATTGACTCAATTAATTTATCAATAGATACAGGCAAGAGCCAGCTCAAAATGGCTCTCAAAACCCACCCCCTCCTTTAAGGCCACAGCTCCTAATCCTGCCCAAACAGGACCACCAACTGGAGACCAAGTTCAAAGCTAGGAAATATGTCAGACACCTCATTCAATCCACCAGTTAGGGCTATTTCTCTTGTTGATTTCTTGTATGGGTTTTAGAAGATTTTATTTTTCAAGAAACTGGTACATAGCTGGGCTTGGAGGTACACATCTTTAATTCTAGTACTTGGGAGGTAGAGGCAGGTGGATCTCTTGAGTTCAGTGCTAGCCTGATCTACATAGCAAGTTCCAAGCCAACTAAGGCTCGTAGTGAGACCCTGTCTCAAAACAACAAAAAGACTGGTACATTTTGTCACATTTATAGACAGGCTGTTCAGAGTGTTCCCTGATTATTCTTTAACTCACGGAATCAGTTGTAATGAATCCTCTCCAGTCCTAATGTTAGTAACTTGTATTTTATCTCCTTTTTTTTTCTCTTCTTCTGTTCAGCTAGGATTTGATAATACTTATTCTTCCCAAAGAACCAGCTGGCTTTTATTAATTTCTACTGTCAGTTTTGTTGATTTTTGTCCTGAATTTTATTATTTTCTTTTTTCCATAATGATTTTGAACTTAATTTGCCTTTATTTTAACATGGGCTCTGGGGATTCAAACCCTGGTCCTCAAGCTTATACCCATCCTCAGACTTACATAGAAAGTGCTTTACGGGCTGAGCCATCACCCCAGACCCTACGCCCGTGAGGCAGGAGTACCATGAGTGTTTGGTTGGTTGGTTTTGGTTTTTTGAGCCAGGGTTTCTCTCTGTAACTACCCTGGCTGTCTTGGAACTTGCTCTGTAGACCAGGCTGGCCCTGAACTCACAGAGATCCACCTGCCTCTGCCTTCTGAGTACTAGGATTAAAGATGTGCACCATCACTGCCCGCCTCATTTTTTTTTAAATGCGTATGTGTATTTTATGCATGTATGTCTGTGTGTTCCTGGTGTCTGCAGAGTCCAGAAGAAGGTTGTCAGAACTCCAGGAATTGAACTTACAGATGGTTTTGCATTGTCATGTGGGTGCTAGGAATTGAACCTGAGTCCTCTGGGAGAACAGTCAGTTTTTGTTGTCGTCATCTTTGTTTTGTTTTTTTGTGGTTTTTGTTTGTTTGTTTGTTTCCACACGGGGTTTCTCTGTATAACAGCTCTGGCTGTCCTGGAACTCACTCTGTAGACCAGGCTGGCCTTGAACTCAGAGATCCACCTGCCTTTGCCTCCCAGAGTGCTAGGATTAAAAGTGTGCACCAGGTTGGGGGAGCGGGGGGGGGGGGGAGAAACGGGGAAGGGGAGGAGGAGGAGGGATGAGAGGGGGAATCTTTGGTTGGTATGTAAAATGGGTTTTAAAAATTAAAAAAAAAAAAGGTGCACCTTCACTGCCCAGCACACAGTGTTTTTAACTGTTAAGCCAACTCTCCAATCTCCTGTGAGTGTCACATTTCACAGAACAGGAAATGGAGGCATAGAGGTGAAACAATTTGTACCAAACGGTGGTGGTGCACGCCTTTGATCCCAGTATTCAGGAGGCAGAGCCAGGTGGATCTCCAAGAGTTTGAGGCCAGCCTGGTCTACAGAGCGAGATCCAGGACAGGCACCAAAACTACACAGAGAAACCCTGTCTCGAAAAAACGGAAGAAAAAAAACAAAAAACAAAAAACAGCTTGTTCAAGGTCACACTGCTGTTGAGTAGTTTATCGAAGACCATCTTGGCTTTGTGGTTCTTCCCTTCTTTCTTTTTATTTAGGCATGCATGTGGTGGACACACACACACACACAGACACAGACACACACACAGTTGTGTGTGGGTACCTGCAGAGGCCAGAGGAGGGAGGTGGATGACCTGAAGCTGAAGTTATAGGTGGTTGTTAGCTACTCAATCTGGGTGAAACCGAACTAGTCTCTGCAGGAACAGCTCTTAAGTGCCAGTCTGTCCATCTCCCGAGCCTCCCCTGTTTTAAACATTTATTGCGGGGGTGGGGCATGCATCCACAGCTTAGGTGTGGGGGTCAAGAGGACAGCTTCGTGGCATTGGTTCTCTCCTTCCATCTTTATGGAGGTTCCAAGGTTGGAACTCGGGTTGTCGGGTGAGCACCATCCCCGAGAGGGTCACCTCACCGATCCTAGCTTTGCGTTGTCTACCTTCAATATGATGGCAGGGAGACAAAGCAAACCTGCTTTCAAGAACTGGCAGGAAAAGGTATGCATTAAAGGGCTGCCCAGCTTTGCCTGAATGAACTGTCTTCAAGGGCTGTAACTTAGTCCACTACAAATACTGCACTCAAACACCATGTTAACTTTGCCACGTGGAGGTATACACACGTGCCTATACGCACATTCATCCCACACAGACATTGGAACTCCACATCCCTGTAGTCACTTGCTGGTCCTAAGGTCAGAAACATCCCATCTCTGCCCCGTAGGAGGATTAACCAGCTGCAGAGCTCAGGGTCTGCCCCCCTCTCCCCCTGGTGTGAACCTTCCCACAAAGCCCTGCCCGCACACTCCCCCTTTGTTCTCACAACCCTGTCTGAAAATTTCAGCCACCTAAGGCCATTTCTGAAGACCCAGTTGTGAGTCACACACTCATTCTGAATCACCTTCTCACAGCTGCATGGGATGCCACACCCAGTAAGAGGAGGAGTATCGATCGAATAAAATAGAAGAAAAAGCAAAGGTCGCCTGGAAGAGCACTTAAATGGGAACTGTGCTTAAGTGTGGAAGCCTTGTGACTGTCGGCAAGACTCTAGCTAAGCTGGAATGGACAAGGCTGAGCAACCCCCTCCCCCCCACTCCCAGGATGAGACCTGTTTAGCTGGGGAAGGATCACCTCTGCTCCCTGCCTTTACCTCTGAGCATTAGGTCCTGGGACAAGACTCCATGGATGTGGCTGGAGCCTCCTGCTCCAGGTGAGTGTGGCTTCCAGGGAGAACTTTCAAGTTAAGCTGGCCCTCTAGAGCCTGTCCTGGGCTGCTGGGTCAAGCCCATCTTCTATGCCACCCCCCTCCCCAAGCCAGGGCATTTACAAGGGACTCAGACTTAGCCCCTGGTGCAGGCAGTCCAGAAAGGACTTACCAAAGTGTGCTATGAGCTTGGAGTGGCGAATTTAGGAACCCCGCCAGGGCCTGGCCTGTCTGCTCACTGTTCCTGAGGTGAGCTATGCTAGAGCAGCCCTATCAGAGGGAGAGACAAAGGAGAGCACAGACCCATGGAGGGACCTTAACTGGCTTTATCTGGTGTGGTCAGGTGTGTGAAAGGAAGGACGCGGGGAGGCTAGCTATAGCGTGATTCACCTCACCACAAGCAGTTAGGAATTAGAGGTGTATTGTGCTGGGGCTCCATGTGGAGCATGTGCCAGGTGTGACCCGGGGCTTTGGAGGTCCGAGAAGAGGTCCCGTGCAGGTGGCATCAGTAATAATCCTGCCCATCCCCAGCTCGGAGGCACTGGCGAGGGAGCTGCTTCTGGCCGCACTAGAGGACCTGAGCCAGGAGCAGCTGAAGCGCTTTCGCCACAAGCTTCGGGATGCACCCCTGGAGGGCCGGAGCATCCCGTGGGGGCGACTGGAGAACTCAGACCCCGTGGACCTCGTCGACAAGCTGACCCAGTTTTACGGGTCAGAGCCAGCGGTGGACGTGACCCGAAAGATCCTGAAGAAGGCGGATGCTCGAGATGTGGCCATGCGACTCAAGGAACAGCAGCTGCAGCGTAAGCTGGGTGGGGTAGGATGGGGTGGAATCGGTTGACTCGGCATGCTCTCCCCCCACACACGGGAGGGGGGCAGTTCCAGAGGCTCCCAGGGAAATGCCTTGCCCCATCCCTCACGCTCAGTGAACCTCACGTTGGGTTTTCCTTCCAGGGCTCGGCCCCAGCTCAGCAGGTCTCTCCGTGTCCGGTAAGTTCGGCGGGGCCCGAACAAGTGAGAGGTCCTATTGGACTCCTCAGGGAGCCCATTTCCTGGTGTTGCTTGGGGGTCCTTGGATGTGAGATAGCTGGAGGAGGCCATGACACAATAAAGGAAAGTGAGGCAGGGCATTGGTTCCAGGGTGGCCGCAACTCCATCCCTACCTTCCATGGTCTCACACCTTACAGAGTACAAGAAGAAATACCGCGAGCACGTGCTGCTACAGCACGCCAAGGTGAAGGAGAGGAACGCCCGCTCGGTGAAGATCAACAAGCGCTTCACCAAGCTGCTCATCGCGCCGGGGAGCGGCGCCGTGGAGGACGAGCTGCTGGGGCGGTCGGAGGAGCCCGAGCCTGAGCGTGCGAGGCGCTCTGACACTCACACCTTCAATCGGCTCTTCCGGGGAGATGACCAGGGCCTGCGGCCGCTGACCGTGGTGCTGCAGGGCCCGGCAGGCATTGGCAAGACCATGGCCGCCAAGAAAATCCTCTACGACTGGGCGTCAGGCAAGCTCTACCACGGCCAGGTGGACTTCGCCTTCTTCATGCCGTGCGGCGAGCTGCTGGAGAGGCCGGGTACGCGCAGCTTGGCAGACCTGATCCTGGACCAGTGTCCGGACCGCAAGGCGCCGGTGCGGCAGATCCTGGCGCATCCCCAGCGCCTGCTGTTTATCCTGGACGGTGCGGACGAGCTGCCTGCTGTAGTAGCCCCGGAGGCCGCGCCCTGCACAGACCCTTTTGAGGCTACGAGTGGCTTGAGAGTGCTGAGCGGACTGCTGAGCCAGGAGCTGCTGCCCTTGGCTCGCTTGCTGGTCACTACACGCAATGTTGCCTCCGGGAGGCTGCAGGGCAGACTGTGCTCGCCACAGTGCGCAGAAGTGCGCGGCTTCTCAGACAAAGACAAGAAGAAGTATTTCTTCAAGTTCTTCCAGGACGAGAGGAAGGCCGAGCGCGCTTACCGCTTCGTGAAAGAGAACGAGACGCTGTTCGCACTGTGCTTCGTGCCTTTCGTGTGCTGGATCGTGTGTACTGTGGTGCAGCAGCAGCTGGAGCTGGGCCGGGATCTGTCTCGTACTTCCAAGACCACGACATCGGTGTACCTGCTCTTCATCGCCAGCATGCTGAAATCTGCAGGCGCCAATGGACCCCGGGTACAGGGAGAACTGCGCACACTGTGCCGCCTGGCCCGGGAGGGCATCTTGAAGCATCAAGCACAGTTCTCAGAAAATGAGATCGAGCGGTTGAAGCTTCAGGGCTCCCAAGTTCAGGCACTGTTTCTCAGCAAGAAGGAATTGCTGGGCGTGCTAGAAAAGGAGGTCACCTACCAGTTCGTTGACCAGAGCTTCCAAGAGTTCTTGGCTGCCTTGTCCTACCTATTGGAGGCCGAGGGGGCTCCGGGGGCACCAGCGGGAGGTGTGCAGATGCTCCTGAACTCTGACGTAGAGTTGCGTGGTTATCTTGCACTCACCACTCGCTTCCTCTTTGGACTACTGAGTGCAGAGAGGATTCGTGACATTGAACGACATTTTGGCTGTGTAGTGCCGCCGCGTGTGAAACAGGACACCCTGCGGTGGATACAAGGACAAGGCCACCCCAAGGTGGCACCAGTAGGGGAAGACAAGAAGGATGAGCTGGAGGACACTGAGGAACCAGAGGAGGAAGAGGAGGATCTCGATTTTGGACTGGAGCTGTTGTACTGCCTGTATGAGACACAAGAGGACGCCTTCGTTCGACAGGCTCTCAGCAGCCTTCCAGAGTTGGTCCTGGAGCGAATTCGGTTCACTCGCATGGACCTGGAGGTCCTGAGCTACTGTGTGCAGTGCTGCCCGCCCGGGCAGGCTCTGAGACTGGTCAACTGTGGGCTGGTGGAGGCAAAGCAAAAGAAAAAAATGAGTCTGGTGAAGCGGCTGACCGGGTGAGTCTAGAGGGCAAGGTTGTCCTCACCAGGGCAACTTGCACCCATGTGCCCATGCCCACTTGGGCTGGGAAGCATATCCACACCCAATAACCCACATGGCAGAGAGGACTTCCGGACCGCTTTACCTACCCCTTTGCAAGCAGCTGTCCCTCTTCTTCCCTAGAGTGACCTCACCATACCTACTTTTAGTCATGTAGATCAAGGCAACCTTCCCAGCACAGCCAACAGAGTTCGAGGAAGTGGCCTAGGCCCCTCCCTGTTGCACTTTTTCGTATGTTCTGGAATAATGCCATGTCCTCTGTGTGCTGAGCCTTGTACCTCCACCCCAACACTATTTGCTGTCTATCTTCAAAGTCTACCCTGGCTCCCCCACTTGGGTCCAACTGCTGGCCCCAAGGCACTGACCACACTCTTCCATATCCTCCTCCCCTCCCAGCCTCCACCAGATCCTAGGTTCCTGCACGGACAGGGACATTTACTTTCCATGAACTGGTTCTATTCAATACTCATCCCAAGACTTGCCTTCTGCTGAGAACATGCACCAGGATGATGGCAGGACCTGGTCCTAGGGACCTGCAGGCCCACTCTTGGGTTTTGTTCAAGTTTGTTGGGGGAGGCAATGCAAGGGATACGGGATAAGTGGCAGGGACAGTTCTGGAATCCCAGATCCTCAGGTAGGAAACATTGAGTACTTTCTAGAAAGGCCTAGAAGGAGCACTATGGCCATCAACCTCTTTCTTTCTCTCCCTACAGTTCTCGAAACACCACGAAACAAACCCCAGTCTCTCTGCTGCGTCCACTCTGTGAGGCCATGACTGCCCAACAATGTGGTCTGAGTATTCTGATGTGAGTCGCCATGCCTCCGCATGGAGGGGATTCATGAGCTGGGTGCCCTGTACAGAGACGGAATTAGCTTTCTGGGGGAGGTGGAGGACATAGGCTGAGAGACTAACCCGGATCCATCACTATTAAGTGCTGGCAGGAAAAGGCTGGCGCTAGGCTTTGTGGGAAACGGAGTTCAGCACAGCTCGGGGGAAGAGACAGAAAAAGCAACAGTGTTTTCCTTTTGAAGAAAGCTCCCAAGTGCTGCTGGAGTTGCTACACCGTCTCTTTGCAGGGAAGCATTCAGAGGGGGTGGCCCCTGGTGCAGCTGCCTCTTTGTGCCCTTGAGCAAGTCGCCTGCCTATGCTTTGGTTTCCTCCCTGTAAGCTATAGCCAGCAATCCTACCTTGGAGGGTTGGTAAGATTTACTGAGGCTCCCTGGGTAGAGTTCTTCGAATATGACAGGTGTCCTATCCCTCTTAGCTATCACTGTTGAGCGGGAAGTTAGGAAAGTTATAGGAACGGATAGTGGCAGGCCACAGGGAAGCAGATAATCATACGTCAATAGAGGAGGAGGTGGGAAACTGGCTTTGTGGAGGGCAGGGTCCAGCAATCTGAAAATAAAACAAAAGAAGCCAAAAAGATAGATGTCACATTTGGGCCCAGAAATTCTACCAGAAAACGAAGTACATGAAGGTGCTCACTTCATGACTTGTAATAAGAAGAAAAAAAAAAAATCAGAACCAGCAGACTTGCACAGCCATTGGGGATGGTGGCCATAATTAGTAAAGGGTAATTATGAAAAACTGTACATTTCTTGACTAAACATCAGGCTATGAGGGAATGGGTAGTTGGTTCAGCTGGAGGTGAAAAAGTGGTCACGGGCTTACAGACCAATCCACCCGCTTTTTTTTTTTTTTAACCTCAGCTTGTCACACTGCAAACTCCCTGATACAGTTTGCCGAGACCTCTCTGAGGCCCTGAAGGTAGCTCCTGCCCTAAAGGAGCTGGGCCTCCTCCAGAACCGCCTCACTGAGGCAGGCCTGCGTTTACTGTGTGAAGGACTGGCTTGGCCCAAGTGCCAGGTGCAGACACTCAGGTGAGGCCTGGTTTTGGAAGGATGGAGGTAGGGGATACCACCTCCTGCAGCCTCTGAGCTCAGCCCTTCCCACAGGGTGCAACTGCCTAGCCTCCAAGAAGCAATCCAGTACCTGGTCATCGTGCTCCAGCAGAGCCGGGCCCTGACCACCCTGGATCTCAGTGGCTGTCAGCTGCTTGGCTACATGGTGTCCTGCCTGTGTTCAGCCCTGAAGTACCCTACATGCTGCCTAAAGACACTCAGGTGAAGGCCGGGGGAGGCATGGTGCTGAGGACATAGCCTATCAACCCTAGGTTAGAGTAAGTTCCTTCTGAGACCAAGCTCACACACAGATCTGGGTACCCAGCCTACAAAGACTAACCCTCTATGGTCCTACCCAAAACTCTGGGTCTCAAACAAATACCCCTAGCCTACGGAGACAGTCTGAGCCCATGAGTCCTCATCTATCTTCCCTCAACGGCCCTCAACTTTTTTTTTTAAAGATTTATTTATTTGTTTGTTTATTTATTTATTTATTTATTTATTTATTTATTTATTTATTATGTATACAGAATGTATGACTGCGGGCCAGAAGAGGGCACCAGATCTTGTTACAGATGGTTGTGAGCCACCATGTGGTTGCTGGGAATTGATGTGGCCCTCAACTTTTATAGATTCTAGTGCTTCTAGTACTTGTGTCTTTGCTATAGCTAAGCAGACAGCTCCAACCACCCCACTCTCACCTGGGTTCTTTCCCCCAGCTGATCGACCTTTGCCCCTAATTGACCCCTGTCCCTTCTGTCTTACCCATGTGGCTGCAGTCTGACCTCTGTGGAGCTGAGTGACGTGTCACTGAGGGAGCTTCAAGCTGTGAAGACATCAAAACCAGATCTGACCATCCTCCATTCAAAACTAGACACAAAGCCTCTCAAGGGATGAAGCAGGGTCTTCTGAGACCCTGGAGGCCAGAACAGGGGAAAGGATGCTGTAGCCAAAGCCCTTATGAAGATGGCCTCCCCATTCAAAAGCAGGAGGATGCCAGCTTCTCCGTCCAGGCAAGTCTCTCAAGCCAAGAAGCCACAGAAGGGCAAGCAAAGGACCCAGGTAGATAAAGGGCCTTGATAGCTCCTGGATAGGCCTGGCACATGCCCTGCCTTGAACACTCTGAGGTTACTCTTCCCCCAGCCCCACAACTACTGCTGCCTTCCTTTCTGGGCCCTCCAATCTGTCCCTTGCAGATAATCCCAGCAGTAATGGGAATATTCAATAATTGAGCATACTGTTTAATGGTGTTACTCATCTTTGATCTGGTCCACATCTGTTGTATGGGTGGATGCGGGCCCCCAGAGTACCACCCTCTGTAGGCAGAAGGTAGGTGGATCACCATTCCAATCTGGAATTTGGGGTGTTGGCTTTTGGAAGAATGCCATTCCTGAAACCTTGGGGCTTTAGCTCCGAGGGACCCACTTGCTGCCTGAGAGATACAGGCAAGGAGCCAGAGGAGTGACAGCTGTCTTGGATGATGGGAGCTGGGGCAACACAGTGGATGTCTCCACCACAATACATTTTCCTTTGGATTCCCTTTCACTGATCTCCGTAACAGTTGTCAAGGTATCAAAGTGGTGCTGACACGATCTTTCCTGCAACCACGTGTACAGGGCAAGGTTTAATCCATAGTCCACCACTGAAGAAGTGGGCTTGGCAAGCTGGCCTGACTGCAGAGCCTGCAAGAGAGGTGTGGCCTTGTGGATCAGGGCAAGCCATGGATGCCCCAGAACTGAGTCTTCTCTGCTCAGCACTCTGGGCTTGGGGCGCTCCGCACTGAGCCCGTTTACTTCCCAGGGGAAATCCCTCCACAGTCTCTATCCCCTTAAATGAGCAACACAGAACCTGCTGCGCCAGTTAGTTTTCTATTAGAGTAATACAACGCCATGGCTGGAAGCAACTTACAGAATGAAGAGTTGGCCCGGGCTTACGGTTCCAGAGGGATAAGGGCCCACCAAGGCTGAGAAGCATGGCCACATGCAGCACATATGTCAACCAGAGCAGAAACTGAGGGTTCACACCTTGAACCACAAGCACAAAGCAAAGAATGAGCTGGAAACGGCACTTGTCTCTAAACTCTCAAAGCCCGCCTCCAGTGACACACTTTCTCCAAGAGGCCACACTCCCTAAGCCTCCCCAGACAGTGACACCAACTGGAAATTAAGTGTGCAAGTATTGTGGTAGTTTGAATGGGAATGCCCCCATAGGCTCGTAATTTGAATATCTAGTTCCCGGTTGGCCGAACTGTTTGGGAAGGATTAGAAAGTGTGGTCTTGTGGGAGGAGGTGTGTCATTGGGGTGGATGGGGGGTGAGATTTCAAAAGCCCATGCCAGGACCAGCCTTGTTCTCTCCCTCTCTGCCTCCAACTTGCAGATCAGATGTGAGCTCTCAGTTACTTCTCCAGCACCATGCCTGTCTGCCTGCTGCCATACTCCCCGCCATGATGATCATGGACGAATCCCCAGAAACTGTAAGCAAGGACCAATTAAACGTTTCCTTCTATAAGCTGCCTTGGTCATGGTATCTCTTCACTGCAATGGAACAGTAACTAAGACAAATACCCAAGCCTTCGGGGGACATTTATAATTAAAATCGCCACCTGGTCCCAGAAAGACTAGAGTCCTTGGTGGGCAAGCATGGCAGCAGCTGGCAGGCATAGTGGTGGGAACTAGAAGGTGAGAGCTCACGTGTTGAAAGGCAAGCCTGGATCAGAGAGAACAAACTGGAAGTGGAGACCCTTCTCCAATCTCTCTTCTTCCAATCTCTCAAAGCCTACCTCCACACTTCTTCAGCAAGGCTGCACCTCCTAACCTCCCCAAACACTGCCATCAACTGGAACCAAGTGTTCAAATGTCCAAGCCTACGGGGGGGGGGGGGCATTTTTCATTCAAACCACAGCGTTCCACTCCCTGGCCTTCATAGGCTCCTAGCCACATCATAATTCGAAATACTTTTAGTCCAATTTCCAAAATCCCCATAGTCCTTTACAGTCTCACCATTGTTTAAACATCCAAAGTGTCTTCTGAGACTGAAGGCAGTCTCTTATAATATAGTCCCCTGGGGAAAAAAAACAAACAAACCAAACTTCAAACTTCCAACATATAATGGCACAGAATATACCTTCCTATTGCAACAGGGAAGATATGGTAGAGTCGGGAAATACTGGACCAAAGCGAGACCACACTCAGCAGAGAAAACATCAAATCCTGCAGTTCAATGTTCACTGTGTAGGACTAAAGTTTTAAAGAGCTTGGTTTACTTCGCGCATCCAGTTTTGCTGCCTGCGACATATGTCTCTCTCTTGGGCAGATGTCTCACAACTTTGCAGTCTCCAACATCTTGGGGTCTCCCCTGCAGCCCAGGCTTCACTTTCACAGCTTTACACACAATCTCTCATTGCCTCTTTGCAGGGAATTCCTTGCCACATGTTGCTTGGCCTCAGTGGCTCTCTGAAACTGCCAAGTAAGAATTCATGCTCCCTAGGATTGGAGAGATGTCTCAGCAGTTAGGAACACTTGCTGCTCTTCCAGAGGATCCAGGTTCTGTTCCCAGCACCCATACGGCATCTCACAACTGTCTATAACTCCTTTTCCAGGGGATCCAGTGCCCTGCAAGTTCTAGGCATACACACACACACACACACACACACACACACACACACACACACACACACACACACACTTGCAGGCAAAACAAAATAAAATTACATGCATACAATTATTCATACAAAATAAAAATTAAAAAAAAATCATGACCCCTTTACTCTCGAATCCTTTGTGTCTCTAAAGCTAGTACCATGTGAACAACAACGCCAGGACTGGTGTGGACTGTGGGCCCTTGGATCATACTAGCAACAGTGTTTGTTTATTAATTAACAGAAAACTCCTTAGTTGGAAGCTTAGTGGTGTAAGGTCTTACCCTGAGGGCAGCCTTCCCTTTGTTCCAGGGCAGAGTGGTACTCTCCATTAAGGAACAGCTTACTCTGTAGTTGTTGTTGTTGTTGTTGTTGTTTTTTCTCTTTACTCTTTGCTCTTTGGGGGCCCACTACTTAGCTCCCAAATAATCACACAGAGACTTATTCTTTCTTATGAATGCCTGGCCTTAGCTTGACTTGTTTCTAGCCAATTTTTTTAAAATTATCCCATCTACCTTTTGCCTCTGGGATTTTCTCCTTCTCTGTTCTATATACCTGTCTTTACCACTTACTCCACGGCTTGCTGTATAGATAGGTGGCTGGCCCCTGGTGTCCTTTCTCTGTCTCCTTTTCTCACTCCTTTTCTTCTCCTCCTCCTCCTCCTCTCTTCTTCTTTTTATTCTCTCTGCTTGCCAGCCCTGCCTATTTCTCTCTCCTGCCTACCTATTGACCACTCAGCTCTTTATTAGACCGGTTAGGTGTTTTAGACAGGCAGAGTAACACAGCTTTACAGAGTTAAACAAATGCAACATAAAAAAATGCAACATATCTTTGCATCATTAAACAAATATTCCACAGCACAAAAGAATGTAACACATCTTTAACTAATATCCCACAACATTACTCCATTTTCCTTTTAGTTAAATCTTCATTTATTTCTGTGTTGTTCCCTATAGTGTTTGCTTTAATCATGCCCCCAGCTAAAGATTAAGCGAACAGTCAACTTGTTTGTTTGGTTTTTTAATTCATTCTTCTTCTATGATCTTGTGATTAACATGTCGAAAAACTGTTCCAATTGTTTCATGGTATGTTACTGAAACTGTCTGGCCATAAACCCATAACCATTCTTTTCCCATGATAATAAAAGTAACTGCACAATTCCACTTCTGTAATCACTTGCTCACCTGCTGTAAAGAGGCTCCCCTGCTTTTAGTCTTGACTGCGTTAGCTTCCTGTTCTTGGGGAGACTGTAAGTTTGGCCTGAATGTAAATTTATTTTTTAACCTTACAACATCTCAGTGTTAGCTCCTGGTTTTTTTGTTTTGTTTTTGTTTGTTTGGGGTTTTTTTTGTTTTTGTTTGTTTGTTTGGTTGATTGGTTGGTTGGTTGGTTTTGGTGGTTTTTTGTTTGTTTGTTTTGGGTTTTTGTTTTTGGCTTTTCAACACAGGGTTTCTCTGTATAGCCCTGGCTGTACAAGAACTTGCTCTGTAGATCAGGCTGGCCTTGTAGGCTAGGCTTGCCATCACCACCCAGCAAGAGTGGTACCCTTGGGACTGGAGAGATGCCTCAGAGGTTAAGAACACTGGCTGCTCTTCCAGAGGTCCTGAGTTCAATTCCCAGCAACCACATGGTGCCTCACAACCATCTATAATGAGGTCTGGTGCCCTCTTCTGGCATGCAGGCATACATGCAGGCAGAACACTGTATACATAATAAATAAATCTTAGAAAAAAAAAATTAAAAAAAAAAAAAAAAAGCCGGGCAGTGGTGGCGCACGCCTTTAATCCCAACACTCGGGAGGCAGAGGCAGGCGGATCTCTGTGAGTTTGAGGCCAGCCTGGTCTACCAAGTGAGTTCCAGGAAAGGCGCAAAGCTACACAGAGAAACCCCATCTCGAAAAACAAAACAACAACAACAAAAAAAAGGAGTGGTACCCTCAGTGACACCCTAGCTTCCTTAACAATTACAGTTCTCTCTTCCAGCACAAGCCTTGCTACACCATTAGGCTTCGCAGTGCTCTTTCCTCTCCAAACTGTACTTTTTGTATTTATTTTTGCCCACTTGCTCTTTTTCACTGTAGACCTGCCTAAGTTTTATCAGTAACAACCATGCACAGACTCAATACTATGTTGTCTTGAAATTTCCCCCACTAGAGAAATTAGCCCATTACTTTAAAATTTGACCTCAGACAAGTTTTTAGGACAAGAGCAGAAAGCAACCAGCTTCTTTGTCAAATTATCACACAAATGGCTTCTAGCCCAGTTGGCAATATTGTTCTCCTCTGAAATCGCTTGAGCTGCACCTCTACAATCTAAATTGCTCTCAGTACTACTGTCTTTTAGGGTCTGACTAGAATGGCCCTTTAAGCTCTACTTAAAGCATTCAACCATTTTTCTAGTCTAAAGTTCCAGAGTCTTCTGCATTCTAAAACCCAACATGGTCAGGTTCTTTGAAGAAAAATCCCATTCCTGGTACCAATTTCTGTATTAGTTACTGTGACCAAAAAAAAAAAAAAAAAAACAGTAAAAACATGCCCAAAGGCAACCAAAAGAAGATACTGTTCATTTTTGCATTTTGCTTACAGTTCCAGAGGAACAGGAGTCCCTCATGGCAGGGAAGCCCAGCAGCACCCGGCAGGCACAGTGGCAGGAACAGAATACTAAGAGCTCACATCTTCACAGGCAAGCATGAAGTAGAGAGAGGAAGATATAATCCCTTAACGCCCACCCCCAGCGACATACTTCTTCCAGCAAGACTGCACCTCCTAAACCTTCCCAAATAGTGGGATCCAAGTGTTCAAGTGTTGGGAACCACCAATAGGGACCTGAGTGTTCAAATGCCCGAGTCTGTGGGGGAACATTTCTTTTTTTTGTTTGTTTTTGGGTTTTTTGTTTTGTTTTGTTGTTGTTTTGTTTGAGACAGAGTTTCTCTGTGAAACAGTCCTGACTGTCCTGGATCTCACTTGGTAGCCCAGGCTGGCCTTGAAATCACAGAGATCCACCTGCCTCTGCCTCCCGAGTGCTGGGATTAAAGGCACATGTCACCACCGCCTAGCTGGGGAACATTTCTAATTAAAACCACCTCACCTACCTTCCTGGAGCTAGTGTTCTGGACCTAGCAGAGAGACAGACAATAAGTACATAGAGGATATTATGAATATCATTCAGTAAATATGTGATACCTAAATACATAACATGTAAATATGTATGATGTATAATCATGTATTGATACTTAAAATATGGTAAATACCTATATAATACAGAAACAAAATACAGTAATATAAAATACAGTACATAATATACTAAATGTATGTCTGAAACATGCAATAAGTAGGTGTGTGATACATCAAGTGCATGTGAAATACACAAACAAGATACAGTGTGAGCCAGGCGGGGGTGGTGCACGCCTTTAGTCCCAAAACTTGGGAGGCAGAGCCAGGTGGATCTCTGTGAGTTCGAGGCCAGCCTGGTCTACAGAGTGAGTTCCAGGAAAGACACAAAGCTGCACAGAGAAACCCTTTCTCAAAAAACCAAAAAAAAAAAAAAAAAGATACAGTGTGTGATACACACACACACACACACACACACACACACACACGTGATAGATTAAGACAGAATATAATAAGTACGTATGGAAAGATGGGGAAAATTGAGAAGACATGGAAAGAGAAAGAGGACTCGCAGTCTAGTTTGTATTTTCTGCTTGTTGAAAGTCAAGACTTCCTTCTTTCTTTTTGGCTTATGAGACAGGGTGTATGTGACCCTGGACATACTGGAACTGACAAGGCAGACCAGGCTGGCCTCAAACTCACAGAGATCCACACTTGCACCACTATGTCTGGCTAAAGAATCAAGATTTTCAACACAACTGCCCAAATGAACCTCACCTACAAAGACAGTTTTTCTCTTCTTGAGACGTCTCAAATTAGAAATGTGTTTCCTGGGTCTGGATAGACGGTTCAGTGGTTAAGAGCACAGGCTGTGTGGGGGCTGGGGATTCGAACTCAGGTCCTCAGGCTTGCACAGCAGCACTTTACCCACGGAGCCGTCTCTCCTACACTCTCAAGTAAGAATTTCATAAACAAGTGCAATGTAATTTCTTAGGGCCAGACTCTTTGTGAGTTGTTTTGTTTTAAGGCAGGGTCTCATACAGCCCAGGCTGGCCTCTGGCTCACTGTATATATAGAAGATGACCTTGAACTTCTGATCTTCCTTCTACCTTTACACCACTGTGATTACAAAGCGTCACTGTGTGGTTTAAGCCATGCTATGGAGCAAACCCTCGGCTTAGCACATGGTGTGTAACCAGTCTGTTTGTGACCCTTTGCTTTTGTGTTTTGTTTGTTTTGTTTTCAAGACAGGGTCTCACTATGTAGCTCTGGCTATGCTGGGACTCACTATGTAGACCAGGCTGGCCTTGAACTCTCAGAGACCCACCTGCTTCCGCCTCCCAAGTGCTGCAATATGCCCAGCTCCTGTTTGTGACTTTTGAATTTAACTTTTTAAGGTCAGCCGTCTCTCTCCCATAGATCTAAACAATGCACCTCATAAACCACCTCACAAACTCATCTACAAACGGAAATTCTTTGAGAGGAGGAGTAAGCCAGCTCATACCATTTTTATTCAACTTTTAAACTTTACTTAATCTTTAGCTTTGCTTAAACTTTGAATCTGGCTGTAAATTGTATCCTTTGAGCAATATAATTTAATTTAAAAGCTAAAAATGAGCCGGGCGGTGGTGGCGCATGCCTTTAATCCCAGCATTCGGGAGGCAGAGGCAGGCGGATCTTTGTGAGTTCGAGGCCAGCCTGCTCTACAGAGCGAGATCCAGGAAAGGCGCAAAGCTACACAGAGAAACCCTGTCTGGAAAAAAAAACCAAAAAAAAAAAAAAAAAAAAAGCTAAAAATGATACATAGTTGTTGCTAGTGTTAACTGAAAATATGGAGTTCCTGTTCCTGGGTTCTTAGCCTCCTTAAAAATAAACTCTGAAGGGAACTAGAGAACTATTTGGCTAAGTATTTGAGAGAAAATCAACTGGGCAAGTGTATTAGTAAGGGTGCTTCAGAAGAACAGAATTGATAGAAAACACAACACCTGGCCTCTATGTCTAATCTAGTGGCCGGCTCTATCTTCTGATCCTCAGGCAAGTTTATTAGGGTGCACAATATACCACCACAAAGAAAATCCCTCCCAGGTGTGCCTAACTGCTTGGGCTTCAGTTGATTCCAGATGTAGTCAAGTTGACAACCAAGATTAGCGATCTCAGCAAGCAAGCTGTAAATCTTACAGGAAAAGGGAGATGGGAAAAGAAGGTCAATCTCTTTCGTCTTAGGGTCCAAGAAAGCAGGCAGGTTCAGCAATGGAGGTCAGCAAGCTGCAGGGCAAAAGACAGTGGGGATGGATGAAGAGGTGAGGGTGGGGATGGGAGAGGCTGGGAGGCGGGTGACTTCAGCAAGAGTAAGAACATCTAGAGGGTGGAGGAAGGAGATAGTCGAGGAAGGCAAGGTCAGCGAGACAGCGTGGTGGGTACGAACACTTGCCAAGTCTTCCCATGTGTGTTAGATCCCTGGCCCCCACATGGTGGAAGGACAGAACCAACTCCCACAGGTAGTCGTCTGGCTACAGGAGTACACACAAGTGCATGCCCACACACATACACTAAATAAATCAGTGTACAGATTTTTAGTTTAAAAAAAAAATGGGGCCAGAAAAATGACTCCGTGGGTGAAGAAGCTTGCTGCCAAGGCTGATGCTCTGAGTTTGATCCCTGGATCCACATAGTAGGAGAGAACTGACTCCCAAAAGTTGTCCTCTTGTTAGAATAAAAAAATCTCCTGGTCAGGGCTGGGGAGATAGCTCAGTGGTTAAGAGCACTGGCTGCTCTTCCAGAGGACCCAGGTTCAATGCCCAGCACCCACATGGTGGCTCACAACTGTCTGCTAACTCAGTTCCAGGGGATCCAACACCCTTATACTGACATACATGCAGGCAAAAACACGAGTGCACATGAAATATAAATAAACAAGTAAAGAAGAGAAAAGAGAAAAACCCTCCTGGTCAATAGAGCAGAATCTGTGACCAGGATAGAGGTCTAACATTCCGGTTGGGCGGTGTCATTCTCTCTGCCAGGCCCGGAACGGCAGGCTCACCTTAAGCTATGAGATAAGCCAAATAATAAGCCATTTAATGGGACATTGTGCTTTTCCTCCCCAGAATCCCTGTCTCCAGTGCAGTAGTTTAGAGGCCACAGCCATTTGGGGGTCTAAGTGCACCCAATCTTAAGAATTATCCAGAAAAGCATAATGACTTTTCCTTTCCTTTCACCTCTTTTATTTGTTTATTTTTTAATATTTATTTATTATGTATACAGCATATATGACTGCAGGCCAGAAGAGGGCACAGATCTCATTATAGGTGGTTGTGAGCCGCCATGTGGTTGCTGGGAATTGAACTCAGGACCTCTGGAAGAGCAATCAGTGCTCTTAACCTCTGAGCCATCTCTCCGTTTTTTTTTTTTTTGTTGTTGTTGTTGTTGTTTGTTTGTTTGTTTGTTTGGGGTTTTTTTTTGTTTTGTTTTGTTTTGTTTTTTTAAGACAGGGTTTCCCTGTGTCATCCTGGCTGTCCTGGATCTTGCTCTATAGACCGGACTGGCCTCAAACTCACAAAGATCTGCCTGCCTCTGCCTTCCCAATGTTGGAATTAAAGTGTACCCAGATTCTTTTATTAATGAGACTAAGAAACTCCGAAGCTAGGACTGGAGAGATGGCCGGGCAGTTAAGAGCCCATGTGACTCTGCCAGAGGACCCAGGTTCAGTTGCCAGAACCCACATGATGACTCACAACCATCTGTAACTCCAGTTCCAGAGAATTCAGTGCCCTCTTCTGACCTCCTGAACACACACAGTGTGCAGACATACGTGCAGACAAAACACTCCAGACACATAAAATAAGAATAACTAAAATCTAGAACAAAAATAGAATTCCTTTTCCTTCCAGGGATCCCACAGCCACCGTAAGTGACAGACCCAGGTTAAGAGGCATGGTGGTGCACCCCTTTAATCCCAGCACTTGGGAGGCAGAGGCAGGTGGATCTCAGTGAGTTCAAGGCCAGCCTGGTCTACAAAGCAAGTTCCAGGACAGCCAAGACTGTTCACACAGAGAAATCCTGTCTTGAAAAACCAAAAAAGAAAAGAAAAACAGGTTTGCAGGCTACATTAGGCTTAGGAAACAGAAACTTCTGCTTGTAAGGTATGGAGACTTAATAACAATGTATAACAACAGGCCTCCTTAACAACAATGTGGCTCCTGTTTTAATTTCACAGTCCTATTGGTGTTCCAATATACTAGGAACATATACTGGAAGGCAATGTGAGAGTCAAGGTCACACTTTAAGTTTTAATTACTATGCCTAAGAGATCCATGAAACAAAAATGTCTCTGATCTACAAGCCCCTTGCCCAAGGACAGATAGTTCCTGAAATGCTGGAGGCTATTGTTTATGGGAGATAAATAAACAAACAAGCTTGTTTGTCCCATCTGCACTGATATGCTTGATCACATGTAGGCGGGAGGTTCACAGGCAGGAAATACATCAGGATGTGTGCTTGTCCCTGATTGGATGGAGGCTGGAGGTACATCAGGATGTATGCTTGCCCCTGATTAGATCTGATGAGAAATGTAATGAATTATGGATTTTTCTTCTTAAGCCCTTGCAAAATGTGATTTGGGTCCATTTTCTGGAGATCCAGAGATAGACCTAGCCAGAGCCCATCCACCTGGGCAGTATTTAATTAAAACTAGCTTCAAATTTGGCTTTTTTTTTTTTTTTTTTTTTTTTTTTGGTTTTTCGAGACAGGGTTTCTCTGTGTAGCTTTGGCCTTTCCTGGAACTTGCTTTGTAGACCAGGCTGGCCTTGAACGCACAAAGATCCACCTGCCTCTGCCTCCCAAGTGCTGGGATTAAAGGAATGCGCCACCACCGCCCAGCCAAATTTGGCTTTAAATTGTGGTAGTGGATTTATTCTCAATGGGTAGGATTTACATCAACAATGAACAGACTCAGCAGGTTGTGTTTCTATATTTATTCATTTAAATGTATATGTAACAACAATGGTTAAAAATTTGGGAGGGACATAGGTGGAGGAGTAGGACAGAAGGTGAAAATTATGTAATTATATTTTAACTAGATAAAAATAAATGATAGCTAGGTGTAGTGGTGCACATCTTTAACTCCAGCACTCAGGAAGAAGAAATAGGTTGGATCTCTATGAGTTTGAGGCTAGCTTGGTTTTCATAGCAAGTTCCAGGCCAACCACTCAAAAACATAAAATAAAAAATAAAGATAAGGACTGGAGAGATGGCTCAGAGGTTAAGAGCCCTGGTTGCTTTTCCAGAGGTCCTGAGTTCAATTCCCAGCAACCACATGGTGGCTCACAACCATCTATAATGAGATCTGGTGCCCTCTTCTGGCATACAGGCATACATGCAGGCAGAACACTGTATACATAATAAATAAATCTATAAAAATAAAAGCATTTCGGCCGGGCGGTGGTGGTGCACGCCTTTAATCCCAGCACTCGGGAGGCAGAGGCAGGCGGATCTCTGTGAGTTCGAGGCCAGCCTGGGCTACCAAGTGAGCTCCAGGAAAGGCGCAAAACTACGCAGAGAAACCCTGTCTCGAAAAACAAAACAAAAAAAAATAAATAAATAAATAAAAAATAAAAAAATAAAAGCATTTCCCTAAATAGGAAAGGTCCAGTGGGCTAAGGGAAAAATGCAAAAAGCAGCTGTTTGTGAGATGTGTGACCCTTTATAGGGTCTTTACACAGCACTTACCTCTCTCATGTTCATATGTAGCAGGCTTTTTTCACACATGTTCTGTTCCTTAAATGAAGTCAGGTGAGGAAAAAAGGGCTTCCAGTCTTGGCAAACTGTCCCTGGCGGCTCTATTTGTTGTATCCAGCCTAAGGGAAACCAGCCAAGAGGGAAGAGCATCCAGTCTTTCACAGCCAACTGGCTTCTTTCATATGTTAATTCTGAAGTCCTTTTCAGTCTCCTCTCCTGCTGTATTAGGTCACTTTATATGTCTTCTTCTGACTTCTTACTCTCTTATACAGATGTGCTTCCACATTGACTTGTCCTGAAATTCTTTTCTGCAGTGGACTTGACCTCACTTTACCTGGGTGGTGGTCCCCAAGATGGAACTGGGCCTACCGCTCCAACACGGGGCTTTGGCTCCCTACAACCACGGACAGGCCTTGCTGCTATAGGCTGTAGAGGACGGCAGTGTGCACTGAGGGCTGGGGAGACTAAAGCCAAGGACTGCTGGCTCACAAAGGCTCCGCCGGGGAGATTTTCAAAGAGGAGGTGCTTGAGCAGAGAGAAAGAGAGGGAATATAGTAAGGGAAGGGAGCAGCTTGGAAAGTATCAGAACTACTAAGGAAGTCGACGCTGGAGAGATGGCTCAGTGGTTAAGAGCAAGTCTTCCAAAGGACTTGGGTTCAATTCCCAGCACCCACATGGCAGCTCACAACTGTCTGTAACACCAGTTCCAGGTGATCTGGCATCCTCACATGGACATGCATACATGCAGGCAAAACACCAATGCACATAAAAATAAATAAGTTAAAAAAAAAACAATACTAAGGAAGCCTGGGTATGATTGAGAAAAAAAATTTTTCTGGAAGGGTCCAGACTGAACTGGGCCAGCAGACTAGACCATGAGAGGAGAGGTGGGGGATGGGGGGGGATAGAGGGAGAGAGCACATGACAACCAAGAGACCAAGAGAGCTCATAGCTAAAATGTCTGGGTTATATAGGAAAGAGACGAAGCTCAGGGGCTGGAGGTTTAGGGTGGGGGCAAGGGATGCCAGCCAGGATGTCTCTGTACAGGTACTTATGGATAGGGACTGGGGGAGCCCAGAGGCTGGCATGGACCTTGAGATGCCAATAGGCACCAGGCATACTTAACAGAGGAGCCATAGAGGTGACATATGTCCCTTTTGCCAAAGATAAGGTAGAAACTATCTTCTCAAGTCCCTAAGGGAATTCTGGCTTTTGTCTAAACGCCAGACCTTGGGAAAAGGAATTTCTTGGGGCCTAACAGGTGGTGCCTGTTCAATAGGAGAGGATGGAAAATGGATTGGAAAACCAAAGCAGGCAGAAGAGTATTTAGGGAGGTGAAGTCTTGTGAGGTAGCCAGCTGCAAACCTCTGGGTGTAAACGGGGGTGTGACCTAACCCTCCCTGCTTGCTGGCTGCTGCCCTGGGTGGGCACTGGAAACAGCAGCAGCAGTCTCTACGGTGGATCTAGGAAGCCTGGGCTCCACACTGGCCATTGGTGGCACCGAGACAAGGTAAAGAGGGTTTTGATCTGGGCAGCTGGACAGCAGAAACAGATTCTGGAGCAGGTGAAGCCCAGGTCTGTGACTGGACTGGTGAGCAAATAAGGAGTCTGAGGCAGACCAGGGAACTGTTGAGAGGCAGGGACAAGACAACCCCAGGTGCAGCCAGGAAGGTGGGCAGATGGAGATCAATGGGGTGGGGTCCTCAGCAAAGGGAAGGACTGTCCAAGAGGACTGGCCAGTGTCCTTCCTAGTGACTAAACGTCACTGTAGAGTGGGATCTCAGCCCAACCTACCTTTACATACATCTTAGAGCCCAAACTCAACTAATCCCACTTCCAGTACGACTTAGCACGGGCACTCGCCCCAGAGACCAAGACACTTGCCGGGTTCCGCCTAGACCCAGCCCCGCCCACCCGCCACGCGGCAGGGCCGCTTCTCCTTCCTCCCGCCTGGGGCAGCTCGCACCGCGCCGACCGAGTCTACTTATACCGGGGGCCCGCACTGTCTGGAGCCGGGCTGCGGTGAGTCGCAGAAACTGCCCGTCCCCGCCACCCACCCACCCCACCCCCCTTCCCCAACCGGCCCTCACCCTCTTCCACCAAATACTCGAAATTCTCTCTCGTCCCTTCACACCCCTGTCTCCTAGCCTGCCTGTCAACCCGCTCCTCTCCTCTCCGGCCCCTCCCCCCGCCCACACACTGGCTTCCTCTTTCCAGTCCCCAACTAAGTCCCGCTCCTCCCCAGTTACGGTCCCCGGCCACCACCACTCCCGTCACTGTCCTCCACCACATCCGGTTCCTCCTCTCCCACCCCACGGCTCCCCTCGCTACCCCCCAGTTCCTCTGCCTCCACTGTCCCGGCTCCCGGAGGGTTCAGGGTCAGCGCGGAACTCCCTGTTTCCACTCTCAGCAATTTCTAGCTCGGCAAGATGGGTCGGGACCTCGAGGGAGGGAGACCTGTTGCGGGTGCTGAGGGATCCGGTTTGCAGATTCAGCTGAATCCCTAGCGGTCCTCTTGAGTGAAGGGTGTGTTCTCGGCGCAGCCCCTAAGTGGAGGCTTTCGAAGTACTGCTACCCTAAGCTAGCCCCTCACTCCCCTCACTAGTCTCTGGGGATCGTCCAAGTTCCCTGGAGACTTGGGGGTTTACTGTCAGTGTGCCGAGGGAAGCCCAGCTAGTCACTGTCAACTCGCCTTCTCCAGGCCTCCCGGACTGAGACAGCTGTCCATGGACAATTCTGAAGACGACCCGACCATATTCAGTACCCACTGTCTGCCCAGTGACCCCAGGTTCTGGGCCACTGTCACCAACTCATACCTGGGTACACGTGTGTATCATGACACCATACATGTAAACGGTGTGTACAATGGAGCTGGAGGGCACACTCACCGGGCAGTTCTGCCCAGCCCCCTCAATGTCCAGCTGGAGGCCCCTGCAGGAACAGAACAGCTGACTGAGACCTTTGCCTTGGATACTAACACAGGTTAGCCATCACCAGTCCTGGTCAAGCTGTGGCTCAGGGTGAAAGGGACCTCCTCACTGGTCCATGGAGTCTCACAAGGGAAAGGGACCACAAAAGCCCGTATGTGACTCAGGCCTGTAATCTCAGCACTGAGGAGGCTGGGGCAGGAGGATGGAGAATTGGAGGACAGCCTCAGGTACATAACAAGATCCATCTCAAAAATAATAAACAAATGGCCTTTAATTTAAGAAAGAAATTAAGCATAAAAAGCTGCCTCCCAAGATGAGGCCTCTGGTTTGTCTTGCTTTCCTTTCATCTGGGTGGGCCCACTACACAGTCGGGAGGGGCAACCTGAGGTCTGAGGACCCCCCTCCCAGCCCAGAAGGGCCATGGTGCTCCATGGTGTTGGGAGTCCACAGCTTAGAATCCATCTGACCTTCCCCAGGATGACCGAGGCTCCCAACCCTCCCTAGGTTCCTTCCTGCACACCCTGGAAGGCTCCAGCTTCCGGGCTTCCCAATGCATCTATGCTCACCGTGTGTTACCCCATGTCCTGGCCTTCAGCGTGTCCATCGCACGCTTGGCTGCAGGGAACAAGCCTATCACAGTGCCGCTACAGTCATCCTTCTCTCCAGAAAGCCCAGACCTGGACCTACATGAGGGGCCCAACTTCCAGGGAGCCCGGTAAGGAGCATACTGGGTAAATCTAGGAAGCCCAGACGGGGAGTCCTTTCCTGAGACTCACTTACGCTCTTGCAGGTACCTACATGGCCACACACTCACCCCTGAGCAGCCAGGAGAGCCTCACCTGGAAGTACACATGCTGTGGATGCCAGCTCCTCCAGCCTTGACCCTTGGGGAAGAGGAGCAGGACAGGACCTGGGACTTCCTGACGGTGGTTGGTGGCAGCCAGGCTGAGGCCCAGGGCTGCTTTGCTGAGGCCCTGCAGCTGCAGACTCAGGGTGTTCTGTATACAACCCATGCAGACACTTGGGCCCAGCTCTGGGCAGGCTGTGGCTTGGATGTGGCTGGGCCCCTGGCCCTGCGCCAGGCCCTTCGTGGTTCTCTTTACTACCTGTTCAGTGAGCTCCCCCAGCCTGGCACCCAAGGATCAATCAGCCATGGGCTCAGCCCCGGAGGCCTCTCTAATGGGAGTCAGGAAGAGTGTTACTGGGGTCACATCTTCTGGGATCAGGTACACCCTGCACCGGTTACACAGGAAGAGCTGTGTGTAATCGTTTGGGGCGTTGCTTTGAACTACTTGAAATCAATACTATAGAAAGCACAGGGGCAATAGACAGGAGGGCTTCCTGGAAGAGATGGTTTCTCAGAAGAGAGATGTGTAGGAGTTTGGTGGAAAAGTGATCCAGGTTAGAGCAACAGAAGGTGCCTCACTGAGGTGGGAAAAACAGCAGGCCAAGACCACCAGAGCCTCAGAGTGAACTGGGTACTGGCCTGGAGCCCGCCAGAGGACTAAGAAAGCCGTAGAGACTTTTTAGAGGAAGGACGCAGGTGGAGATACAGTCTGGAAAGATCTGCCAGGAGTAGCAGGGTGATGGGAAGCAAGGCTGGAGAGGCCAAGGATGTAGCGTATGGCATTCAGTGGCCGTGGGTGGGAAAGTATTGAGGGGGAAGGCTCAGGGCCATTGTGAAGTCTATGCTGTGGCCCACTTGGCAGTTAAAGCCAAAGGAAGCGGAGGCCAGGCAGCCAGGGAGCCTAGAACAAGGCCTGGACCCTGATGGAGACAAACTAGGCCATTAGCATCTCCTGATGCTGCCTGGGCTGAGGACCAGAACTCTGCCGCTGTCTAGGATGGAGGGAGAGCACTGGAGTGGGCAGGTGGGGGAGGGCCCGGGTGGGCCTGATGAGCATGAGATGAGGACCCCAGAGAGAGGCGGAGGGACCGCCAGAGGGTAGGGGAGAGGAAGCCTCCAGCTGTTTTACTTGCTGGAAGCCGTGGCGGGGTGGGATGTGGGCAGTGAGGGAGGGAGGAAGTATGGACTTCTGTTTAACCCCAGAATGGTTCATCCTCTTAGGACCTCTGGATGTTCCCAAATATCCTGATGTTCCACCCAGAGGCTGCCAGGGCCATCCTGGAGTACCGAGTCCGTACACTGGGAGGGGCCCTGAAGAATGCCCAGAACCTAGGCTACCAGGTAATGGGGCCTGGGCACCATCCTATAGGGCCCCTGGCCCAGGGTCTTCCAGAGCCATTCAGTGACCACCAGACCCCCATACCTCCTCTTTCCTTTCCTCCACAAAGGACTGCACCCCTGGTAGGACTGGGCTACCCCTCCAGATCAAGACCTGACCGTTCCCTCGTCTTTCCTCACAGGGAGCCAAGTTTGCCTGGGAGAGCGCACGCACTGGCCTGGAGGTCTGCCCTGAGGACATTTATGGGACCCAGGAGGTCCATGTGAATGGAGCCGTGGTGTTGGCCTTCCAGCTGTACTACCACTGCACTCGGGTGAGGCTCCGTCATATCCCGTGTGTGCCCATGCCCCTCTCGGGGCCACACTCTACCCTGGGACCCCAGGAAGTTGTGTGAAGAGGGTCTTTGGAAGCCAGGCATCGCCCCCTGGGTGTTCAAAGGGTAGACACTGGCCCTGCGCAGTGACCCGGTGCTTTGCCCTGCTCTCGCTCCCCAGGACCTGCAGCTCTTCCAAGAGGCTGGTGGCTGGGATGTGGTCAGTGCCGTGGCTGAGTTTTGGTGCAGCCGTGTAGAATGGAGCCCCCAGGAGAAGATGTACCACCTGAAAGGTGAGGGCTAGGGAACACGGTGGCCAGCTCAGCGTAGACGGTTACCATGGAAAGGCGTGTCCTGAGCCCCTACACTAACTGTCATGGTGGCCTCATGTGACCAGGAGTCATGCCCCCTGATGAGTACCACTCAGGAGTCAACAACTCTGTGTACACCAACGTCGTGGCCCAGAACAGGTCAGACATAGACCTCCCGTCCCCTGACCCAGCACAGAAGACGGGGTCCAGTCAGAAGCCATGCAACTATGGCCTGTACTCTCCCCAGCCTACGCTTTGCTGCCGCATTGGCCAAGGACCTGGGTCTGCCTGTCCCCAACCAGTGGCTGGAGGTGGCTGATAGGATCAAGGTGCCATTTGACTCTGAGCAGAACTTCCACCCTGAGTTTGATGGCTATGAGCGTGGTGAGTGGTGCTGAGTCCTTCAAGGGCCCTTCTGCTTGGTCACCGCCCCGCCCCCCTTCACCGTGGCATACCCTGATCTCTTCGCCCAAGAGTCCATCCCCATCCTGCTGCCCCGCCCCCCAAATCAGGAGAAGAAGTGAAGCAGGCGGATGTTGTGCTCCTGGGATACCCAATCCCCTTCCCCCTGCCGCCGGACATCCGAAGAAACAATTTGGAGATTTATGAGGCTGTGACATCCGCCCAGGGCCCTGCTATGACGTGGGTGAGGAGCCTGGCGGGTAGTCTCACCCTACTGTCCTCACTTACCTCCCCACGCGGTGGTGAGTCTCGCTGCTTCAGACCTGCATTCTGACCCCAGAGTATGTTTGCCGTGGGCTGGATGGAGCTGAAGGACCCCTCCAGGGCCCAGGTCCTCCTGAGCAGGAGTTTCATCAACGTCACCGAGCCCTTCAAGGTCAGCCTGGCTCCCACCCACCACCCACTGCCTCTCCCTTCTCCCACTGTGGTAGTCTCAGCAGGGGGAGGGGCCTGCTTCGGCTGGTAGCCTCCTGTCACTGCCTGCAGGTGTGGACAGAGAACGCGGATGGGTCTGGCGCCGTGAACTTCTTGACAGGCATGGGCGGCTTTCTTCAGACAGCACTCTTCGGATGCACAGGATTCAGGTGAGTGCAGTGACCGGCGGCCAATTCCCACCTGTCCCGACCCTCTTCACACAGCTCTTCCCTCCCCACAGGATCACGGAGGCAGGTGTGACCTTTGACCCCCTGTGTCCAGACCTGGTCTCCGGAGTGTCTGTCTCTGGCATCTCCTACCTGGGGAACAAGTTTAACTTCACCTTTTCCAAGGACTCTGTGACACTTGAGGTCACAGCCCGCGCAGAGCCCTGGGCGCCCCTGCTAGAAGCTGAGCTGTGGCCATCCCTGGCCCGGCTCCCTTTGCCACCAGGTAAGGAAAAGCCTTTGGACATGTGACCCAGAAGTCTTGGTGCATGCCCTAAAGGATTAACCTTCTCTCTTTCAGGACATAAAGTCTCCTTTCCCCACTCAGCTGGCCGGATACAAAAAGCATCCCCTTAGCTGCCCAGCAATTCCAACTCTTCAGTGTTTTGACATTAGAACCCCGTTCCAGGACCTCTGGGACACTTTTGGGCCCTCAGCTGCATTTCCCACAACCCCAGTCTCTACACTTCCCCTTCCTCCTTCCTCTCCTCACCATCTCCAGTACTGGGCTATCTACCTAGAGCTTCATACAATCGTTGCTTTGGGGCTGACCCCAGCCCCCTGCCCTTCAGCTCCTCCCTAGGCTGTCTCCCTAGGCCTTAACCTCCTCGCTCACCTCTGGTCTCTGGATTGCTCTGGTCTGGGGAATGGCCACCTGCTGAGAAGGTGGCCAGCAGGTGGGTCATGGAGTCAGGGGCTTAGCGGCCCCAAACAAGAGCTTCCTGTGGCATGTGGTTGGGACCAGACAGGGCTGGTTTGTGACTTTGAACTTCCTATTCTGTGACTCCTGTTGACGTCAGATGGCATTTAGCATAGTGGGTTAGGGCGAGACTCCTTAACCATGCAGCCTGTGAGAAGCAAGGCCGCGCTCTCACCAGAGGACGAGGTAGATGAACGTCAGAGACCACGGAGTTCCTGGCTGGTGACCAGAGAAACTGGAGTCAAATGGGCGGGGTTCCAGGCCGTAGTCCTGGCCATCTGTGCCAAGGAACTACCCAGGCTTCACTCCTGGTCCTCAGTACCTGGCATGCTTTATCAGTATTTCCCCAGAACAAGGTGCATAGAATAGGGATCCTGGTAAATCCTGTGCCCCTGGACCAAGCCAAGTTGGCTCATTAAAGTCCGTGCGAGCAAAAGCTCCTGAAGTCAGGTGTGTGATGGATTCATGTCCCTTTGCACCTGGGGCTGAGTGGTGATGTGCTTTCAAAGCTCAGGAGCAAGGTGGGGCCCTTGTGTCTTCCTCCACCTTCTTTATGGTGAGCCAGGAGCTTATCTGGCAGAAGTAGATATTCATCTGCTGCCTCAAAGCCAGGCTTGGTTGGTGACACTGCACCCAAAGACTTGATGTAGCCCAGGACCTGTGCGTGTGGTCTCTTCTGTGCATGTAGCATGGTAAGCTTCTGGGGCCGTGGGGGTGATAGAACATGGCACAGCTGATTGGGTCTAAGCAGCCTGGGGCAGAGGAAGCTGCTGCTGCTGCTGCTGCCTCACTGGCTTGACCACACACTGTCCTCAGCACCAGGGCACAAACCAGGCAATCCTGTCCCAAATTATATATGGAGGCTGGCAAAACATCCCATGTTTGGGGACAACTACCCAGGAACAGATAAGTCCCTGTAGGCAGCAGGAGCTGACCTTTTCTTGAACTAGGCCAGGGGCTCATGTCAGCACAGGGTTTCTATCTTTGTCGAAGCACAGTCACACACTGTCCTTGTCCCTTGTCCACAATAGGACTAGTACTCAACACTAGCTTTATCTCCAAACACAGGTCAGCCTGTGCCCCTATCTCTAGGGATCGGCTTGGCCCAAGTCAGTAGCCTGGAGCTCCTCAGGGCCAGCGTTTGGCTACAGGCACGTGGCGGTATGCAGAGCGGCCTCAGCTCTCTGAGTAGGGCAGCTAAGCAGAGACCTCCAGCCTAGAAAGAGCCGGCAGGGAGAGGGGGCTCCTGGGAAGGAAAGGGACCTGGGTGGGGTGCTCAACCCCGGAGCCTACTTTTGGTTAAGACCCATGCAGTTAACCTGCTCTGCTGTAAGCTGACCGCAGTAAGAACCTGGGTGGGGGTGGGGGAAGGGCTCCCTGCAGCCTCATGAGGGGTGTGTCTGTGTGTCTGCTGGATCTGGTGTAGAAGCCAGGGGCACGTGACACAGGGAGGAGAATAATGTGAGAACATGCCCATAGTACCACTGGTGCCTCCGAACTTCTCCATACCCACTGCCTGTCTCCCTCCGACTATGTGTGAGGGAAGGAGGAAAGAAAGCTGTAAATGTCTGTGTGTGGATGGAGTCCAGGAAATGGACCCTGCCTACCTTCCCCACCGCCTTTACTGACCCAGGAAGGAAGAAGACCACTGGGGCGTATGGGGAGTCAGGGCACACCCTCACATGTTCTGGGACACAGGCCATCAAACCACAGGACAGTAGGAATCAAAGGCCCGAGTTCCCGAACTTCATCCTAAAATACTTAGGCTCCTCCACCCCAGAAGCCACAGGCTGCCCTAGAGCTAAGCAAAAGCAGTCGCCAAGGGCAGCCAGGCAGAGGGAATCAGATGCCTGGGGGTTGGCCAGAGGATTTCGTGCAGGGGGCTTCCTACATAACTACCACCAGGAAGGAGGAACCCACACACGTTTCTGGAATCTGCCACCTTTAATCATGAATGGAGGCTCAGCCTGGTAAGTCAGGGGGAAGGGGCAAAGCCAGGTGCCGAGGACCCTCTAGGTAAAGTCTAAGGGTCTGAGTGGGTCAGTGTCGATGACACATGGTAGACAAGAGGGTGGCCTCTGGGGTCATGGTTGGGCAGGGATCAAGGTGCTGTGGTAGGCACCTGGGGTCAGTGACCTGGCATCCTCGTCCTTGGTTCAGGACCGGCTCGGAGCTCTCAGTTATAGTCCTCATCGTCAAACTTGGTGGTGAAGAAAGCTGCAGAGTCTTTGGCCAGCCGCGATAGGTGCAGCGCCCCAGTCACCACCAGCCCGAGGAGCAGCAATGGAGGCACCAGTGTCCACATGGCAGCCAGGATGTTGTAGCACTTAGCCTTGGAGCCGTACTGCCTCGCAGCCTCCAGGTCCCCAGCTATCTTCTGGTCTCGGGCCTGCAGAGCAGCAGCAGAGCCAAACGGTTACATGTTCTGGTCCCCTCCCTCCCCCCAGAGAGGACCAGAGACCACCCAGAGCAACTGTAGGGCACAGGCTGGACTCCAAATCTTGATGGAGGGGTATGGCTGGAGGAGATAGTCCCCTGGGCTGGGCCTATAGTCTCCCAGCATGGCTCAGTTTGGCTCTTGGCAGGGTCCTGAGTCATGAGGGCCCCAGCCTAAAGGCTGCAGATATAGATTCAGTGGCCAGTCTGAGTCAGCAGCATCCTTGAGAGCCTGCTGTGGGAGAGGAGTCCTCTGGGAATCCAAGAATTCAATCCCATTCGGGAGCTACAGGGGTAACCCCTCTATGGGCAACCTTTAAGGACTTTATCCTTTTGGGGAGACTATATAGCCAGGCCTGTGAACAGTGCATATATCCCTAAGTGGATAGGTTCTCATGGTCCCCAAACTTGGTGAGGGACTGTGGCTAGGCTAACAAACCCCTTCATATACTTTTCTTTTGAATCCCTACCCCCACCCCACATCACCCCACATCACCCCACACCCCACACTCATTCTCCCTCCCCGGCCATTTCCATAAGCCTTGAAGCCAACCTTGACAGAGTGGACCAGCGCCAGGAATCCAAGGCAGCACAGGTTCAGGTAGATCGTGCTGAAGACTGACCAGAGCAGATGGTCTCGTGGTGTAGGGCCCGGTGTTCCCATGGAGAGGGCCGTGTGGGCAGCATCACCAACCTTGCGGGATGATGGGGCCCGGGGGTCCTCACGGGGATATGAAGTGTCCATGGGTTCCAGCGCCGTGTCTTCCTAGCTGAGACTAGTGCTCTCGGAGCACCACCAGGCCTGCTTATAGCCCCACACTATCCTCCCTGGCCGGCCAGCCCCACCCGCTATATATAACACAAATTACAGCCTCAGCCTGCCAAGTAGTGTGGCCCGCCCTTGCACCCCAGCATCCCCCACCCCTCTCAAAAGACCCCATCAAAGGCCACGGCGCCACATGGGCCATGGCTGCAGACCACCCACCAGAGCTCCCCCCCACCCCCCAAGTCTTGACTATCCACAGAAGGCTGCTCCAGGTCACTAGCTGCAAACAATTCCATGGTGGACCCTGGTGGACATGAGGCTGCCTCAGTTTCAGGGAGCAGCCAGAGCTCCCTCCTCAGGATCAGAGCTGCATGTACCCCACAGCCCTCCATCTCCAGAACTCGGAACCCAGGATCCAGACTTTGACCATGTCACCCTCTTCTGGCATGCACGTATGGGAGAGCAGGCGCGTACGTGCTAAGAAGAGAAAGGCAGGCAGAAAGGAATAATGAAGGAGCCTGGCCCTTCCCACCACAAACTGTAGAAGTCCCTCCCTACTCCCTGTGATAGGCATTCCCTCCGGCTCCTCTTCAGTCTCCTTGACCTGTTAGTGCTGCCCTTCCCAATCCTAACATTTGAGTGGAATAGTAAAGGGGACCTCAGTGTCTTCTCAGCTCGAATCCTTAGCCAGAGCTAATCCTCCTTCACACCTCCACTGCCCAGCCTGCCTCAGCTGCTCAGGTCAGAAGCCTTGGTTACTCTTGCCCACACCATTAGGATCACTGGACACCCACCAAGCAAGCAGTGTTGGGGCCTCCAGGATAGTCCGAGTGTGTGACAGGGAAAGAGGGACCCCGCCCTGAAGTAGGGAGGCTGCAGTGGGCAGGAAAAATGGCAGGGACCTAACCAGAGCATCTGGCTCTCAGAGGACTTTCTCCAAGGTCCCTTGTCATTTGGTCCCCTCCAGTCTTGACATGGGAAGATGGTGGGTGATATTACTAATCCCAGGCCTATACCTCCACAGCCAAATACCTGTACATCAGTGCCCTGGTCTTTACCGTCCTTGTAGTCGCTGCTTTATCAGTATTATTTCAACCCTTGTTTCTGCAAGTCCTGCTAATCTCAGAGACCTTTTTTGAAACATTTATTTGTATTATTTTTAATTATATATATGGGGGGTGGGTATGTGAATATGAGTGCAGGTGCCCACGAAGGCCAGTAGTGTCAAATTTCTAGAGCTGGTAGTTGTGAGCCACCCCATGTGGGTGCTAGGAATCGACCTCACAGACATCTTTACAGAACATCGACTCTGCCTTCTAGTCCTGCTGTGTCCTCCCCATGAGGTTAGCCAGATAAGGGACAGGGAAACCGAGGTAGACCCCATGCTGGGCGGACAAAAACAACATGTGACTACTCAGAAAAAAACAAGACCATCCCAAACTGACCAGAGGACGACTACCTAGCCTTTTCTTCATCACAATAACATCTTCCTATCATCAGAATTGTCAGATCTGCTCCCATTAGCATAAGGACAAAAGACAAGGGGATTCTAGTAGAGAAAAAATCCCGACATCCCAGGAGTTCCCCTCCCCTCCGCTCACCCCCACCTTACCTTGTGAATAATCATCCACTTCCCCCCTAAAAGTTTAACCATAGGCCAGAATGTTATTAATCTCAGCACTGAGAGGCAGAGCAGGTGGATTTCTGTGAGTTCTTGGCCAGCCTGGTCTACATAGTTCTAGGCCAGCCAGAGCCTCTATCTTAAAAGAAAAAAAAAATTTAAGAGCCATAATTAGTTTCATCCAAAGCAGGCAGTGGTGACTCATTACTTTAATCTCAGCACTTGGGAAGCAGAGGTAGGTGGATCTCTGTATCTCTGTAAGTTCAAGGCCAGACCGGTCTACAGAGCGAGTTCCAGGACAGCCAGGGCTTCACACAGAAACTCTATCTCAAGTGGGGAGGGGCGGGGGGGGGGGGAGAAACTATCCAAAATCCCAGTGGTGAAACCATCCGGAAACACTCTCCTGACCTTTGAGTATGTCTACTGGGTCTCCTCTCTGAGTTCTGACAATGCCAAGAACCCAGAAACACTGAGCTCTCAGCAATCTGTCTTTGAGAACCCCCAGGCTTCACTCACCAGCAACATCCGCTCCATAGCTGCTGCATACCCTGAGGCCTAGACCTGGACTTCATCACAGATGTTATACTCACACATCTGTCCAGTGGGGCTTCATAAAATGCAGCTGCCTGTGAGTGTGCTATGATACCTCTTCTGTTATCCCCAGGCCGGTCCTGTGCAGAGCCCACCCTCACCCTGTAAAGGGAGCAGGACCCACCCTCATCAGGAGGGGAGGAGGGAGGGCTCATCCTCAGGATTCAGGTTTCTGACCTCCTGCTCTGGGCAGACAGACCACAGCGAAAGTTCCTGGAGCACTGGGCTAATTTAAGACACTATGTCTAAAATCACTCCACTCTGGGCGACCCTGACTCTTGTGGAACAAGAACAGTGCTGGTCCTGAGAGATGGATGGATCCTGGCACCTTTAGAAACAGTTGACAAAGTCCTGGTCCTTGCCCATCCACCTCTAATTCCATCTTCCACAATGGTTTCTGCCCACTCTTCTACGGGGCTGGTTGTATAGATATCCAGAAACAGGTTGGCAGGGCGGAGCCCTCCACTCTGGGTCCACTGCAGAAGCCAAATATCTGTGACCCCTTGGTGATAGATAGGACAGACCTGAGATCTCAGGAATAAATCCCTGAACCTGAGCAGTTGCTCTCCGTCATGGTGGAGGAAGTGCCCTGGGCCCAGGAATGTTCCTAGCCCTTTGGGGACCCAGGGTATTGGGTACGACTTGTTTTCCCAAATGTCTGTGCAATGAGCACATGGTTCTCAGGTTCTATTTGACTCCTTTCCAGAGACGGTAACCCTCAGTCTGGACTCACAGCCTGTCCTAAGTCTTCCAGCTGAACCACCACCCAACTCCCATCACCCCTTTCGGCCATGTATCCATGGGAAGGAAAGACGTCCCTCACCCTGGAAGACTCTCACCCGCTTTGAGTCAAGAATTCCAACCTAACATTTTCTGAAGACTTCTCTCCTTTTGCAACTGTATTTTTAGTTTTAGCTTTTCAAGACAGGGTTTCTCTCTATAGCCTTGGCTGTCCTGGAACTGGCTCTGTAGACGAGGATGGCCTTGAATTCAGAGAGATCCGCCTGCTTCTGCCTCCTGAGTACTAGATTGAAGGAGTGTGCCACCACCGCCTGGCTTCTCCTTCCGACCGTGAAGCTGTCATTTTCTAGGGACTCTCTCCAGAAAGCCCATGTGCAATGCTGGGGCTCCTGGTTTACCTCGTCAGGGTGCGGCTCATCCAAAGTACCTCAGTCACTGGATAGCCTCAGTCACCGAAATGAGGACTAGAGGAGGGAAGAGTCCCTTAGAAACCGTTAAGCAATTGAAACTCCAAAAACTTCCAAACCCCACATACACTCGCCATTCAAACACTTAGCAATGACCCTCAGAAGCCCACACACCTACTCTTGGGCACCCTCCTATTTTGATTGAACGCCAACTTCTTCCTACTGGTTTGTGAAATTCTCTTTTGAGTTAAAGCCATGTTGAAATCTCCAGCCACAGCTGGTCTCTTCTCAGCTGCTCCTCTTTACTTCCTATTCAAAACCATACTTCCTGTAAAAAGACTTGCTGAAACCACACAACGCCTTACTCCCGATACTCCGGGAGTTTTCGGATACATTCAAATCATCATGGTGGTTAGGGAAGCAAAGAGCTACTGGATAGGACCAAGTCCCACGGGCGGGCACTGGAAGCCCAGCCTGATCCCCAGGGGCCAGGCTTGGGTAAGCAGAAAGGGGTACCCTTTAGAAGGAACTCCTGAGAGGCTATGTAACCTGTTAGTAGAGTGCCAAGGTAGACAGCATCACCTCCGGGCGAAGTGGAAATATAGGAGCTGTGACCCATGCAGAAGTCAGTCGTTTGGACCTCCCTACTGTTGAGAGGCCACGAGAGGCATTCTTGAGTCCCCACCCACCCTAGGACCCTGTAGATAGATACCTGAATGCCGTGTGTGGGACAAGGAAAAAGTGAAGGGTAACTAAACTCCTCAGCGGTACCCAACTAGCTGTGTGCAGGTCTGCCCAAGGAGTCTGAAGCCATATCCAAGAGGCCACCATGGAATGAGGATACTTGCTAGAGCTTTCTTTCCCTTAAGGCAAAGGACTCTGAGTGTCTTTCACTCCTGAAGCCTCCTCTGCTCAGGGTGCTGCATCCTTCCTGGGCACTCGGGGCATGGTGTCAGAGTTGGATGATACTCAGATCCCCTTTGCCTGGAATAGCCAAAAACCCACACAGGGTGCTAGTCAGCTGCTGCTGCCCGTGTCCAGGCAGCAGAAGCCGGTCAAGTCAAGGACATTCTGCTCTCCTGAGACAGGAAGGATGCAGGTGAGCTCCTTACAGAACCAGAGAACAGAAGAGTCACAGCCAGAGTTGTCACTGTGTGCACTTTATTGAAGCCACTTTGGACAGATGGATGAGGGGAACAGGCATATGCGTAGTAGGGTGAACAGAGGGTCAAGGCCTCAGCCTGGGTGGGCAGCTGGGGACTGTGGAGCAGACAGGGCAGGACTAGAATCCAGAATGTGGCATTCTTTGTGAAATGGCTTGAAAGACTGCCACAGAGGTGGTGGAAATGATAATGATGCAGATAATGACCATTAGGATGCTGAAGATCAGGGAGCTGATATTCAGGCACTTGGCAGTGGAGGCGTAGGCCTGGGCTCCAATCACATCACCCACCATCTTCCTGTCCCTGGACTGAAGGAAACCAGATGGTAAGGGTCCCTGGAGCTGGCCAGCTGAGAGGCAGGTGCTCTGACTCAATTCCCCCATGTCCTCCCTGCTCACGCCAGCCTCATTCACTCCCTTAGGCAAGGGACCCTCCTCTCTTTTCACACACACAGACTCAAACTACACAGGAGGCCCCAACAACGGCCGCACACCCCATTTTCCACACAGCTTACGGCCCCAGTCTGCAGGGTGAAGGGGCATTCCAGGAATGGGGTGGGGAAAGTCTGGCCCCAGAATCTCCAGGCAGCCTCATCCTATCGGACTATTGGAAAGTCTCCAAGACAGACAGACACACAAACAGGAAAAGTGCACACCAACTTACTCTCTTACACAAAGGGTCCCCCCCCACACACACACACCTAGGTGTCATCTGAGTAGATGGAGCTTCAGGCTCCCACACACCTGCTTACACTACCACCCCCACATCCTCCACACTCACCTTCACAGAGTAGGCATAGGCAATGAAACCCAGGCAGCAGAAGTTCAAGAAGAGTGCGTTGAAGAGGGACCAGACCACATGGTCAGGCACAGAGACCTCTCTGGGCATGTTGATCACGGTGGTCCTCACCACAGCTGAGCTGTGGGGTTCCCCCAGCTCAGTCACCCCATACTCCTCTTTGATTGTCTCATAGCTTGGGGGAAGTCCGGCATTGGTGGGCAAGAAGGCTTGGGAGTTATGGCTCATGGTAGTGACTCGAACAGTCGCTCCGTCGGGAGGATGGCTGCTGCTACCCTGGTTCTGTAGGTCCGCCCTTTCTCTAGTCGTTTCCTTTTCCTGTTGGTGGGTTTGTCTCTAGAAGGCCTTACTGTAGGGAATTGGCTGGGGACTGAAAGGGGCGGCACTAAGGCCTGAGGATCAAATTACTTCAGGGCTGGATGGCTGTTAAGGTACAGAGCCAGGCAAACTTCCTGGGGGTTAAGACTTGCCCCAGGGCCAAACCTTGCCCCAAGGCCTCCACCTCCTTCTCAGAGTAGGAGTACTGGAACTTTCCCCCAGGTCTGCAAGACTCCCCAGTCCCGAATAACAGTGGCAGCACTTCCCTGTGCCTGGTGAGAGCCACAGCCAAACCAAACAGTCCTCTGCTCTCACGCCCCTTGAACATCCACGAGGGCCTCCTCTAATGAAATCCATGCCTCCCCTGCCCCCCAAGATAATCTGTTGCAGGGCTTGGGGAGAGCTGCAACTCAAAGTTTCTTTGGCGGACAGTGGAGGAGGGAGGAGCCATCCAGCCCAAGGCCTGGATGCTCCTGGCTAGCTGGAGAAGGAAAATTCCAGTCACTTGGCTGCAGCCTGGGAAGTTATGGAAGACAGATGTTTCTCTGATAGTTGCAAAGGGAAGCCTGAAGAAGAACGGCCGCACAGGGAACTCCGAATCTATCTTGGGGGAGGAAGTGAGGAAGCAGAGTGACTGAAATCAAGGTAAATTCCTTTGCGGTGAAGGACACAACAAATCATTTGCCACTTTAACCTATTCAGGAACTTGACGTTTTTTTTCTCCAAGTCTCATCCTGCAGGGCAGGATGGATGAAGGAGGGGACCGATCAACCTAACTCCAGAGCCCCTGTTCACCTCTGGATGTGCAACCTTCACCCCAGGGCCCCAATACCCCAACAGGGCACACGTCTGTGATCCCAGCACTTGCAAGATGTGTAGGCAGGAGAATCCATTCAATGTCATCCTCAGCTACATAGTGAGTTTAAAACCAGCCTCAAAAAAAAAAAAAAAAAAATCTTGTCTCAAATAAATAAATAAATAAATAGTAAGTAAAATTTAAAAATAAACAAAGGGGGGGAATAACGTTTCTTCTAAAAGGTGTGCAATAACCAACAGGCTCCATGTTCTTGGGATCAAGAAAATGTAGATCAAAGCCCCAATGGCACACTGCTTGTACCCATTAGGTGTGTTAGGGAAAAGCAGATGACCATGTGTTTTAGAAGCAAAGAAACCAGAACTATGATGCTGCAGGCTTTGCAGGCAGTGGGCAGATCTCAGCTACCACCCAGCATCCCACTTCTGTGTCTGTCAGAATGAAAACATGTCTGTGTAGCCTATAAACCTATATCCCATATCTACAGCAGCATTCACGATGACAGGCAACAGGAACAAATTAAATGTCTGTCAACTGACAAATGGGACAAATGGGCAAATCCAGAAAACATCATTAGGCCACAAAAAGAACGCCTTGATATATGCCGTCATGGGTGAGCCTTGGAAACAGACATAGGTGAGAGGTTCCCAGGGACTAGAGGAGACAGAGAATGGCGTGTGTGTTTGTGTGTGTGTGTGTGTGTGTGTGTGCGCGCGCGCTAAAAATATTTCTAGGGGAAAAGTCAGAGATGGAAGTTTCTAAGGCTCAGCTCTGGTTCCCAGTGAGTCCTGTGCATGTCTTCTTTTTCATGTCTCCGACTGTGGTGTTTTGAATGAGAGTGGCCCCCATAGGTTCGTGTGTTTGGATGTTTGGTTCCTAGTTAGTGGAACTATTTGGGAAGGATTCAGAAGTGTGGCCTTGTTGGAGAGATGTGTCACTGGGGATGGGTTTTGGGGTTTCAAAAGCCCATGGTAGGCCCTGTATCTGTCTGTCTCTCTGTCTCTCTGTCTCTCTCTGCTGACTGTGGATCAGGATATAAAGCTCTCAGTTACTGCTCCAGCACTATGTCTGTCTACTTCCTGCCATGATGGTCATGGACTAACCCTGTGAAACTGTAAGCAAGTCCCCAATTAAATGTTTTCTTTTATAAGAGTTGCCTTGGCCATGGTGTCTCTTCACAGCAGTAGAACAGTAACTAATATACTGATCTTTTCCAAATGCAATCCAAAGAAGCCTAATTTAGCCAGGATCTCTCCCACCTTCATTAAGGAATTCAAAAGTCTCCCTGTAGCATTTGACCTAACCTAGAAAGGTATCCATATCATTCTAACCATTAGGAAAAGTTCTGCATCTGGATTTTAGCACCATCTTTGAACTGATGAGGCTCGCACTCAGAATTCAGTTATAGCCAGACTAGCTTCCATTGCAGGGCTTGATGGAGAACTTTGTAGGTCATATCAGAACACTTAGAGGAGAGGGTGGGGGAAGGACCCACTGGAACTATATAATTACCTTTTTATTAGAGATAATACCTCTAAAAGTGAGGTAATCACATAAAAGGGGTTTAAAAAACCCCATTAACTATGAAAAGTCATAGAAGATAAAATAAATGGCTTCTGAGAACCCTGATCTCTTTTGAGCTGAAACCATGGGCAAGTATGTTAATCTGGATATTGAGAGTCAGAAAAGCCAAGCCATCCTGGTTGTCCAGATATTGGACAAAAACTAGACCAAGAGTGCCCAGTTCCATTCTGCACTTTAAGCTCTCAACTCGGGGGCCTTCCGCTGGGTCTCAGAAAACAGAATCAATAAGTACCAGGCACTCAGCAAACTTCAGAACTAACCATAAAACTTTACCAAACTTTTAATCCTACTGCCTCTGCCAGATCGCAACACCAAGGAGTCTCTATAATACTCCAGTGTATAAAACAAGCAATGCTTTACCTGTAGTGCCTGGTCAGACCTCTAAGATGCCACCCTTTCCCAGCCTGAGGCTACGCGGCCCACAAGTGGGAGAGTTTCATGGTGGTAAGAGACAAGCTGTGAGGGCTTGCTGCAGGGAGACTCAGGTCACAGAATCTGAGCTACTTCCCCATAACTAATTCCAAGTCAGCCCCCAAAGCAGAACTCATTGTCCTGACTAAGGCTCTCCAGCTGGGGGCAGGAGTAACTTAAAATCTACAGCTTGTGCTTTCCACATGACCTATGTCCTGGCAGCAGCAATCTGGAGAGGATGGGCTGGTTAAAGATGCCCTGAGATGCTGGCCCTAATATTCATCATCTTGACTCCAACATAGGTGATTATCATACACTACAAGACCAATTTTAAAAACAAAACCAGGAGCCGGGTTGTGGTGGTGCAAACCTTTAATCCTAGCATTCAGGAGGCAGAGACAGGTAGTTCTATAAGTTCAAGGCCAGCCTGGTCTACAGAGCAAGTTCCAGAACAGCCAGGACTACACCGAGAAATCCTGTCTCAAAAAATCAAAAAACAAACAAACAAACAACAACAAAAAAAACCCCAGGAATATTCTGTCAGTTTTCTTGCTTGAACAGGTTGAACAGGAAGCTAGGCTAATGTTCAAGACTACTTACCTTCCAAAGCCACTCCCAAGTCCAAAGTATACTCCTCAGGAAACCCAATAGACTTTAGATTATATTAGGGCTTTTCAAACAGCCCAGAGGGGTACTTTCAAAGCACCCCCAAAACAGCTATTGTTCCTTGTCTCCTTCCAATATCCAGAGAGGCTTGGCTTATGAAAGAAACCAATCACAGGCTATAACTTAAGCCAAGGACAAAAACAGAGCAGAATTAAAGTAGCAAGAAAGAGTTTTTAGAAGCTAAGAGTTTAAACCTTCTTGGAAAAGCTACCCAGGAGCTGTCCTAGCCAAGTCTGGACTCTATTTTGTTAAAGACACTCTAGTATTTTGACATTTACTCTGGTTTTTGAGGAAATTACACTTTTTCTCTACATCTCCGTGCTGGCTAGTTTTTATATCAATCCCAGCACTCGGGAGGCAGAGCCAGGCAGATCTCTGTGAGTTCGGGGCCAGCCAAGTGAGTTCCAGGAAAGGCGCAAAGCTACACAGAGAAACCCTGCCACAAAAAAAAAAAAAAAAAAAAAAAAAAGAAAGAAAGAAAGAAAAAAGAAAAAGAAAAGAAAAGAAAGAACCTCTTTCCCCACCAAGTCGCTTTTGGTTGTGGTTTTTACTGCAGCAATGAGACTCTAACTAAGACAATCTTTAACATATAGAATCATGATTATTTGGGAAAAAAAAAATCCCAAATATCTCAAGGTGATACTGTGAAAGTATTCAGCCCAGCAAAGGTAAAGAACACATTTTTCCAGAGAAATGCGAGGTAAAGGAACACAAGCAACATCACTGTGGGCAGGCCCCTGGCACAATGCCAACACCCACATTTCCTGGAGGAAAGTTGAATGCTGTTGAGTCTCCAGTCTGTATGAGCTATAAGATCTCTGAAAGGCTATTGTGAGAAACAATGATCATCATTTCAAAACAAGAACACTGAAGCTCAGTGTGGTGGCGCATTCCTTTAATCCCAGCGCTTGGGAGGCAGAGGCAAGCGGATCTCTGTGAGTTCGAAGCCAGCCTGGCCTACCTGGTGTGTTCCAGGACAATCAGAGCTATAGAGAGACCCTGTATTTGTTTGTTGGTTTGTTTTTCGAACAGGGTTTCTCTGTGTGGCTCTGGCTGTCCTGGAACTCATTCTGTAGATAAAGCTGACCTTGGACTCAGATCTGCCTGCCTCTGCCTCCTGAGTGCTGGGATTAAAGGCCTGGACTACCACTGCCTGGCTTGCAAGCTTTTATTGGGGTGCACCCAAGGACTGGCCAGTGACTGCCTCCTAAATTGGATTAAAGAGAGAAGCCCCGAATCCATTTACTGAATCCCTTTTAAGGAGTAAAATCATGAGTAGTTGCAAAGCAGGTTTACAGAAGAGAGACAGTGGGGGCAATAGGAAATGCAAAAGAATCTCAAAAAATATCATGTGGTCACCATGTGATTGGGGGGTTAGTCAGGGAGGGTCAGGGTAGTCTCAAAAACAAGTCAAGGTCATGGGTTGAGGAAGGTCAGCCTCCAGGAAACAGACTTAAAAACAGCAACTAGCTCTTAAAGCAAATATACTTATTTTTAGCAAAGCAGCATAATGGCTCCTGCCTTCAAAATGGAGTCAGGCATGTTTCTCAGGACATTTGTCTTTTTGTCAACGAAAAGTCTGTGTGGGTTCTTCTTTACATTTTGTGTCCTGTTTTATTTATTTAATTAATTTATTTATTTATTTTGAGACAGCGTTTCTCTGTGTAGCTTTGGAGCCTTCCCTAGAACTCACTCTGTAGCCCAGGCTGGCCTTGAACTCACAGAGATCCGCCTGCCTCTGCCTCCCGAGTGCTGGGATTAAAGGTGTGCACCACCACCGCCGAGCTATTCATTTAATTTATATATAGACAGGGTCTCACTGTGTAGTCCTGGCTGGCCTTAAACTCATGGAGATTCACTTGCTTCTGCCTCCTGAGTGCTGGTGTTATGCCCAGATCTCGGGGGGTGGGGGTGGGGGTGGGGGGACAGGATGGGACGGGACAAAAGACCATCACGGAGACTGAATCCTGTATGTAAAAGCAAAGAATCTTTATTTTCAAGCTCAGAGCTTGGGATCTTTGTCTGACGCAGCAGTGAGGGCATAGAGCCCAGAGCCCAGGCAGGGTGGAGCTTTTAATCATAGCAAAGGTTAGGGTGAGGGGATTTCCAGAGTTCAGGACCCTGTTGGCTGACATTTGTCTAGGGGTATAGGGAATGTTTGGAATATCAGGTATTTCTTTTTCCAGGATCCAGGTGTTGCCTGCCAGAAGCTGTGTCTGGTTTTTTCCCCCTTAGATGCTTCATCAGTTTCCCTCTGTGCCTCTAATAATAATATATTCAAATTTCTAATTAACTACTCTGCTAATGAAAGACCCCCGCTCCATTACGAGGACATGGGACGTTGGGCCGATGAAATGCTCCCCCCCCCCCAATAACTTAGCCTAAGAAACGCCATTCTGAAGGAATCAGAAAAACAGGAGTTCACAGCCGTAGCCAGCCACCCGGCCTTGAGAGAGATAACTATGGCCAGCCATCCAGCCTTGGGAGAGAGATAACTGTGGTCGGCGGCCTTGGGAGAAAAACAGTTGAGTCAAATCAGGATATTTTATGGCTGGCCCCTGGCCTTGAGGAATAAGCGGCTGGGCTGGAAAAACACCCACTATACCCTGAGCACGGCCAAGTCAGCCACACACATACGACCCCAAGTTCACCCTGGCCTTCTTTGAAACAACCAATAGGGACCCTGTAACTATGCTTCTCGCTTCTGTAACCACGCCTTTGCCCCTGGAATCCCATAAAAAGTCCCCTTTGCCCTAGGAAAGCGCGCAAGTCCTCCAAGAGACTTCGCCCCAGGTACCTGGTCTAAATAAACCCTCTTGCTTTTGCATCTGATCTGTGGTTTCGGTGTGTTCCTTGGGTTTGGGGTCTCTCCTGAAGGAAGATCTCCCCTGGGGGTTCTTTCACTAACTGTTACAGGACCACCATCAGCCATAGAGCCAGAGGCCCAAGGACCATCGAATATACCCAGTTGATAAGAAACAGTAACATGCTAAAGGTATTCACACCCTCAGACTCAAAAGGGTCTGGACTCTACAAAAACAGACTTTAATATAACAGTTTATGACTGTTAAATGCCCTCAGCAATCAATCACCTGTGTCTTCTGGATGCTGAAGTGATACCGCAATAATGAAAGAAAACAGGTACCTTAGTTTGTCTCAGTTGAAGATAGGAAGATGTTCCAGATAGTTGTCCCAGCCAGCAGGATCTTCAGCAGAGACCCTAGAAGGGGGAATGGCAAATGAAAGGGACAAGAGACACAAAGAATTGACAGCAAGACAGTATTCTGATGAAGCTGAAAAATTTTATTTTTCTCAGGTGGGTTTTATAGTAAGCAGGAAACTTTCTTTGGGAAAAGATCAGGGGACTGTTGAGTTGCCAGTCAACCCAACCAAGCAACCTAACCACAAAACATTGTTACTAATGGTCACTGTAACAGAAAGATAAGGAAATGTTAAGTTATTTTCTAATAACTCAGGACTTGTCCAGGCATGTCAAAAGTTTCTGGTTAGTGGCTCACTACTGGACAACAGAAACTTAACTCAGGCAGGTAATATGGCATGGCTCTTAAAATTGATCTATCTATCTATCTATCTATCTATCTATCTGTCTATGTATTCATCCATCCATATATATATATGACTCCATAACTTTAACACTAACCAATAAAATTTTGATAGCAGAGTACTAACCACTATAGTATCATAGCTACCAGCTCAGGATTTTAAATTTCCTTTAGTTGCTTCTTAATATGTCTAAAATTTGTGTCCTTCATAAACTTAAAAATTCTTCTGAGCTCCAGAGAGTCATCTTGGACCCACCCAGATAGGTCAGATCCACTTCAGCTTGTCAGGTCCAAGCTGTCAGATCCAAGCAGTGCTGGACGATTCCACAGGGCTCAAAACAACAGCAAAGACAATCAGCTACTCAAGAAAAGCCCCTCCCTCCCCACACTCCAAATAAATGAACCGATGCCCACCAAGTCAGCTGGAAGCAGTTTTGAGAGACACAGAGCCCCCGTTCCCGTTCACCCGCCACCCCAACCCCTTACTTTTTAAAATAACAAAAAGGGTGAAATGTTATATTCCTAGCCACTTCTGGAGTCACATGACTGCTCATGCACTGTCAGCAGTCAGGCAAAATGCTTAGTCACCCCAGGGCCTTACGTCCTACATAATCCTACATAATCTGTGCATGGCGTGGTCACGTAATCTATGCACATTTGTGGCGTAGCTACATAAACCCATTTATGCATGCTTGAGGTGACCTATAAAAGCAGGTTCTACCTGGTACCCACTCTTTCCCTCTCACCAGAGGTAGTATGCATCTCTCTCTCTCTCTCTCTCTCTCTCTCTCTCTCTCTCTCTCTCTTCCCCACCTCCCCACCTTTCTTTTCCATAGGCCTACCCACCTCCACCCTTTCCTAATAAAAACTATCATAGTGGGTTCCGTTGTAGTCATGGCAGTTGTGTGGTCAAGCTGTTTTGGATCCCCCTGACACACTGGGTTTAAAGCCATGCACTCCATTCCCAGCTAGCTTGTTTATTTATTTTTTAAGATTTGTTGATTTTTATTTTCTGTGTGTGAGTATTTTGCCTAAGTCTACGCACCACATGTGTGCCTGGTGCTCAGAGGCCAGAGGAGAGTGCCGGATTTCCTGGAACCAGAGTTACAGATGACTCTGAGCTGTCATGTGAGTGCTGGGAATTAAACCTGGTCCTTCTCAAGAGCAGCAAGGGCTCTTAATCCCTGAGCCATCTCTCCAGCCCACAGCCTGTTTATTTTAATGCTTATCAGATGCATGGCCTTGCAGGGAAGCCTGGCTGTCAGTAGTTGTCTATTCTAAACTAGATGGTATACATGGGTTAACAGTGGAGTTTGGACCTTTTGGGAGAGACTAGTTAGACTAGCAAGCATTAGTCAGTGTTTTTTGTAGCCGGGCCTAAGATGGCTTGAAGCACCTTTGGAAATGAACTACCAGATTTGATTTCTAAGTCTGTTAGTCCTCTCTAGCTTTCAAGAAGATTGAGGAGTTTAGGTAGTATGGAGATAAAGCTTAATTTTGAGCCAGGCAGTGGTGGCACCCGCCTTTAATCCCAGAACTCAGGAGGCAGAAACAGATGCCATGTGGGAGCTGGGAATTGAACCCAGGTCCTCTGGAAGAGCAGCCAGTGCTCTTAACCACTGACCCATCTCTCCAGTCCCATAAAATCTTGAATTTATAGAATTTATAGATTTATTTATTTAAAGTTGGCCCTTGGTGTTCTTTTTTAAAGACTTGTTTTTATTCTATTTATTTATGTTTGTGTATTGAAGGCACCAGGCAAAAAGCTCCTTTGGCCTGAGTACTGCCATTTTGACTTCAGACTCCATTTTATCTGCAGGGTGAAATAAAGTTCATGTTCCCAAGCCCTAGGGGAGCTGAAACTTTCCACTCACTGACTAACCTCCTCCCTAAACCCTAAACCATAGAATAGCAGTCATGTGTCTTTAGTTCTCTAGAAACATTATGGCTGTTCCTAACCACAGAAGGAAGAGATGCATCTGATTGGTTGGACTGAAGGCTTGCGTTTGTATACGGGTTGACAATGATGGAACATTCAAGGAAGCCCCTAACCTCTAAATCCCGATTGGTGAAAATTGTAACTTGGCAAGAAAAGTTTGTGAATTTTATGCTTATAAACCCCTGCTCAGGGCTGTCCAGAGAAACAAGGCTCCTGAGTCCCTGTCCTGCAGCCCTGACCCAACAGTGACCCGCTTACGTGGTGAATTATTAAAATCTTTGGGAACCCATAAGTGTTGTCTCTCTCCTTCCTAATGGCACATAATAGGTTAGGTTTAATAGTCTACCTGTGTGAATATATGTACTTATGTGTGTATGGGTGTGTGCACAAGTACCAGAAGATAGCAATGGCCATCTTCCTCCATAGCTCTGCCTGTTCCTCGGAAGGAGGCTTTGTCTTGATTGTTGAGCTTGTGTCTCAGCTAGTTTGGAAACCAGAAAGCCACAGCAATCCTCTTGCCTCAACCCCCTCCCCACAGTGCTGAGGTTACAAGCATTTGTAGGGACAGCCCAGCTTGTTTAATGAGTGCTGGGATCTCAACTGCGACCTCATGACTGCACAAGAAGACTCATTGTTATTTATTTACCAGGTGTGAGAAAACACGAGGTACAATGGAACCCACCATAAGAGTTTTTATGCCGGGCGGTGGTGGCTTACACCTTTAATCCCAGCACTCGGGAGGCAGAGCCAGGCGGATCTCTGTACACCTTAAATGCCAGCCCTTATACTCTTGTCTGTGGGGTCAGAGCCCTCTCTCCAGATGCTCAAGTTTGACCCTAATGTCGAGGAATCTCTGAGAAAAAATAGAAAAAGAAAAAGAAAAAGAAAGGATCATAAGGAGCTGTCTGCCCTCTGGGCTCTCAGGATCTAGATTAGTATACTGTAAGAGGGCCTTTGTAACGCTCTAGAAATTGAGACGGATTCCGTTGTCTATCCTGAACTATGTCTTGAAGCTTTTCATAGTTTACTGGTTTGAGGGCAGCATTACAAAGACTTGTTAGGAGGCAGATTGTAAATTGATCCCCAGCCAGGGAGCCACCTGGGGTGTTATAATCCCACCATGGATCCTGATCGATCAATCGATCGATCGATGGATCGGGGACCGCCTCAGCTCTGGGAGGATGTGCTGCGTTAGTCTGATGGACCGCATCTGCATGTATCCTAGCTGGTTCTCAGACTCGCCTGCACCCCTCAGGAAGTAGGTTGTTAGTGAGGATCATGTATATATCATGAAGGTGAGACTATAGGATTGAGTGATATATTGGAATTGTTTAAAAAAGGAGGTAGAGTTGGATGTTAAGAACTCAGTTTCTTTTCTGCCAGTGAGAAAGGGACATGAACCTTAACCAGTCCACCCACCCTGGCTACCTCTTGCAAAGGGTTGGTTTGACTCGGGTGGGGTTCCTTAGCAGCTCTAGAATGCGGGACAGAGGAGTAAAGGTGGGAGCCAGAGCCAGGCAGTTGGAGTGGCTCAGTACTGGAGAGGAGGAAGGAGCTGGAGAGCCGAAGGAACAGTCGCTGGAGGAGAAGGAATGGGAGGTGGGAAAGCCGGGGGTTCACTAGCAGGGTCCAGAGTAGTAGTGAGAGGGTTTTCCGGTTCAGGTTGCATAGCCAGGAGCATGTGGGCAGGTGAATAGGAATCAAGGAGAGAGGGTTTGGAGCTGAGATAGAGAAAAAAGCTTGGACATAAGGTAACTCTTTCCATTTGCCCATTCGCTGACAGAAGTTAGATAACTCCTGTAAAATATCGGGGTCCAAAGACTCATTAGGTGGCCAATTTTTATTGTTATCTAAGGGATATTTAGGCCATTTTTTTATTAAAAGATTTTTTTTTAATGGAATGTTCCAGATGTGGTGGCACACAACTTTAATCCCAACACTCGGGAGGGAGGCAGAGGCAGGCGGATCTCTGTGAGTTTGAGGCTAGCCTGGTCTATAATGTGAGTTCTAGGACAGCCAGGGCTACACAGAGAAACCCTGTCTTGGAAAACCAAAAAAAAAAAAAAAAAAAAAAAAAAAAGGAATGCTTTAAGAACTTGTGTGTCATCCTCATGTGTGTGGGGGGGGGGGGGGCTTGCTAATCTCTATATCATTCATCTTTTCTTTTGATTTGTTTGTATATGTGTGCTAAAGTGAGTACTACAACATTGTTATTTCTTCATGTGGGGTGCCTGTCTCCACATGCAAGTCAGAGAAGATTGTGAGACTTGGTTCTCTCCATCTACAGTGTGGGTCCCTGGGCCTGAAGTCAGGCGGTAGGCGTGGCAACAGACACCGGCTGTACCCACTGAGCATCTCACTAGCCCTCTTGGTTTTTAACATTGGAAGAAACAGGCCTGGAAAGTGATCAGGGCAGGGTCCCATAGTCTGTCCTTCAGGCCAGTCTTCCTTCCTTGGGACGATTATTTCCTCGGAGAACATGAAGAAAGAGAGCTCAGAAATCTCTTCAGTTAGCTAGAAATCTCCTGCTGCACTCTCCTTAGACTTCCAGCAAGATGTGTACTGTCTCCCCAAGGATTCCAGAAGTCTAGATGTTACCTCCCTGTTATGGATAACTCAGGAATAGGCTCTTTCCCGAGAACAGCCTATTTGGGCCATTTTTTTAGTGCAGAGGCAGATAAGCTTAGAAGTCTGTAAGTAGGGCATTAAGCTGAGAGGTTTGAGGGTTTCTAAAAGGCATCCCAGAGGAGATGTGGGGCTTATGGGATTGGAGGCCTTATTTCCCATGGCTGTGGGAGAGAGAAAAAATTAAAAAATAAACAAGATCCAATGGCTATAATATCTCAGACGTACCAGAGATTAAGCGAGGATGGATAATGGCACAAAGTCACTCAGTGTTCCGTCGAGGGCTGGAGTGGTAGCCCGAGGACGGGGGTCTGAGAGACAAAACAAAACGAGATCCAATGGCTATAATATCTCAGGCGGGGAACTGTTTACGCCAACTAATTAAGGAAAAACTCACCAATAGAAGTAGCCAGTATTGTGCGAAGTGATCTGTCGGCTGGGGCAGATGGAAAGTGGGCAGTTGCAGATGAACCAGCCTCAGTTCAGGAGGCAGGAGGGCCTGTTTGGTCACAGCACCAATGCTGTTTGTTTCTGTGTTATTTACCAGGTTTGAGAAAACACAAGGTACAATGGAATCCATTATAAGAGTTTTTATCAGGGAAGAGAAAGGGTATGAAAGGACCAAGCAGATGTCATAACAGGCTGTTCAGTCTTCTCTTAGATATCAGGCCTCAGTTTCAGTTTCCTGAGACTTGAGCAAGCAGTTTCTGGGAGGGCCATGAACAAAATGCATAGTCCTTGCAGTAGCTCCTTTCTGCACGTACTCTGACTGCTCAAGGTTCAGCCAGTTGTTTACCGTCTGGGACCCCTCATCAACTTAGAACTAGGTGCATGAGTCAAGGACAGAGCATAAGCTATAAGTACATAATTTTCTCATTTTCTTGGGCTCTTCAATAACTTTTATATAACATTATCTTTTTTTTATACTTCCTATCTAGGTATTTAAAAGGCAAGTAGGGGCTGGAAGTTGTGACACACACCTTTAATCCCAAATCTCTGAGTTCGAGGTTGGCCTGGTCTAAGACAGCCAGGTCCAGGACAGACAGGACTGCAGAGAGCAGCAATCTTCACCCTTCCCAATGCTACGACCCTCATGTTGTGGTGACCCCCAACCACAAATTATTTTGTTGCTACTTCATCCTATGATTTGGCTCCTGTGATGAATTGCAATACCGACATGCAGATGGCCTGAGATGACCCTGTGAAAGAGTAGTGTGGCCCCTAAGGGGGTCGCAACCCACAGGCTGAGAATTGCTGACATAGAGAGACCCTGTCTCAAAAAATATAAAGTCGGGCTGGAGAGATGGCTCAGTGGTTAAGAGCACTAACTGTTCTTCCAGAGGGCCCGGGTTCAATTCCCAGCACCACATGGCCATAACTGTCTGTAACTCCAAGATCTGACACCCTCACACAGACATACATGCAGGCAAAACACCAATGCAAGTAAAATAAAAATAAATAAATTTTTTTTTTTAAAAAAAAAGTTGCTTCAGTGTGGTGGTGCAGCCGGTCATGTCCCGTGCGTGGTCACTCCACAAAGATGCCTGAGGAAACCCAGACCCAAGACCAACCCATGGAGGAGGAGAAGGAGGAGGTCGAGACTTTCAGGCAGAAATCGCCCAGTTGATGTCCTTGATCATCAATACTTTCTATTCAAACAAAGAGATCTTTCTGAGGGAGCTGATTTCAAATTCATCAGGTGCTCTGGACAAGATCAGATACGAGAGTCTGACAGACCCTAGTAAACTAGACTCTGGGAAGGAGCTGCACATTAATCTTATTCCCAACAAACAAGATGGAACCCTTACTATTGTGGATACAGGAATTGGAATGACCAAGGCTGACCTGATCAATAACCTTGGTACTATTGCCAAGTCTGGTACCAAAGCCTTTATGGAGGCTTTGCAGGCTAGTGCAGATATCTCTATGATTGGCCAGTTTGGTGTTGGTTTTTACTCTGCATATTTGGTTGCTGAGAAAGTGACTGTGATCACCAAACATGATGATGAGCAGTATGCCTGGGAATCCTCAGCAGGGGGCTCATTCACAGTGAGGACTGACACAGGTGAACCAATGGGCCGTGGAACAAAGGTTATCTTACACCTGAAAGAAGACCAAACCGAGTATTTGGAGGAACGGAGAATAAAGGAGATTGTGAAGAAACATTCTCAGTTTATTGGCTGTAGCTAGAGTTTTCCTGCCTTGCCCACAGTTAGGACAAATCTCTGTCACCCGCCAGTCCCACAGCCGCTCAGACCCAGCCAAGTAAACACAGAGACTTATATTGCATACAAACTGTATGGCCGTGGCAGGCTTCTTGCTAACTGTTCTTATAGCTTAAATTAATCCATTTCCATAAATCTATACCTTGCCACGTGGCTGGTGGCTTGCTGGCGTCTTCACATGCTGCTGGTCATGGCGGCGGCTGCAGTGTCTCTCTGACTCAGCCTTCCACTTCCCAGAATTCTCCTCTCTCCTTGTCCCACCTACTTCCTGCCCTGCCACTGGCCAATCAGTGTTTTATTTATTGACCAATCAGAGCAATTTGACATACAGACCGTCCCACAGCACTTCCCCTTTCTTTTTTTTTAAAAGGAAGGTTTTAACTTTTACACACCTCCAAAGTCAGGTTGGTATATTTGGGAATTTGGGCGTAGCTTCTCTTACTACTTCCTGCTGGAGGGGGGCGCTGTATTTTATGGGGACACAAAGAAAATTTTAGGATCATGGAGTAGTCCGTGAGACTGTATCGTCTGAGCCAGTTGCCTTGAAATGATTCTGGATGTTGGATCATCTGGGCCATGGTGTCATCGGAGATCTTTCAGGTGGTCTTGGCTGGTCAAACCTGATGTATCTTAATCTGGAACAAATCCATAGCCTCTGGCTTTCTGTAGAAACAAAAGCAGAGCCTCTTTTCCAAAGCAACATATCCTTACATCCACATTTTGAAGTCAAGGTACCTTTAAAATATACATTTTGGCATAACTCAACAGCTTTTGTAATCAAATGTTTTTCTTCAGTTACAAATATCAAAGAGAACATAATCCAGATTCTCTGTGTGGTAGCCATCTTTACATGGCTTATTTTTTATATTACCTTGAGCCTATTGCTTAAACTGCAGCCTTTTAAGCCTGAAACGGCGCTGTGGCTGCTGGCTCCGCCCACTTCAGCTTCCCAACATGGCGGTGGTATGTTTTCCGCCAGCTCTGGGAGCCATCCTGGGTCTATGCTTTTATCCAAGCAATGTGTAGCCCAGAAACCTCTTTTTGTTTTGTACTAGCAAAGGCTAAATCCACCATGCAGCTTAATGTGCCACCTGCAGAGGCCTCATTCCCGCCATACTGCAGATCAAGCTCGCATGCTAGGAACCCGCCAGTAACTCAAACCGGCAGCTGCCGCTCCTTTGAGAGAGACGATTAGGAAGCTGTTTTTAGCTCCATTTTAGAATCTTTTCTCAGGTTTTAGGTAGAAGCTCTTGCCCCACGTTGGGCGCCATTTGTAGCTAGAGTTTTCCTGCCTTGCCCACAGTTAGGACAAATCTCTGTCACCCGCCAGTCCCACAGCCGCTCAGACCCAGCCAAGTAAACACAGAGACTTATATTGCTTACAAACTGTATGGCCGTGGCAGGCTTCTTGCTAACTGTTCTTATAGCTTAAATTAATCCATTTCCATAAATCTATACCTTGCCACGTGGCTGGTGGCTTGCTGGCGTCTTCACATGCTGCTGGTCATGGCGGCGGCTGCAGTGTCTCTCTGACTCAGCCTTCCACTTCCCAGAATTCTCCTCTCTCCTTGTCCCACCTACTTCCTGCCCTGCCACTGGCCAATCAGTGTTTTATTTATTGACCAATCAGAGCAATTTGACATACAGACCGTCCCACAGCAATTGGCTATCCCATTACTCTCTTCGTGGAGAAGGAACGTGATAAGGAAGTCAGTGATGATGAAGCTGAAGAAAAAGAAGATAAAGAGGAAGAGAAAGAAAAAGAAGAAAAGGAGTTGGAGGACAAGCCTGAAATAGAAGATGTTGGTTCTGATGAAGAAGAAGAAAAGAAAGATGGTGACAAGAAGAAGATAAGAGAAAAGTACATTGATCAAGAAGAACTCAACAAAACAAAGCCTATTTGGACCAGAAATTCTGATGACATTACTAATGAAGAATATGGAGGCGTCCCGCGTGGCCAGGATCCGTGACGTTACATGGCCATGTAAGCGCGCAATGTGACCATGTGATCTACGCACACGCATGGAGTAGTGACGTGACCTGGCCACGCCCCCAGCCGGTTTTAAAGTGGAGCGCCATGCTTCCCAGTTCCTCTTCTTCTCCACGCATGTGTCTCTCCCACAGGCCTGCGCACTCTGTCCCTTTAACTCTAATAAACTCTATAAGCAGATTCTGTCGTGTTTCGTGACATTTCCTTGCAGGGTAAGAACACAACGCAGTTAAATAACTAACAATTTTACTTAAGACAAACTTATTTTATCATATAAAAATTCATCTTATCATGAGACAGCAGCATAATAAGCAAATTTACACTTTACTAAAAGAACTGAACCTAAGTCACACCCATAGCACTCATTTTGTGCTGGGCACCCAGCTCACTACCTACTAACCATTTGTCTCTGACTCAAGTTTCTGGAAAATAGGTTCCCAGCAACCCTGACTCCCACCCAGAAATGTGCAGCCGAGACCATCTACTTTGTTAAGGTATGACTAACTGCTGGTTTGGCTTCTGTAACCAGCTTATGCAAATATTCAAGGACTGTGTTAAGGTCCTTCCGGCTCTTTGGCTCCTCCTGTAGCTTCCTTGTGCAGATATTCAAGGACATCTCGCGGTCTTCACCTTTAAAAGCTCTCTTTCACTAGCCTCCGGGCAGTGCATCTCTGATTTGGTTAGAGACTGGGACCCTGCTAGCAGCTTTAATAAATTTGGATAATTAAAGTCTGAATTGAGTCTGAGGGTCTTTCTTTTCCTGGTGGTCTTGAACTCTATAACAATGTAATAATTACTTGTCCACATGTTGTGAAACTGTAAAGTTATCGTCTGTCATTGGTTCTAGGCAGGCATTACAGCTGCTTAGATTTTTTTTAAGGCACTTTTACATTTTTTTCCTCTTTGGTCCCCCAAGAGTCTAACAGTTACACTCCAGCAAGAGATATCAAGATAATAAAGTTTACAATTACCTTGGATAGTGAACTTAGAACTTAGTGATAAAGGCAGAAGGGAAGACACAGTGTGCCTGAAAATCTTACATGTTAACTCTGTAATTACAACATGTTAACTCTGTAATTACAGCATGTTAACTCTGTAACTACAACTTAGAATAGAGAAGACATCTGCTCCCCTGAAGAACTGGGATACAGCAAACAGCTGCTTTTCCTAGGGGGCAGAAGGGTAAGAAAAGAGAAAGAGATGATGTTCAATAGTACAACATGGACAGGAGACTTACACCTGGGACCAGTGATGGCAGGCTGGAGCATGGTATTCCAGACAGGAGAGAAGGGGAAGGGGGCGTGTACCTGGGGGACACTAAGGTCTTCAATCGCCACCTCAGGAAAGGAAGGCATGTCCTCTGAGAAAAGGGGGATGTTTTTACTTGTTCCTTGAGTTAGCTAATAGGAATGTCGCAAACAAATATGTGTGAGAGAGTGTGTGTCTGTGGACAAGGAAGGGGAGCAGTTGGGAAGAGTTCTGCAGGTGTGGAGGAGGGAGAGTGGGAAGAGGGAAAAGTCAAAGATGGGGCAGAAGGAGCAGAGAAGGTTGCCAGGTAGAGGGGTGGCTGGTATCAGACAAGGTGGAATATGTCCAAAGGAAGAGTCTTCATGGATGTCATACTGGGCTGAATCTGAGAAGGATGGGTGAGTATCAGAGAGCCCAGTAAGGCATAAATGGCATCCTTATCAAAGATGAGGGTCCGAAGATCAAATTTAGATCAGTTATTGAGAATGCATCCCAGAGGTGAGCTGAAATGGAGAGTGGGATCCAGGTAGAGGCATCGCAATGGATACCACCTCCTGGTGCTTTCAATGGTGAGATATGGTCCTAACGCATTGATGGTATCAAGCTGATGAAAGAAAATCCTGATTTTACTTTCAGGAGGGAAGGCTAAAATCTTTTTAGATTATGGATTAGCCTATAGAAAAATATCTGCGGTAAATCAAACAGTGAAGGGGAAGATGAATAGGAGTCTCACTTATACAACTTAAGTAAAACAGCTCTCTGAACAGATGAAGATAGGTTTCTTCTATATCCCAGAATCTAATCAATGTTTATATGTATAATTCAGCTATTATTTGGCTTTAAAGGGCTTATTGGGAAATGTTATCATTTTTAATATTTTCTACAGAGAAAATATTTTCCAGTTTCAAATAACTCTGGACTTTGGAATTATAACCCATTTTTATGTTAAAAAAAAAAACATTTAAGTGGAAAATGCTGAAGGACCACTGAACTCGATGTTGTATTTACATATCTATATCTATATCTGTATAAAATAATGATTATAAAAGTTTGTTCACAAAGGAGAAGTGCAAATGTGAATTTAACAAGAAGTTGTAGATTTTCAAAAACTGTACACAAACTCCTCTGTTACAAATCAATGTTTATGCTTCTAAAATTAAAAAAAAAAAAAAAAAGAGTTGCCATAGTCATGGTGTCTCTTCACAGCAATACATACGTAAGACACTGTGCCTTTGGCTTCCCATTCTTGGTACATGATCAAACCCAAACAAAGGTGGTGGCATTGCCTGGGAAGGGCCAACTGCCCTGCCCAGGGTCAGGTAACTGCCGGAGAGCTGCCCACAGCTCTGCTTCCTGGTGCCCCTCCCTCCTCTGGCCTGACCTGAAGGTTCTGCCGTCCTCCACAAAGTAGTTCAGTGTTTCATCCCCCAAAGATCTGAAGCTGCTTCTCTTAGACCCCTGCTGGCCTGCTTTCCAGGTTTTGTGTAGATGGGTTTCCCCCAGAAAGTAGTATTAGATGCTAGTCATCCCTTGCATCTGAAATGCCCATTGTAAGTAAAAATTAAGTGCTGATGGCTTTGCAAAGTTTCAATCAGGTTGCTGCAGGCTCCAGGATCTTCCGAGGTAGAAGGCAGTTGTTCCCAGACAAGGTTTTTATTAGGGGCTTTTACTTCAGAGGGACAGGGGAAACCGCATGGAGGTTTGGGGGCACGCGGGAGAGGAGCGACTCTGTTGCTTCCTACTTTCTACATCGAGGAAGTAAGGCGATGCCACTTAGCACGAAGAGAGGACTTGAGGCGGTGGTGTGGTCTTGATGATGCCAGTGTATTCAAGAAGGTTCATATATGCTGTGATGACTAATGTTACTTATCAACCTGACTACATCTAGAAGTAACCAATATCCAAGCAGGAGGGATTTGGGGGGGGTGGCGGGGGTTGTTACTTGAGATCAGAAGACCCACCCTAAATCTGGGCCACACCTTCTGGTGGCGGCCTACATAAAAGGACATAGAAGAAGGAGGCTTTTGTCTTTCGCCTTCTCACGCTCATTCTCACTGGCAAGTTCATCTCTCCAGCTCCCGGGACGTTCCTTTGCTGGCATTAGAACCTGCTTCTTCAGGATTCCAACATAGCTCTTGGGGACCTTCCTGGGACTCGAGCACCACATTGAGGCAGCTGACACATTTGGTCTGTGGACAGCTACTGGATCTTTGGCCTTTCCACCAGGACACAGCCACTGTTGGACTACTCGGACCACGGCCTGTAAGTCATCCTAATACCCCCCCCCCCACCCACACACACACCTTTTAAACACATGCAGCTGCTTTGGGCAGGATGCGGGTACAGTAATCTCTGGGGAATTCCAGTCCTAGAGGCCATTGTTTTTCTTTCAACTTCAGCTTCTGAAACGAGGTGCCCAAAGGCAAAAGCAGATCAGCTAAAAATACAGAATCATGAGCTCTCGGCCCTGTTTGTACAGAAGGTCGAGGTTAGAATCTCTGACAATTTGTACCTCATTGTCTATTACAACATACGGGAGTTAGATTAAAACCAACCAAACAAACATACAAAAAAGTCATCATTCAGTCAGGAGGTGGTGGCGCACACCTTTAATTCCAGCACTTGGGAGGCAGAGGCAGGTGGATCTCTGTGAGTTCGAGGCCAGCCTGGTCTACAGAGCAAGTTCCAGGACAGCCAGGTCTGTTACACAGAGAAACCCTGTCTTGAAAAACAAAACAAACAAACAAAGTCATCATCCCTCAAAGCACGCCACAGGGTGGTCATGCTGCTCCCATCTACTTACTGTAACCCCCACACTTGGGATTACCGATGTCATTTCTTCTCCCCAGTGGAGGGTGGACTGCTTCCCTCCAGCCTCTGGGGATTCCTTCCAAGGGCTTGAAAAGGCCTAGGAGTGGCCCTCCCTGCACACAGCCCTAGTGGTAACTTAAAACCATTATTTGTTCTTACTCCCAGGCCCTAGAAAACACACCAACTTACAAAAATAAGGAGGCAGTTTTCCGAGAAATAGACCCCATTGGGGAAAAGGCAGGCCCGCTGTGCGGCAGCTTCCAGACTTCTCAGCATGAGCCACATTTCCCATTCCTTCTGTATTCACAGCTCTTACAGCCTCGAAAGCCAAGAGATGCCTAAGGAGCACCCAGAGATGGTTGTGCTGGGGGTACCCCAAGTCTCAACTTCTACAACAACCACCACTATCAACATGCCTGGTGAGATCTCCCAGCCCGATCATGTGATCTGGTCCATGTTCAATGCACTCTTCTTGAACTTCTGCTGCCTGGGTTTCATAGCGTATGCCTACTCTGTGAAGGTATTGTATTTGAACCTCAAGCTTGTCTTGCTCTGATGGTACCTGGGGTGTTGCGGGGGATGGGGGAGGGCTGGGAATCTTGTCGGTGTGTGAGTTTATATGTATCATCGTGTGTGTGTGTGTGTGTGTGTGTGTGTGTGTGTGTGTGTGTGTGTGTGTTGGGGAATATCCAGGTAGTCACAAGGGAGGAGCCTGGGGATCCCTGGGTCAGGGTATCTCCATCCTAGCCTATAGTCCAGAAGAATTTTACTTACTTGCTGGTTCCTGGAAGGTCCCTTCACCCTGGAGACTAGGACTCCAGGCTGGGTAGAAAGCGCACAAGGGACTCACAGGAAACAGTGGGGTAAATTAGAGCTAGGTCTCTCGGGGTAGTCTTGAGTGTGTGAAAGTGGAAGAAGGTCCCTGGCCTGAAAGGTAAAGGGGAATGCTGGGAAGATAATGGAAGAACTGAGTCAGAACACCTGTCTCTCAGTTGTTGGGCTCCAGGGCCACTGACCATCTGCTCTGCTCCAGTCTAGGGACAGGAAGATGGTGGGCGATATGACTGGGGCCCAGACCTACGCCTCCACTGCCAAGTGCCTCAACATCTGTGCCATGGTCTTCAGCATCCTTATGACTATTGTCGTCATCATTGTTTTCGTCCACATATTAAGCACCTTGCGGAATTTTGGCAGACAATAATCGGTTCCAGAGCCTTCTAGTCCTGCCTTGTGTTCCGCTGTCTACAATCGCCCCACACCCTACTCTTAGTCCTGACCCTCTACCCCCCACATACACAATTGTTACCCTCACACATCTGTCCACAGTGGATTCAATAAAGTACATGTGCTGGCCTCTGTGCTGTGACTCTCTGTCTCTGAACCAATCTTGAACTGAGCTCATCGTGCGACTTCCCAGTCTGATGCCAGCAAGGTGCCCTCAACTTGACAGGTTTCTGGCCACCTGCAGTGGGCAATGACTGACCAGAGTTCTCGGTGGGTTGGGGGTGAGGGGTATGAGCTTTGCTCACTTCTGGCTCCGGTCCCCAAAATGCCCAGAAATGATCCAGAACAATGATTCAGGGAGTGTCCAGTCCACAGAGGTGTTACCAGATTAGGTTCCTATGCACATTCTATCCAGACAAGCTGCATCTCAGTTCTATGAGGATCTCTGAGTTGAGGCTCTGGGCTCCTGGAATGAGCTCAGACACAACACACTGGGTTCTGTGATGGAAGCTTCCAGCAGCAACACATGTGTTTACTTCAGACTCTAGCGTGAGAAGTTTAGGATGAGGGCCACACAATGACCTTGTTACTTGCTTTCATGAGTGCAGCAAACCCAAAGGAAGTTCTGCAAGCTTCTGGGGAGTCTGGACCTCCCAGCTCCCTGTGACCTTGGCTGTGCAGCAGCATCCTTGTGCAGAGGGGTCACTCACCCTCCCCGAGTAGATCTTGCCACAGGCCAGACCCAGGTGTGGTGGTGGCCACGTCCATGCTTGCACCTCAAGTTTGCAAGTCTCTTGGAGTCCCCAGAGCAATGCTGACAGTTCATCTCAGTGGTCCCTTCTCAAGAGTACTTGCTTTCAGTTCCCAAGTCAGACCCTCAGAGTCCACCCAGCCTTTCCCCATATCTGGAGAACTTGCTCCCACGTCCTGCAATTCTTTTCCTCTTAAACCGCCATAGTGGATTTGAATGTAGCCAGAATTCCTAGGGCCTGGGGTCCCCTTGGCGCCAATGTGGGAAGTGCTGCAATGGAGCAGTCCAGCTGTTAACAGGAAGGGGTGGAGGATTCTTGGTGCAGAGTGACAGAGCCCCTTACTTGTCCAGGACCCAAACTTGTCTTCCTCTCCTGACTATGCAGTGGAGCGACCCAGCAGAGGAGTCTAATCACCCGTGGGGGATCTAGTTATCCAGCATTCCTTGAGGCCCAGCAGAGTGAGAAGAAAAGCGGAAGCCAGGTTCAGAAGTGTGCTATGCATTTAGGAGCTCTGTTTCCTAGGCCAGCCGTCCCCCAGGACCTTTTATGTCCCAGAAACTTCCTGTTCCTGAATTTTGGCTTTATGGGAAATAGCTAAGTACTGAGGAGAGACAATTAAACAGCTGAGGGCCAAATTATTCCATGTCAGCATAGCAGGATGGACGAGGAGAGGCTCCGGGGAACTTCTTGTCCAGGAACTCAAATCAGAACTTGACCCAGGGTCCCTACCTCCCTTTAAAGTGGGGGTCCTGGTGTGAGAGTCTCCTCAGTGCTGATGCTGGTCAACAGCTATAGCACTCATAGCCATAGACAGGCTCCCCGCCACCCCCAGAGCACCCCTAAGCCTGCGTTCGCTGTTGGGGGAAATCCATGGCCTCTTCTGGGCTGATCTGCCACAGGTATGGGCTGAGGAGCCCTGCTCCTTCTATAGCAGGAAAGGAGGTCCTTCCAGCTCAGGGTCTGTATGCTCCTGGCTGACTGGAAAATTCGTCTCTTGGCTGAAGCCTGAGAGTTCCTTGAAGGCAGATGTTTTCTGCCACTGTGAAACAACCATTATTAAAGTAAAGCCTGCATGAGATGGCAAGATGGGGAGCTTCAAGCCTATCCATGGAACCAGTGAGAGAGCTGTCATCAGAACTGAAGTAAGAGGCTGGAGAGATGACTCTGTGGCTAAGAGCATTTGTTGCTCTTCCAAAAGACCCAAGTTCAATTCCCAGGCCTATGTGGCAGCTCACAACCATCTGTAACTCCAGTTCTAGGGGATCCAGCATTCTCTTCTGGCCTGCCTGGGACCGGGCAGGCACATGGTACACAGACATACAGTGCAGGCGAAACACCCACACACATAAGATAAAAATAAATAAATCTAAATACTCATTTCTACAAAGAATCAAAATAAGAAGCCAGGTGTGGTAGTGCATGTCTTTAATATCAGCACTCGGAAGGCAGAGGCAAGTGGAACTCTGAGTTCAAAGCCAGCCTGGTCTACATGGAGAGTTCTGTGACAGCCAGGATTATGTAGAGAAGCCCTGTATCAAGAGAAAGAAAGAAAGAAAGAAAGAAAGAAAGAAAGAAAGAAAGAAAGAAAGAAAGAAAGAAAGAAAGAAAGAAAGGAAGGAAGAAAGGAAGAAAGAAAGAAAGAGCCAGGCGGTGGTGGCGCACGCCTTTAATCCCAGCACTTGGGAGGCAGAGGCAGGCGGATCTCTGTGAGTTCAAGGCCAGCCTGGGCTACCAAGTGAGTTCCAGGAAAGGCTCCAAAACTACAGAGAAACCCTGTCTCAAAAAACCAAAAAAAAAAAAAAAAAGAAAAGAAAAGAAAGAAAGAAAGAAAAGAAAGGAGGGAGGGAGGAGTTCTTTTGTGGTGAAGGACACAACCAAGCATTTGCCAGTTTAACCGATTCAGTAACTTCACAGGGAGCTGACTTTCCAAATTTCAGTGCATGGCAGGATGCCTGAAGGATCAACTCAATTGACTCCTCCAAAGCTGGAGTGGGGTCCCCTCTGACCCCCACCATCTGCCTGAGTAAGAAAACAGGTAACCACAGAGCAGGTGGGGTGACAACAGCCTCAGGCACAAGCCAGCCACCTTCACACCTTCCACTGCCCTCACCTGAGGCTGCCAACTGAGGCTGCCCTGCCGCTCCCTCTCCTGCCTTGGCCAAGAGAGAATCAACATATGTGAAGTAAACAGAGGGTGGAGAGGATGTTTGGGGTAAGGCTCACCTTACTCACTCTCAGCAAGAGTAGAGAGGAAGCTGGCTTTTCCCACCCCTGCCCTGAGTTAAAGCATGGCCCCACCACCACCCCGCCCCGCCTATTCCCCACAGGGAGAGCATGCATGACTTCCCTTCTGAGGCTGCAGCTGGCTAAAACACACTTAGGAGACAAAGCCGAATGACACAGGCAAGAAACAGTGGGAGGGCAGAACAAAACCCAAAGGCGCTGCTTGCAATTTTCTTCTCTGAATTCCCGATACACCCCACTGAAAGGTTTTCTAGCCTCAGAGCGCAGGACAGACCGAGACCAAGAACTGACGAAACCACAGAGAAACTCCACACACTGACCACAAATCACACAAAGCTAGCTAGAGACAACCTGAGAAAAAGGGGCACTAAAAACGAAGAATATAGCAGACGAAAATAAACAGGAAAAAACAGTTGGCTTTGACAAATATGACCTTGTTGCAACATATGAAAGTTATTATCTTCTGTTTCAAGTAAAATAAAATGCATACACTAAATGCAAGATATAAGTGCTTAGGAATATCATTATCTGCCATTGAATGTTCTAGATCAAAGGGAGATTAACATTCAAAAAAGAAAACAGTAAGTACATAGATCAAATCATATAAATAAGTATCTATCAATCAGTAGATTTCCATATGCCTGATGTTACAGTAACAATCTGAAACAAATGAAAATTTGAATTGCACATGAATTGTTTTTGGCCCTGTAAACAGAATAAAGACAGAGCAAAGTCACCCAACTAATGTAATTGGAATGTAATAAACCAAAGCTGCATGGTATAACCTGTCAGTTAGGCATTACCAGGGCAGAAAGGCATGCACGTATTTCCTTGTGTTGGTCAACCTTCTATTCCTAAAGCAAAATACCTGAGACCATTAACTAATGAAGAAAATGGTTTATTTTGGTCCACAGCCCTGAAGTTCCATCCAAGATTAGCAGTCCATTTGTTTTGGGATCTGACTAGGATACATCCATCACAGGGAAGCACAGAACAGAGCAAATGCCAGCAGAGGTCAGTACTCCACAGTCCTCTCAAAGCCACATCCCCAGTAACCTGAGCATTGTCCACTAGGACACATACCACGATTCACCACCCCTCAAAAAGGCAAAGAAATTAAAAACCTACAGTGAATCTAGCCCTGACAGTGAACTGACCCTCAGGGAGTCTGAGGGTCAGCATCAGCCTGAACTATATAATATATACGACAGTTAATCTTCTTGTCAACTTGACTGAATTTACAATCACCCATGGAAACCTGGGTGTATCTGTGGAGTTTGTTGATTTGATGGAGAAGGGAAGATCCTCCACATGCTGGGGACATAGACTGAATAAAAATGAGAGAGATCACTGAGCACTATTATTCTGCTTCCAGACTTTTAGTAAGATATGCAACCAGCTGCCTCACGTTCCTGCTACCATGCCTTCTCACCGTGATGACCTGCACGTACCCTGTGAGCCAAGTAAACCCTTTCTTCCTTAGGTTGTGTTAGGTCCCAAGAAATTCCTTTTCCCCAAGTCTGGCATTTAGACAAAAGCCAGAATTCCCTCAGGGACTTGAGAAGATAGTCCCTACCTTATCTCTGGCAAAAGGGACATATGTCACCTCTATGGCTCCTCTGTTAACCTATGCCTGGGCCTATTGGCATCTCAAGGTCCATGCCAGCCTCTGGGCTCCCTCAGTCCCTATCCACAAGTACCTGTACAGTCATCCTGGCTGGCATGCCCTGCCCGCACCCTAAACCTCCAGCCCCTGAGCTTTGTCTCCCTTCCCCAGCTTCACTTTCCTATATAACCCAGACATTTCAGCCACATATTCTCCCGGTTCCTCTCTTAGCTCTGCTCCTGGACCTCTCTCCGTCCATTTGTCCTTTCTTCTTCCCTCTCTCTTCTCTTCCTCTCTCACTCTCCCCACTTTCTCTCCTCTCATAATCCTCAATCTGGCCTCTTCCGGATACCTCTGGCTGTTCCTTCCCTCATATAGACAATAAAACCTGTCTCTTCAACCACACCTAGGAGCGGTCATGTCCTCATGCTCATTCATTGGGGGATTTTTTTTTTTACAAGATTGGTTTATTCATTTATTATGGATACAGCATTCTGCCTACATGCATGCTTGCAGGCCAGAAGAGGGCACCAGATCTTATTACGGATGGTTTGAGCCACCATGTGGTTGCTGGGAGTTGAACTCAGGAGCCATCTCTCCAGCCCTCATTTAAACAGGAATCAGAGAAGCTGGGGAAGGAATGTGCAGCTCAGCAGCTGGAGAGGTTTAGGGTGAGAGCAGGGCATGCCAGCCGGGATGACTGTGGAGGTACTTGTGGCCAGGGGCTGGAGCATAGACCTAGATATGCTAATAGGCACCACTGGCATAGGTTAACAGAGGAGACACATGTCCCTTTTGCCAGAGATAAGGAGAATGATTCCTTTTAGCAGGTAGGGACTATCTTCTCAAGTCCCTGAGGGAATGCTGGCTTTGTCTAAATGCCAGACTTTGGGAAAAGGAATTTGAGGAGAACCTAATAGGTTTGGAGTTTATCTCTTGCCTTTTTCTCCCTCTTCCTAACTTTCAGTGCTCATCTTTTTTTCTTTCTTTTATTTAACTTTGCTGCTTCTTTACTTTTCCCACTTCGTTTCATTTAGTATTTTTACTTTTACTGCCATTGTTAGCTACGACGTTGTCAATGATCTTTGCTGGGGAGCGTGGTGGTTTGAATAGGAATAGCTACCACAGGCTCATCTATTCGAATGTGTGGTGCCTAGTTGGTGGAACTGTTTTGGGAAGGAGTGGGAGGTGTAACCTTCTTGGAAGAGGTGTGTTACTGGCTTTGAGGTTTCAAAAGCCCATGCCAGGCCCAGTCTCTGGCTCTCTCTACCTCCAACTTGTGGATCAGGATGAAAGCTCTCAGCCACTGCTCCAGTGCCAGGGCTGCCTGCCTGCTGCCATGCTTCCTGCCTTTATGATCATGGACTCACCCTCTGGAACTGCAAGAAAGCCCCCAGTTAAATGCTTCTTTCATAAGTTACCTTGGTCATGGTGTCTTTTCACAGCGATAAAACATTAACTAAGATAGGGAGTGATTAACTTTAATAACTTTTATTTGTGTTTCTATATCTTGTTTGGTTTGATGTGGTTGTTGGTCAAACAAATTGTTTCTTCCTTTTTTTTTTTTTTTTTTTTTTTTTGGTTTTTCAAGACAGGGTTTCTCTGTGTAGCCCTGGCTGTTCTGGAATTCACTCTGTAGACCAGGCTGGCCTTGAACCCATAGACATCTGCCTGCCTCTGCCTCCCAGTGCTGGGATTAAAGGTGTGCTCCACTCCCGCCGGCTTGTTTCTTCTTAAATGCCACTCTTCATTGAGTACCACCATAGGCCCAGAAAGTGGCTCACTAAGAAGATCCTGAAGTAAAAACAGAAGTTCTTTACATCATGGAGCTTCACAGATGCAGAAATCACAACACAGAAACTCATGAAAGATGGAAAATCAAGGCATGACTCTTTCAGCATAATCTTAACATTTCGATAATCAAATTAAAAGATAAAAACATTGAAATGTGAAAGAATTCAGGGCCTAGTCATAATGACCTCAAAGAGAAGCAACCTTGAAAAAGAAAGTCAAAAGCATGGGTAAGAAATCACACAAGCAAATGGAAAAAAAAATTTGATTGGAGGGGGGAACCATAGAAAGTGAGAAATGAAAAAAAAATGAATCAAATAAAAACTATCACTAGTGACATGAAAGCATCAGCAGATTAGATCAAGTAGAAGAAGAAATATCAGGGATTGAATAAAAGGTCAAGGTAACACACATTGATATACCAATGGAGGAGGGGAGCGTGACCACAACTTTCAAGAACTTTGAAACATGATCAAGAGCAAACCCAAGAATCTACAGGGTAGAAGGGTTTTTAGAAAGTCTATTCAATAAAATTATAGCAGAAGTTTTCCCAATGCTTGGGAAAGAAACAGACATTCAAAAGCAAGAGGCATTTGGAACTCCAACAAGGCACTGCCAGTAAAAGAACAATTCTGTAACTCATTTTAATTGCAGTCTTAAGACTACAGAGCAAAGAACAAGCCTGGGAAGAACGGCATGCATATTTCAAGCCCTGAAAGTAAGAAACTGTCTATCAAGTCTGCTGTATTGAGCGGTTGTCTTCTCACATCAAAAGGGAGGTTGGGTGTGGTTGCTTACACCTGCAATACCAGGACTTGGGAGCCTGAGGTAGTAAGATTTATGAGATTCAGAGGCCAATTGAGCTATGCAGTGAGTTCCAGGGCTAAAGAGACCCAATCTCAAAAAAAAAAAAAAAAAAAAAAAAAAAAATCAACAGTAACAAAATAATAAATGGAGAACTTCACAGGAGAAGCACAACCCGAAGCAATCCATGACCACTAAGCTGGTGCACAGAAAATACCGAGAGTCCTCCATACAGCTGAGAAACAGTCACAAATATTAGAGCTCAACAAAGAAGACATTTCATGAGGAATATATGAACAAATGATAACAAAGAATCACTGGGCAATAGTGGCGCATGGCTTTAATCCCAGCACTTGGGAGGAGATAGAGGCAGGTCGATCTCTGTGAGTTCGAGGACAGCCTTAAGGGAAGTGGCAAGGGAAGGAGCCCCTTGTCCTGAGTCTGGCTTAAACGGCTTGTCCAGTGAGAGTCTACACAACTAAGAACAAAATGCCGTGAAGATCTCCTACATAGAAACAATCCTTTCCCTTTTTTTTCAATGGTTGATTCTTTCCTTCCACTGCGTGAGTCCTGGAATCAAATTCAGACTGTCAGGCTTGGAAGCAAACGTCTTTACCCAGGATGCTATCTTGCCAGTCCCAGTACCTTTCTCCACCAAGCACATGTGCAGATCAGACAACTTTCCGGTGTTGGTTCTTTCCTTTCACTGAGGGTTCGAGGCCAGCCTGGGGTCAAACTAACATTCAGCTTGCATGAAAGCACTTTTACCCAGCAGCCATCTCATTGGCTCTTTGGCCTTTCCTGTCTCCCTCTTTTCTTTTCCCCCCCTCCTCCTCCTTTTGGTCAGGCTGTATTCTGGGCTAACCTGGAAATCATTCTGTAGCCCAGGCTGGCCTCAAACTATAGTAATGCTCCTGTCTCAGACTCCTGAGTGCTAGGACTGCAGACATGAGCTATCATGCCCAGTTAAAAGCTCTTTTTAGTCACCTAACCTATGGTTCTTTTTTGTTTGTTTGTTTGTTTTTGTTTTTGTCTTTGTTTCGAGACAGGGTTTCTCTGTGTAGCTTTGGAGCCTGTCCTGGAACTCGCTCTGTAGACCAGGCTGGCCTCGAACTCACAGAGATCCGCCTGGCTCTGCCTCCCGAGTACTAGGATTAAAGGAGTACGCCACCAAGGCCCGGCTCAACCTTTGCTTCTTTCTACTTACTCGTTCTGAAATTCCTCTCTCTCTCTCTCTCTCTCTCTCTCTCTCTCTCCCCCTTCTCTCTCTCCGTTTCTCTGTGTAGCCCCTGCCGTCCTAGAACTTGCTCTGTAGACTGGGCTGGCTTTGAACTCAGAAATCTGCCTGCCTCTGTATCCAAGGTTGGGATTAAAGGCATGTGCCACCATGTCCTGCTCTGAATTTTTTTCCTACAAACTTTTCAAAGTCAAAATCCTGGCATGACCTGAGTGAAGGCCTCTGGGAGAGCTGCTACAACTGACCCCATTGACGGAGTCTGCAGCTTCTACTGACAGTGCAGATGGGAAATGCATCAGTGTTCCCACCGCCTTGCTGTAGTCACACCAGGTTACTCCACCGAGATCCGAAAACCACTTGCAACAACACTGACTCGCCCCGAGGCCTGCAAATGCCATGGGATGAGAAGCCATACATCTCTATCTTCAGATTTTTGCTGCCTTCAAGTTTTCGTCGGCTCAGCTCTGCATGTAAACACACTGATCATCAAGAAACATTGTAGCCGGGAGGTAGTGGCACATATTTTTAATCCTAGCATCCTGGGGGCCAGCCTGGTCTACAGAGTGAGTTCTAGGACAACCAGGGATGCCCAGAGAAACCCTGTCTCAAAAAAACAGAAAACAGACAAAAGAAAAAGAAACATCATAACACAACTGGGTGTGTTGGCACACGCACCTTTAATGCCAGCACTCAGATACAAAGGCGGGCAGATCTCTGTGAGTTCGAGGCCAGTCTAGTCTATGCACCTGGTGAGTTCCAGGACAACCAAGGCTATATAGAAAGACCGTTTTTTTTTTTTTTTTTTAAGAAAGAAAGAGAGAGAGAGAGAGAGAGAGAGAGAGAGAGAGAGAGAGAGAGAGAAAGAAAGAAAGAAAGAAAGAAAGAAAGAAAGAAAGAAAGAAAGAAAGAAAGAAAGAAAGAAAGGGAAGAGGGTTGATGTGGCCTAGACCTGCCTAGCCACTCATTCTACCTCAGGTTAAAGATGCCCACAAGCTAGTATGACCTGTTGTACCCAGAGTTCCCCAAAGACCATCAAGAGACTAAATACAATGCAAAAGCAAAGAGTCTTTTTACTATTGTGAGTTAACCCGGGCCTCTCCATCTGACACCGCAGCAGAGCGGGAGAGACCCCGGGTAGCAAGGGAGTAGGGTTTTTATAGGGAGTAAAGCAAGGGGGTGTGGGGTCTACAGACCACTCAGGAACAGGCTCAGGATTGATGCACCTCCCACCGGGAGGTGCTGCCCTTGGTTAGTCCGCAGCTGCAAGAAAGCTACTATCTCTTGTAGCAGTTGTTGTGGCTACCACGTTTTCTTTATCATGAGCCCGCTAGCTCTAACTTTTAATTGGCTTCTTTTACTGTATGGGGCATCTGGCAGGGTTTTCCTGTAACTAGAGCTAGGCCCAAGGTCGGGGCCTCAAAGGCACATCGTGCTGTGCCAGGGGCCTACATCCTGTTGGGTCTTCTCCACAGCCTGTCATGGTTGCAGAATAGTTAAGGCAGGGGTCCCGGCAGGGACCTGGGTTCCTCAGACCCCAAACACCCAGACCATAAACGGAAGGAAAAGAGGACCTCTAGAGTCTGGCAGGAAGATCTTTGTGACCAGAAACGACTGAGTTTGCTTCACTGTCAGCCTATCTCACACTCTCACTGTCCCTTCCCCGTGTCTGTAACTTAACTCCCTACTCAAGAGGCTGATTTGCTGGGAAAGGTTTGCTTTTGGGTTCTTGGCCAAGGCAAAAGCATCCTTCTTTACCCATTACTCTGTTTCGTGAGTCCTGGGTCTCATCAAGCAGCAGCAGTATCCATTGGAAGTGTTCTGACTCCATCACTGCAGAGAAACTGGCCATAGTTCCCATCCCAGCTCCAGAGCCCCACACAGACTTCCTTGGAGAGACAAGAACAGAAGAACAGAACTAGTCTTGTCCCAAGGCACTGGCACCATATGCAGCAGAACAGAGAAAGCTGTGTCTGGGAACACTCTCAAATACAGGTCATGGTGAAGACACCTGGATAAAATGCATGGCGTCATGGAAACAGGCTCTCATAGGTCAGTCAGCAGAAGAGAACTACAAACCAGAACTGGGAGAAGCCATGTGGGATGCTGAGAGGTCGATCAACATGAACTTGAAGCTTCCCACGAAGGAGCCAGTTTTAGCAATCATTTATGGAGGAATTTGTGAGCTAGAGGATGGAGAAACTGTGGAGCAACCAGAAATCAATGAGCCTAGCTCCATGGTTGGCTCTGGGCAGGACTTCCTCACCAGCACCAGACCATCCTGTGATGACAAGGCTGTCCACAGAGATTTGCCTCCCTGAGCCCATGTGTATGTGTGGAGATAAGTGAATTAATTAAACTAGTCTCTAACAAGCAAAAAACAGCAGCAGACCTGGGATGCTCAGTGCTAGCCAGAGTTGCTAGGATGTACCATGAAAACCCTAGGGAACTGGGGAGGCTACGGGAACCCTGGTGCTCCACTGGCTCTTATCCAGGAGGTCAGAGGTCAGTCGATAAGGAGTTTGCTTCCCTTAGCTTTGCCACAAACAACACCTCTGACATGGTTACTACAGTAACTAGTAAGGTACCATGGGCTACCCGAGTTGTTTTTCAGAAAGCTAGAAACCACCGTCATCTATCTCGAGCCAGATGAAACCACTCATCCTTATGTGGGCTTGGTGACCTTTGGATAGCAGAGAGCCAAACTATGCCCTGGTAACAAGTAGCTACCAACTCCTGAACATGCTCCTCGAAGGAGCCATGATGATCTACCACACAGGCTATCAACCCTTTCCTCCCTCACTTCACAGACCCCTTCGCCTCAGGCCACTCTGCTTCCTTAGCCCACTACAGAGAACTTGACGCCTGCTCTCCGGTCTCTATGCCTAGCGAAGGAACTTTTTCTCTTCATCAAATCTTGTCCTTTTCTTGATTGGCACTAAGTGTGAACCTTCACCACTGGGTTCTGCAACACACTTTCTGAGAATATTCACCATCATGTTTCTTCTGGGAAACCATGAAAACCAGAAACTTCCTGTAAGAGACTTGAATGTTGGCTTCAGCAGAAAACGGCTTCAAAACAGGCTTTATAAGCATGTCCCCCTACTAAAGCCTGGTGATGAGAAGTCCCATGGTGACATGTACAAAGAGAGTATCAGTGAGCAAGGGGAAAGTGCAGAAACCAATGGAGATTCTGTGGCGAAAGTACAATAGCTGGGCTATTCCCCTGGGCGTGGAGTTCTGTTTTCCACAGAGCACGTCGTGGCTGTCAGACTGTCACTTCTAATCATAGCCAGAAAAAGGAGAAGAAAGCCCATCTCAGCCAAACTACTTAGGTGGGGCAGGAAGATGAATACAGTGAGCAATGCCGCCATAAAAACTGGAGAGAGAATTTGTGTATGTGCAGAACCCAGGAGGCCTGAGGACCGCAGAGGAGAATCCTTGCATGCTTCCTACAGAGGGTGCAATGACCTTTCTCAGAGTGCCTGCAGCTCCCTTTCCCCTCAGCCAAGGGCTGCTTGTTGGGAGGACCTCACTCACCTTAGCCTGGGTCAGCCTCTCTGTCTCCCTCAGAAAGAAAAGGAGAGACTGAGGAGCGCTTGGAAAAAATCACAGCCAAGCAAGGACTCCAAATAATTTGGGCAGTCACAGCAGCCACACTGCCTCTGCTTGGATCTCTCCACCACCACCACCATGACAGCCACCATACCTACAGCACTCCAGCCACTACCAGCTCTTCCACAAAGCCAATCAGCAAGGCTCAAACTCTGGGAAAACTCAACTAGTAGGGAGAAAAACAGGGATGCTTAAGGAAACATCGGCTTCTGACGTTCCAGCTCCTGCAGCTAGAACCTGACCTTAGATCAGATAAACACCGAACCCTCAAGGATCATCTGCCTTGTTCTCTCATATACAACATGGTAAATGCATCTGTCTTGTCATCCCTGATCATGAGGCCTAACCAATGGCCAGCGCTAACCCTGGGACTCTGACAGTACAAAAACATCGGAACCCAAGTTAGTTCAGATGTCATAGTTCTAACTGGGGCTCACGGATGATAAATTTTCCTTAAAAAAAAAAATCAGCACAATATGCTTGTGTTGTAGTTACTTGGTAACAGTGTCTGGTGTAGCCCAGGCTGCCTTCAAACTTCCTACATAGCAGAGGATGACCTTGAACTCCTGATCCTCCTGCCTCCGTGCCCAGGTACTAGGTTTATATTCCTGGGTCTCTGGGCCCAACTTCACATCATTGTTTTGTGTTTATGGTGTAGATTCTTTCATGTTGTGGTGGGGATTGAATCCAGGGCCTCACATACCCCGCACATGCGCTGTCATTTAATGACTCAGCTTTCTTTTTTTGGTTTTTTGAGACAGGGTTTCTCTGTGTAGCTTTGCGCCTTTCCTGGAACTCGCTTTGGAGACCAGGCTGGCCTCAAACTCACAGAGATCTGCCTGGCTCTGCCTCCCCAGTGCTGGGATTAAAGGCATGCACCACCAACACCAGGCATGACTCAGCTTTCTTATCTTCTCAGTTGAACTAATAATTAAGGATTTGCTGAAAATAATTTATAGATGTAGTAACACACACCTGTAATCCCAGCACTTGGGACACTGAGGCAGGAAGGTCAGGAGTTAAAGGAAACCTGCACTATACAGTGAGGTTTTTTTAGATAGGTTTTTTGTTTTTGTTTTGTTTGATTTTTGTTTTTGAGACAGGGTTTCTTTGTGTAGCCCTGGCTATCCTGAAATGAGCTCTGTAGACCAGGCTGGCCTCGAACTCACAGAGATCCTCTTGCCTCTGCCTCTGGAGTGCTAAGATCACAGGTGTGCAACACCACCTGGCCTGTGCTGGCTAGTTTTTTGCCAATTTGACACAAGCTAGAGTCATCTGGGAAGAGGAAACCTCAGTTGAAAAAAAAAATGTTTTCGTTGGCCCAGACAGTGATGGTGCACCCTTTAATCCCAGCACTCAGAAGGTAGAGGCAGGTGGATCTCTGAGTTCAAGGCTAGCCTGGTCTACAAAGAGAATTTCAGGATAACCAGAGCTGTTATACAGAGAAACCCTGTCTCAGAAAACAAAAACAACAACAAAAAAAAAAAAAAAAAAAAGAAAGAAAGAAAAAAGAAAGGAAGGAAGAAGAAAGAAAATAGGATGAGCTAGCCGTGAGGAGCAAGCCAGTTAGCAGCACTCCTCCATAGCCTCTGCTTCAGTTCCTGCCTTGACTTCCCTCAGTGATAGAGTGTCACCTGAGAGTTGGAAGCTGAAATAATTCGCCATATTGCTTTTGCTCACAGTGTTTTATCAGAACAATAGGAAATGTAACTAAGCCAGCAGGGCGGTGGTGACGACATCTTTAATCCCAGCACTCGGGAGGCAGAGCCAGGCAGATCCCTGTGAGTTCGAGGCCAAACTGGTCTACAAAGCCAGGAAAGGCTCAAAGAAACCCTGTCTCGAAAAAAGCAAGAAAAAGAAAAAAGAAAGAAAACTTAACTAAGACAAAATTCAAGGTCAGCCTGGGCTTCAGAGTGAGACCCTAGTGTACATGCAAGTGCAAGCATATTTACAGTTCAGGGAAGAGGAAGAGTAAATGTGAGGAAGGGTAGAAGAGATGGAACTGTGGACGCTGCGGTACCTGCAAACAGGCAGGCTCGGGTGAATGTGGACTTGAAGGTGGAAATCTGCTTGGAGTTCTAGACAACAGAAAAGCAAGAGCTGGTTCTTAAAAGATCAACTGCACTGGCAAACGTGGGGAAACACGGGAAACGAAGTTACCGGAACCAGAAATCAAAGCAGGACACCCTCCCAGCCATGGTCACAAGGACCATAAAAACTTTATTAATTTAAAGTGGGGCTGGAGAGATAGCTCAGGAGTTAAGAGCACTGGCTGTTCTTCCAGGGAATCCAGGTTCAGTTCCCAGCATCCACATGGAGGCTCACAACTGTCTGTAACTCCTGTTCCAGGGGATCCAACATGCTCACACAGATACACAAGCAAGCAAAACACCTGTGCACATAAAACAAAAAGAAATAAGTCATTAAATAAAAGGGTTGGCTAGATGGGTGAAGGCACTTGCCTCCAGGACTTAGGGCCTGAATTCAGTCTCTGGGAGCCACTCGGTGGAAGGAGAACTTCTCAAAAGTTGACCTCTGACCTCCATTCATGCTCTGGCTCCTGCATGCACCCATACACATACAGACACACAATAAATAGATGAACATGTAATCTAAAATTAAAAAGACATGATCATAAAGAAATGCTATGAATTGCTCACTAGCAAATGGCCGAGATGACATGGACAAACTCCAAGACGGGCTGAGCCACTGGCACTGACCCAGGCAGAGCAGGCCAGCTGGGAAGCCCTAGAACAGGAACAGAGATGGATGGGCTGGTAGCCTGCCTACAGATGCCGGCTGGGGCAGCCTTGTCACTAAATACTACCAAATGGCTTTTCAAAGAAGCAATATCAAGTCAGCACAAGCTTGGTTTAAAAGGAAACCAACAAACAAAAGTGTGTGAGCATTTCTGAACTCATCTCCTGAGGACAGTATTACCTTGATACTGACACCAGAGGAAAGCAGGGTGTGTGTGTGTGTGTGTGTGTGTGTGTGTGGCCAGGGGGAGCATCTCATGTAAAGAAAACCACAGCCAGTATTGCATGAATTTTAGTGCAAAAATTCTACCAAACTGAATCCAGTAGCACGCTTGATCAATGGCGCCCCAAGACCCTGGGCTTCACCCAGAGTACATTTGCTTGGAGCCAGAATTGAACTCTCTGTTACCTTAGAGTCTTTTTCTCAAACCTAAGTTATTCCCTCCCTCCTTTAGGAGAGTGGCAGTGATTTTCTTAAAAACTACTTCTTTGCCAGTACCAGGAGGCAGATCCAAGTAGATCTCTGTGAGTTCAAAGCCACCCTGGTCTACAAAACAAGTTCCAGGACAACTAGAGCTGTTACCCAGAGAAACCCTATCTTGAAAAAACAAACAACAAAGATGGGGGGGGGGACTATTTCTTTTTCTAGATGAAAATGCAAATTAGTTCAGTACTCACATCAGCCACTGCCACCCTTTCTCACAGTTGGGTATAAATGATTGAAATCAAGAGTGCTCACAGCCTGACGTGAGGCCGCTGTGCTGTTCTCTGAGGTACTTCTTTTGCCTCTGTTGGAGACTGTAGGCACCTAGTGCCCTGGTGTGGCTGTCCTTTGAGAAAGACCTGGACAGTGACTGGAATGCCAATGCGAGTGCCACCAAAGTGTGTCAAGGACACCGCAGGCATTTCTGTGAGATCGTAAGATTAGCTACTAGAGAGTTCTGACTGCAGAGTCAATTCTGCCTGCACTTTTGCCTCCATGTGTGACTCTCTCTCCTGCTGGCCTGGCCTGAGGAGTCTGCTCCCCTAAACATCATGGTTCACCATCCACAAGACAGGGGCCACATCTTTTCTTGCACTTCCACTGAATCTTCATTGTTGATGTTGAACATGCTCTAGCTGTGGTCCAGATCTGAACGTTAGTTAAATCTAAGCACTAACAATTATGAATTCAACATGGCACATTAAAACAAAGTTCATGGTTCTCTTTTAGGGTTCAAGAGACATGCAGACTCAGACTACCCCTCTTAAGCAGAAGGTTCTCTGATAACGCCCGCCATGCAGTGGGAGTCTAAGATGGATTCCCAGGCCTGTGGTGGGAAAACAAAGGGGTACTTCCTTCTTTCTCTCTCTCTCTCTCTCTCTCTCTCTCTCTCTCTCTCTCTCTTTCTCTCTCTCTTTCTTTCTTTCTTTCTTTCTTTCTTTCTTTCTTTCTTTCTTTCTTTCTTTCTTTCTTTCTTTCTTTCTTTCTTCCAGGCAGGGTTTCTCTGTGTACCTCTGGATGTCCTAAAACTGGCTCCATAGACCAGGACAGCCTCAAACTCAGTGATCCACCTGTCTCTGCCTCCCAAGTGCTGGGATTAAAGGCATGTGCCACCACCACCCAGCTCAAGCTGTACTCTTTTTTTTTAAGATTTATTTATTTATTACATATACAGCATGTATGCCTGCAGGCCAGAAGAGAGCACTAGATCTCATTACAGATGGTTGTGAGCCACCATGTGGTTGCTGGGAATTGAACTCAGGACCTCTGGAAGAGCAGTCAGTGCTCTTAACCTCTGAGCCATCTCTCCAGCCCTCAAGCTGTACTCTTAAGGTTTCTTGGGTGAACAGGTCTTACACCAGGAGGGAGCCTTAATTAACATGTGACCTATGCAACAGAAGTAAGGGAGTGGGACATAGGCCACATGACAGGGAGCACTCGGAGCACGGCTCGGTTAGTGTAGGACCTGTGGTACCTAAGTCTTGAACCCTGGGGGGCAGGGGGCTCTGGGTGTGTTCCTGACCCGCTCTCAGCAGCCTTGCCTGTTTCTGGTAACCACATCACTCACTGCTGCCTACACGGTTGGGGTTATACATAGGACTTAAATACCAAGGTGACAGGAGTGTCTGCTGTTGTCCATTCTCAAACTCCTGCCTCATGGCTACGGGAGGCAGGTTGAAAAGAGCCTTTGTGGAATGACCTTCCCTGACACACACCCATAGGTGTAACTTAAAACGGTGGTTTGTTCTCTCCCTGGTCTCTTGGAAACTCAACAACTTACAAAACCTCTTCTGAGAAACAGGAAGCACTGTAGAAAGGGTGGGTTACTCTGTGCTGGCCTCCAGACCTTCACCAGCACCCCACTTCCCACCCTGTCCTGGCTCACAACACTTGTGTCTCTCCAAAACCAGGAGATGCATAGTGGCATGACGTGGCCATAGTGCCATGATCACCACCATCAAAATGCCCAGTGAGGTCTCTGTACTGGGCTACTGTCCTTGTTTGACACACTCCCCATGAACCTCTGTTGCCCAGATTTTCTCCCTTATGCCTATTCCCTGGCATTAAATGTGGTAGAAGCGGGAGAGCCAGAGTCTGAGGTGTGTGTGAACCTGAGGATTCACCTGCCCACATGGCACCTGCAGAGTATAGGACCTTGTGTTTATGGATGTGTGATAGGCTGTGTGCCTGTCTACTGTGTGTGCCAAGGAGTTGGGGGATGGTGACTCGGAGACTCTTCTGGGTAGACACATGGTGCTTAGCTAGCTGAACATCCTTGGGATCAGATTGTCCCCACCCCAGCCTAGAGCTTTTCTCCTTACCTCCAGTTCATGGAATGCCTTTTCACCCCACAGACTGGACACAGGCGATCTGAAAAGTGCCCAGGGGACTCACAGGAAACAGTAACATAGTGGTAAGAGTGCCGGGACCTCCTGCACAGTGTGTATGTGAAAGGGGAGGAGGCCCCTAACCTAACGGAGGGAGACTGCAGTGGGCCTGGACAATCGGGAACTGAATTGGAACACCCGGCTCTCGGCTCACTGGCTCCTGGGCCCCTCACCATCTGTTTTCCTCCAGCCTGGGGGACAGGAAATGGCTGAGGCCAAGAAAGGGGGGCAGGGTTTCTCCAATTTGAAGGTTTCTGGCTCCGTGTTGTGGGCAGTGGTTAACAGCATCCTTTCAAATATTCGGCCTCTCCAGGTAGGGTAGAGCTGAGCCAATTACCAATATTTCCCCCATGGCACCCATGAAGGGTGCAGATCCTGACACAGGGAGTCCTCAGTCCTAGGGACCAACGACTGGTCCTTGCCCTGGAAGAGAAAGAATTCTGCTACGCCGACAAACTTTGTCCGGAATTCCATGGTGGCCCTAGATGAGAATCCAGGCTCCCTAATGGATGATGAGATGGGAGTTAGGTGTCCTCCGCCCTTTCTCTGCCCACCCACCCACCGCAGCCTTGCTCGGGTTTATTCGTGGTCCTGCGGGTCTACTCCTGGGGCAGCTACGGGTGAAGGCGGACACTTAGTCAACAGGGAAGAGGCTCAGCGCTCGGACGCCCCCTGACGGCAGTTGCTGATGATTGGACGGGTCCTTCTCTAGATTCCGCGTGGAGTGCAGGGAGTATTCCTTGTTTTGGGGCTGCTTCCCTGGCCAGCATTCAGTGCTGGGAACTCATCTATCCTTTTCGGGGTAGCCGCAGCGTCCAGGTTTCCACTTCACTTGGGGAGCTCCAAGTTTGCAAGTCTTCTGAAGGCCCCAAGTGGCTTTGTCTCCCAGGGTTGGTGCAAGGATTCGAGTCCTGTGCTCTAAGGACAAAATACTTGAGTCTCAGAAGCGTATCCTAGTCCTGTGAGTAGGGCTAGTATCACTCCAGTCACTGCTTTGGGACATGAGTGTATCATAGAGAGACCGAGGATCCCAGTAGGAAAGATGTTATTCTGTAGGTGAGTGGCTCAGCCAGACTGAATCCAAGGGAGAAATCAAGGCCGGTTCGTTTGCACCAGCCAGGGGGAAAAGATTACACAAAACAAAAGCAATTGGTTTTCAACATGATGCAATCACATTGCATCACAAACTGTCATTTACATCTTGGGATTTCCCATTTACTTCCCACAGGGCTGAAAGAAAGTGAGAGTGAGCTGCTAGCCATCCATTAAAACTCCCCCCTCAGCCCGCAGTGATGGCACTTGGGAGGCAGAGGCAGCGGATCTCTGTGACTTCAAGGTCAACCTGGTCTACAGAGCTAGTTTCAGGACAGCCAGGGCTACACAGAGAAACCCTGTCTCAAAAAACAAAAACACAGAACAAGAAAAAAAAAACCTCCCCCCTCGGGGTTGTGCTGAGGACAAAGTGAAACTGGCCTCGGTAAGAAAGAGAATTGTCCCAGGTACACACAACACCGCTGTAATTATAGCAAGCAGCAGCTGACATCCCAAAGTCATTATTATTTGAACTTTTAAGGCCTGGAGTCAAAAGACATAATCATAAGAGGATGGGAAGTGAGCCATGGCCGAAGACACAAAGAAAAATTAAAACAGAAGCAAGTAGCTTACAGATGTGAGCAGCACGTGATCTTGTCCCGTGGTTTTGTCTCATTTGATACATGTCCTAAGGGTGTGATGTCTCAGGATCCAGCCTCAGAGAGGGAGGCCAGTATTTTTAGTTTAACTTCTGAGGTCTAGATACTTGGACATAAATAACTGCATGTTTGATGTATAACCATTTGAATTTGTTGAATTCTGAAAGAAACAAATGTGATTAAGCACTTAAGGAAATAGAAGTGAATAAAAAAAAAAAGCAGAGTAGAATAAGTAATTTAACTATGGAGATAAGAGGGCTAACTACGGCCATATCCACTGAGTAACTAGGAAAGAGCTACAGGCCTACCATAAAGGACTGTTCTGGCCATCAGGGAAAAGAGCAGGAAAGCAGGCACTCACTGACAGGAGGGGCGGAGAGAAACTTGTCTTATTATGGCAGGTTGTATAACCAGACCCTGGGGCCTGCTTTTGCCTGTAGGTTGCAGATGCCAATGACAGAGACTGGAACTGAATTGTACTTATGTATTTGTTTGTTTGTTAATTTACTTTTTGGTTTTTCAAGACAGGGTTTTTCTGTGTAGCCTTGGCTGTCCAGGAACTCACTCTGTAGACCAGGCTGGCCTCAAACTCACAGAGAGCCACCTGCCTCTGCCTCCCGAGTGCTGGGATTAAAGGTGTGCACCGCCAGCACCAGGCTGGAACTGAATTTTTAAAACTTCTTGTTCAGTGAGCCAACAATCTGAGAACACAGGGCACTGGGGTCTGTTTCCCAGGGCTAGAGAGATGTCTCTGTGGTTAAGAGCACTGGCTGCTCTGCCAGAGGGCTGGGATTCCATTCCCTGAACCCACATGGTGGCTCCCAACCATTTGCACCTCCAGTTCCAGGGGACTCAACCCCCTCTTACAGCTTCCCCAGGCTCCAGACACACAAGAGGTGTACAGACACAAGTGCAAGGGAAACACGCATACAGATAAAATCTTAAGAATTAACAAGTCTGTCTTCCATCTCATCTCCAGGCACCAGATGAAAAGGGGGAAAGGGTCAGGCACATTTTAAGACTTCCTTCCTCATGCCTTGCATTCCTTCCAGATTCTGTACATTCTTGAGCAAAGGCGTTTCTTAAGCTGCTGAGTCAGGTTAGTTTCTGCTGGTTCCAACCTTGTTCTCCTCCAGGGGCATTGGGGTTGGGAGGGGTGAACTCAGAAGAAACAGAAACATTAATAGCGTGAGGTGCTAAGCTAGTAATGACATTGTATGTGCTGATTTCCTCTTTACCACGCGGATGGTGGGCAAGATGGCTCCGAGGGGAAAGGTACTTGAGTTTAATGACCTGAGTCCAATCCCTGGGACCCACACAGTAGGAGAGAATTGATCAACTCCCACAAGTTGTCCTCTGAGCTCCACATCTGTGTACACACACACACACACACACACACACACACACACACACACACCACACACTTAAAAACATTTTTGGAGGGGTGGTGGGGGGAGTTTCGAGGCAAAGTTTCTCTGTGTAGCCCTGGCTGTCCTGGAACTCACTTTATAGATCAAGCTGTCCTTGAATTTACAGAGACCCACCTGCCTCTGCCTACAACGTACTGTGATTAAAGGCATGCACCACCATGCCCAACTCCCTTAGTTTTTGTTAATGTAATATAATTTGGAGTACATTGTGTGGTGGTTGGAATAAAAATGGCCTCCATGGGCTCAAATATTTGAATGCCTGGTCATCAGGGAGTGGTGCTATTTGACAGGAATTAGGAGGTGTGGCTTTGCTGGAGGAAGGACATGTGTCATTGGGATTGGCGTTGAGGTTTTTAAAAGCCCCAACCAGGCCCCTCTCTTCCTGTTGCCTTCAGATCCGGATGTAGATATCTCAGCTACCACGTCTGCCTGCAAAAATTCATGAAAACAGTGGACTAAACCTCTGAACTGTAAGCAAACCCCAATGAAATTGTCCTTTGTAAGAGCTGTCATGGTCATGGTGTCTCTTCACAGCAACAGAACAGTGACCAACACAGCTCAAGTTGTCATTGTAATACAGACCCTGAACGTGCCTCTGTCCGCTCTACGTTCCTTCTGGGTGTTTAAGGCCATGTACATAACCAAAACTTAACCTTTTCTCCTTTAATTGCTATGGCCATTCAAGACATCTCAGGGGCTACTTTCAGGATCTATGAGAAGCCCTTGGGTTTTTAAAATTTTTCCTCTACCCATTGTATCATCTATAGGAATGAGTCAGGGTCTTGCTGACCATTTTCCCTTGGAAACGGGGCATTTTTCCTCCAAGGACTGTTCTCTTTTCAGGATGTACACTGACCCCACCCTTTGGGGTCTCTGAGGCCTCTCTGATCAAGAGGACAGGTTGTTAATATTCTGATCCGCCCCTTGAAATCCCACCCTTTGGTGCTGCCCTGTGTCTTGAAGTAAAAGCCTCATTCTAAGGAAAAACTCTCTCTCTCTCTCTCTCTCTCTCTCTCTCTCTCTCTCTCTCTTCCGCTTCTCCTCCCACAAAGTGCACACTGTCAACCTCTCTCTCTTCTCTCTCTTTCCCTCTGTCTCTCTCTTTCCTATCTTTCTCTTTATCTCTCTATTATAATAAACTCTCCACGTGGATACAGCGTCTGGGTTGTGAATTTTACTGGTCACCACTGCCACCCCCATGCCCGCGGCGTGAATCTGCCCAACATGTTTCTCTGCATGCACGGGATACCCTTGGGGTACCCTGGGGGTCCCCTCTCACAATAATTCACAACACAGGTGACTTACCAGAGGTGTAGGACCTTTGTAAAGGAGCCCCATAGTCTGCTGAGTCCTGGATGATCTTGGAAGACAAAGGCCAAAGCCTTGGCTGTCACCGTCGGCCCTTTGTCCTCCTTGACTTAGGCCTCCAAGCTTGGGTGTTGAAGCTAAAGATGGTTTTACCAATGTTTAGGGGGAAGTAATGTAATATTTAGTTTTAATTTTATGTGACATTTAGATAAAACCTGGATGAAAACAAATGAATTTTTAAATAAATCTTGATTTTGTTAGATTCAGTTTTTAAGTAGCTAAAAGTTTGACAAACAGCCGGGCAGTGGTGCCACATGCCTTTAATCCCAGCACTAGGGAGGCAGAGACTGGGAAATCTCTGTGAGTTCGAGGCCAGCCTGGTCTACAGAGTGAGATCCAGGACAGGCAACAAAACTACACAGAGAAACCCTGTTTCAAAAAACCAAAAAGAAAAAAAAAAAAACTTAGAAGAAAATAAAAGTAATTATATTGATTAAACGTAATTTTTTTTTTGTTCTCCAAGCCAATTGTTTTTATTTTGGGGTTTTGTTTGCTTTTCTTTCTATTCTTTATGAGACAGAGTTTCTCTGAGCATCCAGGCTGTCCTGAAACACTCTCTCTGTAGACCAGGCTGGCCTCGAACTCAGAGATTCACCTGCCTCTGCCTCCTAAGTGCTGAGATTGAAGGTGTGTGCCACCACTGCCCAACATCTCCAAGCATCTCTAATTTTTATAAATATTATAAAGAACATATCACTATTTTAAAAGAACCTCACTAATTTAAATAGAGTGCTCCTCTAGTTTTTGTTTTTGTTTTTTTTTAATCAGCATGCTCAATTTAATCTTGGAACTTTTACCAACCTTTAGTCATCAGAGATATGCCATCTTTGAGTTCTCCACATACTCTGTGAGGGCCCCAAAACAGCTTGACCACACAGCTGCCATGACAGGCTTAGGGGCCCAGACACAGCTGATGTGACAGGCTTACTGACAGGCAACACCCAGGTCCAGGAAAAGCCATAAGCTGGCTCCACTCAGGGATCCACCCAGGGATGGCCAGCATCTAAGGGGGAGTACCTGACACCCCAAACATTCCAACCATTAGATAAGATCATCAGATGTCCCTGAGCCTAGCACACACCTATTTTCCTTTTACAGATACCCCAGATAAATGTCAGCCAATCAAGGTCCTGAACCCTAGAAATCCCCTCACCTCAATGTCTGCTATGATAAAAACCCACCCTGCCTGGGCTCAGGGCTCTCTGCTCTCATTGCTGCTTTAGTCAGAGTCCAAGCTCTGAGCTTGAAATAAAGGCTCTTTGCTTTCACATATGGGATTCCGTCTCTGTGATGGTCTTTTGGGAGTCCCCGTGATCTGGGCATAACAACTCCACAAACAGCTCACTTACACCTGTGGTTGCTTAAGCTTCCTGATTTTACATTTATCTTTTCTTCTCCAGTTTGGCCAGTCACTTTAGAAAAAAATCGATCTTACTAAAGTCCTTTCTTACATAAAATGTTCTCTTTTCTTTTAGTCTCTCTCACTAAAAGATCTAAAAGCCTCATAATTTCACCCTTATTTCTATTTCTCTCTTCTACTTACTGATTTCCTTCCTATTTCATTTCCTTCCTCAATATTATGAAACAGAGCAATGTAAGCAGATTTATCAACATATGATAAGGGAAGTTAATAGGAATTACATTTATAACATGCAATAATAAATTAAGGTCAACCATCCATACACTGTTCTTGCTTGTTACAAATCATAGGAAGACATTTATTACTGCTTGGACTTTAAAAAAAGTATTAGAGTTTAGTGGTTAAGAACACTGTTCTAGCCGGGCGGTGGTGGCGCACGCCTTTAATCCCAGCACTGGGGAGGCAGAGGCAGGCGGATCTCTGTGAGTTCAAGGCCAGCCTGGGCTACCAAGTGAGTTCCAGGAAAGGCACAAAGCTACACGAAGAAACCCTGTCTCGAAAAACCAAAAAAAAGAACACTGTTCTAGAGGACTTGGGTTGAATTCTCAGCACCTACAAGGTGACTGATAACCATCTAATTCCCCAGTTTAAGGGGATTTGACATCCTGTTCTGGCCTCTGCTGGTACTGCATGCAGGTGGTGTACAGACAAACACATACACCTAAAATTTTTAAAAATCAATTAAAAGAAAAAGAGAAGAGGGGCAATACAGGATGAACAAGAGAGTTCCTGTTGAGTTGTTGAGTCCAGTGATGGTGTTCGAAACTCAGAGCCTTTGTATGTGGAATGGTCACACATAAGGAAGGAGATATGTGGACAGATGGTGCAGAGGTCCCCATTTTATTAGAAGACTTAATTGTGTTTAATTTTATTCCCCCACATAATTTTATTAGTGACAATTATATATAATATGGTAAAGCAGACTTGCCAACAGGACAGATCATCTGGATGGGTACCTGATTCCCCATCTAAAAAGGGAAGAAACCAAGAATTTGGAGAATAGGTATCCCTTCCAGTCCAAGTATCCAGTGGTGGCCTCAGGTAAGAGTATCTTCCTAGGTGGGTGGTGGTGCCACATGCCTTTGATCCCAGCACTCAGGAGGTAGAGGCAGGTGGATCTCTGTGAGACAGAGGCCAGCATGGTCTACAAAGTGAATTCAGACATTCAGGGCTACACAAAGGAACCCTGTCTCTGAGGGGGGCGGGGCGCATCTTCTCTCATGAATTAAAGCACAGAAACATGTTGGGGGATATTCAATTACACTGTGAACCCCAAGTTTGCATTTGCATTAATTAAATAAAATTAACCTTGGGTCAGGAGGCTCAGTTAACAACTACTTGACAGAAAGTAATCACAGAGCACCAGAGGGCATCTGGAAGAGATAGAGAGATACACAGGAAGTAGTAGGGAGGGGTTTTGAGTGGTGTGGCTTTTTTTGTTTTTGCAGAGGTGAAGGACCAACTCTCTCTGGGAGACACCAGCAAGAAGAGAAAGTTAGCTAGGTGCTACTCAACCTCGATGAGCTGGCAGGTTTTCAACACTCCCGCCTTTGAAGTTTTATTTATAACTAGAATGATGGAGATGTCGTTAAAAAGCTACCCCTAGCGGCGGCAGCAGAGCCAGCACCTGCAGGAACAGGGTCCCCGCCAGGCTGAGGCCTGAGCAGCCTGGCCACTGCCAGAGAAGCAGGCGGGTAACTTCGGGTCGCAACTGCTGGCTGAAATAGCAGTAGATTAGGGCCCAGCCATTGTGCCAAAAATAATACAACAGAAACAGAGGTGATGTCCCTTAGCCATCCCAGGAGCTCAATGTAACTGGCTGGCCACATTCCTGAATCTGCATTCTCTCTGAATCACTTTAGCATCCTTGCAGAGAAAGGCCTTAAAAAGATATGTCGGGGACTGGGAAGATGCCTCAAGGGACAAAGTGCTTGCTGCTCGAACCTGAAGATCCAAGTTTGGCTTCTCAACACTCATGGAAATGCTGGGTGGATATAACAACCTTCCTGTAGTCACAACACTTGGGAGGCGTATATGGGGGATCCTGGACCAAGATGGCTTAGCTAAACTAATCAAATCAGTGAGCTGAGTTCAAACAAGAGACCCTGCCTCAATATATAAGGTGGAGAGCTATAGAGGAAACCACTTCGTGTCATCCTCTGACCACCACATGCATGTGCATACATGTGGATGTACACCAGAACACGTGTGCCCATACACATGCATACATGTACATACACATGCATGCCCACACACATAAATTCATCCTACTGGGTCTGATGTGAATCTACACATGACAAATGGCTCTACAGGCTTTGAATTTTCTGGAACTCAAATGTTGGATTGTGAAAGGTAAAATGGGATGAGGTAAATCTGCTCCATCTGGGGCTGGAGTCACCCAGAAGCAGACCAAATGTCAAGTGACAGAAAGGTGATCTCTTCGTGCCGAAGGAGAACAAGAGATATTTGCAATAGACACGTTATCCTGAGTCCTGTTGCAACAGAAAATGACAAGCTCTAAGACCTTGTCAGTATCACTAAGGACGAGTATAGTAAGCAAGGGATGTCATCAAATTTCCTTAGCCATTGGAAGTTTTCTCTCTTGGTCAAACTTGAGAGAACTCAGTCCCACAGAGTTTCAGGACAAAAGGGGGAGTCAACAAAGAGAGGCAGGCACTGGCCATCCTCAGCCCCTCCCCATCAATCAAAGGAAGAAGTGAAATGGCTTTACTGGGTGACAGCAGAGATTAGCCAGGGTCATAAACAACCACAGAGGAAGGGAAGTGGTAAGAGGAGAGTTTCACGGGGTGACATGACGAAAGAATGGGGGCCCTGCAGCGGGAAGAGCAACCAGAGGAGAGATGCTTGGTACATTTCCAAGACATGCAAGATGTGAGAAGAAGCAGGAGGTAGGTAGTGCTTTTCCAAGCTCCAGGAGAGAGTGTAGACAAGTGCTCTCATGATCCTTCAGAAAAGCCCACAGGGAAGGGATCAAAACCACAATGAAAGCGACACTAGAGTGAGACCTGAGTCTTTGGAGGGTGCACACCTGTGTGTGGAGGGAGAGTGTTCTAGAGCCCTAGCTCCTGATACAGCAGCAGCATCCTAATTGCATCAAGGATGCTTAACAATAAAAGGCCATCTGACCAATGGGAAGCACAGCTACCAAGATTTAGCTGCCATTTTCCTTGGTTCTCCCAAATCTAACCTCTTGTCTCCCCATCATCATCATCTCCTCACTCTTCATGGCCCGATGTTTCTGGTCATGGTAGTCAGTGAACATCTTTAGCCTTGAATGAGTCTATATCAAGTCATTGTATGTTATAGTTTGGAACAAAATGTTTCTCTATAATCAACATAGTGAGACCATATTTCCATAGAAGAGAAGGAGTGGGGGAGACAGGGAGGAGGAGGGAGGAGACAGGAGGAGGAGGGAGGTGGAGACATGGAGGAAGAGGGAGGAGACAGGAGAAGGAGGGGGAGACAGGAGGAGGGGGAGACAGGGAGGAGGAGTGGGGAGACAGAGAAGAGGAGGGGGAGGAAGAAGAAGAAAAGAAGGCATAGAGCTAACAACCACTATCAGAACATGGACTCAGGTGACTGGCCTTAAGTGTACCTTTCTTGCCAGGTCCACACGTCTTTAATCCCAGCACTTGGGAGGCAGAGGAAGCAGATCTCTGTGAGTTCAAGGCCAGCCTGCTCTACAGAATGAATTCCAGGACAGGCAGGGCTACACAGAGAAACCTTATCTCAGAAAACCAAAAAATAAAAAATAAAAAAATGTACCTTCCTTGACTTAGTCTTCAAGGAGGTGGTTTGCACTCTGCACAACTTGAGGGGGTCAAAGAATGATAAAAGAAAGACTTCCCTTGACCAGGCAGTGGTGGCGCACATCTTTAATCCCAGCACTCAGGAGGCAGAGCCAGGGGGATCTTTGTGAGTTCGAGGCCAGCCTGGTCTACAGAGTGAGATCCAGGAAAGACATCAAAACTACATAGAGAAACCCTGTCTCAAAAAACGAAAGAAAGAAAGAAAGAAAGAAAGAAAGAAAGAAAGAAAGAAAGAAAGAAAGAAAGAAAGAAAGAAAGAAAGAAAGAAAGAAAGAAAGAAAAGAAAGAAAGACTCCCCTGCTTCCTGTCCTAAAAAGGATAGACCTCACAGCAGGGATGTATGTGGCCCTCAAGGGGCCTGTTTTGTAGCTTTGCAGTGGCCTGCTGGCCGTGAGCCATGTCTTGGGTTTCTGTGAGACCAGAGACCTTGAGTTCAGTCCTTGTCCCCAAAGCTGTAAAAGGGACACATGGCTGTCTGTGCTCACCCTTGAGTGCTCATTGCTAACATCTGGCAGGTGTATGTGTGTGTGTATGAGAGTGTGTGTGTGTGTGTGTGTGTGTGTGTGTGTGTGTGTGTGTGTGTGTGTTATCCCCCATAGTTCCAAGTGCTGTGATGGCAATGTGACCTACAGAGTATGATGTGTCTACTGGTCTGTGAGTAACAACTGTGTTACTGAAGACACTCGCTGCAGGAAATTTTTCCCTGGGAGACAGAAACAAACATCTATCCCCTCCTTATTGGGCTTTAATGACTAATCAAAGCACAGTCCCACCAAAATCTAATTTGGGGAACCAATGAGTTTATTGCTGATTATTTACAAAGCATAGGTAAGGAATTACTTACAAGAGCATGGGTTATTCCAAAGCAGCCATTCCACAAAAAAAGTCTCCCCCTGAAAAGTCCCCATAGCTGCAGAGATGGAATGCCCCCTTCAATTAACTTTTCACCCTCTGTGTACCCTTTCACCTCCTGAGACCGCCCCTAAGACCATGCACAACTATGGCAGAATCATGGGGGGGGGAAGGGGGGCTAGTGGCTGTACTCTCAGGTGAGGGTCCAGTGGCCCTCCCCACCCTCTCCTACTATGAAGGAATGGCAACTGTAGTGGGTAGCCATTCCAGCTTGGTTCTGGAAGTTCCAACCCCCATTGAGACTCTGGAAACTGTCACGCCTACGAGGCGGGGCGAGGGGAGGCGCCTGGGGACGTGAGAGCTGGATGGGCCAGCGCTCTCTCTGGGCGCTCTCTTGGTGCCGGAACGCTGACCGGTGGAGACTGACTGTGCAGAGCTCCGGAGAACACCACTGGACTGCATTACACCTTCCCCAGACCCTGCGACCTACCCATTACTTAATTTGTGAGTTACGCCATTAAATAAATATCCTTTTAACTACGTGGAGTGGCCAAAATAATTTCTCCAATAGGCAACAGTCAATAAACCCACTCCAAATTCCGGAGGAGGCATCACACCCCATGCCTCAGAGGAGACAGAAGTCTTTTACAAAGCAGAGAGGCTATTCAGCCCCATCTCATGGGTCATATGTGTGGTGTCATCTGAAGAGACAGGCTGCCAACATTTAAAAGCTCTCTCTCTCTCTCTCTCTCTCTCTCTCTCTCTCTCTCTCTCTCTCTCTCTCTCCCCAACCCCCAGCAGAGTCAAGCCTCCTAGTCCACAGGGAGTTATGTTCCTGTAGTATGAATGAGATGTCCCCCATAGTCTCAAACTTTTGAATAACTGATCCCCAGTTGGTGGCTGACAGGGAGGCTCAGGAGGTGTGGCCTTGTTAGAGGGAGTATGTCACTGGGGGCAAGCTTTGAGGTCTCAAAGGCCACATGCATCCCAGTTGTCTTTCTCTGTTTCCTGTTGTGGATTGAGATGTGTACTCTCAGCTTCTGCTCCAGCCAAAATGTCTGCAGCTTGCTGCCACACTTTCCTATGATAATAGACTCTGGAATGCTCTTAACCCTCTGGAGCCATAAGCCAAATAAATTCTTCTTTCTTTCTTAAATATGTATTTATTTATTTATTATGTATACAGTGTTCTGCCTGCATGTATCCCTGCAGGCCAGAAGAGGGCATCAGATCTCATTACAGATGGTTGTAAGCCACTGTGTGATTGAACTCAGGATCTCTGGAAGAACAGCCAGTGCTCTTAACCTGTTGCTGGAGGGCTTCTCTCCAGGTTCCCCAAGCCCCGCAGTCCCACAATCCATTTATAAAATAATCACTCAGATGCTTATATTACTTATAAACTGTATGGCCGTGGCAGGCTTCTTGCTAACTGTTCTTTTATCTTAAATTAACCCACTTTTATAAATCTATACCTTGCCACATGGCTGGTGGCTTACCAGAGTCTTTACATGCTGCTTGTCCTGGCGGTGGCTGCAGTGGCTCCCCCTTCTTCCTGTTTTCCCAATTCTCCTCTCTCCTTGTCCCGCCTATACTTCCTGTCTGGTCACTGGCCATCAGTGTTTTATTTATATAGAGTGATATCCACAGCACTTCCCCTTTTCTTCTTTTTTTAAAAAGGAAGGTTTTAACTTTAACATGGTAAAAGTACATATAACAAAACAATTATCGAGCAAGAATTACAGTTACAATATTAAATAAGATGTCCTATCTATCTTATATTTGTGAGTTTAAGGTTTTATATCTAACTTTTATCACAACTGAGGAAATTACAACTATCTAGTTTTCAACCACATCAAAGACCTGAGAAGGAACATAATGGTACCTGAGAAATGGTAGATGGATGTAAGCAACAAATGGCGCCCAACGGCTCGAGTTTCCACCTTAAACCTGAGAATATTTAATAACCAATTCTAAACAGAACCAAAACCAGGTTCTTGCTTCTTGTCTCATTCGGGCAGCTAGAGGCCGCAAAACGCAGGTTTAAACACTGGCGGGTTCCTGGCGTGTGCGTTTGACCAGCAGTATGGCGGAAATGAGGCGTCTGCCAGCAGCACATTAAGCTGTGTGGTAGATTTAGTCTTTACTATTATTTTTAAAAAAAAAATTAAAAAAAATAAAAAGGTTTCTGAGCTACACGCTGCTTTGATAGAAGCTTGGACCCACTATTTCTGAGACTTGATGACTCCCAGAGCTGGCGGAAAACGTACCACTGCCATGTTGGGAAGCTGAAGTGGGCGGAGCCAGCAGCCACAGCGCCGTTTCAGGCTTACAATGGTACAGTTTAAAGCAATAGGCTCAAGGCTCAAGGTAATATAAAAAATAAGCTACATAAAGATGGCTATCACACAGAGAATCTGGATTATGTTCTCTTTGATATTCGTAACTGAAGAAAAACATTTGATTGCAAAAGCTGTTGAGTTATGCCAAAATGTATATTTTAAAGGTACCTTGACTTCAAAATTTGGATTTAAGGATATGTTGCTTTGGAAAAGAGGTTCTGCTTTTGTTTCCACAGAAAGCCAGAGGCTGTGGATTTGTTCCAGATTAAGATACATCAGGTTTCACCAGCCAAGACCCCCTAAAAGGTCTCCGATGACACCATGGCCCAGATGATCCAACATCCAGAGCAGTTTCAAGGCAACTGGTTCACACAATACAGCCTCACGGACTATCCCATAGGCCTAAAATTATCTTTGTGTCCCCATAAGATACAGCGCCCCCTCCAGCAGGAAGTAGTAAGAGATGCTATGCCCAAATTCCCAAATATACCAAGCTGGCTTTAGAGGTGGAATTGACTCACTCCTCATCTAAACCCAGACATATTGCTTAAAAAAAAAAAAATGGTTAAGAGATTCTTGTGCCCCAAATCAGAAGAGCCCTCTGGTGTGGGACAGAGAAAAACCAATATTTTTATTTAAAACAGGTTGATTATAAATGTGATCTCTTTCTAAAAAAGAAAAGGGGATATGATATAGATATATAGGAGGATATAGAGATGATAAGATAAAAGGGTAGATTAATGAACCTACTTTTAAAGAACAACTTATTTAAAATGTTTTACATTGGTATAGATTTTAGTTTATGTTTAAAATGTTTTACATTGGTATAAATTTTAGTTTATTGATACAAACTTGAAGTTAATTTTGTTATACTATATATATATATATATATATATTTCTATTCTTGTTTGAGGTATTATGTTTATGTAACTCATTTAAAATTGTAATGAATAATTAAAAAATAGATTAATAATTAGTCATCTATGATAATCACATTTGTAGCCATGTTAGTTAAGTCTTCTAGGTATACATAGATATATTTCAGATAGATAGGTAATCTTCAAACACTTCATAGACCTAGAGAATATGGCATTTTAAATAACTTAAAATTCTGTTGACCTGAGACACAATTGCTCCTGGCTGCACCAATTTGATCTGGAGAGAATGTTGGGCTTCTAAGACATTTCCATTTGGAAGTTTGTCTTCTTGGCACAAAATGGCCTACTGGGCAAAGAACTGCCCTTGCCTTGACGGCTGACAGTACAAATGCAATGCTGTCCTTTCTGGACAAGCCGGACACAAGGAAAGCGACCACTGTACTCTGCCAAGACAGGGTAAGATGGTCTCTCAGAATTCCTGCTTCTGAAAATGGTCTGTCAGATACTCTAGGCCTGTAGCCAATTTGAATGCACCAACAGTGCTGAGAAACATTAGGTGACTGTCCAGGCTGCCAGCTGTCTTGGTCTACTCTTGCAAGATTCCCGAAAGTTGCTTACATCCATCTACCATTTCTCAGGTACCATTATGTTCCTTCTCAGGTCTTTGATGTGGCTGAAAACTACATAGTTGTAATTTCCTCAGTTATGATAAAAGATAAGTTAGATATAAAACCTTAAACTCACAAATATAAGATAGATAGGACATCTTTAATATTGTAACTGTAATTCTTGCTCGATAATTGTTTTGTTATATGTACTTTTACCATGTTAAAGTTAAAACCTTCCTTTTTAAAAAAAGAAGAAAAGGGGAAGTGCTGTGGATATCACTCTATATAAATAAAACACTGATGGCCAGTGACCATAGCAGCAGAGGATGCCCCACAGTGAGGGTGGTCTTAAAGTTAGTTTCACCTCGACACAAACTAGGGTCACTTTGGAAGAGGGAAACCCAACTGAAAAAAAATGTATCCACCAGATTGGCCTGTGGTCAAGCCTGTGATTCATGTTCTGGATTGATGACTGTCCTGGCTGGTTTTATGTTAACTTAACACAAGCTGGAGTCATCTGAAAGGAGGGAACCTCAATTGAGAAATTGCCTCCCTAAGATCCAGCTGTGAGGCATTTTTTTTCTAATCAGAACATTTATTACACCGTAAAGCAATTTTCTGAAAATGTTACTCAGTTGTGAGGCATTTTTTAAATTAGTAATTGATGAGGGAAGAGCCCAGCCCATTGTGGGTGGTGTCATCCTTGGGCTGGTGATCCAGGGTTCTATAAGAAAGCAGACGGAGCAAGCCAGTAAGCAGCATCCCTCCATGGCCTCTGTATCAACTCCTTTCTCGAGGTCCCTGCTCTGTCTGAGTTCCTGTCCAGACTTCCTTCAGTGGTGGACAGTGATACGAAGTGTGAGCCTAACATCCCTCCCCATGTTGCTTGGGTCTTGGTGTTTCATCATAGCAATAGTAACCCTAAGACAGTGACTGATGTGAAAGGGCCCAACTCACCGTGGGCGTTGCCACCCCTGAGAAGGTGGTCCTGGATGGTGTAAGAAAGTGGGAGGAGCAAACCATGAGGAGCAAGCCAGTGAACAGCTCTCCTCCAGACAGAAGTTGCTTCTGGTCATGGTGTTTTATCCCAGCAGTAGGAACCCCAACTAAGACAGAGCGGCGCTCTGCGTGTGAAAGAGGCTGTGTGGGACCTGGCTATGGCTCTCAACGGGGACAGTGAGGTGCTGTAACTCTTTCGCCTAGGTTGGGAAGACTCCCAGGCCTGCAAAAAAAAGCTCCAGGACCCCTTCCCTCAGCAGGGGTGGGGTGGGTCAAGTCTTGACCATCGGCATTTCCAGTTATCCTGCCCTGGAATAATTCAGTTCTCAGGATTTACTTCTGTCAGGGCTGAAGCTGTAATGGAGACACTGCCCAACACTGCCCTCAGTAGCCTGAGGAGTTCTTTCCCCCTTAGGCTGTTCCATTCCGGTAAAGCCTGACCCTTGACAACCAAGAAACATGTCAGGACAAGACTGAGTGAAACAGTCCTAGGTTTGTTGAGTATTAAGATGGGAGCCATGGTGGAGCACACCTTTAATCCCAGCACTCAGGAGACAGAGACAGGCGGATCTAAGTTCGAGGCCAGCCCAGTCTACAGAGTGAGTTCCAAGACAGCCCAGGATACACAGAGAAACGCTGTCTTTAAAAAAGAAAACAGAAAAGAAAAGAAGGTATTAAGACAGTCATGTAGGCAATTTGGGCTTTATCAGGTTTCTTGACTCTCAAACTAGATCCCAGGGTGGGCTTCCTCCTCCCTTCCCAGTCCTCCTAATTTCCCATCTCTATCCTGCATCCTTTGTACCCAGTTAGTACTCAGCCGACCCCCAATAAGCCAAGATCCCTTTATAACACTGCCTACTGGGAAACCAAAACTGCTTGGGGATGGGGTGGGGTGGAGGTTGTCATCATCCACGTTTCAGAGCTAGTCTGTGAACCACATTTCCCAAACTTTTCTTTCCACACACCCTCCCAGTGAGCGGGACATCCTGTGAGGTTGAAGTAAACAGGCGCGCTGTACTTCCCAGGCAGCTGCCTTTTGGAAAAGGCCGGCTTCTTTTGTTTCCCTCCCTGGTGGCTAAATTCCCTACTGGGCAGGTCAGCTCTGTCAGAGTCTGGGCTGGAGGACAAGTTGGGATCCTGAACCGCTATGGGGTCTCTGCCATCCTGCACGAGAAGCCCAAACCCTTTATAACTTGGAGAAGTGTCCCCACCCCTTTCTACTGAGTACTGACACCACCCCCTACTCCAGGCAGCGACCACTAACTACAACGCCCGCCCTCCGCAACACCCCCGCAACACCCCCGCACCACCCCCCAACCCCCACCCCAGTAACCAAGGTGTTTCAGACCTACTGTGGCTACACTGGAACCGGCTACAATGGCTTAGGAGGCAAGGAGCAGGAGAACAGGTCAGGCACAGGGTCCCATATCACAGGGAGAAGACCCAGCAACTCTTGAGGTGCTTGCCTCTGGGAACCCGATAATAAGTACCCTTGGAAAGGCTCCTGTGGGGTGCATGTTGGACTCCAGCCACCAACAAGGGAGACAACGCCCACCCTCAGGAGATTCATAAGCCCAGTGCCCGTAAGTGAAGTGGAAACGTGGGTACTAGGGCTACTAGGACCCAAGAAGTGAGTCCTACATACCCTGGCAGAGGAGGGCGCGATTGGAACTCATCCCAACCGGGAAAGATGGGGAAGGTCCACGAATCTGCAGGATGCCGGCAGGGGGCGCCAGAGCAATGAGTCTGAACCTTGTTTAGGGTCAGTCCAGGCTCCAGGGCTTAGACTAAACTGCAACGCGGCTATGGGACCAGCAGGGGACACCAGGCTCCCACCACAACACCCAGCAAATCCCGGACAGGGTAAGCCCAGGGATCCACAGACCGCATGGGGAGAGCACCAATGGAACCCGTGACCCATCTTGTCTGGGTCAGAGTTTTCTTCTTCCTGAAAGGAAAGGACCCTGGCCTGGTGGTCCTCCACTTCTGAACTGGACTGGGTGCCATAGGAATATGGAGCCAGGGTTGGATGAAGTTCAGGTTCTCCCTGCCTAGAGCAGGCAAATACCATCCAGGACTTTGGCCAGCAAATGTCCACAGCAGTAGGCCAGATACCTGCCAAATTGAGAATAACCACCCTGCCCACCTCAGAGAGAGGGAGATCAAGGTTGGTAAGCTGCATACGACCAGTCAAAGCACAGTGGTTACCATGTGCACTTTATTGAACCCACTATGGACATGTGTGTGAGGGTTACATCTGTATATAAAGAGGGGTAAAGAGCCAGGAGGAAGGTAGTTATGGATGGTGGGGTAAATGTCAGGACCAAAGGCCAGAGTCCTCTGTTAAGTGTAAAGACGACTAGCAGAGAAAACAATGCAGAGGACAGCCACGATGGTAATAACAACCGTGAGGATGCTGAGGACCAGGGCGCTGATGTTGAGGCACTTGGCAGTGGAGGCGTAGGCCTGGGCTCCAGTCACGTCGCCCACCATCTTCCTGTCCCTGGACTGGAGCAGAGCAGATGGTCAGTGCCCCTTGAGCTGCGGGGCAAATGCCCTGGCAGTTTCCTTATCATACCCCCTGTGGACCGCATCTCTCCCACTTCAGTCAGGAACATTTTACATAGGCTGACAATGCAGGAGGCCTAGGACTTGCTGCTTACCCACCATCAAGTGTTGTTCCCCATGATTCTCCGGGGCATTTTCCACACAGGCTAGCACCCCAGTGTGCAAGGTGAAGGGGCACTCTAGGTATTTCTCTAGACTGGGTTGGGACAGTCTGATGCCAGGTCCTCAGGCAGCCTCACCCTATATCTGCCCTAGAGTCTTTAAGCACACACACACACACACACACACACACACACACACAACATGCATACACACCACAGAAGAATGCACACAAACGTTTTAAACAAAGGCCCCCTTCCCCCTCACACCTAGGTGCCATCTGAGTAGATGGAGCTTCAGGCTCCCACACACCTGCTTACACTACCACCCCCACATCCTCCACACTCACCTTCACAGAGTAGGCATAGGCAATGAAACCCAGGCAGCAGAAGTTCAAGAAGAGTGTGTTGAAGAGGGACCAGACCACATGGTCAGGCACAGCGACCTCTCTGGGCATGTTGATCACGGTGGTTCTGACAGAAGTTGAACCATGGGGTGCTCCCAGCTCAGCCACCTCGTATTCTTCCTTGATTCTTTCATAGTTTGGGGGATGTCCCCCATTGGCGGCAGTCATGAAGGCTTGAGAAGTGTGGTTCATGGTGCAGAGCAAAACCAGCAGTGAGGGGTAGAGGATGAAGTGCTGTGTGGGTCCGCCCTTTCTCCAGCAGTTTCGGTTTCTCAGAAGTTTCCTTTTCCTGAATTTTAGCTTAATGAGAATTGGCTGGGTCCTGGGGGCGTGGCCCTAAAAGTCCTGTGGATCAAATTACTCCAGGGCTGGATGTCAGGAAGGACTGTGAATCAGAGGAACTTCCTGTCCAGGAACCCAAGTCAGGACTTGTCCCAGGCCCCAAGCTCCACTGTTGATGAGTGAGGGGTCCTGGAGTCTACCAAACTCAGGCTAACAGCTGCAGAACCTCGCTGTCCCTGACAAAGGTCCCAGCCAGGCCCCACAGGACCCGCTCTTCTCCCAGCAATAACGGGTGCCCCCAGGGCCCACTACACTCACTCTGGAGGCCAGTTCTACTGGTTTCCTTGCAGATAGAGGTTGGGGTGAACTGTACCTGTCTGTGTCTTCTTTTTGCAGACAGTGCCCTAAGTGTGGTCAGTAACTGGACTTTGGTGTTAGGACTGAATGATCCAGGTCACATGGCTCTGACCTCATGGTCCAGGGCTGGCATATTAGTGCTCCCCAACTCCCTTTTCCTCCTGTCCTAACACAATTTATTAGAGCTAGTGGAATGGTCACTGAGGACCTTCATCGTGCCAGAACAGCCTTCTCAAGTATGTGGTGGGGTGAGGGCTATGGTCCGGAAAGCCACTCCTGATCATGCTGAAGGATTCAGTTTGGTGCGCTTCCCTGACGACAGGGAGGCCTGGCCTGGGCTCTCCTGTTAGGAGTTGTATCCACTTTCTATCTTGGTGGCACTGTAAGGACCAGGCTACCAGATCTGCTTCAAGGTGCTTTGCAGCACCCACCCACCCTTCCTAGAGCTCTGAGCCTTGGGGGTTGTGGCTCCCCCAGTCTCCAGGTCCCAGTCATTCCATTCTTTGTCTTCCTTGAGTTCCTCACAGGGATGGCAGCACCTCCCACAGTCACCCCTCTGCAATCCTGTCTGGGGGGGGGTGGCTTCATCAGCCTCCCTGACAGAGTCCTGCCTGTTGGAATAGGTAGTGTGATTTCCATGTACTCAGCTGTTCCCTCACAGAGGCTCCTGCAGGCCATAGGCTCAGGGCACCATGTGCAGAGCAGGGCGTTGGTCTGGGGACAGGGACTCTGACTGGAGCCCGAGTGCTGGTTTCCACTGGGTTCTGATATGCTTTTTCTTTCTTTTATTTTTTTCTTTCTTTTATTTTTTCTTTCTTTCTCCCCTTTTCTTTTTTCTCTTTTTTTCTTTTTCCTTTTTCAAGACAGAAATTCTCTGAGAAACAGTCTTGGCAGACCTGGAACTCACAGTCACAGAGATCCGCCTGCCTCTGCCTCCCAAGTGCTGGGATTAAAGGCGTGAGCCACCACTGCCCGGCTCTGATATGCTCTTTCTTTGTGTTCTGTGGAATACCTCTCCAGCAAGGCCTACATCACACTGTTCCTCATACGTCCCTGAGAGGCAAGTTTGAATCGATGGCCTGCAGTTTACCCTCCTGTTGCCTTTCAGCCACGTGGGAGATGAAATAATATGAGTAACCCCTCAGTTTGTAAATGACAGTAAGTGTGGTACTGTGGTCGCCACACAATCTGGTTTCAGGAATGTTGGATTTTGGTGTAACTTTTTTATTATAGTCAACAATATTTCATTTCAACCATACCTCTGTTTACTATGGTCTCACAATATTCCTGAAGTCAAACACATTTGCTTCCGGATGTTTACCTAGTCACAACAGAAACTATACTGAAAGTCAATGGTCATCTCAAACTTGGTGGCCACTTCTCTCCCATCCTCAGTCACTGGGACCCTAGTTCCTCTCTCCTGGTGGCTTTGGTGACCTGTGAGGGCTTTGCCATATCCAGGCCTTCACATGTATTCAAACTCCAGGCTCATCTCCCTACCCACAGAGGTGGGGAGCTATACCTAGCCCTGCATGTATGTTCAGTGTCTTCATGTGCCCTACCCCCAAGTGGGCTGGATAGAGACTTCTTCCTGTCTGTCTTGCTCCTTCCCATGTGGCACATCCCTGGAGAAACTATCTTTGGATTTTTCTATCTTCTTCATTCATTCTTATAGGCAATCTCTGCTGCCCCAGGGGTCATCAGAGAGACAGGGATCGACAAGCATTGCTGGAAGACTAAGGGTCAGGGCCAGACTTTTGCTCCATCCAAGATATCCATTTCTGACATGATGCACAATTGTTGGAACTTTATTTGTCCGGTTCTGTCCTGACTCTTCTCACCAGGGGCAGGTCTGGCCAGTTCCTTCAGTAGAGATGGACTTGAGAGGCCATGTTCTCTGGTCTGGAGTCCCTGCACTTTTCAGACCCACACCATCCTCTACGCGGCACTGATCTCCAATTGGACTCCCATTGGTGGGTCTGCAGAAGCCTGTCGTCTCCTACCAGAGACCCTCTGTCCTGTAGCTGCCAAACAGGCGAGGAAAATGGGTAGGAGCAGCACTCCTCAGCATAGGCTGGGGGGCAGGGGTTTCGCTGCGGCCTTCTCAGGATGAGACTTTGCTCTTTTTCCTCTCGGCTTTGGGTAGGGAGCAACTTGGAGTCTTTCCACTCAGCTGACCACCCTCCCCTGCCCTGCAGGCCACCAACACAATGGGAAGTTGTCACAATTCCATTGCTTCTGCTCCAATTACACCTTTGGTGAGTAGGAAGTGAGCATGGGGACTCTCCATGGCCACATGGCAGCCCCACTGTGGGTTCACTCATGGGTTGTAGTAAACATTAGCCATATCTAGCCCTGCATGTTCCACTTCAGACAAGTAGTTAGGATGGTGTTTAGTCTGGAGAGCATGGCCTGGCTCTGTGCCCAACAGTGCCTAACATGTCTGAGGTTTCCACGCCCTCAGGATAGTTGCCCAAGCATTGTTCATATGGAACGTTAGGAAGGTCTGAAGTGTGGCCATAGGGACTGCGTTCCTTGTCCTGAAGTCTCCACCTTCATTCAGTCATGACCTGGGTCTGACATTGAGCACTGTGAAGGCCCAGGGCCATGAATTTTAGTGGAGATGTCACACTGGATCCTTCTCAAAAACTTTTTTTTTTTTTTTGAGACAGCGTTTCTCCGTGTGGTTTTGGTGCCTGTCTTGGATCTTGCTCTGTAGCCCAGGCTGGCCTCAAACTCCCAGAGATCCGCCTGCCTCTGCCTCCCTAGAGCTAGGATTAAAGGCGTGTGTCACCATTGCCTGGCTCTCAAAAACCCTTGCTCCTTGGCTGGTGCAAACTGAAAAGGCCTTGATTTCTCCCTAGGACTTGGTCTGGCTCAGTCACTTCCCTCCAGTGTGATAGCGGCTCTCCCAGGGGATCCTCTGTCTTCACTGCTATTATGATCAATCCCTATCTTTCTTTTTCGAGGCAGGGTTTCTCTGTGTAGCTTTGTGCCTTTCCTGGAATTCACTTTGGAGACCAGGCTGGCCTCGAACTCACAGAGATCCGCCTGCCTCCCAAGTGCTGGGATTAAAAGCGTGTGCCACCACCCCCCGGCTGATCCCTGTCTTCTTAAGACAGGCTCAGCTCCCAAGACAGTGAAGGGAATGATTCTGCTCCAGAACCCTGGACCTTGGCGAAGAGGGCATCTCTAAGCTAGGTTAGTCTCACAAGATGATCAGAACCCAGAACAAGAACCCAAGTACCAACACAGGGAGAAAGTGCCATTCCGGGACTTCAAAGACTTGTAATCTTGGGGTGCCTAAAATGAGGTGGGAACACAGGCGCCAAGGGCATCCAGGAAGAGGAGAGGTGAATTTGGAGTACAGACTATTAGTGAAGGGTGCCAAAGCCCATGGAGATCCGCCCTCAACACCTCAGGACCCACAGAGTGATGATGAGCTCCGCCAGCAGGTGGCGCCTGGCAGCAAAGACCCTTGTTCACCTCCCTCTGCCCACCCTTGACCTGAAGTAAACCTGTGAGACATGAGTGAGAAGGTAAGGGTCATCTTGGTTAGTACATTGCAGCACCCAGCGGGTGTCATATACAGTCTGCCCAGAATCCAAGCCGGAAGCCACTACAGAAATCCTAGACACAGTTTGCCTGGGTCGAGGCTTCTTCCTCTTGAAAGAGGAGGACCCTGGGCTGGCCCTTTGTCCCTGGACTAAGGACTTGCTAGCTTGTGACTCTGCACCCTTCCTGGGTGCTCTGGGTACGTCGAGCCAGAGGTAGGCAATGCTTAGATACTGCCTGCCAGTGCCTGCTAAGTAAAAGAGGACTCTATGCAGGACGCTCGTCAGCTGCTGTCTCCGACAAGAGGCCAGAAGCCTTCCTAGCTGTGAATGCCCTGCACTATACCCGCCACAGCTCCTCTTAGGAAGGAAGCCAGGGAAACCCTGAGTAAGTTCAGCACAGGACCAGTCAGGGAACAGAGAGTCAATGCACAATTGCTACCATATGCACGTTATTGACTCCACCGTGAACAGATGTGTGAGGGTACCAGTTACGTGAGGAGCAGAGTGACAGGTCAGGGCCACTAGCCAGGATAAGGGACAACTGGGAAGGGCGGGGCACATGCATACTTTCCCCAAGAAAACAGTGTGCGAGAGAATTCAGTCCTTTGGCTCTGAATTCGAAGAGCACGTACTTCGTGGAATCCCACTCTTAGTACCCGTCCTCTAACTTCTTTGGCTGCTTACAAGGATAATTAAGATCAGTGTGATGATGGAGACGACCACAGCACTGATGTTCAGTCCCTTAGCAGTTGTAGCATAGGTCTGGGCCCCAGTCAGATCGCCCACCATCTTCCTGTCCCTGGACTGGAAGAGAACAAATGATCAGTCATCTGAGAGCCAGGTGCTCTGCCTCAGTTCCCCCATTGTCCTTCCTACCCACTGCAATCTCCTCCCTCAGGTCAAGGACCCCCGCTACCTTTCACATACCCAGACTACCCAGCAGAGCCCAGCACTGTCTGCTCACCCCTCTATGAGGTACTGTTTTCGTTAAGCCCCACTTTCATACAGACTGGTGCCCCATTCTCAGGTGCCCATCCACAGACTAAGCAGTAAGGAGAATTCCACTAAACTAGAGTGGAGACAGTGTTCCCCAGATTCCTAGGCAGCCCCACCCTTTGCCTATCTAGGAGAGTCTCCAAGACACATAAAACCCACATACACTATATGCTATATACACAGTCTCTACACACAAACGTAAGTACATACAGGACACCAAACACAGTGTCACACATGCACAAACACAAGGCTGTACATGTCCCCGGTAACCCTTGGGCAGGAAGAGCTTCAATCACACACATACCTTCTTGTCCCATCACCCCCACCTCAACGACTCACCTTCACAGGGAAGATGTAGGCAATGAAACCCAGGCAGCAGCTGTTCAGGAACACTGTGTTAAATGTGGACCAGGTAACATAATCCACTGGGACAATGTCGCTGTTAATGGTAACCACGGTGATCTCGAGCCAGGGTCCTCCTTGACCATGTTTTGTGCTTAAAGGAAGCTCTTGTTTTAAAGAAGTTAGAAGTTCCTGTGGATAGGGGAGTCCTGGGCGCTTATATATAATCTTCTGCAGAGTGAGGTCTGGATGCTGTGGGATGGGCTTGGTAGGATATAGCCCCCCTTCTCAACGGCCTCTTTAAAGTTCCGCTTTCTCAGAAATTTCTACTCCTGTTGTTTGTAAACCAATGAATTATCTGGGAAGTGGGATGTGGCAACAGATTACTGACTGCTAATTACAGTGGGAGAGGGTTCTGGAAGGGCAAGGGTCAGGAGAGCCTCTTGTGCTGGAACCCATGTCAGCACTTGGTCCGCCAACTCCCTGCTTAGAATAAGAAAGAGTACTGGTGCTTTCTCCAGGCCTGGGAGTCTCCCCAGCCCAAGCCAACAGCTAGAGCAGCCATCTTCCTAGTCAGGACCCCACAGCCCTCTACCATGCCATCCCCAGAGCACCCAAAGCTAGCCCTCACTGTAGGAGCAGAAATTCATGTCCTTTTACTGGCTGACACTTGATTTGGACCAGGGCTGGAAAGTACTACAAATCAATGTCATTCTTGTTGTCCCAGAGCCAATGGGCAATATGATGCCTTTCAGGCCAAGGCTCTGCTCACAGGCTGAAGAGGGGCCGTGTTGGGAGATTGGACTGTTTATTCCAGGCACAGGGCAGCATCCTTGCAGTGCTAGACTAGTGTATTTGGGCGATCCCACCTTTCCTTCTCATCTTTCATCATTTTATTATCAGACGTGGAGTTGGGGGGAGAGAAGGTGGATATGGACCACACCCAGTGGGGCTGCAGGAGGGTACAAGATCAAGTTGGCCAAGGCCTTCCTGAAAGTGCAATCTTTTCTTCTTGCCTCAGCACACCCTCACGGAAGGAAAGAGAGGGAAATCAGACCAGAGAGAAGTAAGTGAATGCTTGCAAGTGACGTATGTGCCATTCAGTTTCCCCAAATAGCAGAAACTACCATCCTGGATGGTCCCGAGCCCTGGCCCTAGGCCCTCTGGTCACACTGCAGAGGTGAGGATACCCTCTCCTTCTGCTGTTCTCCCCCAGGACCAGTAATCTCCAGCCTGGCAAGGCCCAGGGGACTTCTGTCAGTCTGGACTTCTGGGTCCCTTGAAACTACTGGCCTCTCTCTTTTCCAGGGTGGTTTTTGTGACCGTGAGCCTTTCAAATGTGGTGAGTTGTACTCACCAAGTGCGTGAAGTATAAAAAGCACACACTGAATTTTGAAGACTTGGTATTCTAATATCTGATTGGTTTCAGATCTGGTGCTATGACAAACACCCTGACAAAAAGCAACTTAGGGGGAAAAAAAGGTTTATTTGCTTACAGTTCCAAGTCACCACCATCGTTCCAGGAAAGAAAGGCAGGAACTCAAGCAGCTAGTCACATCACATCTGCACCCAGGAGCAGAGAGAGAAATGCATCCTTGCTTGTTTACCTACCTGCTTGCTCTCAATTAGCTTTCTCCTCTCTTACACTTTCCAGGCACCCCTGCCTAGGGAATGGTATTCTCCACAATGGACTAGATCTTCCTCTATCAATTAACACACTAGACAGTCCTTCATAGATAGGCCTCCAGGCCAACCTGATCTAGAGAATTCCTCGTGAAGACTCTCTTCCCAGGTTGTGTCAAGTTGACAGTCAAAACTAACAACACTTCCTTAAAGGGAAAAATGATACTTTTTAGATAAAGTATAGCACATATATTTCATCAGTAATTTTTTGTTTTTGTTTTTTTCGAGACAGGGTTTCTCTGTGTAGCTTTGCGCCTTTCCTGGAACTCTCTTTAGAGACCAGGCTGGCCTCGAACTCACAAAGATCCGCCTGCCTCTGCCTCCCAAGTGCTGGGATTAAAGGCAAGCACCACTACCGCCTGGCCTCATCAGTAATTTTTAAAAGATTTATTTTTACAATTTTGAAGTATGTGTGTCTTTGGGGAAGTATGTGAACATGAGTACAGATGCCTGAGGAAACCAGAAGAGGGTGTCAGACACCCTGGACCTGGAGTCATATGTCATTGTGAGCTGCTTAACATGGGTGCTGGGAACCTAAAACTTTTTGCTTGGCTACAAGATTAAATTGTGTGTGTGGCATTTTCTTGAGCCCCCAGACCCACTCCTAACATTTCCTGCTTTGGACCGTGCAGCTAGGCATATGTGGACATGCATGTGAGCTATGAGGCTCCTGTGTGAGAGCTCTGGTTTCCCGGGCCTGACTTGCCACATCCCTGATCATGCAACACATGCTATGGAGTGGGCTTCTCAACACGGCGCCTGCCCGAGGGAGTAGTACAGACTCCCCTCAGCCACAGTCCCTCCCGCATGGAGAGCAGGCAGTGTATCCTCCACTTGGGCTGACAGACTAACCCATGTGTAGCCAGACAGCAAATGTATGCAGGGTCCACTTCTTACAGCTGGCTTCATACTCTGGCAACACAGGCTGAGGGAAGATCCAGTCAGTGGGGAAACAGGAATGAAAGGAATCCATGACAGTCCCTTCCTTCCTGACCAGTGGAAGGGGAACATGCACAGACCCCGGAGAGTGAGTGGATGGGAGAATATAACTGTAGTATTGCTACCACAGCCGGCCTGCCATGGCGAAGGAGCACCCAAAGGGGGAAGGGGGGTCCTGGACAGCAAGGTTCCAGAAAGAGATGAGGGGGCACCCTCATCCACTGAAGCCTGAGGAGAACAGGGGTCCCTCTTTGTGAACAGGCACTCAAGAGCCAACGTACAAGGCAGCCATGTGGAGGAGAGCTATGAGGGTAGACACTGACTGTTACCATGTGACTCTGAAATCAAACAGGGTTCCTTAAAGCTGATGACATGTATGAACTAGTTGTACTGTCTCCTGAAATACCAACTCAGGCTGACACAGCTAGAGCCCCAGTCTGCCTCTGCCTGGTTTCTGTTCTGCCGTCTCTGAGACTGGGTATGTTATCATAAAGAATTGAGGTTCATTCTTTATGATAACATAATTGGGATCCTAATCCTGGAGACTAGAAGTCCCCAAGTTGACCAGCTTCCCACTGAAAATTCCTTTGCAAGGATGGATCCCTCCCCATGACAATTCCTCCTCAAGGCCGGGTGTAGTGGGATACTGAATATAGTTATGCCAGCTCATGAACGTATTCCTAAGAATACTGTACGTGCTAAAATTATCTTGGGTAAACTGGTCTCTGGACCAGCTATACATTCCTATACAGTGTGTCCCTGACCTAAAGGTTATGAGAACTGCCTGGCCACTGAACTGCTATCTCTCTGCCTCTGTAAACAATGCTTGCTTACTGCAGATGCCCACGGATACTTTTCTGTATGCATCACAATTGCAGGTTTGCCTTTAAAAACTCAAACAAATTGGAAGTCAAGGCTGCTTCCTGCTGCTTCCCACTACACTGCCTAGGATAGCCCAGCCAACCGTAAATAGAGACTCTCTATATGACTTATTTGGGCATTTCTGTAGTTTCTCTCTTTAGATACCCCACCAGCACCTCTCAACACCATCTAATTGATGACCAGCCTCAACATGAACTCTGGTGAAAACCAGCCACACCCAAGCCACTGCCATATCTCCACTGGCCAAAAGGGGCCGAGAAAACGGTGTAGATCTCACTGCCACAAAGAATGCCCTGGGGACAGGGAAGAGAGAGTATGGCATCGCATACACACACCCGAGTCTTGTCCAGAAATATCCAGCCCTAGGGTCAGGACCTGCCCTCACCTTCCCAGTTACCATAGGGCCACCCTCACCCTCAAATCAGTCTCCTGCAGAACTGCTCCTCATCTGAACAGTTGTGGGGCAGAGTCTGACTTGTAGTCAGAGTCCTGCTTGAGAAGTGATATGCTGAAAGAGAACGGATAGATACAGCATGTACTGTGAAATCACTATGCCAGAAACAGACAGGCATGTTTATGTCTTTCCACAATGTCAGAGTGTACTGACGGGCAATACACTGACAAGCTATGTCAGTTTTATTTGCAGTCATTGGCCAAATGAATCTGAATCTAATTTCCCTCTCGCTATGTCTCTGTCTCTGTTATCTGTCCGTCTCTGCCCCCCCTTGGCGTGTGTGTGTGTGTGTGTGTGTGTGTGTGTGTGTGTGTGTGTGTGTATGTATGGTGGGGGGAGGATTGTGGTATGTCTGTGCAGATGTCTGTGTGTGTATGTCTATCTGTCTCTCTCTTCTCTCTTCCTCCCTCCCTCCCTCTCTCCCTCTAGACATGATTCTCACTGTATAACCTGGCTACCCTAGAATTATTTATATAGACCAGGCTGGCCTCAGACTCACAGAGATCTGCCTGGCTCTGCCTCTGTAGTGCTGGGACTAAAGTCGTGTGCTGCCACCACCCGGCCAAAACAGGTTTTTGTTTGTTTGATTGATTGGTTGGTTTTTTCAGGGTTTCTCCATGTAACCCTGGCTGTACTGGAACTCACTTTGTAGACCTTGAACTCACAGAGATCTTCTGCCCCTGCCTTCTGAGTGCTGGAATTAAAGGTGTGTGCCACCACCACTGGGCAGCAATTCAGCTTTTTAATTCCAATCTTTATTGCTAACAATAACTCTCAGGTTACACATTCTACTTCACATACTCTAGTATCTATTACTGTAGAGAATGGCCACAAGGGGTTAAAGAGGCTGCAGCAGTTTTGGGGGAGTTCTGGTGAGTCTCCCTGAGAGACAGAAGCAGGAAGCTGATCAGGCTGTGAAGAGGGTCTCTGCAGAGTCACATAACAAACTCCCATTGGAAGGTGGCTGAAAACACCACTACAGAAACAAAAAAAACCCATGGTCACAGGTTTGAGCTGAGTCTTGGGGTCCAGACAAGCTACAGAAGCAGAGCTGAGCCCCTGGAATAGTTAGGAGTTCTCTGTTGGTTCCTCAATGCTTAGTGGGCAGATTACTGGTAGGGCTGTTCCCATTTCAATGTTAGTTGTCTTTTGTATGGAGTCCAGATGAGCCTGACACACCCTTTCCTTGGTCTGGTGTGTTTAATTAGTCCTCGGCCCCAGCTTTCTTAACGAAATTTTACTATGTCCTTGTGTCCATATGGTCCCAGTCTGCTAAGTTTTTGACATGGCACCATTTACTTTGAAAACAGGTTATTTGATGCTGGGCCTGGTGGAGCATGGCTTTAACCCCAGCATTTAGGAGGCAGAGGCAGGTGGACTTCTGTGAGTTTAAAGCTAACTAGGTCTACGTAGCGAGTTCTAGGCCAGCCAGGGCTATGCAGCCAAAAACGTGTCTGAAAACAAAACAAGGAACAAAAAAGCATCTAGCCATCAAATCAAAGAAGATGAAATATCACTTTTGCTCAGTGCTTCACCCTGAATTTAATAGCCAGTCAGCCTAATTAGTTTAATATCTCTCTTTTTAGGTTTAAAAAAAAAAAAAAAAGAAGCCGGGCGTTGGTGGCGCACGCCTTTAATCCCAGCACTCGGGAGGCAGAGCCAGGCGGATCTCTGTGAGTTCGAGGCCAGCCTGGGCTACCAAGTGAGTTCCAGGAAAGGCGCAAAGCTACACAGAGATACCCTGTCTCGAAAAACCAAAAAAAAAAAAAAAAAAAAAAAAGAAAAGTGATGTTCCAGGGACCTGTCTGAAAAAATGCCAGAGGAAGTCAAAGACAAAGAAATTTTATAATTTTATTATGGGATGTTTATTTAAAAAAAAAATCAGCCAGGCCTGGTGACATACTCCTTTAACCCAGTTTTTAGGAGGCAGAGGCAGAGGCAGGCAGATCTCTGTGAGTTCAAGACCAGCCTGGTCTATATACTGAGTTCCAGGGTGCCATGGCTACCCAGTGAGACACTGTCTCAAAATTAATTAATTAATTAATTAATTAAATAGTTTAAGCTTGTGACTCACTATACAGGGTTACAGGTAATTGAGAAATACATCTTAGTTATGCATTTAACAAAAATCATAAATATTTCAGAAGCAGATGAAGAATTCAGAGGCAGATAAAGTTGATAAAGTTGCTGTAAAAGTTAAAAGTTGTGGACCCCCCCCCCCTTTTTTTTTTTGGAGCTGAGGACCAAACCCAGGGCCTTGTGCTTGCTAGGCAAACGGGTCTACCACTGAGATAAATCCCCAACCCCATGGCCCTTTTATTTTATTTTATTTTATTTTTTGGTTTTTTGAGACAGAGTTTCTCTGTGTAGCTTTGCGCCTTTCCTGGGACTCACTTGGTAGCCCAGGCTGGCCTCGAACTCACAGAGATCCACCTGGCTCTGCCTCCCAGTGCTGGGATTAAAGGCGTGTGCCACCAACGCCCGACCCATGGTCCTTTTAAAAGACAGACTTAGATAGGTGTTGTTGGGGTGGGGGCGGCGGCGGCGGCGGCGGCGGCGGCGGCGGCGGCGGCGGCGGCGCACGCCTTTAATCCCAGCCCTCAGGAGGCAGAGTCAGACAGATCTCTGTGAATTCGAGGCCAGCCTGGTCTACAGAGTGAGTTCCAAGATAGTTAGGACTGCTTCACAGAGAAACCCTGTCTTGAAACTCAACTCCCGCTGCCTCCAAAGGGGGAAAAAATAGACAGGCTTAAGTAAGCTCTTTGTGACCAAGAACCTACAGCATGCACATGCGGAGCACACAAGAGCATCTTTATAAAACTTGAAATCTTCCTTCCCTAGGCCAGTAACTTAAAAAAGAAAAGCTTTTTCAGTCACTTACTGAGACCAGAGCAAACTAAGAAAGTTTTGTCATTGTAGCAGGACAATAAAGGTCTGGTTTCTGTTTACTTTCGTGTTAACCTTTGTTTTGGTTGGGCATGGTGGTTTACATCACAGTTCCAGCACTTGAGAGGAAGAGACCAAAGTTCTGCTGTCAGTTCTAGACCAGCCTGACTACAAAGTGAGATGGATCTCAAGACACAAACAGCAACAAAACTCATTTTGGCCACATTACATAAAATTCCATTTCTGCCAACTGATGGCAGACCCCCCCCCACACACACACACACAGAACTCCCTTTCTAGATTTCCATTTAGCTTGCTTCTTCCTTCATTTCTGCTGAAAACACCTTAAACAACTCCAAGACTATACAGAATGAGTCCTGAAACTGGAAGCGTGTTCATATTTACAGCTACCCTAACAAAGGCGCGGCTTCTCCACGGATCCCATCGGAGATGGTGGGTTCCCTCCCTGTTTAGTAGTGCTGGTTATTATCCACCAGTTGGAACTCTTGGTCCTATCTGCCTTAGTTTTCCGGTGACTACCTGGAAGGAAGAACGCCTGTAAGCGCTGTTCATCATACCCAGCATATTCAGGTCAGCACACCTGAAAGCTGTGCCGTTTCACAATTTCTGTGAACTGTTCCGTTTCACAATTTCTGGTAACCTTGCTTTTTCCAAACACGGGATTACAGTGGGTCAAACCATGTCTGCTAAGCATACCCGAAACCATATAGCTCTTCCTTGGGTACACAAGTTTCCAAATTGTATCTGCTTTTTAAGAGACCTAAATAGTTAATGATCACACATTATTTAATTTAACTTGGCAAGAATCCATGGACATAAATTACCAAAGAGACTAGGAAGGTGTTAGAAGTCACCAGCACCAAGGCAGACTTGCCATTTGGAGGTGGTTTTTCTCATTAACATCTTCTGTAACAGATACAGTGTCTTTGCCTCCCGAACTCCAGGAGGATTATACATTGTCCGTCTATACTGTACTCAAGGCTCATGGCTCCACATACACCCCTGTTTTCATTCAACCAGCAAGCTTCAAAGGGCTTCTGTTTACTGGCGGCTCGAAGACATTGGCTCACTTTCCTTACCCATATCTGAGAGTTTTAGGAATGCTCGATTTATCTAAGCACTTATTTTTATTTAAACCTGTTTTTGTTTTTTTCCAGAAAGAGTTTCTCTGAGTATCCCTGGCTATCCTGGAACTCCCTTTGTAGACCAGGCTGGCCTCAAACTCACAAAGATCCACCAGCTTCTGCCTTCTGAGTGCTGGGGTTAAAGGTGTGTGCCACAACCGCCCGGCTTTTTTAAACCTATTAAGTAAAGCTCCTTTACCTTTTTCCCCAGTAAATACATAACCTAAAATTGAAATTTTACCTCAGTAATAGAACTGCTGACCACTAAGCAATGTTGTTTATAGACAGAATAAAGAGGATATGAACTATAACATCATACAGATAGGGCAGAGGAAGTAATCCCAGTTTCTTCTGGAGTCTTAGGTCAATATACCCTGATAGCAGGTAAGGATTGACTCTGATGACTCTGGTCAATAATTTTATCAATTAATTAAATTTATGAGAATTGAGATGATGCCTACACTCAACATGCAGTGATTTACTTTCTAGGGCTTTGTGTCAATCATGCCATTGTCAGGAGACACAGCCTAGCACGTGTCCTGTAACTGAAGCGTGTTCCTGGTCTCATATTTACAGCTACCCTAACCAAGGCATGGCTTCTCCATGGATCCCGTCGTAGGTGGGACCCTACCACTCAGACACAGCCAGATCCTTCGCCAGGTCCTCCTTTTGCTTGTATGTTTGCTTTTGGATTAGCCCATGATGAACACATGCTTGCTATGGGATGGTCTGTATGTCAAATTTCTCTGATTGGTCAATAAATAAAACACTGATTGGCCAGTGGCCAGGCAGGAAGTAGGTGGGACAAGGAGAGAGGAGAGTTCTGGGAAGCAGAAGGCTGAGGCAGAGAAACTGCCAGCCGCCACCATGACAAGCCGCATGTGAAGACACCAGTAAGCCACAAGCCACGTGGCAAGGTATAGATTTATGGAAATGGATTAATTTAAGCTATAAGAACAGTTAGCAAGAAGCCTGCCATGGCCATACAGTTTGTAAGCAATATAAGTCTCTGTGTTTACTTGGTTAGGTCTGAGCAGCTGTGGGACTGGCGGGTGACAGAGATTTGTCCTAACTGTGGGCAAGGCAGGAAAACTCTAGCTACACATGCTCATCCCTGAGTTTCTGTAACATTAATGTTTTCAAGCTTTAGAAAACGTAGAAACAACTGGGCGGTGGTGGCACACACCTTTAATCCCAGCACTCAGGAGGCAGAGCTGGGTGGATCTCTGTGAGTTCGAAGCCAGCCTGGGCTACAGAGTGAGTTCCAGGAAAGACTCCAAAGCTACACAGAGAAACCCTGTCTCAAAAAAAAAAAAAAAAAAAAAAAAAAAAAAAAAAAAAAAAAAAAAAAAAAAAAAAAAAAAAAAAGAAAGAAAAAAAAGAAAATGTAAAAACAAAAGTTTAAGGTTCAAAAACTCAAAACAAAGATAGATTATTTTTTTTTAATAATTGATTTTGTCAATGCCAACCAGAGAAAGAAAAATGTGACAGGAGTGTTACAGTGACTCCCATCTGTAACCCCAGCACTAAGGAGACCATGACAGGAAGAGTCCCAGGAGTATGAGACCAACCTGGGCCATGAGTTGCAAGCCAGTGTGGGTGACAGTAAAGACCCTGGAAAGGGTGGGGGCTTGATGAAGGGACACCAGCCCACTGGGACAGGAGGCCCAGGTGAAGGGACACCAGCCCACTGGAGCAGGAGGCCCAGGTGAAGGGACACCAGTCCACTGGGGCAGGAGGCCCAGGTGAAGGGACACCAGTCCACTGGGGCAGGAGGCCCAGGTGAAGGGACACCAGCCCACTGGGACAGGTGGCTTGGCAGGTTTTTCCTTCTCCCCCATTCCCTCTGCCTTGCTAAAATCTGTTAGGTGACATTCTTGTAGCTAGCCACCAAGGTCTGCCCCTTATTTGGCCACTTCCTCCCCCTGAGGCTGACAATCAAGGTCCAGCTATGGAAATACTGAAGTCCAGCAACCAAAAGTCCCCTTTGATTCACGTAATTAACAAGCCGAATTAAAATTAAACACCTCATCCGAACACGGGTTTCCCATTTGACCTTTATAAACTGTCATTTGCCTATGGGCCAAGCCTGCCTCCTCTCTACCTAGAGGCAGCCCCCCTCCTCCTGGTTTCCTATCTCCTTTACCACCGCATTCTGACACAGACCTCCCCTTTTTCTCCTCTTAAAATTACACCTGCGGGGTCATTGGCTGTTGTTTTTCTGCCTGAGTCAAAAAGCAGCCACTTTAACTTTTCTTCCCACTTAATAAAGGATCTCTCTGTGAAAACAAGTGTTTGGGTGTGGTTTTTGCCTAATCCAGGGTCCAAGAGGAAGCTCCCACGGTGAGGGAGTCCCCTTCAATAGGGACACAAACACACAGAAGCAGATTTTACGAGATAAAATCTTAGCCACGAGCCAGATGATAAAGGATGGCCCTTTGATATATAAATTTTGGGTAGATACTTCACTACAACAGCAACAGAAAAAGGCTATTTGGAAGTTGGGCAGATACAAAATCTTAGCTTTCCTGCAAATATTATTAAAAACTTTAGCTAGAAACAAGATCTAAATCCAACCAGCCCTTTGTAAACTAGCAAATTTTGTATTGAGGAACCTGTCTGATTTCATTTTGAAGACAGGAACTGTTATACTGCGGTTTTAAAAAATAAGTTTCTATTTACAGTGAGAGCTGAGTTGCTGTTTCCTCGAACCTGACCTTTCCCGACCTTGATTTGTCTTTGAGAATACCCTTACCCTCCCTGAGCTCTCCCTAACACAAGGTGGGTGACCACATGATGTTTGTTTTTTATTTTCTTATTGCTCCATTGTCTCCCTTCTGTAAAACTACTTGTGATTTTACTCCTTAAAAGGGGCCCAAGAGACATGACTTAAAAAAAAGAGAAAAAAAAGGGGGGGTGCCCAAGAAGTGGATTCAGGGCTGCTCTTTTTAACAGTATTTAGGAGGCAGTCAGTTGCTGGCCAGCTCTTGGGTGCACCCCAACAAAAATCAAGCTTGCTTCAAATTTGGCTCAAATTGTGGCAGTGGCCTTATTCTCGCTGTTGGGATGAACAGTGTTAACATTTGGCTCATGAAAGGGATACCCTTAGGTCCTAAAGCAAGAAAACTTTTTTTAATAGTTTATTTAAATTTATTTTACGTGCATTGGTGTTAAGATGTCAGATTCCCCTGGAACTGGAGTTACAGACAATTGTGACTTGTCATGTGGGTGCTGGGAATTGAACCCAGGTCCTCTGGAAGAGCAGCCACGGAGCCATCTCTCTAGCCCAACACCTCCCCCTTTTTAAGAACACTTTTTTAAATGTAATCTTTGTTTTGTTTTGTTTTTCAAAAAAGAGTTTCTCTGTGTAGCTTTGCACCTTTCCTGGAACTCACTCGGTAGCCCAGGCTGGCCTCGAACTCACAGAGATCCGCCTGCCTCTGCCTCCCGAGTGCTGGGATTAAAGGCGTGCGCCACCACCACCGCCCGGCTACTTTGTAATCTTTTATATTAAAATGTACATCTCAAAGACTGAAGGCTTAAGTAACATAATTTGCCAAAGCAAAACAGATCGAGGCATGTCAAGGCCAGGTTCAAAGGTTAGACAGGAAAACCCCCAAACCAAGGGAGCCCTGAGACACGGCTTGAAGTACAGGGCCTCTACCTGTGTGGAGCTTCAGTTTCTCAGGAACAGTCAGCTGGCCTGAGGTCTGTCTCCTCTGCCCAAGGTGGAACGAGCAGAAATCACAGGTAGGCCTGGAGAATCTCTTCCAGCCCGGTCCTGGCCGCCTTCTGTTGCCTTCGGCTTCTGAAGGCATCAACAGCAGCAGCTGCGGCCAACCACAAGCGGCCAAAGGCAGCGCCCCCTAGTGACAGAGCTCACATGCAGGCCTGAACTCAGCCCCACAGTGTGAACAACTCTTGTAAAGGCCTAAGGCGTCAGGATTCGCCAGCCCTAGGCATTAGCCCTAGCTAACGTTACAGTGTCTAAGCCTTCGGTGTCTGAACCCTTCCATCCTTACAGCTGATGGCTCTGACCATGAGCAGCAATTTTGCTTCTCTGGCTCTTTCTATCCTCCAGCCTCAGCTCTGCTCTCTCTCTCTCCTCTTTTCTTTGTCTGCTTTCTGCCCTGCTCACTCCCCAGGACGTCTCAGCTGCCTGTTATCATTGTCACTGTCACAGCTGTTGCTGCTGAGGTACCCGCCAATGGCACTTCTGACATTCTCATCCTCACTGTCACAGCTCCCAGGGCCACCGATCTTCTCATTCCAAACGGGGAGGGGGGTGTTAGGGGGGTATTTGCACCCGTCACAAGACATTCGTACAATGGAAAGACTGTAAGTTTACACCCATCGTGAGCTCGGCTCTTTGGCACCAGTAGCCGCGGTCCCTCTGCTGGGCCACCAGAGGAAATGCCCCTGCTTTGGTCTGGGTGGGAAGTGGGCATGGTTACAGGGGAAGTCTGGCAGAAAAGCACGCAGATCAGACTGTGCCCGAAACTAAGTCATTCTGTATGTACGCCACAGCGGCTTTCAGGCCATGTGTGCCCCACCCTTTGGCTATCAGACTGTTGAAACAATAAGCCTCAAGGAATTAACATTGCCCCAGGAATCTCATGCTGGAGGAAGAGAATTGCTTTGCCTCCTATGAAGAGAACGCACACCATTCTGACAACTTACTGAACCACCTTGTGGACAGACTAGAGTAAGACAAAGACAGGTCGATGACCAGCCAGCAGGATCGTGCCTCCACCTGGACTCTTTAGCTATGCATATTTCTTGCTCTCTCTTGAAACCTAAAGCCCATGTCAGTGCCTGTTCTTTTAACTCCAGCACAGTGGCTGTGCCTTAATCTACTGTCTTTTCAGCCAGCAATTGTGACTCTGCAGTTACTGGTCTGCTTCTCTGGCAGTGGTCTGGCCGCTCAGGCTGCAGCCTGGTGGGAGTTTTGTTCCCGAAGGCTCTGTCAGGGCTGCTAAAGGTTGCTTTAACTAAATCCCTGCCGTTCTATTTATGAAAACCTGCTAGTTCAGAGAGGCTGTGTTGCAACTAGCTAAGCTTCTCTCCTTGCTGGCATCCCCAAAAGACCCATGCCTCCACTCTGCCAAACCAGAGAAGGCCACGCCACTCCAAATCCCTCCCTACTACCTCCTGTGTCTCTCTAGCTCTCCCAGACACCCTCTGATGCTCTATGATCACTTTCTATCAACTAGTTGCTAACTCAACCTCCTGACCCAAGGTTAATTTTATTTAATCAACGCAAATGGAAACTCAGGGTTCACAGTATGATCGAATATCCCCCAACAAGCACCCTAAAGAAAGGCCTGGGTGTTGGATCAGAATCAACTGAGGTGAAAAGAAGAACCTCCACGGGAGCAAATTATCCTTTAATCAGAACCGTGAGAACCAGCAGTCTCCACCAGAGTAGAGCAGGACTGCAACCAGGTGCAGAGGGTTTGGGGACGTCTGGGACAGAAAAGGGAAATCTGCAGGGTGAGAGAATCCATATGCATATCTGTTCCCTGCAGTCTCCAAGTTGTAAATACCAGCCAGGCTTGGTATGTTGATCTTCTCAGATGCTTCCTGGACCCCAACATCCTGAAGATGTTCTTGTTATGCACAGATCACGGGGACCCCCAAAAGACCACCACAGAGACCGAATTCCATATGTAAAAGCAAAGAGCCTTTATTTCAAGCTCGGAGCTTGGACTCTCTGTCCAAAGCAGCAATGAGAGCATAGAGCCCTGAGCCCAGGCAGGGTGGGGTTTTTATCATAGCAGAGGTTGGGGTGAGGGGATTTCCAGGGTTCAGAACCCTGATTGGCTGACATTTGTCTAGGGGTATCTGTAAAAGGAAAATAGGTGTGTGCTAGGCTCAGGGACATCTGATGATCTTATATAATATTATCTAATGGTTGGAATTTTTGGGGTGTCAGGTACTTCCCCTTAGATGCTGGCTCATCCCTGGGTGGATCCCAGCATGGTGTCAGTTTATGGCTTTTCCTGGACCTGGGTGTTGCCTGCTAGTAAGCCTGTCACATCAGCTGTGTCTGGGCCCCTAAGCCTGTCATGGCAGCTGTGTGGTTAAGCTGTTTTGGGCCTCCCACAGTTCTCAGCATGAAAACTTCCCTGTCAGGAATTTCTCAGCTCACCTGAGGCTTTGGGTTTCTTAGCTCTCTATTGGGTAACTGGACCCTTTTATTTGTTCCGGGACTTTCCAACATAGTCCCAATGAATAAATGTTTCTTCATTCTCTTTTTTTTTTTTTTATTGGGGTCCATGCTGGTAGATCAGAGAGACAGGACAAGCCACAGCTATCTCACCTCACCGGATCCTCAGCTGGTCTTGTCTCCTCAGACTGGAGGCTTCTGAGTCCTCATCCCAATGGCTTTCAGCTGAATTACTGCTCAAAAGCCTGAATGCTTAACCAGCCACATGCTTAACCAGCCAAATGCCCCTTCATTCTCTTTTTTAAAAATCTTTTTTTTTTATCACATTCACATGTGTGTGTGTATGTGTGTGTGTGAGTGTGTGTGTGTGTGAGAGAGAGCCAGTTTCTCTAAGAATGCACTTTGAGTTGAAACAATTGTTTTCATGTGTCATTTTGTGTCGGTCTCTTAGTTTGTGTTCGTGGTGACTGATTCAGTGGCTGCAGCAAGTCTTACTAGAGATTTATTTAGGTACCCAAAATTTGAAGAGCTGGTACTCCCTGCACTCACACACACACACACACACACACACACACACACACACACACACAACTGTTTTGGTGACTCTGGGTACCAGAAGGTTAATGGGAGTGTCAGGGCATCCAGCCCCACTGCTATACAGTAGTGCAGACCTCTGTTGGGGTTTTCATGAGAATGGAGTGGGTATTGATGAACCTCCATCTTAGACTTGAAAGCTGTCTTATAGTAAAGACAAACTAAGGCTCATTCCTGTTTATGATTACATCTGTTTCTCAAGGATTGGGCTGTGCCCCACCTGTAACCTTAACTACACACGGTTCTGTACTGCCTGTTCCAGGAAACAGCTACCATGCCTTTGTTTCAAAAAGTTATGACCATCTTGCAACCCTACCATTGTTTCAAGAGGTTGTTATAATCACTTGTTGTTATGGCTACCTTGTTATAACCACCTTTTTATGTTCTGCTTCTGTAACCCTGCCTTTTTGTCTGCCAAATCCCCCATTTGGTACTGAGCTATAAAAACCTTATCTTCCCCATGTCCAATGCTGACCTCCTGAATTCCACCTTAGGGGGAGGCAGCCCATGTACATGAATAAAAAATAAAAAAAAATTAAAAACCTTGCTTTAACTAATTTGGCCATGATGATTTGGGTTGGTGGTCTTTCTCCTCACATCTTTGGGATGAACAGTACCTCTGTTTCTAAACTTCCTCAAATTATTTGTAGAGGCTTGTGTGACTTTTTCTGGTTCTTTCTTTCTGTCTGTCTATCTTTCTTCCTTTGCTGATGAATTTGTTTTTTTAGATGCGGGAATTAAATTAACTGTCTTAGTCACTGTAATGATGCGGTGCATGGGAGGCCTTGGCAAGTTGGGCCAAGGTGCCCCGATGAGTGAGGGAGACACGCTGTGCAGACTTGGGGGCAGGCTGCAGCATGGAGCGGTGGGAAGTCATTCAGACTATGCAGATACACATCCACGAGGAAAGTTTATTATAACAGAAAGGGAAGAGAGAGAGAGAAAAGGAGAGAAAGGGACGTGGAGGTCGAAGCCTCATGGGGAAGAAAGAAGGAAAGGGGAAGAAGGAGGAGGGGGAGGGGATTTGTCTTCTTAAAGGGGGTTTTACATCAGGATGCAGGATGGGTCCCCAAGTGGGGGTTGCAGAATGCCAACAGTCACTGTTCTATCACTATGAAGAGGCGCCACAACCAAGACAACTCATAATAAAGCATTTAACTGGGGGCTTGTTGACAGTTTCTGAGGCTTAGTCCATCATCCTGGCGGGGAACGTGGAGACACACAGGCAGACATGGTGCTGGAGAGGTAGCTGAGACTTCTACATCCTGATCAGCAGGCAGCAGGAAGAGGACACTAGGCCTGGTGGAATCTCCAAGTCCACTCGCAGTGACACTTCCTCCAACAAGGCCACACCTACTCCAATTGTTGTGCCCAGATTGTGACCCCCAGAGAGACCACCAAGGACGAGCATACCAGAATGCAAAAGCAAGGTTTATTCTGCTACAAGTCATGACAGGGAACTCGACTCACTGACAGTGAGGCAGGGAGGAGTTACTCTTTCTTGGGGAAGTTAGTTTTTATAGGCAAACCCCATAAAATTTCTTAGAGGGGAGGGGGTTAGTATGGGTCCATCCTTGATTGGTCCAGTTTTTCCCGGGCCTGGACTTTATCTTATTCTAGCTTATCTGTTTGCCCTGTCAGGAGTTTTACAACCCATCTCCGGGGTCTGGTCATGTTATCTCCGGAAAGGGTCATCTCGTGGTTAATCAGTTACCATCAGACATCCTGACTTTGTTCTTTTGAAAACACCTGACTTTACCCTCTCCAGGAAGGGGGAACTGACTCAGTTTTGTTGATTTTTAAGATATCTCTTTCCTCAGCTCTTTTGGGTTTCTGGGGAAACTGTGTCTGGGTCTTTTATCTCCAGTGCTGAGATTAAAGGTGTGTGCCACCATATTTTCATCCCATTTGGTTTTGAGACAGGATCTCTATAGCCCAAACTGGCCTGTGTTATGCCCAGATCGATTCCCCAAAGCTGCCACTGGAGACTTTAGGTACAGAATGCAAAAGCAAGGTGTATTCTAAGTTTACAAGCCTCAGCAGGGAGGCTCTTTCCAAATCTCTCATGGGCAGCAGGGAGGTTGGAAGGAGCACTCCCCTTTCTTTGTGAGGCTAGTTCTTAAAGGCACAGACCATATAATTTATTTCAACCTGCCTCCCTTTTTTAGTCTTTTGGTCGAATCAAAGTCCCCGTAGCAGATACCGCCACCTGGGAGAAAGGGGTCTAAGTTCTTATCTACACTTAGGAATCCTGGTTTAAGCTTCACTATGTCTGTAGGGGATAGAGTGTGTGTGTGGGGCGGGGGAGGTTTACTGAGGTTTCACACAATAAGGTCACACTTCCTTATCCTTCTCAAATAATGCCACTTCCTGGTGCCTAAGCATTCAAGTATTTGAGCCTATGGGGACCATTCTCATTCAAACCACTACAATTGACGCATTTTTATTTTGTCTTGGGTTTGTTTGTTTGATTGATTGGAAGGATTTGGCTCTTCTATAGAGTTTTCTGCTAAGATAACCTTTATTCAAAATTAAACTGAAGATTGACATTTAATAGGCACCAGAGGAATCAGCTCAGGTTCTAAAGAGAAAAAAATGTAATATTTTTCTCTCCCATGTAGTATCTAAAATTTTTAGACTTATTTATTTTATGTGTACGAGTTTTTTGCCTTCAGGTATGTTTATGCACCCCATGCTTGCCTGGAGGCAAGAAGAAGCCAATGGATCGCCTGAATCTGGAGTTACAAATGGTTGTGAACCACCATATGGATGCTAGGAATCAAACCCAGATCCTCTGAGAGAGTAATGTGGTGGTTTGAAAGAAAATGGCCCCCAAAGGGAGGGGCACTATTGGGAGATGTGGTCTTGTTGGAGTAGGTGTGGCCTTGTTAGAGGAAGTGTGTCACCATGGAGGTGGGCTTTGAGCTCTCATATATGCCACACCTAGTGTGCCACACCTAGTGAGACAGACCACTTCCTGTTGCCTGTAAGTGAAGATGTTAGAACTCTCAACTCCTTCTCTAGCACCATGTCTGCCTGTATGCTGCCTTGCTTCCCATCATAACGATAATGAACTGAACTTCTGAACTGTAAGCGAGTCCACCACAATTAAATGTTGTCCTTTGTAAGAGTTCCTGTGATCATGGGGTCTATGATCATGAAGAGTAACAGCAACAGAAACCCTAAGACAAGTAGTAAGTGCTCTCTACCACTGAGCCAACTCTCCAGCCCTTTCATATAAATTTTATTCAAAATGTATAAGTCTTTCAAATCTTAAAGTTTAGCCAAATGCCCCCAGCTTATTTCTATTGGTTAGAAATATAATTTGGGCAGGTGGCTCTTTGTGAGTTTGAGGCCAGCCTGGTCTACAGAGTGGGTTCCAGGATAGCCAGGTCTACACAGAGAAACCTTGTTGCAAAAAAGAAAAAAAGAAAGAAAGAAATATAATTTGGATTTAACTATCTACTTAGAGAGCTGGTATATTTGTATTATTGTATTGCTTTGTCATATGTGCCTAAGTTATTTTGACCTCTCAAAATCAAATCTCAAGAGATAATATATTTGGGTATATTAATGTGTTTCATAGATTGTTAATATGTAACAGCACTTTGATGTACCATTAAGAGACATGTGATAAGCTGGATGGTGGTGACACATGCCTTTAATCTCAACACTCTGGAGGCAAAAGCAGCTATACCTCTGAGTTTGAGGCCAGCCTGGTCTACAGAGTGAGTTTCAGGACAGCAAGGGCTACACAGAGAAACCCTGTCTTGAAAAAGCAGAGAGAGAGAGCTTCTATAATTTTAACAACAAATACTTTTAGAGAGACAATGAGTGAATTAGGATTCTCTAGAGGAACAGAGCAGATAGAACGAACATATATACGGTGCTGGCTAGTTTTGTGTCAGCTTTACATAAGGTATAGTGAAAGAGGAGGGAGCCTCAGTTATGAAAATGCCTTCATAAGACTGGGCTGTAGGCAAGCTTGTAGGGCATTTTCCTAATTAGTAATTGATGGGAAGGGGCCCAGCCTGTTGTGGGCACTTTCCTGGGTTGGTGGTTCTTGATTCTATAAGAAAGCAGGCTGAGCTAGCCGCGGAGAAGAAGCCAGTAGGAAGCATTCCTCCATGACCTCTGCATCAGCTCCCGCTTCCAGGTTCCTGCCCTGCTTGAGTTCCCATCCCGACTTCCTCAAATGATGAAGACAATGATGTAGAAATGCAAGCCAAATAAACCCTTCCATCCCACATTATTCGATTATGGTTTCATCACAGTAATAGTAACCCTAACTTATAGGGCCCTGTCTCCCCATATTTGAGTAAAGTATTTGCCTGCTTGCCCACCTTGACCAGATGTCCTCCCTATGCTAATTCCCTGCCGGGTTCTACCCTCCTGAATGCTTAAGGGAAGTTCCTTGTCTGTGTATTCTGCATATTGGGAGTTAACAGCGTAGATGCAAGATTGTAAACATCAATATCGAACTTCTGCCCTCTGGGGTTCTCCCATTGTGCTGTAAGCCTGTATTTAAAGTTTCCTCCCTCTTTCAATAAATGGCATTCGGCCTTCTGCTGAGGCGAGTGACCCGCTGCCCCTTGCTCGGACATGGTGAACTGGGTGGTGGTAGCGCAGGCGTTATCGCTACACTAACTAGCACATATATATGTATGTATGATTTATTTGGGTGGCTTACAGGCTGTGGTCTGGCTAGTCCAACAATAGCTCCAGCAGTTTGTCAGTTCACAAGGCTGGATGTCTCAGCTGGTCTTCAGTTTCCTTTGGAACCCCAAAGAAGTGGGTTCTAACACCAGTGAAAGAATGCCTCAGCCACAGGAGAGATGAACTTGCCAGCAACAGTGACTGCAAACAGGAAAAAAGCGCCGGGCAGTGTGGAGAATGCCTTTAATCCCAGCACTGGGGAGGAAGAGCCAGGCAGATGTCTGTGAGTTCGAGGCCAGCCTGGTCTACAGCTAGAGATCCAGGACAGGCATCAAAGCTATACAGAGAAACCCTGTCTTGAAAAACCAAAAAAAAAGAAAGAAAGAAAGAAAGAAAGAAAGAAAGAAAGAAAGAAAGAAAGAAAGAAAGAAAGGAAGAAAGAAAGAAAAGAAAGAGAGAAAGAAAGAAAAAAAAGAAAGAGAGAAAGAAACCAGGAAAAAAGCAAAAACTTCTATGTTCTTTTATGTAGACTACCACCTTCAGAAGGGTTTGGCCAAGATTTAGGGTGTGTCTTCCACCTCAAATGATCCAGTCAAAAAATCCCTCCCAGGTATTCTTGCCTTGAGTTTTAGTTGATTCCATATATAGTCATGTTGACAACCAAGATTAGCCATCACAATAGGTATGGGTAGGGGGCGGGGTTAGGAAGAGATACGCTTTAGTCAACCAGGCTTTAAGATCACTGAGGTCATATTTCTCCATCAACTTGAAATGCCCTTAGAGTCTATGATTTGTATAAATATCAAATCCATTTGATAGTTGAGCCATAAAATAGTCATGGTATATAATTATTGTTGCTTTGAACTTTTAGCCTTCGGATTTAAGGATGATGGACCCAGTCAGTATCTGTGTAGACCCTGGCCTGTATGGACTCATTCACACATACCTCTGAATACTCATATGAAACAGTGTTCATTAAGTCATAGGATAGAAACTGTGTTAAGAAAAAAAATAATAAAAAAAAAAAAAAAAAAAAAAACAGAGCCGGGCGGTGGTGGCGCACGCCTTTAATCCCAGCACTCGGGAGGCAGAGCCAGGCGGATCTCTGTGAGTTCGAGGCCAGCCTGGGCTACCAAGTGAGTTCCAGGAAAGGCGCAAAGCTACACAGAGAAACCCTGTCTCGAAAAAACCAAAAAAAAAAAAAAAAAAGAAAGAAACTGTGTTAAGTTGTTAGAAACTTTTATTTGACTGCTTAGACAATATAATAGTATGTAATTATGTGCCATGTGTGAGTGGGTACCCTCAGAGGCCAGGAGAGGGCATCAGATCCCCTGGAGCTGGGAACCAATCTCTAGTCCTCTGTCACAGCAGCAAGTGCTCTTAACTACTGAGCCATCTCTCCAGCCCCAGAAATGTCTTAACATATAATGATAAAACTAAAATTAGAGTACTCCTAAGTAATGTCCAAAAAACTTTTCTTTTCTTTTTTTATTCTTTACATATATTGCATCCCAACCACAGTTTCCCCTACCTCCAATGCTCCCAGTTCCTTCCCACCTCTTCTTTCCCCAAGATCCACTCCTCCTCCATCTCCAACCCCCCCCCCCCAAAAAAAAGAGCATGCCTCCCAGGGATATCAATTGAACATGACATAACATATTACAATAAGACTAGGCACAAACCCTCATATCCAAGGATGGACAATATGGTGATGTATTATGTCCCCCAATATACTGTGTCTCCTAATAAAATAAAACTTGCCTGGAGATCAGAAGAAAAAGCCAGCCACTATATAGAAGTCAGGCAATGGTAGCACATGCCTTTAATCCTGTCACTTGGCAGGTAGGGATCTGTCTGGATATCTGTGAGTTCAAGGCCAACCTGGGAACAGAGCCAGGCATGGTGGCACATGCCTTAAATTCTAACACTAGTTAACCATGGAGGTCTGGAGGTCTGTACAGACAGACAGGAAGTGACAGAGCTGGACAGGAATAGGAAGTGATGTAGCTAGGCTCAGAGAGCAAATAAGAAAACAACTGAAAGGAATATAGGTGTGGGTAGACAGGAAATAGCTTGTCTTTGGAAGCTGCAGAGTTGGTCAGGTGAGGTTCTGTGGCTTTCCCTATTTCCCTGATCTCTCAGGTTTTCACCCCTATATCTGGCTCTGTGTTTTTTATTTAATAAGAATGTTTACAAATTTGTCTACAGGACAAGGCAACCCAGTAGGAGTAAAAGGTTCCCAAATGTAGGCAAAAGAGTCAGAGACACCCCCCACTCCCACTGTTCAGAGTCCCACAGGAACACCAACCTATACAACCGTAATGTATATGCAGAGGGCCTAGCTCAGACCCATGCAAGTCTATGATTGCTGCTTCAGTCTCTGTGAGTCCCTGTAGTTGATTCTGTGGGTCATGTTCTTGTGATGTCCTCAGCCCCTCTATCCCTCTGTCTCATAGAATCCTTCCTTCCCCTCTTCTGAAGGGTTCCCCTGACTTTCCCTCATGTTTGGCTGTGGGTCTCTGCATCTGTTCCCATCAGTTGCTGGATGAAGCCTCTTTGATGATAATTGGGCTAGGCACCTATCTATGAGTATAGCAGAGTATCATTAATCATTTTATTGACTTTTTTTTTTTTTGCCAGTTGTATTTGGATCTAACCTGGGTCTCTGGGCTGTCCAGCCTCCGGTTCCTGACCATCCACAGTGTCAGACATGGGCTCCCTCTTGTGACATGGGCCTCAAGTAGGACCAGGCATGGGTTGCCCACTCCCACAAGTTCTGGGCCACCATTACCCCAGCACATCTTGCAGGCAGGACAGAAGGTCTTGTGGCTGGGTGGCTGAGTTGATGTTTTAGTCCCACTGTCTGGAAGCCTTGCCAGCACCTCTAAAATAATTTTTTAAGAGAATTTCTTGGTAAATCTGGTATCTATTTGATTGTTAGTCATTGTAAGAGATCTATTATTCCTGTCTAGGACTTCTTATTGATACTCTTCAATTTCTCTGTGGTGCATTTAAGTGTCAGTGATGTCGTGGACTGGGTGGGCACCCCCAGCAGGAAAGTGTCATGAGTGTAATGTGAGATACATCGATGAACACATTTGGGTCTTCCTATAATACCAGAATTTATTACATACACATAAGTTTACAAGGTGCAGTAGTTTCAGAAGCAGCAACGCTGACTTTTCAGCAGACTGTGTGGATCTTCTCTACTGGACCTGGACTCTAAGGACCTGGAAGAATGGGGCGGACCACAGTCTAATGCTTTTACACACTGAAACAAAGAAAGCAATGATCTAAGGAAGGTTGTCTGAGTTCAGAAAAATGTGTAAATAAACACCAGTCAGCACACAATAAATATTAACAGAACAGCCCTTTCCCAGAACTTTCTTAGGACAGATCAATCTAAACACAGTTGCCTGACACCTACCACAGATTATATCTGGGCATGCACGAAAGCAAAGCAGAAGGCCATACATATCCAGACTCAGGGCACACTGAGCAGATTGGGTCCGAAAGCTATGTTCTGACATCTAACAAGAATAAGCATGTCTGATAAGTATTGGATCCCCGGTTGCTGGGTTCCTCTGCCACTGATACAATAAGCCAAATCAAACTGAATTAATAAATCTAAATTTAATAAACAGGGCAATGCAAAGCAGAACACTCCTGGGTGGCCCTCAGGAAGGGAGGGGACAGAACAGGAGCGCACACAAGGCAGATCTATAGGCTGGGTCTTAAATAGCCTGGTAGGCGTGGTCCTGGGCATATCTCAGACAGGAGCTGCAAATGCCAGGCTTTCTGGAATGGGGCAGAGTCTTCTAGGAGAGAGAGGTGGGGCTTCTGCCTAATCAATGTCTTATAAATTGAATGTGAATGTTAAACACAGGAGGCACAAAAGAATGTCCAAGAACAATCCAAGGAACAATGCTGTGGGATGTTCTGTATGTCCTGTGGGAGCCCTTCTTGGGTTCTTTGTGGCGTTACCCAGCCGGTCCGCATAGAGGATGATTAGGACCATGGGCCTGAGTGCAGGTGTCTGAGATGGTCTGCACTTGGCTGTGCTGGGGGATGGTCTGTATGTCAAGTTGTTCTGATTGATCAATAAATAAAACCTGATCGGCTGTGGCTAGGCAGGAAGGATAGGCGGGACTAACAGAGAGGAGAAATAAAAGGACAGGAAGGCAGAAGGACTGACTGCCAGATACCACCAGTACAAGAAGCATGTGAAGATACTGGTAAGTCACGAGCCACGTGGCAAGGTATAGATTTCTAGAAATGGGTTACTTTAAGATATAAGAAAAGTTAGCAAGAAGCCTGCCACGGCCATACAGTTTGTATGCAATATAAGTCTCTGTGTTTGCTTGGTTGGGTCTGAGCGGCTGTGGGACTGGCGGGTGACAAGGATTTGTCCTGACTGTGGGCAAGGCAGGAAGACTCTGGCTACAGAACAAAATGCACCTGAGGTAAAAAGTCCTCTGCCTTTTTTCCTGGAGCCTCTCTCCCAGTTCCCCAAGACATTGTTTACCATGGGTCATTCTCTTGAACTTGTTCCAACAGCGATTGGCTAGACATCCCTGCTTTCTTTGATAACCCTGACCAAGGCAAACACGTTGGTTCCTATCTTAATAAATAATATTAACTCTCGGCCATATACACATTGCACAGTAAATATATGTGTGGGTTACAGAATTGCTGTAAAATCCTAAGAGGCCACAGCAAGGTTGAGAGGTTTCACAAGTCCTTAAACTATCGAGGAAGTTGATGGAAATATAAATAGAATCTGTACTGGTAGATAATGAACCCATGAAACAGCAGAGAAGTTGGAGACAGGGTGGTGGCTCCTGCAGAGTCAGGCCACTGCAAGGCACGGGTTTGACAGCGAAGCCCAGAGTTGAGTTCAGCAGCGGAGATAAAAGCAAGGAAACAGGTGGGTGGGCAGGCGGCCTGCAGGTTCAGATACTCAAACAGGACAGGCAGAGGGCAGTTGAGCACTGTTATCATCAGTGGAAACTGAGCCCGGATGAAGCTCCTAGGCAGTTGGGAGTTCTTTGTGACTCCTCCATGCACATATGAAGTATTAAGGTGTCAGGTTGGTGGCAGTTGTCACCTGTTTCTCAGTTTCTCTGTTTCTGTTTCTCTCTCCTAGTCAAAGATTCCGTTTACAAAGTGCCTGGTACAGTTCTGTAATGCCGGGCTACAGCATTCGGTGGCTAACATTAGATTCCTGGACTGAGCTTCTGAAAATTCCCCAGTGGTGACACACTCAATTTCCTAGTCTCTTTTTAATCACCTTCCTTCCACGGATTATTTATTGTTTTTTGTTATTCTAGAGTGGTAGATTTCTGAGGCAGATTAAAGAGACAGAAGGCAGAAAAAAAAGGACGCGCTTGACCTTTGGCGGGATCATGCTTATTGGTGCACACGGTGATGGGAGGCATCAGCTGGCCCGAGGGAAGCTGAGCTGTCTGCCAGTGGGAAAAGATGCCTGCAACCGGAAATGACCGCAGCCAGTAGTTGACTCTCCCCTCTGCTGGAGTTGCTTTGCCTGGCTGCAAGGGCACGCTGGGAAGGGCAGACGTTTAACTGCAAACCCAGATTCGATTCCCAGCACCCACATGGCGGTGGCTCACAACAGTCTGTAACTCCAGCCATTAGGCGATCCCACGTCCTCTTCTGGCTTCTGCTGGCACCGTGCACATGTAGTGTACAGAAAAACACGCAGGCAGAACTCTCACACACATAAAAACATAAAGACTAAAAAGAGGTTAAGCTTAACTCTCATTTTGAGGTTTGAAGATGGACTTGGGACTAGTTAGATCTTTCTGTCCCCCTTCCCAATGCGGCTACATTGAATAAATCTCCCTTTTCTGCTTTGCATGTTTAATTTGACTCTTTTAATTGGCTTACAGAGGATAGGTGGCTGTACCTGACGTGGAGCAGGGTTAGGGGTTAGGGTTCTGTCCCCCAAATTCTGTAACACTAAATTAGTACAGCAGGTAGTCACCTGACCGAGGCTCACCAGGGCTGCCAGGAGGAAGAGGCTTCTGGGAAGGAGACGTGCATTATCTCATTAATCACATAACAATCCCTCCCTTCTCTTTTTGCTTAGCAAGACCAAAGAGTAGAATTAGAGCAAAGCCCAGACACCATCACCTTTTCATATGGTAATTTAAATTCCAGGATAGGGCGAAGCTGATATTTACATTTCTAGTGTCACCAGGGAAACTGCAAGTAGGGACGCAAAGCTTCAATAGCTTGAGGCTACAAAAAAAAAAAATTCTTGATTAGTTGAATACAGAAAAAAAAAATCAATATCTCCTACTATATTCCTACAACTATATGGAACATTCTGTGACCCCAGAAGCAGGCAGGCAACCCTTGGGCCTCAGACACTAAGGGACTAGGTGTTAGATTCCCGATCAGGTAACAGATAGAGGGGCTAAAACTGGGTAGTAAAGCTGACAAATCTCCTCACCCTCCTGACCTGGGACAAAAGCCTGGCCACTTAAAACAAAGGCTGGGCAAGGCTCTTTCCTTCCCGCCAGTAAACGCCGCCACTTGCTGATGGGCCTGAAAGATGAACGAAGGACAGACAGGACATAATTGCACAACACTGGTGAGCCAATCAGCCACCCTGTCTTTGTTCTACCAAACAAACTCTTAAATCTGGAGAAGAAGACCTTTCAAAGTTTAAAAAGCCCAGAAGGAGAGGCTGGGTTTTCAGGCTTCCGAGCCTCCCTCCTGTCCTGTGGTGAAGACCAGCTTTCGGTCGGTGTCAGAGAAACAGGAATCTTAAGAGGGGTGTCGGCCGGCTGAACTGCGTAGGCACTGAAGACGTTTTTCTGAGGCCCAAAGCTTAATTCTTCACTTCATTTTTCTCTCTTTTCCTGTTTTTCGTTTCTCCCTTATCCCTTTATACCACCTGAGACAAAGATTTCCATTGAAGAGAAGGTTACCTCATAACCTCGTTACATATTTTCCAAAAACAAATTAAAATCTACACAATAAGATATCATATTATGATCACAAGTTACATGTTTTCCTTAGAAGCCCACAAGTAAACATTTTCTTTGTATTAATTTTCCTGCCATAATATCTTCACCCTAAAGCAATGGTTCTTTTTTTCTTTTTCTTTTCTTTTTTTTTTTTTTTTTTTTTTTTTTTTTAATTTTTGAGACAGGGTTTCTCTGTAGCTTTGGAGCCTGTCCTGGACTAGCTCTGTAGACCAGGCTGGCCTCGAACTCACAGAGATCCACCTGCCTCTGCCTCGAGAGTGCTGGGATTAAAGGGGTGCGCCACAACCGCCCAGTACAATGGGTTTTTTTTAATGACTGATTAACACAGTTTTGAGCAAACTAAGTGTATTTCAGTCCATTTCTTTTGTCCTGGCGGGCAGCTGTTGGTGGTTTTGGTGTAACAGATTTCTGTTCTTAATTCTCCTCTGGAGAAACTTTACAGGGCTGGTCAGCTAACCATCTATTTTTCCTTACCCACAATAGGGTCATCTAATTTCCTTTCACAGCTTTATTTTTCAAGGTGCATACAGGGGCTTGTGATTAATTCTGTAAGTTACATGACCAAGGAACTCAGGCCTAACCTTGCGTGTAGGGACATACTTGTTTTCTTTGATCATAGACAGAATTCATGGGCTTATAATGCATGAAATTTCCTTGTTTCTATTTTTCATCTTCTGCAAATCTCATATCTAACTACAGGGAAGGTAACTTTTAGTGTACGTATATCTTTTTTTGTATTTCTTACTGGAGCAATTGTCCGAACAACCTAAATCATGTCTCTAATCATCTTTACTAATGTCTTTTGTTTTGTTTTGTTTTTTAGAGACAGGGTTTCTCTGTGTAGCTTTGGAGCCTGTCCTGGATCTCACTCTGTAGCCCAGGCTGGCCTCGAACTCACAGAGATCCACCTGCCTCTGCCTCGAGAGTGCTGGGATTAAAGGGGTGCGCCACCCCCCCCCCAGCCTAATGTCTTAACCATCTGTACTGTAATGCCTGCATGTGAGCTCCCCAACAAGACTGCCAAGGAGCCAACTTCTGATGCAAGAACAATAGATTTCATTTATTCCAGCCTAGGCAGAGACCTCCATGGCACCATATTACAGCAGGTGAAAAGAAGGAAGGTCCTGAGCACTCACTTTAAGGGGTTTATATAGGAAAGGTTTACATCCAGAGGGTTACATATCTCAGGATTGGACGAGGGAGCTACGGGTGAGGTAGTTCTTTGAAGTTACTGGATGAACTATAAACATAAGGTTACTAATGGCTAACAGGATTCAGGGTATCTATACAGACATAAATATTTTACTCCCTACGTCCTGCTTTTGCTGAACCCAGGATATATACATTCAGATTTATTGTTCCAGTCCTGTTCTCCCCCGAGTTCAATTTCTGGTCAGTTGAGTCCATTACTCCCCATATCTTGTTTTGCCAAGTCCAGGATACACAGTGTAGGGCCCTGGCCCCCATTTTGGGTAGCTGTTGCCTAGCTTGCTGACCTTGACCTTGATGTCCTCCCTATGCTAATCCCCTGCTGGTTTCCTCCCTCCTGAATACTTAAGGAATTTCCTTGTTTGTGTATCCTGCATATTGGGAGTTAACAGCTTAGATGCAAGAATGTAGAACATCTGTAGGAACTTCTGCCCTCCGGGGTTCTCCCACTGTGCTGTAAGCCTGTTTTTAAGGCCTCCTCCCTCCTTCAATAAACAGCATTCAGCATTCTGCTGAGGCAAATGACCCGCTGTCTCTTGTCTCTGTTTTTTGATCCACAACCCCTCACTCTCGGACATGGTGAACAGGTGGTGGTTGCATGGGTGTTACCACTACAACATAGATTTATTGTTCCAGACTTATCTTCCCACGAGTTCAACTTCTGGTCAGTTCTAAAACTGCTGGTCAGCAAATACCTTTGCAGGGGGGGGAATGTCTCTCAAGATGGCTACCAATTTTTCCCTTTCATTCCCTTCTCTCCAAGTAACTGGAGGATACCCAATCATGGGTTGTCAATACCTTGTTTGCAAATGTCTACCCTGAGTCAAACGGCCCATTTCTATATCTTGGTTGAGGGTCTCATACTGAGTTTGGGTCCTTTGCACCATTAATTGGATGGTCCCTGACCTTTCTCCGATGAATTGCTTTAGTGTGTTTAAGAGACAAGGTCCAAACGTTAGTATGAGGACTAGTAGCAGTAGAGGTCCCAAAAGAGTGGAGATTAGAGTTGTTAGCCAGGGGGAACTGTTATACCAAGATTCGAACCATACCTGGCCAGCTTCCCTGTCCCTTTTCCACTTGTTGAGGCCTCTCTTACTTTGGCCATAGAGTCCTTAACCAACCTGGAGTGATCTATATAAAAACATTCTTCTTCCAGGGCTGCTGTTAGGATCCTGCCCTCACTCCCGCATGTGCGCAGCTCGGGGCCTGCATTTTACATCATCAGTGAGCCCTGACGACTATGTATGTGCTGTGTGGTCATGCAGTCTGTGATTTAAAAAGCTGGATGTGGACCTTCACCCTCTCTTTCTGTTCTCTCTCTGTTCTCTGCTCTCTCTCTGCTCTGCTCCCTGATTCCCTCCCCCACCAGGCCTGGCTCTCCTCTCTTTCTCCACTCCCCACCCCCCACCCCTGCTTTCCCTCCTAATAAAGCTCACTGGGTTCTGTCCTGACCATGACCTTTCCATGTGGTAACCAGCACCACCACCCAAGCCGTTTACCTATCTTTCAAGATGAGATCTAATAACTACTTCCTCTAAGGAAGTCAGAGATTCCTGTAAATGAGAGATGGAGGTTTCCAATCTCTCTCTATCTAGATCAATAACTGCTTGAAGGTTAGAATAATGCTGATTCTGGGTGACCAGGGAGGCAGTTCTAGTCCCCATCCTGACAAGCTTAGCTCCTAGTAAGACACTGAGAGTTAAAACAGTCACGGGTTCCCTTTTGGTTCTGATATGCAGATTCCCGATCTCATCAATGAATTCGTCTTCCACAAGGTAAGTGAGTCTAGGGACCAGGTGAACTAGTACACAGAAACCCTCAGTACCTTTGAGAGTCACAGTGTGGATATGGGGGTGAGGTTAGTGAAACACGCCCACCAGGTATTGTGGGGAATCAGGTAAAAAGCCTCTGTAGGACTGGTTTTTAAGGAATTGCATAAGGACTATCGGTTAACTGGGACATCTCCGATACATGTCCCTGCTCCAGCTATCTGCTGGAGGGTCAGCTGTGCCATGGACCTCCATGAGTGGATCTAAAATCAAAAGCCCGTTGTTTTTCCTATGTCCAAATAAAGTTCTGTCCCTCTCTTGTGGCTTCATAGAGGGGTTTTGCCAGTTCAGCGAAGCCTGGGGTCCACAAAAGACAGAACCCAGTGGTGCCTAAAAACTCTCTCACTCCTTTAGCAGCAGCAGGAGTGGGGATTTTTTTTTTTTTTTTTTTTTTAATTAAGAAATTCTCTGGGGCTGGAGAGATGGCTCAGAGGTTAAGAGCACTGACTGCTCTTCCAAAAGTCCTGAGTTCAATTCCCAGCAACCACATGGTGGCTCACAACCATCTGTAATGAGATCTGGTGCCTTCTTCTGGCCTGCAGATATACAGGCACTGTATACATTAATAAATAAATAAATCTTAAAAAAAAAAAAGAAAAAAGAAAAAAAGAAATTTTCTAGGGGCTAAAGAGATGGCTTAGCAGTTAAGAGCACTGACTGCTCTTCCAGAGGACCTGGGTTCAATTCCCAGCACCCACATGGCAGCTCACAACTGTCTGTAACTCCAGTTCCAGGGGACCCTCACACAGACATACATACAGGCAAAACACCAATGCACAAAAAGAAAGAAAGAAAGAAAGAAAGAAAGAAAGAAAGAAAGAAAGAAAAGAAATGTTCCATTCATCCTACATATCAGTCAGTCACAGATTCCCCTGTCCTCCCTGGGAGTGGGGTTTTTTAACACAGTCTCTTTGTATGAATCCAAGAGCCACCTTTGGCCCCCCTCCAGGACATACCCCAAATATATTACCCATTGTTTGCAGATCTGAGCCTTCTTAGCTGAAGCTCAGTACCCCAGGTTTCCAAGAGTTTGTTAAGCTTTCTGTACCCACCAGGCAGGTTTCTTGGTCTGTGTCTGTGATCAGCAGATCATCTACACACTGTAACAGACTGATACCTGGGTTTTGGGTGCGATACTCACCCAAGTACTCATGGAGGGCTTCATCAAAAATGGTTAGTGAGTTTTTGAACCCCTGTGGTAGTCAGGTCCAGGTCAGTTGTCCACTGACCCCAATCTCAGGTTCCTGCTACTCGAATGTGAAGTAAGGCTGATTCTGGGTCACCAGGGGTAGGCTGAAGAATGCATCTTTGAGATCTAGGACTGTGTACCATTGCCAGTCTGGAGGCAGAGTGCTGAGCAGAGTGGATGAGTTTGGCACTGAGTGGATATCTATGACCCTTTTATCTACTTCCCTTAAGTCCTAGACCAGCCGATAGTCGTTAGTATGGGGCTTTTTGACGGGCAGGAAGGGGATGTGTCCAGGCTGACTGGGTAGGCTTCAAAACACCCAGTTCCAGCAGCCATCTAATGTGGGGGGTTATCCCCCTTTTAGCCTCCAGAGGCATCAGATATTGTTGGACTTTTACAGGGTCTGCGCCTGCTTTCACTTCCACATGGCGGGGGGGACAATGGGCTGCCAAGCCCATGCCCCCAGTCTCTGCCCATGCCAAGGGGAACAGTCTGCCCAAACCAGACCTGCACAGACTCATCAGACTCTGGGGGCCTCTGGTGAAGTCTATATTCCTCACCCAAGCCATGTGTTATCATTACTTGGAGTGGTTGGCCATCCTGCCGGAACAACTTTGCTCCCCTTTCAGAGAAGTGAATTTGTGCTCGTAGCTTTCTATCCTTGGACTGTTCCTTATCCAGTCTTATATGCCCTTGCCCTAGTGTGCGGCTGGCAACTCCTACATTGGTTAGAATGTCAACGAGCTGTTGGTGCTGTCTCTACTGCTGGGCTTCTGGGATTCTGGCCAGGCTTCTTTCTTGCCTCTTTTCTTTTTTTATTTCTCTTTCATCTGTACTTTCCCTACTGTTATAAACTCTCTCTGTACCACCATTAACTCTCTTATACCTCTTTCTCCTAGCCTGTCCAGTTTCGGATGTCTGATGCTGCCTGATTTCACAAAGGCGAAGATCAGAGTCAGCTCTGTCTCTGGTGCTTCTGGATCGTATGGAGTGTATCTCCTGAAGGCCTCCTGCAGGCATTCTAAAAACGCCACTGGACTCTCCTCAGCTCTCTGTCTCATGTCATATACTTTACTCATATCGGCAGGCCGTCTAGCCGCTGCCTTGAGACCCGCCAACAGAGTCTGGCGACAGATCTTGAGTCTCTCCTTACCTTCAGCAGCGTTATAATCCCAATTGGGCCTTACTGTTGGGAAACCCATGTCTATGATAGCAGGATCAACTGTGGGCTCTCCATTTGGTCCTGGCACTCACTTGCGGGCCTCCAGGATAATCCTGCCCCTCTCTTCTGTGGTGAACAGGACCTGTAACAACTGCTGTACATCTTCCCACGTGGGCGTGTGCGTGAAGAGGATAATTTCAAATAGATTAATAAGATCACGAGGGTTCTGAAATGGGCGTTCTGTAAACACCAGTTGTATAGGTCGCTGGTAGCAAATGGCCCGTGACGAAACTGCTGACTTCCCTCCTTACCAGGTGGCCCCACGGGTCTCAGGGGTAGGACCACAAGGACCCTGAAGTTCGGGAGTACCTCCCCTTCAGCTCCGTGTAGTTCGAGTGGGACCCACTTCTTTAACCTGAGGTGGGACCACTTCCTTGACACTTTTCTCTTCTGGGGTTCCCTCTCCCTTCCCTCCCTTCCCTGGCTCAGTGCTGGGGCATTGTGAGCTTTGCTGATGGGAGCCTTTGGTGAAAGTGCCGCTGGTACAGGAGTGGGAGCGTGGGGCGAGGCAGGCACTGGGATGGGAGCCTGGGGGACATAATGGGGGAATATATCTTCCTCTGGGGTGACGTCCTGTAGAATCGGAGAGGAATGCGGGTTCCGCTACTAGGACCCTTCATCTGTTGAGGCAAGAAAGGTTTAACTTAAGGCGGGGGGTTTTCAGTTAGCTCCCTCCAAGTGACTACATATGGTATCTGATCAGGGTAACCATCCCGTGGTTGGAAAACCATCTCCTCCACCACGCTGATGAGATGGGCATCAAAAGTCCCTCTGGAGGCCATCTGACATTGAATCTTGGGCATTCTGAATTACAATAAATGCTAAATTTGCCCTTACTGACCTTAACATTATTCTTTGGAGTGATGCTTCTCACATTGCTCCAGTGTGCCAGACATAAACCTAGAGGTGAGGAGGGTTTCTGTCCCATGTTAGCGGTTAGCGTCAAGTCAGTCATCAATGTCACACACAGAGACATGACATCTAAGACAATTACAAGGGCCCAGTGAGATGAACAGGCTATCTCACACAGATTCAACAGGTCAGAGTCCTGTCTCTGCCCCCCACCTGAGTCTGGAGGATTTGTTTGTTTGTTTGTTTGTTGTTTGTTTGTTTTTTTAAGATTTGTTTATTATTATACATACAGTGTTCTGTCTGCATGTGTCCTTGCACACCAGAAGAGGGCACCAGATCTCATTACAGATGGTTGTGAGCCACCATGTGGTTGCTGGGATTTGAACTCAGGACTTCTGGAAGAGCAGTCTGTGCTCTTAACCACTGACGTCTACAGGAAGTTACCCCAGAGGAAGATATATTTCCCCCATTATGTCCCCCAGGCTCCCGTCCCAGTGCCTGCTGCACCCCACGCTCCCACTGTGCCAGCAGCACTTTCACCAAAGGCTCCCATCTCTCCAGCCCAAGTCTGGAGGATTTATAACTCCAAAAACCGTATAGACTGGAGGCTCTCCATTTTCCAAAAGGGATTCAGTATCTCCATTAATGAGGTCTGGGACATCTCCCAGACTCCTGCTATCTGGGCTGTCCAGTGCATCCACTCAGCTCCACCGATTGTCTCAGAAAAGAATACTTCTCAGAGGGTTCCACTTCCCTGAGTAACAACAAAAACCTGAGGTTGACAGAGAAGACAGGGATGCAACAAGAAACAGATAAAAACTCACTGATCAATTGAAACCTTTGGAGTCGGGGTCCAGGGGTCATGAGTGGGGGGAATCCCGGACGAGCCCCCAAATATACTGCCCGCATGAGCCCCCCAACAAGACTGCCAAGGAGCCAACTTCTGATGCATGAACAATAGTTTTCATTTATTCCAGCCTAGGTAGGGACCTCCCCAATACCACATTACAGCAGGTGAGAAGAGGGAAGGTCCCGAGCACTCACTTTAAGGGGTTTATATAGGAAAGGTTTACATCCAGAGGGTTACATATCTCAGGATTGGACAAGGGGGCTAGGGGTGAGGTAGTTCTTTGAAGTTACTGGATGAACTATAAGCATAAGGTTACTAATGGCTAACAGGATTCAGGATATCTATACAGACATAAATTTTTTACCCCCTATGTCCTACTTTTGCTGAACCCAGGATATATACATTCAGATTTATTGTTCCAGTCCTGTTCTCCCCCGAGTTCAATTTCTGGTCAGTTGAGTCCATTACTCCCCATTACTTGTTTTGCCAAGCCCAGGATACACAGTGTAGGGCCCTGGCCCCCGTTTTGGGTAGCTGTTGCCTTGCTTGCTGACCTTGACCTTGATGTCCTCCCTATGCTAATCCCCTGCTGGTTTCCTCCCTCCTGAATGCATATCTTGTTTTGCCAAGTCCAGGATTTATAGATTTATTGTTCCAGCCTTATCTCCCCATAAGTTCAACTTCTGGTCAGTTCTAAAACTGTTGGTCAGAAAATACCTTTAGAGGAAGCGGGGAGGGGAAGAAATGTCTCTCAAGCTACTAATTTTTCCCTTTCAGTATCTTTTAAGCTAACTCAGAAAGTCCAATTAAATCATAGATCTAACTAATCATCATTGCTTGTATCGGGAGTTCCTGCAGAGTCTTGCAGTTGCTTTGATTCCAAGTGTTAGCACCTGGCTTTGGTCTGCCTTTTGTGATGCTACCTTTTCTGTTTAAAGTATGTAAATTGTATCTGAGTGCTTCCTAAAGGGTTCAAAGCCTAAGCAAAACTTGGTTGCAGAAGAACTGGAAAAACTGAAACATTTTGTGCCTGAGAATTGCTGTGGCATGTCTCTCTGTGGAGCTTCCGATGTGGAGCTCAGATAAGAGGTTTTGGTATGTGGAAACTGACTTGCTAAAGGTAGGAACTGTATATTAACCCTAGCTTTCTCCAAACTCGCTCTGTAGACCAGGCTGGCCTTGGACTCACATCCACCTGTCTCTGCCTCCTGAGTGCTGGGATTAAAGGTGTGCACCACCACTGCCTGGCCCGCTTTTTGATTCTTTAACTGGCAGATTAAATGAACCTCACCAAGACCCCAGACATAATGAGAGTCTAGGAGTTAGACTCCCTGGTAAGCAGATAGGGGAGTGGCTGCGGCTAGGTAATAAAGATGACAGATTTCCAACATGGCCGGCTTCTTCCTCAACCTCCGGACTTGTCTCACACTTGCAGGCCCCCTGCTAACAGACTGGCTCAACAGGTTCAAGGACCAATCAGGACTGTCACACACAGTTGTGGACCGGATCAACCATCCTGTCTTCACACTGACTCACCCTAAAGTAGGGGAGTAAACTCTTCAGAGGCTTTAAACCCCCAGAAGACACTGGATTTCTTGGCTTCCTAAGCCCCCCCCACACACACTTTGCAGAGGGTCTTTTTCTCTGTGTGCCTGTTCCATGTGAGTGTTTATTCACCCCAATAAAGGCCTTCCTTCAACTGCTGATTCTTCTGCAGTATTTGAGATTCCTCTGCTGCTGCCTGTTGGCCTTCAGATTTTCCCTGCCTCTTAATTCTTTAACTGGCAGAGAAAACAAACCTGATCAAGACCCCTGGACTGTATCAATAACATCACCAGCTGGGTGTCTTCTCAATTCAGTTCTGGCACTGTCCACCTGGAGGTTGTTAGACAGGGACTGATCAAGGTGATGTGGAAAATGAAAGATGACAGACTGGCCTCTCCAGGGTAGATGGTCCTTTAATTAGAACAATGAAGGACACCAGTCTCTCTGGGGGAGTGGGGTCTGTGCACAAAGCCCAAGGAGCTTAGGGGCTTTATCGGGCAGTAAAAGGAGACTTTGGGGATGGAAGATCCTCTCTGTTCCCCCGCAGTATCAAAGTGGTGCATACCATCAGAGACTGGTACTTGATCTCATCAGAAGCCCCTGGGGGTCCTAAGAGCCCACAGGTATCCTCAGTCAACTCAGTGTTCCTGTCTGCCTGGACTTTCTCAGCCCACTTGAGGCTTTTTTTTTTTTTTTTTTTTTACATATTTCTATTTCATGTGTGCATGTATGTCCGTGTGAAGGTGTTGAATCCTCTGGAACTGGAGTTACAGGCAGTTATAAGATGCCAAGTGGGTGCTAGGAATTGAACCTGGGTCCTCTGGAAGAGCAGCCAGTGCTCTTAACCACTGAGCCATCTCTCCAGCCCCACCTGAGGCTTTTAGGTGATCAGTCCTTCAGAGATAGCAACAGATCCCACAGGTCAGGGCTGAGACCAGAATACTCTCTCTCTCTCTCTCTCTCTCTCTCTCTCTCTCTCTCTCTCTCTCTCACACACACACACACACACACACACCCGACACATGTACACTTCAGATGCCAGTGACAGCCCCAGGTCATGACCCCCATCCATGCTTCCGGATGGCAGGCTATACAGCCAGACAGTCTTCTTGGAGTCAATTAATTTTCTCAAGTCACACACAAAAGCTCAAGGGAACACTTTTATTGACTGGTTCATTGTAAAAGGTATTTTTAAAGTTATAATTACTTTACCTTTATTTATTTATTTATTTATTGGGGGACAGTGCAAGCATGCTGTGTGTTGTGCGATAGCCTCAGGTCATAAGGAACTGAATCAGGCTGTACTGGGCAATAATAGCCTAGCCATAAAGAAATGCTCAGCTCCAATCTGACCGTTCTGTCCCATCTGTGGAAATAATATGCCAGGTATCAGAAACAACCCATGTGGATCCCAGTCAAACCACACACACACACACACACACACACACACAAGCTGAAACTTCCTGGTAGCTACATTTGAGTGCATACATACATACATACCCCCCCTGCCCCTCTAAATGCATTCAGCCTTTATCCTGAGGAAAGTGTGCCCCCCACCCCAAGTTGTTCCGATAAAGCAGGCTCAGCCTGTTGATGTCAAGTCTGCCTCTCGGCCTCATTTTTCTTCCATCTGGTGTTGAAACCCAGGACCCTGTAGGAACCTCCAGGCAGAAACCCTCCTTCCTCCCTCCACAGGGTCGTTCCCTTGGGAGAAGAGATACCCTCTAAGCTCACTACACAGGCTAAACAGCCACCGGTTTCGACACTAGACCTCTGGTCTGTGAGCTCTGGCACCATGAGCAGTGCCAGTCTCATTGACCGAATTTGGTCTGGGAACGTCATTGTGCTCTGTGTAAATCTATCTTGACCCCAGTCCTCTGCTCCCCTACGGATCCTCCCCATCGTCGTCCTTTAACCTCTTCATCCCAGACTCTGATCTCCAGGCTAAGAGGACTTTTGTCATTTGGTCATTGCCATCCATGCACCCAAATTCTGCAGGACGAGGCAACTGCCTGGGCCTGACTCAGAGGTGCCCTGAACAGACCCCAGAAACACTGGGAGCTCCTCACTCCTTCTGTATCACAGAGGCTTGGAGGTTCTGGAAACCTCCCACATTTGTGACTCCCCCAAGTCTTAGAATGTGGGGACAGACCCTCCTAATACTCAGGTGTCTCTGTGAGTTCAAGGCCAGCCTGGGCTACAGAGTGAGTTCCAGGAAAGAAAATCTCATTTCACAGCCTCCTACACATTCTTACTACACACTCACTCAAGGACCTCATCAGTTACTATGTTTTTCAAACATTCCCCCACCCAGGGTACAGCTTCTCCATGCTTACATTTTAGATCCCAACCTGTGTATGAACCGTGCCCATCCCTCAACTCCACAACATTCCTCCCCCAAACTCCTCTACATCCTCAGATCTCCTTCAGTCCTGACCATATCTTTCATTACCCCCCCCCCAAAAGGCCCCAGAGCGGCAGTACCCTAAAACAAGCCCTTTACACAGCAGGATATGCTTTACATTAAGGGGATCCAACTACCCCTACAAGCTCACATGTACTAGAAGCCAAATCTCTACTGTAGCTAGAGTTTTCCTGCCTTGCCCACAGTCAGGACAAATCTTTGTTACCCGCCAGTCCCACAGCCGCTCAGATCCAACCAAGTAAACACAGAGACTTATATTGCATACAAACTGTATGGCTGTGGCAGGCTTCTTGCTAACTGTTCTTATAGCTTAAATTAATCCATTTCCATAAATCTATACCTTGCCACGTGGCTGGTGGCTTACCGGCGTCTTCACATGCTGCTTATCATGGCGGCAGCTGGCAGTGTCTCTGCCTCAGCCTTCTGCTTCCCAGAATTCTCCTCTCTCCTTGTCCCACCTACTTCCTGCCTGGCCACTGGCCAATCAGTGTTTTATTTATTGACCAATCAGAGCAACAGATTTGACATACAGACTGTCCCACAGCACTTCCCCTTTCTTTTTTTTTTTTTAAAGGAAGGTTTTAACTTTTACACATCTCCAAAGTCAGCTTGGTATATTTGGGAATTTGGGCGTAGCTTCTCTTACTACTTCCTGCTGGAGGGGGGCGCTGTATCTTATGGGGACACAAAAAAAATTTTAGGATCATGGAGTAGTCCATGAGACTGTATCATCTGAGCCAGTTGCTTTGAAATGATTCTGGATGTTGGGTCATCTGGGCCATGGTGTCATCGGAGACCTTGGAAGACCTTTCAGGTGGTCTTGGATGGTCAAACCTGATGTATCTTAATCTGGAACAAATCCATAGCCTCTGGCTTTCTGTAGAGACAAAAGCAGAGCCTCCTTTCCAAAGCAACATATGCTTACATCTAAATTTTGAAGTCAAGGTACCTTTAAAATATACATTTTGGCATAACTCAACAGCTTTTGCAATCAAATGTTTTTCTTCAGTTACAAATATCAAAGAGAACATAATCCAGATTCTCTTTGTGATAGCCATCTTTATGTGGCTTATTTTTTTTATTACCTTGAGCCTATTGCTTTAAACTGCAGCCTTCTTAGCACTGTGGCTGCTGGTTCGGCCCACTTCAGCTTCCCAACATGGCGGTGGTACGTTTTCCGCCAGCTCTGGGAGCCATCAACTCTCAGAAATAGTGGGTCTATGCTTCTTATCAAAGCAGCGTGTAGCCCAGAAACCTCTTTTTGTTTTGTACTAGCAAAGGCTAAATCCACCATGCAGCTTAATGTGCCACTTGCAGAGGCCTCATTCCCGCCATACTGCAGGTCAAGCGCACATGCCAGGAACCCGCCAGTAACTCAAACCGGCAGCTGCTGCTCATTTGAGAGAGACAATTAGGAAGCTGTTTTTAGCTCCGTTTTAGAATCTTTTCTCAGGTTTTAGGTGGAAACTCTTGCCCCACGTTGGGCGCCATTTGTAGCTAGAGTTTTCCTGCCTTGCCCACAGTCAGGACAAATCTTTGTTACCCGCCAGTCCCACAGCCGCTCAGATCCAACCAAGTAAACACAGAGATTTATATTGCATACAAACTGTATGGCTGTGGCAGGCTTCTTGCTAACTGTTCTTATAGCTTAAATTAATCCATTTCCATAAATCTATACCTTGCCACGTGGCTGGTGGCTTACCGGCGTCTTCACATGCTGCTTGTCATGGTGGCAGCTGGCAGTGTCTCTGCCTCAGCCTTCTGCTTCCCAGAATTCTCCTCTCTCCTTGTCCCACCTACTTCCTGCCTGGCCACTGGCCAATCAGTGTTTTATTTATTGACCAATCAGAGCAACAGATTTGACATACAGACCGTCCCACAGCACTCTACCCTCCATACAACTTCACAACAGGCAGAACTAACTGTTCTTACCTAGGCTCTCAGGGTTTACCTAACAGGGTTTCTGCCAACCCTCCCCCACCACATAATAAGATTCTCCACTGGTGCAGTAAGCCAGAGCAAGCTGAAATGAAAAGTGTAACAACAGGTACATTTGAGCAAAGAGCAGGACAACTCCTGTGTGGGTTCTCCGGTCCCAGAGATCGAGGCCAGAGAAGCTGCACCCCCAGACGAAAGAAAGCAGGGAGATTTGACAGGTTGTAGCCAAATGGGTGATAAGGTGTCTGCTACAAGCTGGGTTCGTGCCCAAGTGTGGTCAAAAACTGAGCGCTCAGGTGGGGACACGAGTGGCTGGTGGCGTCAGGGGAGGAAGTTGCAGTAGCCGCCAAGATTTCAGAACTGGGCTTTTTTGTGCCTTCCCTTTGTTCAGAGACTCTCTGAGCAGGTGGAATTTGGAGAGAGAAAGACCAGATCATGCAGGGGTGGGCTGGAGGTCCCAACTGAACATTCATATATACCTATAATATAATACACTCACTCCAGTGTCTTAATTTGGAAAGAAAAGAGCTTCCTAACCCAGAAGGGAACTTGCCAGAACTTAGAATCACCTGAGAGACAGGCCTCTGAGCACAACATGGGTTGGTTAGGCTCTGTGCAAGTCCTTGGAAGATTATCTCGATTAGTGAATGGATGCCAGAAAGACACATTGCATTGTCAGAGGGACTATTCCCTGGGCAAAGGATTCTGGACTGCATAGAAGGAAGAGAGTAAGCCGGACACTAGCATGCTTGCATTTGCTGTTCTCCTCTGACTGCAGACTTAGTGGGACCAAATGCTTCAAGCTCCTGCTGCCTCAACTTCCCTGCCCCAGCTGACTGTAACCTGGAACTGTGAGGCAAGATAAACACTTTCTTTCCTTGAGTTCTTGTCAGGGTATTTCATCACAGCAACAGACAAGAAATACGGCAGAGCATCAACTTTTTCTTTGAGGTAAAATTTGGATTTTTTTAAAGATTATTTTTATTTTATGTGATGACTGTTTTGATTGTCTTTATGTCTGTGTACCATGTATGTGCCTGCTATCCAGAAGAGGATCAGATCTTCTGTAACTGGAGTTACAGACAGTTGTGAGCTGCCATACGGGTTCTGGGAAGAAAACCCAGGTCCTCTGCAAGGACAGCAAGTCCTCTTAACCACTGAGTCATCTCTCCAGCCCCTGATTTGGGATCTGTATTCTCTTTTCTTTTCTTTTTTCCCCAGTATCAGAGCTTTATTAGGAGGAGGTGGGGAACAGAAAAGAGTAACCAGACCTGGGAAGAGGCATGTTCAGAAGAGGTGGAGGGAAGAGCAGAAGAGAGAGCTCTTTTCTTGAAATAGAGTCTCACTATGGAGCCCAGGCCAGCCTCCAACTCACTGCCTTCTCTGCTCAACGTCCCAGCAGCTAAGATGACAGGTCTGAACCACCACACCCAGCTTATGGCAAAAGTTGCATTTATTTATTTATTTATTTTTATTTTTTTGAGTCAGGGTCTCACATATCCCTGGATGGCTAGGTAGCTGAGGGTGGCATTGTACCACCTCATTGCCTGTATTGCTAGGATTATGGGCATTTGCTACCACTCCTGATTTAGGCAAGGCTGAAGGTCGAACCCAGGGTTTTGTGCTAATTAAGCAAGCACTCTGAATGCTGAGCTGCAAATTTAGCCCCCAAAGCTTTCAATGCTTTTGTTCTAGTCTCTTGGTTTCCTTTTTAGTCTGCTTATGGTGCTCTGTTATACAAATTTTTAACATGTTTATATAATCATGTGCGTTCCTCTATTTTCTTGCCACATCTGGCCTTTTAAGTCTTCCTTGGAAAGGCTTGTCTTAACATTGAGGCTAGAGAATTATCCCTGGACCCTGATGCTTGTGTGGCCACAGCTTTTATGTTCAGATCCTTGATCAGTTGTGTTTCTCCTGTGTATGGTGGGAAATACAGATCTCTTGTTGTCTTGCCCCAAGACCCCCCAGCTGCCCCAGGACCCCCCAGCTGCCCCAGGGCCTCCCCAGCTGCCCCAGGGCCTCCCCAGCTGCCCCAAGACCCCCCAGCTGCCCCAGGAACCCCCAGCTGCCCCAGGGCCTCTCAGATGCCCCAGGACCCCCAGCTGCCCAGGGCCTCCCAGCTGCCCCAGGACCCCCAGCTGCCCCAGGGCCTCCCAGCTGCCCCAGGACCCCCCAGCTGCCCCAGGGCCTCCCAGCTGCCCCAGGACCCCCCAGCTGCCCCAGGACCTCCCCAGCTGCCCCAGGACCCCCAGCTGCCCAGGACCCCCAGCTGCCCCAGGGCCTCCCAGCTGCCCAGGACCCCCCCAGCTGCCCAGGACCCCCCCAGCTGCCCCAGGACCCCCAGCTGCCTCAGCACCATTCACTGAAGAATCTACATTCATCTCACCACTAAATGTCTCCTGTGTTTGGTTCAGATCTGGATTTACTGTGTTCTCTCTGTCCCACCCGTCTATGTCTGCGCAGAGGGCGGACCCGGCTTCAGCCAGGCCTCTTCCATGGCCTCTTGCTCTTGCTCAGCACTTGTGTCTTTACCGTGTCCTTGGGCTTTTTCAGTATGAGCCCAATCTGTGGGGGTAGCCTGAGCTGCCTGTGCCTTTCCTTGGTTTTATTGCAGTTCTTGGACCCAGGAGCTGCTTCTAGGAATCCCCTGACAGTTCACTGACCCATCTGTCTTGAGGCCCAGTGTCCAAGAGCTGGCTAGTCTATGGGGTAACCAAAGCTCTCCTCCCCATCTTCCACTGGCCCTGCGGAGAAAGGGGTGGGAAGCCAAACCCCTCCCTCTGACCTTCCCATTCAAAGCCAGACAGTGGGCCCCAGTGAGGAATAGTTCCTGGAAGCCAGCTGCTCCAGAGTGGATTTGAGGGAGGAACAGTCTGTTCTTCCCCAACTCTGGAATGACCAGAGCCTTTCCCTTCCTGGGCCCTCCTCACCTTCATAGACCCCAGGACCCGAGGAACTCTGGCTTTTCTCCTGAAAGGTCCTTTACAAACTGTGTTTGTAAACTTACTGACACGAAACTTATCTCATCCAAGTAACTCTTTAACCTTTTCAAAAGAGACTTTGGATCTGTTGATAAGGCCAGAGGGTCTCAAGCCCCACCTCCCCCGGCAGGGACTAAAAGCCAGTGTTCCGGGCAACCTTGGCTGAGGCAGGACCCATAAAACACTGAGAAAGATTTCTAAACAAAACAAACAGAAACTCGGTTTCCTGACTGTTAGACAAGAGTCTCACAGTAAAGCAGGCTTCCAGGCTGCAGTTCAGACTTGCTGCCAAGAAACCAGCTCCAGGGCCCTGCCCTGCTGGTCCCAGCTCCCCCGGGCAGGAAACCATCTCTTCTGAGCACATACCAATGAGTCCACCCTGCCAGGGCCCTGTGCCAGCCCTGGAGAAGCCTGAACACCATGAGCCACAGCAACTAAGAGTGGAAATCAGAAGCAGCAGTGGGACACTTTGTTTTTCTTGATCAAGTTCGGTTGCCATCACGTTTGGAATATTTCTCCATTACAATCTACTTTGGATTTGTCCTTAAGAATTATGGTGGCTCAGGCCTGTAATCCTAGCAAGATGATCATGAGCTGAAGGCCAGCAAGAGTTGCATAGCAAGACTCTATCTCGAATACATATAAATAAATAATAAATAAAATTGTAGTGTCCTTGGGGTTTGGCTTACTTAAAGTAAAGGTTCATCCTTGCACTAAAACTTTTCTCTGGCACATTTATGGATATCAGCTGTGCCCTGCTGGAATATGCCTCCGCATGGCATAAGACACTTCATACTGAGTGGAATAGCGACTGTAGACTGTGCTTTACCTTGGGAGACTACATTTTTCAAAGCAGCATTAGGCTTCATTCAGAGTTCAGAGGCAGGACAATCTCATTTATGTACACGTACACACACACACACACACACACACACACACACACACACACACCCTGTCCAGCATCAGTCATGATGTATAGACTGATTAAAACTTGTTCATACAAGTTAAGGAGTACCACCCATGACCTCACCAAAACAGATAGAGACTACGGGACATATGAAAAGCATCTCAGAAAAGGCAGGCTTGTTGACTTACTAAACATACCAGACCAACCAAAGGATGCCACTCTGTCACCTAGCTCAGGTAAAATGGGGAACATGTGACATTGGGGTGGTGGTAGCCCCACTAGCCAGTCACTCAACTACCCAATTGCTGCACCAAGGAGCAGACAGGCAGAGAACTTCAGTGTAGTCCCTGCTGCACCATATGTCTATCTCTTGAGCTGCGCCCTGTGGATCTGGGTTGGTCCTGAGTTTTCTGTCAACTTTCTATGTACCAGCTCAGCTCTGCACCTGGGCTCTGCTGCCTACAGCAGCTCTCCGAGTTCTTTAAAATCGTACCCTTAACCAGCCAGGCATGGTGGTGCACGCCTTTTATCCTAGCACTCTGGAGGCAAAGGCAGGAGGAACTCTGTGAGTTCAAGGCCAACTTAGTCTACCTAGTGAGTTCCATGACAGCTGGAGCTATCAGTGAGACTCCATCTCAAAAATTAAAAAATTTAAAAAAGGAAAAAAAATCTAACCACTAGACTCTTTCTTAGCATCCATGTCAGCTCTCTACCTCTGCCTTCAGGAAGGTGTCTTTGAACTGTGATCTATATATAGTTGTATAATGTGTAATACATGACCTAGGTTAATATTAGTAAATAGGATTATAAACCGGGCAGTAGTGGTGTATACCTTTAATCCCAGAACTTGGGAGGCAGAGGTGGGCAGATCTCAAGTGAGTTCAAGCCACCTGACCAAGTCAGCCTGGTCTACAAAGTGAGTTCCAGGACAGCCAAGGCTGTTACACAGAGAAACCCAAATCCCCTTCTCCCCCACCCCCCAAAAAAAATTAAAATAAAGGCTGGGCATGGTGGTACATGACTTTAATCTCAGCATTCAGGCAGCAGAGGCAGATGGAACTCGGTGAGATAGAGGCCAGCTTAGTCTACTGGTGAGTTCCAGGCCAGTCATGGCTGCATAGTGAGACCCTGCCTAAAACAAACAAGTAATAAATCAATAAACTGGAATAAAGGAACTGTGACCATCATGGCCATACTACTGTCAAGAGAAATCTGGACAACTCTAAATTGCAGCCAATAAAACCAACTAACGTAGTCTGTGAACTTGTTTTTTTTTTTTTCAATAAACTCTGACATCATGGAAAAACACAAAATATGTTCATGTTTCTGATATGATGTGCTTATTTTGGGTCTTAGGAAAGGGGTTTATGTTCAAACACATACATTTCAATTGCTATCACTGTACGTCATACAGAGTTAATCTAATGAATGAACTATTTTGTTTTCATGCTGGGATGCTAGGGGCAAACAGACGCTCCCCATATCAATTTCACTCTACATCTGACCTGGGCAGCCCCAAGATCCTCTGGAGGCTACAGTCTGCTGAGGGAGCTAGAGAGAGGCGTACCGGCCTGAGGGTTAGGTCTTGACTGTATGGGTGATTCAGCACAAGGTCTAATTGGTTGCCAGAACAAGAGGCTGAGCCTGGAATGGCAGACAAAGATAAATGGCTGTTGAGGAGTCCTCATCATTTTTGGAGAAGCCAGAAGGGTTCTTCCTATCTGAAACAGTGTAGAGATGGTCATGCCCTGCGGCTCCCTTAATCCCTAGATGAGCTCTTTACTAGATATAAGAACAAACGTAGTTAATAGTTTTCTTGTTTAACAAGAGAAAAGCATAAAAGTCTTTTACTAACTTTACATACACATTGTGGGGATGTTCATGACATAGAACTGTTTTTTTCTGCGGTGTTTGGGGTGTGTTTTTTTATTTGTTTGTTTTTTTTTTTCAGTAGGAGTCAGACACACTGAGCTGGGACTCAGATCAGTTCCTTTGCTCGGCTATCATCAGGAAAGCATCCTTTTGGAAATACTTGGGAACTAATAAAGACCTAAAACTGGACAACACAGAGAGCAAGAGATTCTGGAACATTCAGTCCTAACTGGGATGTCTTCATCAAACTCCTTCCCTCAGGGCTCAGGAATCTATGTGGAAGAGGAGCCTGCAGAAAGATTTAAGAGCCAGAGGGCATGGAGGGCACCAAGGAAACAGTGTAACCACAACAGGGCTGACACACATATGAACTCACGGAGACCGTGGCCACGTGCTCGGGGCTGCACAGCTTCAAGCCAGATGGAGTCCCAGCACTGAGAGAGGGAGTGGACATGAACTCCCATCCCCAACCAAAAAGCTATGTCCCCTTGGCATCCACTTTCAAATGAGAAATCAGTTTTCTCCAGTGGAGTCTCACTGGATGTATTAACCACACTTAAGGTGAAGCACGCACACACACACCACAGGAACACACACACACCACAGGAACACACACACACACACACACACACACACACACACACACACACACACACACCACAGGAAGAATACTCACCTGTTTGCCGAGACCCATAGGCAGTAGATGGCCAAGACAAGAACTCAATGGTAGTAGACTTCATCTCATACTGCCTTTGTGTGTGTGTGTGTGTGTGTGTGTGTGTGTGTGTGTGCATTTTTGACCTACTGATCTTTTGCTTATATATGATTTCACAATTTGTATTTTTATGGGTTTTATTTGTGTGTACATTTATTTTTTGAATTTTAGCTTTTGGCCAGGCAGTGGTGGCGCACACCTTGAATCCTAGCACTTGGGAGGCAGAGGAAGGTGGATCTCTGTGAGTTCGAGGCCAGCCTGGTCTACAGAGTGAGTTCCAGATGTTAGGATTCTGCCCCCACTCCAGCTGCATAACTGCACATGTGCAGTTCAGGAGCTAAGCAAGGGGTCTTGCATCTTACGTCATCAGTGGTCACGCAATCAGTGCATGCATGGTGTAGCTCCCTAAGCCCACCTGCATATGTTCACGGGAACCCTTAAAAAGCTGGACACAGACTTCTCCTCCTTCTTCTCTCTGTTCTCTCCTGCCCCCACTATCCCTAGCTCCCTCTCTCTCTGTTCTCTGCACTTGCTTCTTCCCCAGGCCTGGTTCTTTGTCATTGTGTCCCGTCCCCCCCGTACCCCTCACCTTCCTCCTAATAAAGGTCTGATACTGGGTTTTGTCTGGGCTCAGGACCTTTCCATACAGTAGCCAGTGCCGCTTATCATTTCTAAACAGGAAAAAAAAGAATGTGGATTTGGATGACAGAATGATGGGGAAGATCTGGTAGGAATTGGGAAAATGGATCAGAAAATATTGTAAGAAAAAAAATTTTCCAACATAAATACATAAATAAAATAAAAGTGGAAGTCACAGGACAGTTCTCTCCTACCATGTGGGTCATGGGGATCTGTCAGGCCTAAGTGCCCTGACCTTTTGAGTCATCTGGCCAGCCTATGAGAGGGAGAGATTAGAATAAATAACCAAAGTATGATGTGCCCACAAATTACTATCATATTTTTATTTTTTAAAAGGCAGAATCCAGGATGACCTTGAACTTCTGACCTTCCTGCCCCTACCTCCCAAATGCTAGAATTAAATGTGTGCACTGCCACACCCCCTTTATGCTGTTTTGGTGAGGTCATACCAAAGGCCTGGTGCATGCTCGTGACGCCTTGAGACAAAGGACAGTAAGTCTGTGAAGACAAAGATAAATTCATCTGTGAATAACGGTGGTGAGGTCTAGGGCTGGCTTCAAGAGATAGGGGTAACACAGTTAGTACAAGGGGTGTGTTCACTTCAAGGTCCAGGCAACTCAGTTTGGTCAACTCAGTCAGTTAACTAGCTTAAGTTAGTGGCCACAGCAGTTCTCTGCTTCAATGTGAGAACATATGTTTCCCTAGAGACTCACTCTGTGGCTTCTTGCCTGTGAGGAAGGAGGCCAAACAGCCCTTTCTCAAGTTCCAGCCCTGGAGAGGCCTAACCCTGAAACAACTCCAGCTCCCCTGTGGGAGCTACCACCTCCCTCACTGCAAGGGCTTCCGGTCTGCTGTGGACCCCACCCCATTCCAAGCTAACGGGGAGTCGGCCACGTTCTTGGAAGCTGTCAGAAAATAAGAATCTTGGAGTGAGAGCCAAAAGATGTGGCTCCCCCAGCCCTAGGAAGAGAAGGTCACCTGCCTGCAATGTCACAGTCCAGACTGACCCTTCAATTGGTGTGACCTTTGGCCTGGGGAGCTCTGCCTGCTGTGCTCAGGGTGGCCGAGCAGAGGAGGGGTTCCACAGGCGAGACACTCAGAAAGGGTCTCCCCCACCTTTCACCTTAGAGCAACTTTGGCTCTGTGAAAAAACTATTCCCCCTAAACTGAGACCTAGAGTGGCCCCACCAAGTCATTTCCCATCTCTGAGTCGGGAGCTGCTCACTGGACTGCCTGCTCATGCTAAAGTTTAGTTGGAGTGTTAGAATACTGCTCAGGACAGAGACCCTGCCACAAGTGGCCTTTCGGGGGTCGCTGCTTCTCTTGAGAGGCTGCCAGCTACAAACTTACAAAGCTGAGGTTTTCCTTCCCCCAGCCTCCCTCCGAAGGGAAACTGGCACTGGGCGGAACCCTGGCAGCACCCCCACTTGGGACTCACGAATTTCTCCGCTGTGCTGAAGGATTCTAGGACCAAGGGCAGAAGCTGGGTCTGGGCAAACAGGGTGGACATTCTTCTTGAGGGGTGTGTGGTGTGTGTGTGTGTGTGTGTGGTGTGTGTGTGTGGTGTGTGTGTGTGTGTGTGTGTGTGTGTGTGTGGGGTGTGTGTGTGTGGTGTGTGTGTGTGTGGTGTGTGTGTGTGTGTGTGTGTGTGTGTGGTGTGTGTGTGTGGTGTGTGTGTGTGTGTGTGTGTGTGGTGTGTGTGTGTGGTGTGTGTGTGTGTGTGTGTGGTGTGTGTGTGTGTGTGTGTGTGTGTGTGTGTGGTGTGTGTGTGTGGTGTGTGTGTGTGTGTGTGTGTGTGTGTGTGGTGTGTGTGTGTGGTGTGTGTGTGTGTGTGTGTGTGTGTGTGTGTGTGTGCCCGCGCTGCCTCCCGTATTCTGGGCCCTTCTTTCTCTGTAAAGTCCGAGCTCCAGGGGCCCTCACCCTCAGACCTAGCTCTTATTCCTCACCTTCCCAGCTCCGGTGATGTACTCTCCCACAATTGCAGGCCTCTTCCTCCCCCTTCCCCCTCTTCGGGCATCTCCCTCCCCCGGGCCTTCATTCGCTTGCTCCCCTCCCCCCATCCTTTGGGAACTCCCTCCCCCAGGCCCCGTTCGCTCAGTCCCCTCCCCAGCCCGCTCTACCCAGCAGTCCCTGTCACTTCTCGGAAGAGAGGAGGCGGGAAGCTGGGAAGCAGCCAGTCTTCTCTGTCCTCCCACGTCCCCACATGCCCGGGTGCATCACAGTTCTCCAGCTCTAGCCCCTCACCCACCCGCCCTTATCCAAACGGGCCTGCTCCCTGTGTGCCCCCTTCCTCTCTCCAAGTGTTCCCCATACATTCCCACGAACCCCTTCTTTGACCTCCAGCGCTACTGGCTGAATGCCCTCGTACTCCCACCCCCCTGCCCTCCCGCTCCCCGGACCCTGTCCCTTCCTGCAGCCTGGAGACTAGGGCCTCTGTATTCGAGGACACTGTGGACTCAGCCTCCCGATATTGCGCCCAGACACCAAGCACATGAGAAAATGCCACTCGCTGCCAACAGCCCTCCCGAGCACTCAGGCAGCTCAGGACTTCCTAGGCGCAGCCAGACGCAGATCCTGACCGGGGGCAAAGCCCTGAGCACTCTGAGACCCAAACAGCGAGCCTGCGGCGCCACCTGGTGACCATTCTAACAACACGGACCTCGAGGACAAGAGGGGTGGGGCCCAGGGGCGGGAGCGGGAGGGGGATGGGGTGAGGGGTGCGAAGGAGTAGGTGAGGAGGGTGGGCTTCCCCAGAAGACATCCCTTTCATTTCGAAAGGACCCCAGGCGCCCGCATTTCTTCCAGATGTCAAGCATTCCTGGTTATACTGAAGCTAAAAAGCCAGCATGGTAATTGGAGAAAGGTGGAATTGCGACATGAAAGAGAGGTCCGGGTCCTGTTGGCCCTAGGGTCTGGAGCAGGGTGTACGGAGCATAGAGATGGAGAGGATGTGAGTCACAAAGGCTGTTTGGCACAAGTCACCGAAACCCACTCATCTCCGGGAAAAGGTACCCACCTCCCCAAGAATTAGGGACAAAACAGAGAATCGGGGTCAATGACAGGTTCCAGGACAGAAAAGACCCAAAGATGAGCCGGGGAAATCCCAAAACGTCATAAAATCAAGAACTCAGAAAAACAAAGCCCATGAAGGTAGATTATGTCATAGCAACACAGGAACCAGACAAAAGAGCCCTCTTGTGGTCAAAGCTGAACAATTTGAGCAACTAGATGAGCAGAGGGGGGTTGGAATACCCAAAAGCATGAAATTAATGTCTGGGAGTCCAGTCTGCGCCACCAAATCGACGAATAGGAGCAGTTCTCACGAAGAATCCTACAGCAAAGAAGAAGTTCCCCCGGAGACTTTAAACCTCGACTCTTTCCTCCGCCTTTCCCAGAGCTCGGCAGAAATGGTTGTTCTGAAGAGACACAACAAACACATCTCTTCGATGCTCTGTGTCAGTATCAGCGGTCCTGAGCCACAGAGCAGAGCGTGAGGACCCCATGGGAGGTGACCTGAGGACATTGCCTTTGGAGTCTCCGTTTCCAAGCCCCCAGTCTCAGGATTTCCCCACCCTGAGGAAAACAGCAGGCAGCTCTGGATGGAGCAGAGACCTTGCACAGGCTGACCAGTCTTGTTCTTAACCACCTGGGACATCAGAGGCAGCCTGTTATCACCTGAAGAGACGTGATGACTCCGTGTTCTGTAAGACTCTAGACAGATATCTGGGGCAGAGGAGGACACTGGGGGAAATACGAGAAAACTGAGGAAAATAAACAGAGCAGGAACTTCAGTTTAAATAGTGTGTCAGCCTGGGGAGATAGCACAGAGGGCGAGAACACTGATTGTGCAAACCTGAGGACCTGACTTCCTGGCCCTAAAAGTCAGGCCATGAGGGCCTGTAACCTGAGCACTGAATGAATGGAAGGCAGAAACAGGATGACTGGGGTTTGCTGGATAGCCAAACTAGCCAAAACCCAGAAGCCTCCAGATTCAGAAAGAGATCTTGTCTCAAGACGACAGGACAGAAATGATAGAGAAGGACACTTGATGTCTTCCCCTGGCCTCTAAGTCCACGAATACATGCACTTACACACACACACACACACACACACACACACACACACACACCCATGGAGTAATATATTAATATTACAGTAGAAAATACATCACAGAAAAGCAAAATTATGGCTTGAAACTATGTATTATATGTTCTGAATTTCTATAAATGTATATACTGTTCTAAAAAGTTATTATTTGGGGGAGTCTATGACTCTCAGGCTGGCCTGGAACTCACTGTCTTCTTCCCTTAGCCTCCCATGATGAGGTTACAAGTATGTACTATATTTTGCCTTGATTTTATTTTATTGTTTTTTGAGACAAGATTTCTCTGTGTAGTCTTGGAACTCACTCTGTAGATCAAGCTGGCCTCAAACTTATAGAAATCCACTTGCCTTTGCCTCTCGAGTGCTGGGATTAAAGACATTCGCCACCACACCTGGCTTTTGATTCCATTTTTTTTATTGTTTTGAAACAAGGCTTTTTTGTTTGTTTGTTTGTTTGTTTGTTTGTTTTTCAAGACAGGGCTCACTATGTAATTCTTGCTGACCTGGAATTCGCTCTGTAGACTAGGCTGATCTTGAACACACAGACATCCATCTGCCTCTGCCTCCCAAGTTATAAGATTAAAAGCATATACTACTGGGGCTGGACAGATGGTTCAATGGCTAAGAGCACTGGCTGCTCTTCCTGAGGTCCTGAGTTCAATTCCCAGCAACCACATAGTGGCTCACAACAATCTCTAGTGTGATCCGATGCCCTCTTCTGGCATAAAGGCACATATACAGATAGGGCACTCATACATAAAATAAAAACTTGTTTGTTTGTTTGTTTGTTTGTTTTTCAAGACAGGATTTCTCTGTGTAGCTTTTGGAGCCTATCCTGGAACTTGCTCTGTAGATCAGGCTCCAGGCTGGCCTTGAACTCACAGAGATCTGTCTGGCTCTGCCTCCTAGTGCTGGGATGAAAGGCATGTACCACCACGGCTATTTTTTCAAACTGCTACACAGCTGAATGTTGTATTTGTTTGCCCAATCCTTCCCTGACTGGGCCCCCAGAAACATTTGGAAGACCCTTCCAATTCACAGGGCCCTGAGACTGATTGACAAGGAGATTCTGAAAGCCTCAAGGGCTCTGGTAATACTGCCACTGAAGTGTGACTCTAGCAAGGCAGGGCCAAGGGGCCTTCACCTCCAAAGATGAGGGAAAATGATGATTCCGGTGAGCAGTAGTTAAAGAAACAAAGAACCAGGCATGATGGTGCACACTCAGGAGGCAGAGGCAGGCAGATGTCTCTGAGCTAGAGGCCAGTCTGCCCTACAGAGCGTGCTCCAGGCCAGCCAGGGTTACAGTGAGACAGAGAAGAAGAAGAGGAGCAGGAGGAGGAGGAAAAGGAAGGAAGAACTACTCACAGCAGAGGGGGCTGGGGTGAATATTTAGCAGGTAGTCTTGCAAGCATGAGGACCTGAGTGGGATCCACTATAACCTATGTAGCAAAAGCTGGGGATGCCATGCTTATAATCCTAGCACCAGGAAGGTGGAGACAGGCAGGACTCAATGACCAGCCACTCCAGGCTTCCAAGTGAGTTCCAGGCCAGTGAAAGACTCTCTCTCAAAAACCAAGGTGGGGACTGGAGAGATGGCTCAGAGGTTAAGAGCATCGACTGCTCTTCCAGAGGTCCTGAGTTCAATTCCCAGCAACCACATGGTGGCTCACAACCATCTGTAATGAGATCTGGCGCCCTCCTCTGTATACATAATAAATAAATAAATCTTTAAAAACAAAACAAGAGCCGGGCGTGGTGGTGCACGCCTTTAATCCCAGCACTCGGGAGGCAGAGGCAGGCGGATCTCTGTGAGTTCGAGGCCAGCCTGGGCTACCAAGTGAGCTCCAGGAAAGGCACAAAGCTACGCAGAGAAACCCTGTCTCAAAAAAACCAAAAAAAAAAAAAAAAAAAAAAAAAAAAAAAAAAAACAACAACCCAAGGTGGATGGCACCTGAGGAATGACCGCTGAAGCCATCCTCTAGTCTCTACATGTGCACCTAAATGTGCACGTGAGATCGAGCACACACACACACACACACACACACACTCACAATGCCACAAACATCTTTGCTGCTAGCTAGTTTGTAATAGTGTCCAGAGGCACAAAATCAAAAGGCAGCTGTTAAAACTCAAGTTCCATTTGCTTTTGGGATACCATCTTACAAGGACTCCAATTTGCAGTAAGGCTCATTAAGGAAGGGAATGGTTCAATTGCCTTTAGCCTACTGGCTATGGTGGGTTAGGACTTCTGTTGGTCTTTTCTGTGTCGAACACACAGATTGCAAGCCCAGTGCCACTTTGAGATCTTTGGCAGCAGTTAACTCTGCAGCTCACACACAATTGAGCCTGTATGATAATGAGTATTCAGAGATGGGTAATGCCTGGGGGGCACTCACCAACCTAAGACAGAGTGCCTGTGTGGCCTGGGCAGGCGTCTCCATGACGGGTAACGTGACCTGCTGACGTCCCATGCAACCTAAGTCAGAAGCTCATTTATTATTAAAAGGGGGACCTGTAGGGCCCTGGCCCCCATTTTGGGTAACTGTTGCCTTGCTTGCTGACCTTGATATCCTCCCTATGCTAATTCCTTCCCGGATTCCACCCTCCTGAATGCTTAAGGAAAGTTCCTTGTCTGTGTGTCATGCATATTGAACGTTAACAGCTTAGATGCAAGATTTTAAAACATTGGTAGCGAACTTCTGCCCTCTGGGGTTCTCCCATTGTGCTGTAAGCCTGTGTTTAAGACCTCCTCCCTCCTTCAAAAAAACGGCATTCGACATTAAAAAAAGAAAAATCATATATATGTATATAAAAAAAGTTTCTATCCAAGCCAATCAGAGTTACATCGTGGAGCAGGGGTGGGTGGGGGGTGGGGAGGTGGGACGGGGGTGGGGGTGGGTGGGATGGGGGAGTGGGGGGGGTGGGGGGGGTGGTGGTGGTGGTGGTGGTGGTGGTGGTGGTGGTAAGGAACTGAAACAAAGTGTGGTTCACAATTGTAACCTCAGCACAGGAGGAAGCCTATGAGTTCAAAGCCAGAATTGGAGAAAGAGACACAACATCCCCCCCCCACACACACACACCCCACTGCCAAATGAACACTTCTTTCTTTCTTTCTCTCTTTCTCTCTTTCTTTCTTTCTTTCTTTCTTTTTCTTTTTCTTTTTTCTTTCTTTCTTTTTTTTTAAGATTTATGTATAGTGTTCTTCCTGCATGTGTGCCTCTGAAAAGCAGCCAGTGCTCTTAATCGCTGAGCCATCCATCCAGCCCTGAACCTAGTTTCTTAGAACATTATTCACTTACAGAAATTCAGTAAGTAGAAACTTGCCAGACAGCTAGGACATTCATAACCAAGTACTGAAGAGTTCTGGCCTTAGGGCATGGGGACAGGCCCCAAGAAGTTCAGGACCAGAGAAGAGGCAGACACTCCCACAACTGCAGAGTCAAGGTTCTGGAGACTCACTGACCAGCGTGTGGTCCTGGGCAGTAGCAAGTCCAGTGGATCCCCAAAATTTGAGTCAGAAGAACATGAACCAGACAAAAGTGACCCCATCTAAGCCAGAATGCACTTGGTTTATCTCAAGCTGTTATCAATGGCATTGCACACATTCCGGCACAGCCAGCATCCACAGTCAGTGGTGAAGTAGTACCACCTTAGTGGTTTTGCCTATTCATAGCCTGCCAGAAAACTTCGTAGGGAAAAGAAACTAGGGTTACCCGAGGCATCGTGGCAGTTACAACCCACAAGGCCTAAAGCCAGGGTAAGTTGGATCCATACATAGAGAAAGAAATGAACTGCTCACTGCTCTGGAGGCCAGAAGTCTGAAATCAGGGTGTAAGTATGGCCAGGTCCAGGATCACACTTCCTTCCTTGCTGCCCAGAGATTCCACATTGCTCTGTTCTTAAGAGGGGTGGGAACTGAGCTCCCTTATAAGAGACCAGGACCCCTCCATGACTTCACCTAATGCTAGTTACCTCCTCCAAATCCTACTTCATACCATCACGCTGGAAGCTAGGACCCCAGCATATGAAGCGGGGACTCTGCACCTATAGTAAGAGCCAAGTCAGACCATCACAAGACGGAATCTGAGCCTGGGAAGGGGAAATAGGCAGATCTTCCAGGGACTTTGGCTCTGAATTGGTGGATTCCTAGAAACCTGAAATCCACTTGTCAAAGGGGCTCATGGAGGACAGGGCATTCATGGGCTCTCACCTAGGCCCAACTCTCAGAAGGGCTGTGGGTTCCTAGACCCAGGCTGTTTACTCCCCTATGGCCCAGGCATAGAGGAAGAACCCTGTGTAGATTCCCCAGTCCAGGCAAAAGCTGTTGAAATACCTACACCTGGAAACTGGGACAGCATAAGTGTACTGCCTCCTGTTGAGATGCCTGCACCTGGAAATGGGGACGGTACAAGTGTACTGCCTCCTGTTGAGATGCCTGCACCTGGAAACTGGGACAGCACAAGTGTACTGCCTCCTGTTGAGATGCCTACACCTGGAAAACGGGACGGCACAAGTGTACTGCATCCTGGAGCATGTGTTCCCATAAAAGAATTGCTATGGCTCCACATCACCCTGCACTTCGCCTATGTTTGGCCTATGGAGAAAACAGTACTTCTTAGAGAATGAAGATTTGTTATTGTAAATGTGATCAGACCATAGCTCTTGCAACTGCCTTTCCTGATTAGTTTCAGCACACTTACATCTCTACCCCCGCCTCCACCCCACAGCTGTACTGATGTGCAACTGCCCTTTCTCCATACTTGTTATACAAGTGTGAAAAAGTATGAAAAAAGGGTGAAAAAGTGAGGATGAAGACATTCCTTTCAAAAGACAGTTACACTTTCATGGCCCTATCTCCCAGGAACAATGCTCTAGCCCAGAATTATCTCCTAGTCCATAGGGACCTTCATCATCTTTCCTTCCCATCACAGTCAGTGGCACAATGGTGACTAACTTGGCGGACAGAAAGTAGACCTTACTATCTTAGTAGAATTCACATGCCGAAGAGTGGATGCCACAGAGCCTGGGATGCACTGTCTCTGGAATTCCAGGGTATTGACTTGAATGAGAATGGTGCCCATCGGCTCATATGTTTGAATGCTTGGTCCTCAGTTGGTGACATTGTTTGAGAAGGATTAGGAGGCAGGGCCTCGTTAGAAGAGATGTATCAGGGGCTGGAGAGATGGCTCAGAGGTTAAGAGCACTGGCTGCTCTTCCAGAGGTCCTGAGTTCAATTCCCAAAATCCACATGGTAGCTCACAATCATCTATAATGAGATTTGGTGCCCTCTTCTGGTGGGTAGGCATACATGCCAGAACACTGTATACATAATAAATAAGTAAATCTTTAAAAAAAAAAAAAAAAAGAGGCGTATCACTGCGGGGGTTGGGGGTGATCTTTGGGGTTTCAAAAGCCTATGCTATTCCTAGTTCTCTCTGTGTGTCCAACTCACATGTCCAGATGTAAGCACTCAGCTACTGCTCCAGTGCCATACCTGCCTGCCTGCTGCCATGATCCCCAACATGGTGATCATGGACTCTCTAACCTTTTGGAACCGTGAGTCCCAATAAATGTTTTCTTTTAATTTGCTTTAGTCATGGTGTGTCTTCATAGCAATAGAAAAGTAACTAAGACACCAGGGTCCAGTGCATCTAGTCTCTTCAAGCATAAGACCACCACCACCTAGTTGTCCCCAGCCTATATACTCTAGCTCCTCCCCAAGATCACAGGCAATTAAGGCAGAGTTACATACACTAGATGGTAGAGAACAGCTGGATACTCAAGTGAGAGTCTCATGACTCTCTCCACCCCTCTGTAAGGGGGTACAAACTGTCAATAAGCCCAACTGGGATGGTCTTTTGCAAAGGGCTCAGTTGAATTTGAAGTTTATTGGCTCGGATATCATTCGCTCATGACGGGGTGCTCACTGCAACTCCCTGTTGGGGAATATTATTTTAAGGTGTGTTACTTTTGTTTATGTTGCATTTATTTAATTCTGTGAAGGTATGACAGTTTGCCTGTCTAAAACACCTGATGGTCTAATCAAGAACTGAATGGCCAATAGCAAAGCAGGAGAAAGGATAGGTCCGGCCGGCAGGCAGAGATAATATATAGAAGGAGAACTCTGGGAGGAGAAGCAGCCAGCCCCCCATCAGGGGCCAGCCACCCAGTTACACAGCAAGCCCCAGAGTAAGAGTAAGATTTACAGAAATAAGAGAATGGGAAAAGTCCAAAGGCAAAAGGTAGATGGGATAATTTAAGTTAAGGAAAGCTGGCAAGAAACAAGTCAAACTAAGGCTGGGCATTTGAAATTAAGAATAAGCCTCTGTGTGTGATTTATTTGGAAGCAGGTTGTGGGCCCCCCCCCAAAAAAAGCAAAAACAACCAACAACAACCCCCTAACTGAATAACCCAAAACAAGAGAAGGCTCCACAGTTATGAGTACTTACTGCTCTTACACAGGACCAGGGTTTAATTCCCAGTACCCACCTGGTGGCTCACAACCATCTGTAACTCCAGTTCAAACAGACTGCAATGCACTCTTCTGGCTGCAGAGGGTACTGCATGCAAGTGGTACATACACATACATGCAGGCAAACACTCATACACATAAACTAAAAATAAACAAAACCTTTAGTTGGAGCAAGGGACAATAAGTCCAGGCTGTCAACAGACTAACCCAGTGGAGCCTCTAGCTTGCCCTTCAGATGATTATTGCATTTGGCAAAGTGCTGCCCTCACCAGAAGAGAACTATTCTGGTTCCAACTGGCGCCCTAGATACTGAGCATCTCTCCTAAGCCACTGTTAGAACATCTGACCCACTAAACCCTGGAGTGGAGTTTATGGTAGTGTCCCTCACTAATGAAATGTGATATATAGTGCTGCCTCAAGGAAGCCCTGGAGGTCCAAGTAGGCAACTCCATCAAGCAGATCACACTGTTAAGTCCCTCTGAAGCTATCCATACCAATGTCTCAGTGGGAAGCTGCCCCATGAAAACACTGACCCAAGCACCACTTCAGCCAAGGAGACAGGAGATGCTGAGAAGAACGTGGATGGGACAGCCCATCTGTGGAATTATCACTTCTCCCCCAGCCCCAGCACCCTGCTCTTATCCAGGAGGAAAAAAAAAAAAAAAAAAAAAACAAGCACTGTGGCAACACGAATACATGTTAGACACAACCTCATGTGCTGGTTAATTTTTTTCAACTTAACACAAACTGGAGTCACCTGGAAAGAGGGACCCTCAACTGATGAACTGACTTGTGGGCGTGTCTGTAGGGCATTTTCTTAATTGCTAATTGATGCAGGAAGGCCCAGCCCACTGTGGGTGGTGCTATCCTTAGGCAAGGTGGGCCTGGACTGGATAAGAAAAGTAGCTAAGCAAGCTGGTAAGCAGTGTTCCTCCATGGTCTCTGCTTCAGTTCCTGCTTCTAGATTCCTGTTTAAGGGCCTACCCTTGCTTTCCTTAATGATAGACTGTAATCTGTCAATTGAAATAAATCCTTGCTCCCATAGCTGCTTTCTGTCAGAATGTTTTATCACAGGAACAGAGAAGCAAACGAATACACACCAGAACCTGGATTTCCCATCACAGGCTCATTCAGTTATGGCTACTGCTGAGTGCCCAGTTGCCAGAGCAGAGAATGTCAGCAACCCTTCCATCCTGAAGCGGGCAGAGCTTTGCTCTCCCTGGGATAGGTGCTTACTCTGGTTGTGGATGCACCCTCCCTGGCAGCCTAAGGGCTTCTGCCCAAATGGCAATTTATGGACTCAGAGGAAGACCTACTCCACACAGCATAAGTCTCTCCAGAGAACTCACTGTCTGGCCATGTTCCCATTGAACAGTAAAATGGCTCCTAAAAGCTGTTTTGGTGCCAGCAAAGTGGCCACACTGTGGGGCTGGGATGTGCCCAGGATAGGCCTGATGCTCTGGATCAGTGCCCACGCTACAGCTCACCAAGGGTCCAGGGGTCAGGAGAAGAAGTAGTGTAATGATCTTGTTTCCTGTCCCTACAACTTTGGCTCTACTTGTCTAGCGATCTCAGATCCCAAGGGACCAAGTAATTCATCTCGGTTCATCCAAGACTCCCCTGGGGTTAAAGCTAAAAGTACTTGGTCTTTTGAGCCCCTTTCAGTCCTGGGCAAATGCAAGAGTGTTCTACCAGGGGACATATCGTACAAAAGGCTGTCGTGGAGGAGATCTATAGAGAGAATGGTCTGTGTGTTGTCCAGGATGCTAGGTCCTGTCAAGAGGAGATCAGGGCCATGTTATAGACAAGATGAGAGATTCAGAAGGCAGGGATTTCTTGAGGGTGTCCCTTAGCACCTGCAAGTCCCACAGGAAACAACTACAGAAAACCAGCTCCATCGTGTACAAACAAAACTGTTGAAAGCGCAGACCTTTTGGGAACACGGGCTTAGGTTTCCCCCATACCAGGGGAAGAAGCTCAGCCTTTTCTGAGGGCAAAGGTATCAGGATGCCCCATCTAAAAGGGCAGCTGTCGGTGCCACTACAGCCTGGGACTGAATGGTAAGTGCTCTCCCTCACCCTCTGGTGACCAACTCCTTTGCCTCCTTCTTCCTTCTCCGGTTCCCCTCCCATCTAACGCATGTGTTCACAGTGGCTAATGTGTTTCTGTTTGTAGCATTTACCTCTAGGATGTGCTCAGGGAGTATGACTCAGGGAGCATGACAGGAATGAATAGCACCCAAAGGTGAACTTTGCATCCTCTGGCGAAGCAGCCGATTTGGGTTAGGAGAGTTTAACTGTGGTTTTGCTTTGGTTAAACACAGTTGTAGGAGCTGGAGAGATGGCGCGGCAGTTAAGAGCACTGGTTGCTCTGCAGATGACTCAGGCTGAGTTCCCAGCACTCACATGGCCGCTAATCTCCTGGCAGTCATCCAGGAGATTCAACACCCTTTTCTGGCCTCTGTGGGCACCAGGCGTGCACACAGGCAAAACACCCATACACATAAAACAATAAAAAACTTTTTAAGTAAACAGTTTTTTGTTTTTTTTCAGAGTTCATGCACACTTTCATCAGGAGGGCTATTGTCTTTTTGTCAGCTTGGTTAGACTGGAACACTTCCCTCCATGGTTGGGGTGAGATGTGGTCATAGCAAGGTGTGGTAGCAAGAGGAACAGCTGGCTAGCTGGTCAAAGATTGCCTACTCAATTGCTCTGCCACCACCCTTTACCCTACTTGCTGGATTCCAGATGAACAGAGGAAATTCCCTAGCTGGGGACCAACAAAGGGTTCCACACACTTCTTTGCCAGTACCTGCTTCCCAACATCTGTTTTCTTTAAAGCGTTGCTTATTTTGTGTCTGCCTAGTACAACATGCTTCCATCCTCGGAAGCAGAGATCTTATCTCTTGTTACTAGTCTTCCAGCTGTAAAATACTGAGTAATGTCTCTTAGCTGAATGACTATGAAGATACAAAAGCAGCTACAACATGTGACGTGGAAGGGGTGTGTGCATGTGTGTGAAACAGACCGCTGTTTGAGACAATGTTTAGGATATATAGGTACAGGCAACAGAAACAAATCAGAATATTGAGACAATGTTTAGGACATACATATGTGCAGGCAACCAAAACAAATCAGAATAAGGGGTGAGCTGATGAGAACAGCAGCTGATGGTTTTTTAAAAAACCACTTTGTAAGGATAGAAATGTAACCAATTTGTTTTTATGTCCCAAGGATATATATACACAGTGATGGTAGGGCAATGTTAAAACAAAAGACAAGCCAGGCAAGCATGATGACCCACGCCTTTAATTCCAGCACTCAGGAGGCAGACGGATGTCTAAGAGCTCCAGGCCAGCTAAGGCAACATAGGGAGACCCTGTCTCAAAACAAAACAACAACAAAAAAGAAAGACAAAGAAAAAAAAGAGCAAAGCAGCCTCCCAAACGGGACCAGTGGGTTGAAGTGATGCATGTGGTGTGGGGTAGCTCCACTGCTGAGCTGGAGGCCATCCCTTAGAACAGGCACAGGAAGGTGCCCCGTCATCTCCGCTGGGGCACAACCACTCCAGGGTGAGGAGGTCTCTGAGTGATTCCACCACGTGCCGGATGGCATCTTTCCACTTAAGGCCATGACATCAGGGAGGAGGGGAGACTATTCAAATGCCCAGTCCACATTCCTAACCCACGAGTTCTGCAGGCTCACAGCAGCTTCTGCTACACCAACTGAAGTACCCTGGTCAATAGGCTGGAACCTCAAGAAGAACCGACTGGTGGCAAGGTGGAAGAGAGGCGGTAGTCCGGAGGGTTTAGATGCGCCAGCAAGAAAGCAAACAGAGTGCACAACTAAAGCAGTCTCGACAGAACCACCCTCCACCCACCTGTCCTCCATCACAGCTAAACGAACTAGAACATCCCAGCCTAGTTCAAGTCCGACTGAGACCTAAGCTGAGCTCCTCTTTGGTCCACAAGCATTCTCTGCGTGCTCATTATCCCCAAGGTTTTCCCAGACACATAGCCGTCTTCCCACAGCACCCCTCACCGCGGCCACGGCCTCCACGGTGACAGCGATCTCTTACATCCCTCTCCCTGAACGTCCCTGGTGTCCCTCACCGCGGATTCGGTACCCGCAACCCCCGCATCCCCGGGCGCGCGGCCGGCGCAGACCAGGTAAGTGCGCGCGTCGTGAGGACCACTGGCACACCCTAACGCGCCGCCCCGCCTCCGAGCATCACGGATTGGTTGTGCGCAGGCTGGCCGCGGCCGATTGGCTCTAGCCACGCGGCCGCCGGTCCCGTTTCACGGTGGGTAGCACCGCAGCGTGGATGCTGCTCGGTCCCGCGGCGGCCGGAGGAGCTTAAGCAGCCGGGAGGGGCGGGCGGGGGAGCGCCTCGAAGAGCCGCTCCCACCGCCCACCCCGACCGCGGCCCGAGCAGCCCGGGCGTCGCGACCAAATCCCGTAGCCCCGGCAACGGACAAAGGGCCATGCGAGGCTGCAGGCGCTGAGAGCAGCAGGGTGGGCCGGGGGATGTGGGGCGGGGCAGGCGGGGCCGGGGGGCCGCAGCGACGCCTCTGAGTGTGGCGTCGCGATGCCGTGGTTCCCGGTGAAGAAGGTCCGCAAGCAGATGAAGCTGCTGCTGCTGTTGCTGCTGCTCACCTGCGCCGCGTGGCTCACGTACGTGCACCGGAGCCTGGTGCGCCCGGGCCGCGCGCTGCGCCAGCGGCTGGGCTACGGGCGAGGTACGCGAGGGCGCGCGGCGTGAGGGCCCGGGCCTCCCAAGGCGCGGGGGTCTGACTGCCCAGAGCCCCTGCTGCTGTGCTCCTCCCAGCTCCGCTATATTGGGGGAGGGGTCGCGGCTCTGTTCGGCGGGACTCCCGATGACGTCAGCAGTAACGCCGGGGACCCTCTTGGGGCGCATCCCTAACCTTTTCTGACCCTGGAATCTGGCTTAGACCCAGTGGTGATGGAGTTAACGGTGGGCTATTGCGGGCACCCGTGCCTTTAGCCAAGAGGCCTGGCAGGCCCTTGCCTACTTAGCAGGGCCTCAGTTTCCTTGTCTGCTGGGAGTGGGGGGTAAGGGTGGCGTTGAGGGATCCAGCTGCCTAGAGTGGCCAACACAGTTGGAACCCCTGGGTACACCTGTGACTGTGGACTGAGATGCCTATGTACTAGGGACCAGTGCTAACTTGAGTAAATGCTTGTAGTCTGCACATTTAAGTAAGAGTGGGTAGAGGATGAACAAAGCAACTCAGGCCTGGCGAGCCCCGTGGGCTAGAAGCAGGGGAGAACCTCTGGAGATGGTGGCCATTGACCCACACTTCTGTGGAAAAGTTCCAGAGCAGGGCGGGCGTCAATAACAGCTAGGTAGAAAAAGACCAGGGAATGGATCTGAGGAGCCCGACCAAGCTGGATAGAGCCCAGCCAGGCTGTCTCTGATCCTTGTGAAGGAGGCTGGTGAGCTGAGATTACAAGGAAGAAGGTAGCGAGTGTCTGTCCTCCGAAAGACTCAGAGCAGTGACACTGACCTGTGACATCCTGGTCCACTCCACCCGATGGATCCCAGACTCCCTGTTCAGCCCTGCTCCTGTCTCTAACCTGCAGAAGTTCCTTTGCCTCCGCATGCACCTGGACACCTGTTTCCATTCATCTTCCACCAGATCCTGGGCCAAGGATCTGAGACAGATCCCAGCCCCAAAGAAAGTCTATGGGTCATCCCAGTCCATGTACCTTATAACGGTGACATCTTCAAGATACCCTGGCACATCTCTATCTGTCCCTAAGAGAAGCCTTGTCTTAGCTGTGAGCTGATAGGTCTGGACCCAGAGCTGACCTAGTACCCAATAAACCCAGCCGCTATCAGCTCCCCTTGTGGGTTTCTCAACAGCCACGGGCCTCCCTTCCTCCAGGCTAACTTCCTGAGCAATGTGATCCTGAGACTAACCAGGAAGGGGTGAAGACAGGGAGACCCACTGCTGAAGGTTAGGGCAGCTAGCTCTGATTCCTCCTAGGTGGGTAGGATCTCTCCTGGCTCCTGGAAGACCAGTGCTGCCCAGTGGCACTGCTAGAAGCAGCCTGGGCTGCACAGATGGGGTCCCGACCACATGGGCTTTACTCTGGGCTGGAGCTCCAGCTCTTGTCTGGCCGCCTGGGATCCCACCAGGCACTACACGGCTTGTGAGAAGCTGAGCAGCTGCATGTGTCCAAGGCTTTCCTCTGACCATGTAGTCAGTCTTCAGTGCAGGCAACATTCAGTGGGTGTCCAGCAGCCTGTGCCTCCAGATTTCTCCGAGTGGGATTGGGGCAGAAGCCTGTCTGCACACCCTCTGTACTGAGGCTTAGCTCCTGTAAGATGGTGATAGTGGCCTGGGCTGAAACCCCACTACGGAAGGCTCCCATATGCCAGATGCCTGGACTTAGCTTGATGGCCTGTGGGTATCCAGACCAGGCTATCCAGGCCAGGCTCTGGGAATTGGACCAAGCGAGTCTCAGTTGTCCACTTCCTGGCTGGTCAGGAAAGGATCGAGAATGTGGAGCAAGTGAGAGGTACCACAGGAATTTCAAGAGAGGCGACCACAGGCAGCCCCTCACCTAGAGACTGTTCAGACCCGTCTGTACCTGAACAAGAGCCTAGCTTCTGAGCTCTGCACTGAGGGGCCGATGTGGATGCAAAGCCTAGTTTGAAACAGGAAGGGTTCCTGGATTCAGGGTCTCTCACTGGGAGCACCAGGAGAGACAAGACTACGATGAAGTGAAACTTCCTGTCTTTGAAGACTCAAGTCCAGAAGAGTGGACACCTAGAAATGATGTGGGCATGAAGCTTAGAGAGAAGGTCCAGGAAGTGGGACGAAGCAAGGTACAGGGGTGTTATACCCCAAACTGGAGGGGCAGTTGTGGACATGTCTTCATAGAGATCTGGGGAGAGGCAGGAGGCAGGCACCCTAGCACATGGGCAAGGAAGGCATCGAGGGTGGTAGACCATCTGCAGTTCTTCCCAAGGCAAAGCCCTTCAGAAGATCACCAGATGGGGGTGAGCGTGTGTAGTTTCACAATTCCCTGAGTGTGTGCATAGTCCTGCTTCCAGCTGTCATCCAGGACTGGAGAAGAGCTGGTGAGGGACTCTTGCTTTGCACTTCCCACTCTAGGTGGGTTCTAGAAGAGCCCCAAAATGAAGGAGCAGGAGCTTCAGCAACTCTTCCTGCCCCCCACCCCTGCCAACAACAAAGATGTTGACCTTAGAAAGAGTCTGGGACCTGACACACTTCACATGCTCTCTGCAGATAGTGAGAAGCTGACTGGTGTGACAGACAGCAGGGGTGTCCGAGTGGTATCGTCCACGCAGAGGGCAGAGGACTCCAGTGAAAGTCATGAAGAGGAGCAGGTGGTAAGCAGTGACCAGGAAAAAAACTGTGCACAAGAGGCCACTGTCTGGGATGGATAGCTAGAGCCGTGGGCTGTATGTGAGCTTCAGCATCCCAACCTGGATGCTGTGTCTGGGTAGCAGTCGATGATCTGCTTATGTTGTGCATCCTGTCAGTGCATCATACACTTGCCTGGGCAAGCTTGCTATGTGGAGAGTACTTAGGTGATGTGCAAAAGGGGGACCATGAAGCTCTGCTTTGCTCTGTGTGTGTGTGTGTGTGTGTGTGTGTGTGTGTGTGTGTGTGTACACCTAGATGGACTGTGCAGTTGTGACACTTCCTGCCTTTAGAACGCTAACATGGCTACCCTTTCCTGCAGCCTGAGGGGCGGGTCCCCAACATGCTGTTTCCTGGAGGAGCTAGGAAGCCACCACCACTGAACCTCACTCACCAGACACCTCCATGGCGGGAAGAGGTGAGCTCTGTTGGGTTGGGTGGGACTGGGCTGGACGGGGCTGGGAGGAGGGGTGAAGCAGGCTGTATAACAGCTCAAGTCCCCTCTGGCCCCTAGTTCAAGGGACAGGTGAACCTGCACGTATTTGAGGACTGGTGTGGGGGTGCTGTGGGCCACCTGAGAAGGAACCTGCACTTCCCGCTCTTTCCTCATGTGAGTACCCCAGGAAAGGATGGGTGGGCAGAGTGGGCACGGCATGTCATGAGCTGTGAGTCAATGGTTGTTGCCCTACCGGCAGACTCGCACCACTGTGACAAAGTTAGCCGTGTCCCCTAAGTGGAAGAACTATGGACTCCGGATTTTTGGCTTCATCCACCCAGCCAGAGATGGTGAGTAGGTGGGGTATGCCAGGGGCAAGATGCCTCGAACAGTCCAGCTTACTGCGCCTCTGTCCTGTGGACTAGGAGACATCCAGTTCTCTGTGGCTTCGGATGACAACTCTGAGTTCTGGCTGAGCTTGGACGAGAGCCCAGCAGCTGCCCAGCTTGTAGCCTTTGTGGGCAAGGTAGGTTCTGCCCTCTTACCTCGCTCTATCTGCACCATATCTGTCTTCACTGGGCCTCCTCCAGCCTCTTCAAAATACAGGCTGAATGTGTCAGATGCCCACAAGGAAAATGTGATCACTCATCTGCCCCTTCCTTGTGTCACCCCTAGACTGGCTCTGAGTGGACAGCACCTGGAGAATTCACCAAGTTCAGTTCCCAGGTGTCTAAGCCGCGGCGGTGAGTGAGGGTGCATGCATCGTGTGTGTGTGTGTGTGTGTGTGTGTGTGTGTGTGTGTGTGTGTGCGTGTGCGCGCGCTCATATGTGTTGACATGTGAGAGGGAGGCTGGGTGTCACCTTTGCCCATATTACACAAGCATCATCCTCTTGAGGGACCATCCCAGAGGGATGTGAGAGTCTTTCTTCACTCTCCGGGCTCTTCATCTGTTTGGTGGGAGACAACTCCGACTTCTTATGTCCACAGGCTCATGGCCTCCCGGAGATACTACTTCGAACTGCTTCACAAGCAAGACGACAAGGGCTCAGACCATGTGGAAGTGGGTGTGAGTGTGGCCAGCCCTCTGGAGGAGCTCCAAAGACCACAGCTCTCCTCCCATCCACTTCCCATGTCCTTAATGGATAGGCACTGCAGGGTGGTCCACAACCCAAAGGGATTTCCAGTCTAGGAAATAAAGCAGATGTTCAGGGACATGGGCCAGGGTCAAGAGGGCACGTTGTGCCTGCTGGATGCTCAGAGTGGCTGCACTGAAAAGTAGCCCTTCACCAGGAGACGTGGGGGAGAGAGTACAAGCAGGAAGCACAGCATGTAAATGCTATACCCGGAGAACTGGCCCCCATCTTCTAGCATCTTCTGAGACTCTAAGAAGTCTGGTGGCCAGGCCAGGCCTGAGCTGTAATGCTGCGCTGAACTTCTCAGACTGTCATGTGAGGCGGGCAATGAGGTTTGCCTGCCAGGAATCCTTCCGGCCTCTGTGGAACAATGGGAAGCCGAGAAATAGGACATTGGAAAGTGTATTGTTATCTTTGTATTGCCATGATTATCACTGTAACAAAGTCCCTGACAAGAAGCAACTTAAGGAAGGGTTTGTTTTAGCTCACAGTTTGAGGGTGCAGCCCATGACGGAGCGGGAGTCCTGGCAGGAGTGTGAGGTAGCTGCTTAGATGGCATCTGCAGTCTGGAACAGAGAGAGATGAACGCTGGTACTCAGCTCACTTTCTCCTTTCTATTCAGTTTTGGACCACAGTCCATGGAATGGTACTGCCCACATTTTAGGGTAGGTCTTCTCCCCCAATTAACCTCATCTAGGTAATCCCTCACCGACATGCCCAGAGTTCGCCTCCAGTGATTTTAGATCCTGTCAGGTTGAAAATCAGTATCAGCCATCACAGGGAAGACAGGCATGTAGCTGGGAGGTAGGGAGAAGGGTTCCTCAGCAAGATGGAAGAGCTCGGAAGATGAGGTACAGTGACCTCAGTAGCAGTGGGGGTTCTCAGCCTCAGCACCATGGGATATTACCTATCTACCTCAGTAGATAGAGACTCAGGGTTTTGATGGTCCTAGGGAAGCAGAGGTATTGGTACAAAGGTCTAGGACAAGCTGGCAATGGAAGTACACAGTCAGCCCCCCAGGAGCCCCAGATCCACAGGGGAACACATCTGCAGGGAGACTCGGGAGCAGCCATGGAGCTGGGCTATGGGGAAGCCATCTGGCGGTAGATCCTAGGTCTGGGGCTGAGGAAGAGTTCGGCAGAGACCTCTGGAAGGCAACATGCAAAACCAGAGAGAAAAATGGGATAATAAATTATAACTGGCAGTCCTTGGAGGAAAGGGGGAGGGGGAATGAAGTTGGATGGGGTCTGGATCTGTCCCTTGAACCCCTCAACCTTTTGGGCCTTCTATCAGATTGCCCCTCCCTCCCTCCTCTCTACCCACCAAGCTTCTTACATCCTTTGAGGATTTTTGCTCTCTAGTCCCTCACCCCCGAACTAAGGAAAACCACCTACCACGACCCAACCTCTTTCCTATCCCCACACCCCCAGTGGCGAGCTTTCCTGCCTGGTCTGAAGTTCGAGATCATTGGCTCTGCTCACATTTCCCTGTACACAGGTGCGGGCTGGGTCCTTCCTCAGGGGAATGGCTGGGTTCTGATGGGCTCAGCATGGGGATGGTGAAGGGTAGGCCGAAGCTCCAGACATCCTTCTACTCTCAGATGAGTCATCTCTGAAGATGGACCATGTGACCCATGTGCCTCAGTCTCCCGCCAGCTATGTTGGGGGATACCCAGCACACGAGGAACCCAGTGCCGACATGCTGCGGCCAGATCCCAGGGACACCTTCTTCCTCAGTGAGAGGAGGCTCCAGAGGAGGGTGAGGTTGGAGTGGGGTGAGGCCCAGGCCACCAAGTGACTGACTGCCCTCTTCTTACAGCCCCTCGGATGGAACCCCTGAGCCTGGAGAATGTCCTGGAGCCCTGTGCCTATGCGCCTACCTATGTCCTCAAGGATTTTCCCATAGCCAGATACCAAGGACTACAGTTTGTAAGTGCCCAGTGGGAGAGGCTTCCTAAAGCAACCCTTTCCCCCAAGCCCTACCCCTGAGCTCTTGGCCCTTCCTGCAGGTGTACCTGTCCTTCATCTATCCCAATGACCACACCCGTCTCACTCACATGGAGACCGAGAACAAATGCTTCTACCGTGAATCCCCACTATACCTGGAAAGGTAGCTTGGGGTGGGGGGGGTTTGTCCCGTCGGAGTGAGGAGGAGGGGCCTCCGGGAGGAAGGTCTCTGATGCCCTTTCTCCTCCAGGTTTGGGTTCTATAAATACATGAAGATGGACAAGGAGGAAGACGAGGAGGAGGAGGAAGTTCAGCGTAGAGCCTTCCTCTTCCTCAACCCAGATGGTGAGTGCCCAATTCCCGCTGTCCACCCGGCCCATCTGCCAGATACTCGCTTACCAGACACTCTCTGCAGACTTCCTGGATGATGAGGATGAGCAGGAACTGTTAGACAGTCTGGAGCCCTCGGATGCATCCCTCCGGCAGAGCCACGGGACCCCCACCCCAGCAGCCTCCACTGGGACTACAGCCACCCCTACCCCACCTACAACCAGTCCTCTGGATGAGCAGACCCCCAGACACTCCCGGGCACTGAATTGGGCCCCACGTCCCCTGCCCCTCTTCTTGGGGAGAGCTCCACCTCCCCGAACTGTGGAGAAGTCTCCCTCAAAGGTGTATGTGACCAGGGTGCGACCTGGGCAGCGGGCTTCCCCAAAGGCACTGAGAGACTCACCCTGGCCGCCCTTCCCTGGCGTCTTCCTACGTCCCAAACCTCTGCCCAGAGTGCAGCTGCGGATGCCCCCACATCCACCGCGGACCCAGGGCTATAGGACCAGTGGCCCCAAGATCACAGAACTAAAGGCCCCAGTCAGGGCACAGACCACACAGGAGGGCAAGTTGCATGGACAGGGACTCATGGTGCCCACAGTGGACTTGAACTCCTCAGTGGAAACACAGCCTGTGACCTCCTTCCTGAGCTTGTCTCAGGTGTCCAGGCCACAGCTGCCTGGAGAGGGTGAAGAAGGGGAGGATGATGGGGCCCCTGGTGATGAGGCCACATCAGAAGATAGTGAGGAAGAGGAGGAGCAGGCCGCTGGGCGGCCGCTGGGCCGCTGGCGGGAGGACGCCATTGACTGGCAGCGCACATTCAGCGTGGGTGCCATGGACTTTGAGCTGCTGCGCTCTGACTGGAATGACCTGCGATGCAACGTATCTGGGAACCTGCAGCTTCCTGAGGCTGAGGCGGTGGATGTGGTGGCTCAGTACATGGAGCGACTTAATGCACGCCATGGCGGGTATGGGGCAGGTTGCTGCTTGGAGCGAGGGCATGCTGTCCCCCACAGGAATCTCAGGCCTTCCTCGGCTCTCACCGGCTCTCTGATCCCCTTTTCCCTCTGCAGTGATGAGTGTCTTACTGTTCTGCCTTGCCCAGGCTGAAGGGCTCCCTGGAGCCCCACTCAAGACTGGCTCCATACCCCTTCACTGCCAAGCTCCAGATCCATCACCTTGGACCTAGACTCTAGGATGAATCCAGACTACAGGGAACAGTTGTCAGGATTAGCCAGGTCAAGGGCAGACAGCCTTTTCAGGGACAAGAGACACTGAAGGGTCAAGGTCAGGACCACCAAACATCTCCTTGTAGAACACTGAAGGGTCTGGGGGACTCTAACTCAAGGGGAGACCCCAGGGCCCCTGCCCACTGGCCCCCTTGGCCTCCTAGGTCTTAGGAATCCAAGCTGTTTCTACCCCATTTTTAGGGAGATTAGGGCCATAATTTGTCTTTGGGGGAATTCTTATGAGAGTCTGTTCTGTACATGGTCAGCCTTGAGGAAAGGTAGAACCTTCTGTGGACCTCGATGAACATAGGGAGATCAAGACAGGGTGTCTAGCTCGTGGATAGAAAGAGCCAGGCTCAACGGGAAGTTTTGGACAGGTAGGGGTTGTACGGCTATTCCAGAGGACAAGAGCATGGTAGTCCTCAAATAGGGCAGTGATGAGGTGACCTAAGACTCTCCCCCCATTGGTGGTGCAGGATAGTCCCAGGTGGTTCAGAGGACAGGTTTCCTGAAAGCAGTTTGTAAGGACAGTCCCAGGGTCTCTTTAGGGCACTGTCCACCTCGAGTGGTCAAGGCGTGACCTTGTTTTTCACATCTGGGTGCTAGGGTGTGGGTAGCCCCAAGGAGTAACCTAGGGGAGAGGGGAGCGGGGTGAGTCACACCTGTGAGTCTGGGCCCATCTGAAGTCACACTGCTGGGTTCCTATAGAGAAGCACTAGCTGTCACCAGGAGGTAGGAAGCAGAATGAATAGCCTGAGAACTCTTGCCCGAGACAAAACAGAGATGCCTGATGGAGGTGGGGGGGTGGCAGGGGAGGACCAACACCCTCCTGATGGCTCCGTAGGAAGCTGACCATAGCAGGAGAGGACTGAAACAGCACCCCAGGACAAAGAAAATCAGGCAAAGGGAGTCATCTAGAGAACACGACAATCCTGGGCTCACAGCACCTCCTAGTGTAGCCTTCTCTACTTCCTGCTGGTCTGGGGAAGTGAGATGTGGGAAGGTCAGCTTGCCTCTGGGATGGAAGGAGCGGGTAGCAGGTGTCATGCAGTCTGAGGAGCGTAGCTGCGTGGTTCTCGGGGTGAGGTGGGGGGGGCGTGTGGGGGCGTTAAGTGGGATTACGGCCCTTGGCTAATCAACTCTGTCTCGCAGGCGCTTCTCGCTTCTGCGCATCGTGAACGTGGAGAAGCGCCGCGACTCTGCACGTGGAAGCCGCTTCCTCCTGGAGTTGGAATTGCAAGAGCGCGGAGGCGGCCGCCAGCGCCTGTCAGAATATGTCTTCCTGCGATTGCCTGGAGCGCGCATCGGGGACGAGGATGCAGAGAGTCCTGAGCCCCCTCCTGCCCCCTCCATCCGCTCAGACAGTCGCCCAGAGCTCTGCCGGCCCTTGCATCTGGCCTGGCGTCAGGACGTCATGGTTCACTTTATTGTGCCAGGTATGTGCGCCTCCAGGGTGGTGGGGGCATGCTAATGCCCAGGGTATGGGTGGCTGAAGAGGGTCTTCCAAAGGAGAAAGCATGCTGTTCAGTCATGCTGGCTCAGTGGCACCCTCTCTTCCAGTGAAGAATCAGGCTCGCTGGGTAGTGCAGTTCCTGGCAGATATGACAGCGCTGCATGTGCATACGGGAGACTCGCACTTCAACATCATCTTAGTGGACTTTGAGAGCGAGGACATGGATGTGGAAAGGGCCTTGCGTGCGGCTCAGCTACCTCGGTAATGATGATCACCACCACCACCTAGTGAGGCCAAAGATCTTTTCTCTTGGGGGAGGTGGGTTGCCCTGATCCTATCTACCTCCCTTGATGATGCCTGTGATTCCTTCCCTTCTCCCAGGTACCAGTACCTGAGACGAACTGGAAACTTCGAACGCTCTGCAGGCCTGCAAACCGGAGTGGATGCAGTAGAGGTCTGTGGGCCAGTCAAGGGCTTAGGGGAGAGAAATGAGGGTGCTGAGCTCACCTTGGGGGGGTGGGCAGGGCTCAGACCTCCCAACTTACAGGACCCCAGCAGCATCGTTTTCCTCTGTGACCTGCACATCCACTTCCCACCTAACATCCTGGACAGCATCCGCAAGCACTGTGTGGAGGGCAAGCTGGCCTTCGCCCCTGTGGTCATGCGTCTGGGCTGTGGGAGTTCACCGTGGAACCCACATGGTAAGGATCTAAGTGTTCCCCAGGAATTCCAGGTTCTCACAACCACCAGGGCAAAATCCAAGTCTAACCTCCCGGGTAAGAGGACCCAGAAGTGCAGGGTTCATAAGACCCTTTCCTCTGGGGACCTGTGAGTTCGTGGGTTATGATCAAATACCAAGCCCCTTAAGAGACTCGAAAGTAAGGAGGCTTCTTGGAATTCCTCCTGGGGTCCTCCAGTCTTCCCTGGGGAGAAAATGTTAAGGACCGCGGCCTGATGATCATCCTCCCCACTCCAAGGTTACTGGGAAGTGAATGGATTTGGCCTGTTTGGGATCTATAAGTCAGACTTCGACAGAGTAGGAGGCATGAACACTGAGGAGTTCCGTGACCGGTGGGGAGGCGAGGACTGGGAACTTCTGGACAGGTGACTGAGACATCTCATCTTCCTCCAAAACCCCTCCCGTCTGCCCCACTCCCAAGACCCCTCCCCAGCCCCAGGCTTCTGCAGTGTCTGGGCAGCCCTGAGTCACAGCACCTGAACCAGGGCTCTAACTTCCCACCCACCCATCCCAGGGTCCTGCAGGCAGGGCTGGAGGTGGAGAGGCTTCGGCTGCGGCACTTTTACCACCACTACCACTCGAAGCGGGGCATGTGGGCCACGCGCAGCCGCAAAGGTGCCCGCACACAGCGATCCTGACGACCTGGCAGCTCTCGGTGCCACTGGGTTTTGAGGCAGCAGCTAGAAGCTGCACCCTGAGCCTGATTCAGGCTCTGCTACCACCTGCGCTGGCCCCATCAAGCCTCCTCTGTGACTCCAGATAGGCAGCCCTCATGGCAGGGCTGGTACCTTGGTCCCCACACTCCCTGATGATTTCTGTGAAATTTTCCGTAGCAATGACATTGTTTTCAGAATTTACAAGAGTTCTGTCTGTTCTGTTTTTTATTCAGAATGAAATGAAATATTTTTTTTAGTTCTGACTTGTTCTGTGTGACTGGTCTCTCGTGAGGCAGAGCCCTGGTTAGCAGGGCGGCTGTGAGCAATGCAGCCCGCCCCTCCCATACCCACTTCCTGCCTCTAGCGGCTGTGTTTCCACCTGGTTTCTGTGGAGCCTGGCTAGTCAGAACAGACATTGCATGAGACCTTCCCACACAGGAACTGCTGCTGAACCAGCAGATGTGGAGACACCAAGTCTCCTGTGTGATCTCCATCTGTCACTCTGCAGGGAAGGACCCACACAGCCAGAGCAGACACACTGAAAGCCCCAGTTACCCACATTGCCTTCTCTATATCTAGTTCAGAAGAAGTGCCCCTGCTTACAGATGTTTTACAAGAAAAGCATTGGGTTTAAGAATAGATGTTCTAGGAGCTGGAGAGATAGCTCAGTGGTTAAGAGCACTTGTTGCTCTTGCAGAGGACATGGGTTCAGTTTCCAGCACCAACATGGTGTCTCACAGTTACCCCCAACCCAGTTCTAGGCGATCCAACACCCTCTTAATATCGCAGGTCACCTGGTACACATGTATATGTGAAGGCAAAAGACTCATATATAGCCGGGCAGTGGTGGCACACTCCTTTAATCCCAGCACTCGGGAGGCAGAGCCAGGCAGATCTCTGTGAGTTTGAGGCCAGCCTGATCTACAGAGCGAGATCCAGGACTGGACCAAAACTACACAGAGAAACCCTGTCTCGAAAAGAAAACACACACACACACACACACACACACACACACACACACACATAAAATAAATAATCTTAAAAAAAAAAACCCACACATGGGGTGGGGGTGGGAGGGGGGAGAACAAAGGAATCCGTGGCTGATATGTAAAATTAAATTTAATAAATAAATTTTAAAAAACCCACACATTAAAAGAAGAAGGTGTGGTGGCATACACCTTTAATCCCAGCAGTTGGGAGAAAGACTGTCATATCTCTGTGGCCCAGATACATAGTGAGACCCTATCAAAAAATAAAATAAAAAAGGCAGCATGCTACCAACCCTGGCAAGATGAATCAGCAGCCAAATCTGATGACCCAAGGACCCACATAATAGAGAGCACTAACTCCTGCAAGTTGTCCTCTGACCTCCACAGGCATGCCATGGCACATGCACACATAAATACATATTTTTTTAAGTACTGCAAGTTAAAAGAACCTCCTCTCAAAAAATAAAAAATAAAACAAAATGATGTGGGCTGGGCTGGAGAGCTGGCTCAGCAGTTAACATATGCTGCTCTTGCAGAGGATAGTATTCGGTCCCCAACTCACATGGTCGCTCACCACCATCCAGGACTCCGGTTCCAACGTACCCAACACCCTCTTCCGATCTCCACACACACCAGGCATGTACACACATGTGGTACAATACATACATACAGGCAGGCAAGACACTCATCCACGCACACATGCACACTCGTGAGCACATGCGCACAAAATGTGAGCTGGAGAGACGGCTCAGCACTTAGCACTGCTGCTCTTCCAGAGAAGCTGACTTAGGTTCCTGGCATCCACATCAGGCAGGTCACAATTTCCTGTAACTTTCAGATCCGGGGACCCAACATTCTCCTCTGGTCTCTGTGAACACCAGTACACAGATGGCACACACACACACACACACACACACACACACACACACACACAGGTATACACACATACGCATAAATAAAAATAAATTTTAAGGCTGGGCAGTGGTAGCACACGCCTTTAATCCCAGCACTCGGGAGGCAGAGGCAGGCGGATCTCTGTGAGTTTGAGGCCAGCCTGATCTACAGAGCGAGATCCAGGACAGGCACCAAAACTACACAGAGAAACCCTGTCTCGGAAAACCAAACAAACAAAAAATCATTTAAAATTAAAACAACAAAAACCAGGTGTGATCATGCACATATGCAGGCCCCGCCACTCAGGAGACTATGCAGGAAGGTCTCAAGTTTGAGGCCAACATGGACTATTTAGCAAGACTTTGTCAAAGTGGAGTGGAGAATATATGATACCAAGAAAGAAACATTTTTTATTTTCTTTTTTTTTTTTTTAATTTTTATTTATGTGCATTGGTATTTTGCCTGCATGTATACCGGTATGAGGTGTTGGGTACCCTAGAACTGGAGTTACAGACAGTGATATGCTGCCATGTGGGTGCTGGGAATTGAACTCAGTTCCTTTGGAAGAACAGCCAGTGCTCTTAACCGCTGAGTGATCTCTCCAGCCCCAAAGGAAACATTCTTAAAAGATAAGGAAAGGAAAAAGGAGCCATAAGTAAAAGGGAAATGAAGATTAATATCAGAAGCCCAAGTCAGCAGGCTACACTCACACCATAAATTCACATTAACACATTAAAGAGTTTCTCTCTCTCTCTCTCTCTCTCTCTCTCTCTCTCTCTCTCTCTCTCTCTCTCTCTCTCTCTCTCCTTCCCTCCCTCCCTCACCTAGGGTCTCTCTACATAGCCCTGGCTGTCCTAGTTCTCACCATGTAGACCAGGCTGGCCTCTAACTCACGAAGGTTCACCTTCCTCTGCCTCCCAGTGGATCAAAGGTGTGTGCCACCTTGCCCTGGTATGTTAAGGTGTTCTCAGTGAGTACCAGCCAGAGGACAGGACTTGTCCTGGGAGGACTTACATCCTAGCACAGTACTGGGTGGTGCTGTTGGGTGCTACACCTAATATGCACACTAGTATAATGTCCAACATCAGAGTGCCCGTTAATGGAAGTGCTATAATGAATAAGGCCAGAAAAGCAATTAACACATCTGAACAGTGCTGCATTTGTAGTGGTCAGGAGAAGCAAGCCTGCAAAGGTCTTCCTCGAGGAGAACAAGCAGATGTTTGAGGGAAATTTAGAAAACTGATGAAGACAACAATGGAAATAGATTTTATTAACAGCACTTAGGTAGAAAAAAATTTTAAAGGTAAATAAGAAGCTGGGCAGTGGTGGTGCACACCTTTAATCCCAGCACTCGGGAGACAGTGGCAAGGTGATCTCTGTGAGTTCAGGCCAGCCTGGTCTAGAGAGTGAGTTCCAGGACAGCCAAACTGTTACACAAAGAAACGCTATTTCAAAAAAGAAAAAAAAAAAAGTTAAATAAGATCTTTGCAGAAATAAAGCCACTTTAGCATTTGGGATATAGCTGAGTGGTAGAATGCTTCACTGGCATACAAAAATCCCTGGATGTGTTCCCAAGAACCCACACAGAACTATCAGTAATAATAAAATAATAAAGAACAACATACAGAATGAAATGCTAAATAACACAGATAAAAGAGAACAAGGCCTAGTGGCACATGGCTGTAATCCCAGGATTCAGGAGGCTGAGGCAGGATGATGGCCACAAATTAGAAGCCAGCCTGGGGCTGGAGAGATGTCTCAGCAGTAGATGGCTCAGCAGTTAAGAACACTGCTGTTCTTCCAGAGGTCCTGAGTTCAATTCCCAGCAACCACATGGTGGCTCTCAACCATCTGTAAGGAGATCTGGTGCCCTCTTCTGGCCTGCAAGGATACATGCATGCAGACATTAAACTGTATAATAAATAAATAAATAAATAAATAAATAAATAAATAAATAAATAAATAAATAAATAAATCTTTAAAAAAAAGAAGCATGCAGACATTACACTGTATAATAAATAAATAAATAAACAAATCTTAAAAAAAAAAGAAACCAGCCTGTTCTACAGAGTGAGTTCTAGCCAACCAGAACTATGTAATGAGATCCTGCCTCAGACAGAGAAAAGAACAACAAAAGTGACTCATGAAAAGACAGTAGCTGACAAAGCTCAAATAGAGAAGCCATAAGAGGTGGAAGGGGAAAATATGTGATAAAACAAAAGAAAACTTTCCCAAAGTAGAGGCCAGAGTCAAAGGAAGCCCCAGGCCAAGAGTGATCAGTACCTACGTAAAGGAAGCTGCTGGATTTCCAGTAAGACCTCCAGGACACAAAGCAGGCTGGTAGAAGGTTCTGCTAACCTGGAGGTAGCCAGCTGTGGAACTCAGCAAGATCTCTGATAAATCCCAACTATAGCAGTGGGCCTCAAGTGGTCGGGCGTGGTAGTGCATGCCTTTAGTCCCAGCACTCTGGAGACAGAGGCAGATGGATCTCTGTGAGTTTAAGGCCAGCCTGGTCTACATGGTAAGTTCCAGGACAGCCAGGGTAGGTAGAGAGGGCCCTGTCTCAAAAAAAAAGGGGGGGGGAGGGAGTCTCAGGCAAGCACTAGGGCTAGCCAAGAACTCCATAGAGGCAGTAGCCTTAGCCTTAGAAGAGAACTCACAGAACCAAAGAAGCAGTCTTCAAGACAGAATAAAACCCCGCCACTAAGAGAAACAGACCGTCCCCTTGGAGGAAGTGTCCAGGAAGTGGTCCAGACAGAGATGACTATCAAGAACTCTACCAAGACCCCATTCTGCCAGTGCAGTGAGCAACACCCCATCACCCCTGTTCTGCTGCTCCTCAAAGTTAGAAATGTTTCTAGATGCTGCATGTGATGGCACATGTCTTTACTCCCAGCACTCAGGAAGCAGAGGCAGGAAGATCTCTGTGAGTTCAAAGCCAGCCTGGTCTACATAGAGAGTTCTAAACCAGCCAGAGCTACACAGAAGAACCCTGAAACTCTAGCTAAAAAAAAGAGAGGCAGAGACAGATTCTGGCTTTCTTTACAATTTATGTAATTAACAGAAACTCATTTAGCCTTATGGAGCCTCAGTTTCACCATCTATAAATGGAGGTAGTCATAGCTCCACTCTTCTGGAGTTCCTGCGAGGATTAAGGGCAGAGTATGAACTAAGACTTCATCACCCTGCCTGGTACATCATCATTCTGGGGTCAGCATTAGCCTCACTCTAGGGACAACTCACTGCCGTGTGTCAGCTCTTCCCACCCCCCACACTTCTGCAGGATGCCACCCCGTCTTTTCTCTCCTAATTCCTTCTCTACAAAGGCTAACTACACACACACATACACACATGCACACATGCATGCATAGGCACAGGACCTCCCATTCTTACCTTATTGCTGTGCTGCTGTCTTTGGTACTTGGTTCTGCTTTGGTACTTTTGCTCTGCCCCAGACTGGCCATTACCCTGCCTGCCTCGAATCCCTGCAAATCCAGGAGGGACTATTAAGGGAGAAGTCCCGGGTGTCATGTCACAGGAGTCTCCTTCAGAAGTGCCTGGTGCACAGGAGGAGGTGAACTTGACCAGTGAATGGATTAATGTGGATGGACTGACAGGCAGGTGGACATGTTCCCACAGGTGTTGGTGATCTGGACTGGCACTCCCCAGCTACCTTCCACCCCTGGGGTGTAAGTCTGCGATTGGAGCATGGGCAGTGGTGGTGAAACCCGGATACCCGTGGGCCCAGGATGGGATAGGGGGCCATAATGCCTGAGAAGGTATAGAGCGACACCCATGGGACAAGTCCGAGTAGGCTTGAAAGAGGTGGTCTTCGGGCAGGCATGATGACGCTCAGGCTTCTGGACATCACCAGCACAAGGATGTGCACCACAGGTCTCTCAGGTCAGGCTACTGCACCCAGCCAGTTCATCAACTCATCCCAAAGCAGTGCTGGCATGCCCTCACCCTGCCCCTCGGGCTTCATGAGCACCAGGAACCTCCTTAACCTGTCTGTGCCCCAGCATACTCATGGCATCTGTGTTTGGAAGAGTCTGCTGTTACTATCCTAACACACTCCTAGGCATTTAACTTCCACTCCCTAGTAAGCCCGTCCCTCGCCCTTGTATTATTCAGTCTCCCAGCCCATAGGTTCGCTCACTGTGTCCCTCCCCCAGCTTTCCTCACATGCCCACCCACATGTAGCGAGCAAAATTCTCCCACTCCGCCGCCGTTCAAACCCCCCTCCCCACAGTTTGCTCCCCTCTCTGGGAGGTAACAGCCACTGGGAGGGTGGCAGAGAGGGTGACTGGCAGAGAGGGTGGCAGCCCACCAACTGCTTCACTCACTCTTCGTGATCCTGAGTTCCAGGTTCTAGGCCTGATTACAGCAGAAATTCAACCATCCATCTCTACGCTCCGAGTAAACTTTCTTTCTGCATCAGACCACCTCCTCCTGGAAGCCCTGCTGCATCCTTCCCATCCTCTCTCCAAGAAAAGGAAGAGGAACACTCACAGAAGTTGAGGGGAATCCAGTCACAGGGGTCAGATACAGATCCAAACCTGGGGCTCAGAGGAACAGACTCTGAGTATTACTGATCCTCTGAGCAATGGAGCCATTAAAGGAAGTATCCACAGTCCAAGCTTTTTAGGGACACTGAGCCCCAGAGGTGGATACAGCTCTCAGTCCCCATGTCTTTAAGGAGGCTGGTCATAGCTGTGGCACCTACAGCTCTCTGCCAGATAACCCCCAGAGCTGACTCTGGCCTTCTATCCAGTTGCCATCAATGCTCACCAGGTACCTCCTTATCTGGCTATAGCCAGACCTAAGCCATGTGTAATTATGGCCCTCTACTTTGTACTCTCCTGGAGCCCTCTGTCTCCTCTGCCCCGCAACCTGGCTGCTGTAGGGCTCTGGGTGGACCTAATACATACAGGGCGGGCCTCTTCAGACCAGGCGTGTGCCTCCAGGCCGCACGGCGCCGCACAAACTTGTCTCCCAGGATTTTTCCACACGAAACACGTCTCCCAGGGAAGCAACCGGTCTGATGAGATGGGTGTGCAACGTTCCCACCCCACCCTCGGGTGCCCCCACGGAGCCATCTCCAAACAGAAGCTGTTGCCCACAGGAGCTGGGCCCTGATGGAGCCCACCACAGGCTCTCGGACCCGGATGGAGCCCAGGAGGAGCTGTCCTACAGCCGTGGCCTCTAGAATGAGCCAAGGGGCCAGTGGGATCCAGGCCAGCAGCAAGGTAGGTTGCCCAGCCCTTGCCTCCACCCATGACCAGTAGACCCAAGCCAGACTATCCTGGAGGGGCTTCACCCTCGCCACGATCTCCCCAACAACCTCTAGCCTCTGACGACTCCCATCCTCCAGCCCTGCCTACTCACTTTGAGCTTGTCCCTGACGCTGTCTATTTTCTCCGAGCTCTCCCCACTTCCAAGCTTCTGCTCCTAGCCACCGCTGTTAAAGCAAATGTCTTTAAGGGACCAGTACTCAAGGCTCAGGGCCTGGCGTGGGAGAGAGAGGCTGAGCCCAGGGACTAGGTTCTGGGAAAAGACAGAGCCTCAGGATAGAGTCCCAGGAATGCTTAAGAAGCACATGGAGCGTGCGGAGGCAACTTGTCCCCATGCTCGAGTTCTCCTAGCTTCCTCCTTTAACCCTCCAATCTACCTGGATGCCAAGCCTAACTCACACGCTGACAGGGGTTCTTGGGAGACCTTCCAGGGACAAGCTCTGATGCCCCTCACTTCCAGCCCTCCCCCCAACCTCCTGGCCCCCCCAGCCTGGCAAGTGCTGACATGAGCCTAGGCCCCTCTGAGTCAACCCCTTGGGGCGGCTCCGCCTGCCTGCCCTGACTCATATGTTGGGAACGGGCCTCCCACCCCAGGCCTGGGGGGCAGAAGCTGGGGAGAGGTGCCAGAGAGGGCCAGGCAGCCCTTCTGAAGCCTCTGTAGAGGTGGGGGCTGGGTGAGTTTCTAGGTTTGCAGGTCATGGGGTGGACATTTGTCTACCTCACTGGGCAGTCTTACTGAGTTATAAAGCCCAGGTTTAGCACCTTCATGGGGTTGCTTTTAACCTTAAAACTCCAGCACCCACGTTCTTTATCCTCTACCAAGAAGACTCTATAAACATGAAACTATCTCTGGATGCCAACCCTGCCTGGACCCCACCAAGCCCGGGGCCCAGCTTGGAGGCTGCCTGGTCTTTGATGCTCTAGAACTCCCAACCCCCAGGCTGGGACACTCCTCATATGGCTTGGAGTGACAGGCCCCCACAGGCTTCCTGTCCTACTCTCGTACTTAGAACGCTGGCACCCACGGGGCTTGGGCTGGGCTTGGAAGGCTGAGAGCAAGGAGAACCCAAGTCCCGTGGCCCTGTTCTGGGATAGGAGGAAAGGGAAGGCCAGGCCATGACTTGAGGACGCGCTGGGCCTGTTCTTCCGCCCAAATTCCACCTTAAGCAGGCAGAGGCCCCTCCCTCCCACCTGGCCCAGGTGTCCCCGCCCCCAGCCAAGCTCAGGGCTGGCCGGGCGCGTCTGTCTACGAGAGCCAGCCAGGAAGAGACTTCTGGAACCGGGCCTTGAGGGACAAGACCGGGAAGAGGCCCAGGACAGGTGGGGTGGCGAGTCGCCCCTGTCACTATGCAAGAGGGTAACTTCCTGCTGTCTGCCCTGCAGCCTGAGGCTGGTGTTTGCTCCCTGGCGCTGCCCTCGGACCTGCAGCTGGATCGTCGGGGTGCTGAGGGGCCGGAGGCTGACAGGCTTCGAGCCGCCCGAGTCCAGGAGCAAGTCCGAGCCCGCCTCCTGCAGCTGGGCCAGCAGTCACGCTACAATGGGTCTACTGAGCCTGATGGCGCCACCGAGACCGCCAGAGGTAGGCCAACGTGGGCATGGTAGGCACCAGAGGGGGGTGAAGGCACTGGGGGGTGACGGCGGCGGGTGGAGGTGGCTAGGACAGGAGTGTCGGTGTCAGGGGCAGAGGCCATAGGAGCTCGGGGTTCAGGCCTTGACTCACCTCACTGAGGCCTGCTCTGAGTCACCGCCCCGCCCCAGCGGGCATGAGGAGCAGCCTGGGTGGGGCGTCCCTCCTCCCCAGCCAGGACAGGGGTCTGGGGGCTGAGCCCACCCACTCCCTAAGTTGGGAAGACCCAGGGAGGCAACAGAGAGAGCAGCCAGACCCACCTGTCGGCTGTCCTCCACCCCACCCCGCACCCTCCCAACACGGTCCCTCCCATCACCACAGAGCAGGGCTCACTGGAGGTCTCAGACAGAGGCCAGAGTGCCTTCCAACCAGATGGGAGTGACTCTAACAGTAGTATGAGAGAGCGATGATCCTGGGTAGAGCCCAGGTCTGTCTGGAGCGGGGGCTCCCCGAGGAATTACAGAACTGGGCCTACCAGGAGTGACCCAGATACTCTACATGAGAATAGCCTGCAGGGTACTCTTCAGGGGCTCTCTCTCTCTCTCTCTCTCGCTCTCTCTCTCTCTCTCTCTCTCTCTCTCTCTCTCTCTCTCTCTCTGTGTGTGTGTGTGTGTGTGTGTGTGTATGTGTGTGTGTGTGTGTGAGAGAGAGAGAGAGACAGAGAGACAGAGAGACAGAGAGACAGAGAGACAGAGAGAGACAGAGAGAGTCACTCAGACATGCTGGGCTCAAGGCAGTCATTCCCCAGGCTACAGCAATAGGGATTAAATGTAGACAGTACAATGAACCTCTGTTCAGAGGCCCAGACCCCAGTTCGCAGTGGTCCACATGATGTCTAGAGAGGGTTGTCTGGCAGAAGGGCTGGTCAGGAATTGGATGGCTGCCTGAAATCTTCTGAGCCTAGCCCTCCCTGGAACCAAGTTGATGCCCAGGGGTCATGGGGTGGGGGAGGGCACAAGGAGGGCTTAATTAACACCTGGCTACTCTGCCAATTAGGGGGCGGAGGATAGTAATTTGGGGGTGGGCGTAAGGTCCCCAGGCTGGGGTGTGCCCCCCTAGGCTGGCCCTCACTAGCGTCAAAGGGTTAACAGCCCCTGCCTAGAAGCCTCATTAACCTGGGTGGATCTGGGGAACACCAGACTGCCCACCCCCTGGGCGGGGTTAGGAGGAGTGAAGGCCCCTTCCCCACATCCATGCAGACCTCTGTGGGAGTAGCTTTGCTCAGGGAGCCCTTGCCAATGGCAGAGGACCCTTGGCAGAGGCGGAGTCCACCGGAGACCTGCCCACTATCACCATCAACTCTTGGGATGATGTTTCCTGGGTGACCTCACCTCTCTCACCTCTGCACCCACTGTCTCCCTGTTGTCCATTTTCTACCCCCCCCCCATGTGATCCTCTTTCTCCTCCCTCCCCCACCCACCCGTTCATCTCCACATCATTCCAAGCTTCTGACCGGCCCTCCTCACCCACTCACCCTCCTTTCTGTCCACTGACCACGGAGCTGGGCTGACGCCCTGTCCTCAGCTAATGTGCAGCTGGATGGGGTAGGTGTGGTCCCTGCCTCAGGCTCTACCGGGTGGCTCTCCCACTGTCCATCAGAGCAGATGGGTCCAGAGAGACTACATCCCTGGTCTGCATAGTGTCACTACCCTGTGACTGTAGTGCAGATGGAGTCTGGGCTCAAGGGGAGCTCACAGGAGGTCATTGTGGGTTGGGGCAGGTTGGGCTGGCTTCCTGGAGGGGGCCAGATGCTGTGCTCTGGCGGGGACTGGACAGCTGATGGAGATCCTAGCGCATTCTCCAGGCAGGCCAGAGGTCAGCAGGATGAGTTGTCTGACCTCCTTTGAGCAGAGAAGGAACTCTGGAGTTCCAGGGAAAGGGGGCCTACCAGAACAGATTGGCTGAAACCAAGCTGCAGCCATGGCAGGGCCATGGACAAGGCGGTAACCCCAAAGCCCACTTGGCCTCCCTGCCCTGGTCTGATGTCACTCTCGGGGTCGTGATCAGAGACCTCTGGCAGAAGGGAGAAGAAAAGCCAACACTTTGCTATCTGTCATGGTCAGGCCGTCTCTGTTTCCGTCCACAGGCATGCCCAGGGGTCAATACCACACTGTGCAGGCTGGCTTCAGCTCCCGATCCCAGGGTCTAAGTGGAGACAAGACCTCGGTGAGTCAGGGAGTCAGCTCTGAGTCCACACTGAGGGGGAGGCTCCACAGGGGAGGCTGGGAGCTCTGGATCAGAAGGGGAGGGAGCCAGGTAAACCCCAGATATCCCTTCTCTGTGCCCTCCCCTCCCACAGACCTTCCGGCCCATCGCCAAGCCAGCCTACAGCCCAGCCTCCTGGTCCTCCCGCTCAGCTGTGGACCTGAGCTGCAGTCGGAGGCTGAGCTCTGCCCACAATGGGGGCAGTGCCTTTGGGGCTGTGGGATATGGGGGTGCCCAGCCCACTCCACCTATGCCCACCCGGCCAGTGTCCTTCCATGAGCGAGGCGGGGCAGCCAGCAGAGCCGACTATGACACATTGTCCCTGCGCTCACTGAGGCTGGGGCCTGGAGGCCTGGACGACCGCTACAGCGTGGTATCTGAGCAACTGGAGCCTGCGGCTGCCTCCACCTACAGAGCCTATGCTTATGAGCGCCAGGCCAGCTCTGGCTCTAGCCGGGCAGGAGGCCTGGACTGGCCAGAGGCCGCTGAGGGCCCACCCAGCCGGACCATTCGGGCACCTGCCATGCGAACCCTGCAGAGATTTCAAAGCAGCCACCGAAGCCGTGGGGTTACTGGGTCCATGTCAGGTACTGGCCTGGAACCCGTGGCCCGAGCCCCATCTGTGCGCAGTCTCAGTCTTAGCCTGGCTGACTCAGGCCACCTGCCAGATGTCCGTGGACTGGACAGCTACACAGGCCATCGCACCCTGCAGAGGCTCAGCAGTGGGTGAGGAGCTGGGCTTGAAGAGGGAGGGGACTGTACCACAGTCTGGCCCACTCCTAATGTCTGCCTGACCACTGACTAACCCCTGTTTCTACAGCTTTGATGACATTGACCTGCCCTCAGCTGTCAAGTACCTCATGGCCTCAGACCCCAACCTGCAGGTGCTGGGAGCAGCTTACATCCAGCACAGGTGCTACAGCGATGCAGCAGCCAAGAAGCAGGTGACATATCCCACTGACCGTCCCCTGTTATCTCTCGATGACTGCCCCACTGGCCCTGGGTGCCCTTAATGACTATCCTTACCAGCCCCCAACCCTCCCTGACTTCTGGTCCTTGGCCCTTCTTGCTGATCACTAGGCTATCTGGGCAAACCTCACCTCTCCATATCCTCAGCAGAGAAAGGGCAGACATGTCCTGTTGGTATATACCTGCATCACCTATATACACCAGAGACAGATACATATACCTGTGGCACATATATGCATCATTGCCATGTACTTGGATGACCTCCATATACTTGAATATACATGCACAGTCCTGCATATATAGTCACCATTTCCATGCATCTGCACCACCAAAACACATTTGCATGTGTTATGTACAAACTTGCATATCACCTGCAACCATCTGGATCACCTATGTACATATGCACTTATTCCCATGCATGTGGACATGTCGGCATGCATCTTCAGTCCACATGTGCCCACATACACCTCTACCTATGTGCCACAGGCTCGCAGCCTCCAGGCGGTGCCTAGACTGGTGAAGCTCTTTAACCACGCCAACCAAGAGGTGCAACGCCACGCCACGGGTGCCATGCGCAACCTCATTTATGACAATGCAGACAACAAGCTGGCGCTGGTGGAGGAAAATGGCATTTTTGAGCTGTTGCGGACACTTCGAGAGCAGGACGACGAGCTCCGCAAAAATGTTACAGGTACCCTTGTCCCCCCAGCCTCTTCATTCAGTCCCCTCCTTGCTCCCCTCCTGTCTTTGTCCCGCTCCTCTCTTACTGTGCTCCCCTCTTTCCCTTCCTTATTCTCAACACTCCGTCTTTATCGTATGCCTTCCCTGTCCCAGATTGAACTTTGGGGGGGGGGGGTTATTGTTTGAGGGTTTTTTTGTTGTTTATCTTATTTATTATTATTTTGTGTATCTGCATGCATGCCACAAACACACATGTAGAGGTCAGAGGACAACTTTGGGAGTCAGTTCTCTCCTTCAGCCACGGGTTTTGGGGAATCAAATTCAAGTAATTAGGCTTCCACAGAAAGCATCTTTACCGGCTGAGCCATTTGCCAGTCCATTTATTTATTATTTCTATCAAGACAGGCGCTCACGATGTAGCCTTGGCTGTCTTGAAACTCATTATGTAGCCCAGGCTAGTCTCAAATTCATAGAGATCTGCCTGACTCTGCCCCCTGAGTGCTAGCTTTAAAGGTCTGTGCCATTACGCCCAGCTTATTTTATTATTTTTTAAAGATTCCTTGGTTTTTGTTTTTTATGTATATGAAGTTTTTGCCTGCATGTATGTTCATTTACCACATACACACCTGGTACCTACACATGTCAGAAGAGGACATTGGATTCCCTGAAACTAGGGTCACAGACAGTTATTAAAAGCCATGTGGGTGGTGGGAACCAAATCTGTGTCCGCTACAAGAGCAGCAAATGCTCTTATAGCCACTAAGCTATTTCTCCGGCCCCTGGTGTGTGTGTGTGTGTGTGTGTGTGTGTGTGTGTGTGTGTGTGTGTGTGTGTGTTCAATTTATTTACTTTATTTTATGTGTATGAATGTTTTGCTTGCATAAATGTCTGTACACAACATGCATGCCCAGTGCCATGGAGGTCAGAAGAGGGCATTAAATCTCCTGGAACTAAAGTTAAAGATGATTGTGAGCCATCATGTAGCTACTGGGAGATGAGCCCAGGTCCTCTGGAAGAGCAGTCTGCTCTTAACCACTTAGCAATGTCTCCAGCCTACCACACCCCCTTTGTATTGTCCCACCAAATTGTATTGTCCCGCCAAACTGGCTTCCATCTCACTATGTATCAGACACTGGCCATAAACTCATGGCAATCCTTCTGCCTAGACCTTATGGTGATGGCACATGCCTGTTGTGAGCCATCACAGTAAGCCCAGCTTATTGTTGTTGGTGTTTCCTGTCATTGTTGTGTGTATTGTCTGTTTTCCAGACAGGGTCTCACTATTAGTTCTGACTGACCTGGAACTCATAGACCAGGTTGACCTCAGATTCACAGAAATCTACTTGCCCGTGTTTCCCAAATGGGATGAAAGGCACGTACCACTATGCCTGGCTATTGTTTATGAGAGAGGGTCTCTCCATGTAGCCCCAGGAGGGCCTCAAACTCATGGCAATTCTCCTATCTTAGCTCCCTACATTCTGGGGTTACAAGTGTCACACCAACAAAACTCTATTTTTGTGGCTTCTCTCCTGATTTTCTGTGGTGCTAGGTGTGGTACTTACAGCTTCATGCACACAAGCAGGGCATACCTCTGGCTCTGTCTTTCCAGTCACCTCCACTCCCAGGCCTTCAGGTCCCCACACACCTTGTTAGTCTCTCCTGCTCGGCTCCTGCCCCATGCTTCCGCTTCCGAAGGTCACACTGAGGACCTCTCCAGCGGAGCTCTAGAGCAAGGCCAAGAAAGTGTGGGGCCAAGCGCTGAAGTGATGGCTCCGGGAATAACAGCGTTCGCTGTTCTTCCAAGGGACCCACGTTCTGTTCCCAGCACCTACCTCAGGCAGCTCATGACTGCATGTAACTCCAGCTCCAGGGGGATCTGACACGCGCCTCTGGACCCCACGGGTACCTGTGCTCATGTGCTTATAATATACCCACGCGTGGACACACACATAATTTAAAAAATAAATAAATCTTTTTTAAAAAGAAGCAGCCGTAGAGAGCCTCCTCTGCGCCATCCCCAGAGGAAGCAGAAGGGCCAGGGAGCTGACCCTGACCACAGCCTCGGCCCGTCTTGTGCAGGGATCCTATGGAATCTGTCCTCCAGTGACCACCTGAAAGATCGTCTAGCCCGAGACACACTGGAGCAGCTCACAGACCTGGTGCTAAGTCCCCTGTCCGGGGCAGGGGGTCCCCCCCTCATCCAGCAGAATGCCTCTGAGGCAGAGATCTTCTACAATGCCACCGGCTTCCTCAGGTGCGCTAAGTGGAGGCGCTGGGCCAGGAGATGCTGAGGGGAACGAGCCATGTGCCAGAGAAGGACCGGGGAAGCTTCTAGAAGAAGTATGTTCATTTGCCACCTAAATGGCAAGGACAGTTAGCCAAGCCTGCAGGGAGAAGTAAAGAGCAGGGGAAAGTTTAGGGGCTGAGGCAAGAATGGGATAGGCCAGGTGTGGCTACCAGGTATAGATGTCAGGACATTCTGGAGCTTTATGATTCATTAAATCAAGTCCCTTGTCCTGATGTCCATCTTCCGAAACTTTGAGGAGTTGATTTGGAGGTGGGTAATGTGAAGGGCAGAGGCAGAAGTGTGTGGTAGGGTCTGGGAACAGAAAGGCACAGGGCCAGTCCCAACTCAGGATGCAAAGATCAGTGCCTGATGATTTCATCGCCAGGACAGGGGCTTCAAGTTAAGGGTCCCTGAGGTGGCACTTCTAGGGTCCCTGGGGGGACTGTGTTGGTATCCCTGTGGGAGCTCTGATCTGCCTCCATCCCCAGGAACCTCAGCTCAGCCTCCCAGGCCACTCGCCAGAAGATGCGTGAGTGCCATGGGCTAGTGGATGCTCTGGTCACCTACATCAACCATGCCCTGGACGTGGGCAAGTGTGAGGACAAGGTGAGGGGCAGCTGGTGAGCCAAGGGGGCCCAGGGGCTTCGGCCCACTCTGACCACCCTCTATTCCCTGCAGAGTGTGGAAAATGCTGTGTGTGTGCTGAGGAACTTGTCCTACCGCCTCTATGACGAGATGCCGCCGTCAGCACTACAGCGGCTTGAAGGCCGGGGCCGCAGGGATGTGACTGGCGCACCCCCTGGTGAAGTGGTGGGCTGCTTCACACCCCAGAGTAGGCGGCTGCGCGAGGTGAGCACGGACCTGGGAGGCCAGGAGCAGGGAGTGCCAAGCCTGCCGCCCTGACCTCAGCTGTAGCCTTGGCCCTGGTTGACTCCTGTGTCCTCCCACTCAGCTTCCTCTTACAGCTGACGCGCTCACCTTTGCGGAAGTGTCTAAGGATCCCAAGGGCCTGGAGTGGCTGTGGAGCCCCCAGATCGTGGGGCTGTACAACCGGCTGCTGCAGCGCTGCGAACTGAACCGGCACACCACAGAGGCGGCTGCAGGGGCACTACAGAATATCACCGCCGGTGACCGCAGGGTCAGTGGGCTGACAAGCCCCACTTTAGGTCTTGTGCTGGGCACTGGGGCACATGGATGGGAGCCACACCCTAGGAGTTCATGGTCTACTGGGGGAAGGAACCCCAAGAGTAAGATATAGAATGAGATCCGTGCTCAGTCTGAGGAATGGGGCCCTACGTGGATTTGGGTTCTGATATTCTGAGCAGAAGGGTTACCTGGTCATGTCCTGGGTCGGTAGAATAGGCAGAGGTAGCAGGCAAGAAGTAAAGTGGTTCTGCCTCAGTCTTGAACAGGGCTGGCTAGGGATGGCTGGGGTGCTGCTGGGCTTTACCACATTCCCTACCTTTCCCTGCAGTGGGCGGGTGTGCTGAGCCGCCTGGCCCTGGAACAGGAGCGCATCCTGAACCCCTTGCTGGACCGAGTTCGTACCGCTGACCACAACCAACTGCGCTCACTGACCGGCCTCATCCGAAACCTGTCTCGGAATGCCAGGAACAAGGATGAGATGTGTGAGTTGTTCTGCCCCTGGTCCGGCACACAGCCCGTGCCTCCCAAGGAGCTGGCTTCCGGCTAGCAAGTCAGATAGAGTGGGCAGGTGGGTGTGCCAGCCCCGAGGGGAGGCGGGGGTTCTGGGTGCCAAGGCAGCAGGGAATATGTCAGACTGACCCTAACCTCTTATCAGCCACAAAGGTAGTGAGCCACCTGATTGAGAAACTCCCTGGCAGTGTGGGTGAGAAGTGTCCCCCAGCTGAGGTGCTGGTCAACATCATAGCTGTGCTCAACAACCTGGTGGTAGCCAGCCCGATTGCTGCCCGGGACCTGCTCTACTTTGATGGGCTTCGAAAGCTGGTCTTCATCAAAAAAAAGAGGGATAGGTGAGGAACAACCCAACCCACAGCAACATGGCCAAGGGACACCCTACCATCCGACCTCCTAACCTTGACCCTGACCTCTTGAATGTCCCCAGCCCTGACAGTGAGAAGTCCTCCCGGGCAGCCTCCAGTCTCTTGGCCAACCTCTGGCAGTACAGCAAGCTCCACCGTGACTTCAGGGCGGTATGTTCTACAGAGCCTGGGGACAGGGACTTGGGGCGTGCAGTCCAGTGCAAGGTGCAGATCACCAGGGGAGGGACACAAGCCTGGAATACAGAGACAAGAGGCCCAGGCCATGCCCAGAATATTATGGGGAAGGCAGGATTTCAGGGACAGCAAAGGCAGTCCTGACCTCTCTGTCCCCTCTCCCCTGCAGAAGGGCTATCGGAAGGAGGACTTCCTGGGCCCATAGGTGAAGCCTCCTGGAGGTGAAGTGATTCAGCTTCCAAGAGACAGGCTCAGCTCCTACTGTTCCACAACCCATGGAAGGGGAGCTGATGGCCACCAGACCTCCCTATCTCTGGAGTCCTGTGTGTACCCTTGAGGGACCAGGGCCCCCAGGAAAGAATGGGGGCTTGCAACTGGGGATTGATTGGCTTCTGCAGGGCAGGGGAAGGGGGCAGGGCTTGAGCTGCTCTGGTGCTCGGGGTGGTGATTTAGTCACAATGGCAGGGGTGGGACTGCCTGTGGCCTGACAGCCTTGTGACAGCTGGGAATAAAAGTGGTTTTGAACAGAACCCCAGCTCTGTGTTTCCATAGCTGGCCACAGACCCTCAAGTGTGCATTGTCCCCAAAACATGCCTACTTGTCCCAGAAGACGCAACTCCAGGCTCACACACCGGCCTCCCAAGGCAGAGGACACAGGGAAGGAGTCGACAGTCGGGATAGCCAGCCTTACTGTTATCCAAGGCACAGACACAGCAGAGCAGAGGACGTCATGAGCAGTATCCATACCACAAACACATGCAACACCCTCTATCCACCCAGAGCTGATGCTAGGAGGTACCCAAGGCTTGACGTCCAGGAGTATCAGGAACAAGGCTACCCATTTTTCCTTGTAAAATTATCAACAGTAGCTTCCTACTGAAGGACCTGTCGCGATGAGATGGGGCTAGGGGCAGTCACATTCCCAACCAAGAACCAAGAAGGGATACCAGGGGCTATCAGAACAAGGGATATGCCAGGGGTGGCTGAGGGTAGAAGGCAGATTTGGGTTTGAGTGGAAACCTGGTGCGGGTGGCGATGAAAGGAAGAGTCAGGGCGTCATGGTGGAAGCGATAAGAGACACAGCAGGTACCACCCAGAAGAGAAACGGGCCCAGGCAGGAGCAAAGACAAGTTTATTTTGTGACACCCTGGAGCCACACTCCTTCCCCGAGAGGTTCAGAGCTACAGGCAAGGGTTGTGGTCCTGGGGAGAAGAGGTGCCTGCCTCTACCCTGGAAGCTGCCACCGTGACCCTATGATCTGGGCTGCTAGGATAAGGGCTACACATCATCCTCAGACACAAGGCAGTAGAAGTCTGTTCGTGCACTGTAGTTCCGAGAGCCAAGGTCCGAGACATCCACTTCACTGCTGTGGCCCTCTCCCATGGAGACCCTGCTTGCATGCAGTGGAGTTGGCGGCTCCCCAAAGACAGGTCCTCGGACACCTGCAGGACACCATAAGGCCTGAGGCTGTATGTCTACAGCCAGTCTTCTACTAGGATCTGGGACAAGAAGGGCTTACTCCATGCTCACCCACCAGCCACAATGATACTAGAAACCCTGGAAGTTCCCCCGACAGAGGCCAAGGGGCAAAACACCTCCCCAGTAAGAGGCAGTTAGGGGCACTGCCAGTGGAGGTCAAACTTCTACAGGAGGCGAGATCTCTCCATCCCAGACTAGGACACTGGATGGAGCTGTGTCTGAACCCTTGATCTGCAGTGAGGCCAGGTGAGCATACCCAGGTCTCCCTCAGGGTCTGGATCCAGCTCTGACTCCATGGCCCGGCCCTGGGCAGCTCGTCCTCTCACGATTAGCATGGGATCTTTGTCGTCCTGGAGTCGGGTCTGGGGGTCTCCCTCCACCGGCCTGTATTGCACCTTCCGCGGCAGTGCCAGCTGTAGCTCTTTCCAAAAATCGGAGGAAGGCGTCTGGGGGGCAGATTTGGACCCTCGGTTTAAATACATGGGGATCTATGAACCGGAAGTCTCTAGCTACCCAGATCCAAAGAGCACACTGATGGTGCCTGACTTGCAGGTCCCCTAGCCCTCCAGCACCTGAAGCACCCACTCACAACCCCCCAGCCCTCGCACCACGGAGCCAGGCTTCCACAGCAGCAGGGTCACGAGGTGGCGGTGCTGGCGCAGGAGCCGGAGAGCAGGGTGCATGGGCTCCCGCCTCTGGCTCTCGAAGGTGATGAAGATAGGTCTGCGAGTGAGCTCCAGTAGGCGGCACAGTCCCTCCCTGCGGGGACCGGACCGTCAGGCGGGGCAGGACCAGGCCTCCCGGTCCCCCACCCCAAGCCAAGCGCCCGACGCACCGGAAGCTTTGGCTACACCAGGCCCGGCCCAGAAAGGCGTCTGAAAGAACCACGATGAGGCGCCGACAGCGGCTCAGGTTCACCAGGAGGTCGGCAGAGGGCTCTGTGGGCAAGGGCGTGGGCCGGCCGGTGAGAGGCGGGGCCAGTGACAAGGGCGGGACTCAGGGAACAGGGTGGGGATTAGGAGGTCGGGCAAGGGCGGTACCAGCGCGCGGCAAGAGATCGCGGTCCTCCAGGAAGAGCTTGTATCCCCGACGCCGCTCCAGCTGAGGCTTCAGAATAAAATTCACAAATTTGCGGTCCTCCGGGCAGTCGCTATAGGACACGTAGGCATCGTATAACTTCCCATCTGCAGAGGAGGCCATTCAGCGCGGCCAGTTATAGAGATACTACTACCCAATGTCCAGCACTTCTCTGAACAAGTGAATCAGACCCCAGGACTCTAAACTTCTGTTGACCCTAGTCTTGTGCCCTTCTGAGACACCGCCTTTCCGGACTGTACACCTAGAGCCCTCTTAGGGCTACAACTCCCTCCTCCCAGGCCGGAACCCAGCATGCAGCTGGCACCTCAGTAAGGCCCTTGGCAGAATACTGTGCCCTAATCCATGCAGGACCCTACGCACCGTTCATCTCCACCTCCCCATAGGCGTCTTGGTACCAAAGCAGCACATTCAGACGACACTTAACATAGAGCAGGGCCACCAGCAGCAGAACCAGCAGGACAAGGAGGGAGGCCAGCACTGCAACCACATGGCCAGCAGGGCCTGCAGACAGGGAGAATCACTATTCCTTCAACCTTAGGACTTCAGGAAACCCTTGCCCTCCACCACCTTGAACTCCCTCACCAGCTCTCCAGAGGCTGAAGGAGTGGGAGCTGACATTCCAGACAGAGCAGGTGAAACTTCCATAGTCCTCAGCATTGGTCAAGTTGAGCACCAGAACACTGGACACAACCTCTGAGAAGTTGGCGCCGACCCTGGGAAAACCAGGCCATACCCTCACCTGGGGACCAAGAACATCAGTGGATGCTCGAGTCCCACCGGCCTAGGATTCACCCAGGGAGATTGCAGATTTGGGCTAAGTGATCAGAATTTGGGCCTGGGCCCTACCCTCTGGTTATAGGCTTGGGTAGTAAACGGCCCATTCAGGAGTTAAGATTCTATCCCCAGACAGTCTACAAGATGTACAAGATGAAGAAACTTTGGACCTGTCCCCTTGGTCAACCCTCTATCTCTGTCCATGGGAACACTTTGCCATGGCAGGTTTGCACGGGTACTACATAGCTCTTGTCCAGGTTATGATGGTTTAGGGTGTAGGTCAGAAAGGCTGCTAGCTATGGTGTACCCTGGCAGTTACTCTAATCCTGGACACCCCAGTCTCTTACCAAAAGCCCTGATGGAGGTTGAAGTGGCTTCCATTGCCCAATGGAAGACCATCTTTTAGCCACTGTACTGAGGGCTGGGGACACTGGGGTGTAGAGACCACCCAAGCTGTGCAATTCAAAGCAACTGTACTACCAAGGGCAGGTCCCAAGGCCTGGTTTTCAGATGGCGAGAGGAAATTAGGGGCCCTGTCACAGACATCTGCAGAAAGAAAACAACAGGTCAGCCATGCTGGGATGCCTTCTCCCACTCTGCGTATAGATGCTCTGTGATCAAGGAAAACAAGACAGTAAGGAAGTGGTGTCAGTGATCACACTACATCCATCCATGGGTCCTGCAGGCCAGAACCCAGGCTTGCATTCTTCCCTCAGTAGTGGCCAGTTGTGTTCTTCTGGCCCTCATGTGACAGCCTTGTGCTCAGGGGGAACATTAACAGGCAGAGGAGTGGCCAGAGTCACGTTTGAGCTGAGCCAGCCCAGCCACAGGGGCCTATCTGTTGGTTTATCCCTGCTGGATGAGTCCAGCCTCCACATGACCCCCTCAGAGCAGGGTCAAACTCCTGCCCCCCTCAGCCTGGCTGGCTTCTACTGAAGAGCTAACTGCAGGGACTATGGGCAGCAAATGTGGAAAGAATACATATACTAGCATCTTTCACAGGGACAGGGCAAGCCGGAGCCTGGGCTTCCAGGATCCCCTCCACTAACCCCAAGACCTGCCCTCCCACTTCACTGAGGCCTAAAGGTTTTCATCTTCAAGTGAAGATGATGACCCTAGCAGGAGGCTGGAGAGGTATACTATGTCACCTCATTTAACACCCACACCCCAAGACACCCCCCCCATTGAGATTCCTAGGCTTACTGATTCTTTTTTCGGGTGGGCGTGGGGATTCAAGACAAGGTTTCTCTGGGTAACAGCCCTAGCTATCCTGGAACTCGCTTTGTCTCTGCCTCCCGAGTGCTGGGATAAAAGGTGTGCGCCACCATGCCCAGCAGGCTTACTGATTCTTCTATGCCTCTTCCTTAGGCCTTGGGCAGGAGAGAAGCAGAGGCTCTCATCATCCCTGCCCTGAGCTCAGAACCAACTGTTAGAGAGAAGAGATGAGCACAGGCCTTGACCTCTGGCATGTATCCAAGCACAGAGCTCAGCAGAGAGTGCAATGTGGCGCCAACCTGACAGGCAGAAACTGGGGTGGAGACTTGGTCATGGACCTCTCTGATCTACCTACCTGCCATGGCTCTTCCAGGGCCTCTGCAGGCCGAACACTGGTTCCACCCCTGCCTCCACTGGGGCTCCTTAACCGAGCAGATGGGTCCACTGAAGACTGAGAAGGACTCCTTTCTGTCTATTCAGCCAGCTGGACAGGGTCCCTGGAGGTCAGAGGCTGTCACTGTCCCCAGGGGACAAGTTAAACAGGAACAGGGTGAGTTAACCAGTAACTGTCAGCCAGCAGCAGTCCTTACTGGCTGCACAACAGATAGCTTCCTTGCGATTTCAGCCAGTCTCAGAGTGCTGTGTGAGCTCCTGCATATCACAAAGCCAGAGCAGACTCGGCCTCACACAGCTTGAGAGGGGCAGTTCCACAGACCACTTTCATTTGCCCTGGAGCCACTGTGGTGACTCAGGGATACAACAGACATGCTCCAAGAAGGATGTGACCTCAGAAGACAGCAGTTAGCCTCATTCCTGGCTGTCCCCTGTAATGGACTGCTGCTGTATGCAGGTGGGTGCGTGGGTGCTTGTCTCCTGGCCAGGACCTGGGGGTTAAGGGGATATGAGCCATAAGTGAAACCTAACTGTGAGATTTTGCTCTGGGTGCAGTCACACATGCACATGGGAATGGACACATCACACCTGCGGACACCTTGAGGTTCATCTGGGCCAGGAAAGGTAAATGGGGACCAGGCTACTATAGAGATCACTCTGAAGGGCCTTGGGAAGCCCTATTGGGTACCCCCTAAACAGATGACTCTTACCTAGGGTCCTGGGTCATTCTTAGCCCATAGCAATTATACACATCTGGGACTCTTAAAAGCTCCATAATGGCATGACTGCAGGAAACCTTCAGAATGCTCTTCCTTAGCAGCCCAGGGCCCTAAGTGACCCCTCTTTCCTTGGTGAACACCAAGTTCACTCTCTTTATACATTTAACTGAGTTCCTACTCTCCTCCATTCTGCACAGACACATGGGCAGCAGGAACATGGGGTCAAGCCCTGGGCTTGGCCTGCCTCAGATGCCCCCAGATGCCCCAGAGGCTTTGATGAGAATTAGTATCTTATACTCTCTCGCTTTGTTCTGCACTGGGTAATGCTCAGCCAGAAATCTCAGACTTGGCTAGACATCAGTCTCCTTGGGAGCTAGTTCAGGAAGAGGCACATTACTGTCAAGGGTGGCAAGGTGATCCTTCCAGAAACCCTTTGGGGTGAAGGGCAGTCCTACTACAATCCTGGAAGCAGAACCACTTACCAAGGGCCTGTAGAAGACAGGCTTCTCAATTGACCCCTCAGAGTGACCAGAAGTGGGTACCCCAGCCCAGCAGGTCCCAGAGCATGTCCTGCAATAGCCCTCAACCTCCTCAAGCTCAGAAGACCTTGACCCCTGCAAAGGCGGCAGCAGACACCGCCAGAAATCAAGACCAACCCTCCAGGATGTGACTCACGGAGGCAGCAGGTGCCCTCTTCCCTTTCCCATTCTACGCCTGCACAGCCCCCTCGGGCCCCCAGTCAGCCTCACCGAGTTCACCTTAGCCAATGTGCACACACGTATCTTCCATACAACACTCCCTTCACACAGCTTTTGGGCTGCACACACCTCACTTCACAGGATCACTCCCAAATACCTCAGGGGCCACAAGCACACCCATACACGCATACACACACACACACACACACACACACACACACCCACACACGGTGTGCCTTCATGCACCTCAGTACCATGGGCCTCTCCTCAACCAAGCCTACCTCCAAGGACAGACCACAAGGCCACAGGATCCCTCAGCAGTAGGGAGGCACAGTCACCTCATTTCCGGATCTTTTCCTCCAAAGGGGAGATGGTCATTGAGGTCAGTAGCATGCACTTGTGAGCAAATTGTCCCCTCTGCTGGGCCCCAGAGAGGAGCCACAGTGTTGTGGCTACCCACGATGCATCACCAAGCTTGGGCGAGGACCTGGCTTTTGTTGATATATATTTTAGTCAGAACTTTCCCCCTTAGTTTCCTGGCCTTACAGTCACATCCTCTCCTAAACCTAAACCCCACCCAGGTACCCACCCCTTCCCCTGGCGGGGCGGGCTGTTGGCGGTCCTTGCCCCGCCTTGCCTGGCTCTTCCTGTAACTCTAAGAGGCCCCTTCCTCCCAGGACAGCCCCAGTCCCTGAGTACTACATTTGCTCCTACTCTAGAGCGTAGGTAGCTACTTCAAGTGACAGAGGTTGGGGCGATGTGCAGAGATCCTGGCAAGGAGATCTCCAGCCAGAATAGTCCTAAACATATACTGGGTAGGAGACGTGCCTTCTAGATTCCATCTCCCACCCCACCTCACCCCCCGTTTGGCACAAGGTCTTACTGTGTAGTCCTGGTTGGCCGGGAACAGTCTGTGTAGACCAGGCAGGCCTGGAACTCACAGAGCTCCACCTGCCTCTTTCTCTTGAGTGCTGGGATTAAAGGCGTCCTCCAAGCCTGGCAGCACTCTCGTTTTTTTTATACTATACTCAGGAGTGGAGAGGAAGAATTATATTATATGCCCCACCCCCCAAAAAGCCCCAGGCATGACTCACCTCTGACCTACTGTAACAAAGGGGATCTCTCAGAAACTGGTGACCAATAATGAAACAATAGAGCACATGTCTCTGGTCCTTACCCTGTCCACCTTCCAGGCAATAGACTCCAATGAATGAACAGTTGTGACAGGCTATGGTATCTCATAGCTCAGGGCTGGGGTGAGAGAGCAGAGACCCCTTTCAAGAGCCAAACACAAGAGCCACAAGCCTCTGGCTCTGAGGTGGGATGGGGGGGGGACGACACACAGCTGGTTTCTCCTATTGTTACCACTGACTCCAGATTGACTTGAGCCTTGGGACCCAGTGGCGTTATTTACAGAATTGGACAAAGGTCTTCTCCAGTTCCTGTCCCTCTCTCTACCCTCACAGTTGCAGGAGTAGGTCCTGGATACTCTCCTGTGGTCTTCCCACCCTTGGTTCAGGCCACCCAGGAGTATCCTCAATTCAGGAGCAGGCTTTCCTGCCACCTTACCTGGTTATGACCCAGCCTTGTTCAAGCCCCTGTGGCCTGGCCTTCATGACCTCTGGGTGATGGTGCCCCTTAGGCTCAGGGCTGGAAAGGCTGAAGGGAACAGTTCCCCTTCCTCTACACTTGTGGAGCTGCTTGCTACCTGAAGCTGCCTTATAGGCCTCCTGAGTATCCCATGCACAGTAACTAGCTGACCTCACCAGAGGCAGTTCTGTACTTTCCCACATTGTGAGTAAAGAAACTGAAATGTGGGGCTGCAGAGATGGCTCAGCAGTTAAGAGCACTGGATCCTCTTCTAGAGGACCCAGGTTCAATTCCCAGCACCCACATGGCAGCTCACAACTGTCTGTGACTCCAGTTCCAGGGGATCCAGCATCCTCACATAGACATATACACAGGCAAACACCAATGCACATAAAATAAAAATAAATTAATTAATTAAAAAAGAAAGAAACTGAAATGCAGCAAAGTTCAAGAGCACCCAGGTCGGAAATGAAGAGGTAGGTGCCCAGTACTGAGGTCAGTACTCCCAAACACCTTTGCCCCCTAATAAGCCTGGCATGTTTGTGCCCCCTGCTCCTAGTCTCTGCCACCCTCTCAGGGTCTTGAGTCGATATCGTTCTCCTTCCCTTTGTCTGCTAACATCTACCACCCTCTATCCTACCCTCAAAAGCAAGGGTTGGGACCCCTTTTGGCAGCGAACGACCCTTTCACAGAGGTCGCCTAAGACCATCAGAAAAGACAGATATTTACATTACGATCCCTAACAGTAGCAAGATTGCAGTTATAAAGTAGCAATGGAAATAACTTTATGGTTGGGGGTCACCACAACATGGGGAACTGTATTAACTGGTCACAGCATTAGGAAGGTTGAGAACCCTGCTCTATCCAGTAGCCCAGCCTCAGGCCAGTCTTGCATAAAAGCCGGGATTGCCTCAAACACCTGCCCCTGCAGTCCTTTGGAGGCGCTCCAGGGCCCCGGAATTTAAATGCCAGCCTGGACCCTCGCCTCACTCAGCATTGCCTCCACGTTATGAGGTTCCTCGAAAGCCCAGGTCCTTCTCCCGCCAGGCCCAGTCCTTGAGCTCTCCTGGCACCCGGTGCTATGGGAAGAGTTAGTACTCAGGGGCTGCGGACCCAGAAGCCAGAGCCCGTTCCCCTCTTGCGGATCTGTTTCGCTGCTTAGCATCCCGCGGCCGGAGTGCTGCTCCTGCTCAGTTCTTGATTTGTGCAGCTCCTGGTTTTAGGGTGTGCTGGGTCCCCAAATATCTTTTTGTTAAAAAAAGGAGTGTGCCTCAAGGAGACCATCATGCTCCTACATCTTGCCTTTCGTTTTCTGTGGGTGGCACCTGACCAGTTTCCCCGGACCCAACAGGTGCTGCAAGCAGATCTATCAGGCACGCGTGCAGAAGACGGGGACGCGCACGGAGAGCGGAAGCGCGCCGACAGCTAGTTAGGGCGAGGACCAAGTGCTGGTGCTTGCTGAAGGCGGAAGCTCTGCTGGGGTCCCCTAGAGCCGGGGCCCCAGCCAGCCTCTCAATCTGCCCAGTGTGTCCTAAAATTGCTCAGGGTTGAGATAAGCTCGTGGGAGCGAAGGTGGGGTCTTGCGCCCCTGGCCCGCCTCTGTAGACTTGCGTTGAAGTCAAGAGGAGGCTAGTGACCACGTCGGGCAGAGTGAAAAGAGAAAAGCCAGGGAAGGAGTCTGGACGTAGCGCTCTCGAGCTTCCGGGCTGCTCAGGGGAAACCCGCCTGGTTCAGAGCTACTTCCTGCGGGACCATGGCCCCGAGGCTCCTCGGAGCGAAGTACTCCCAGGTTCCCAACCCTAGAACTGGAGCGGCTCCAGGAACCACAACCTCTACTCACCTCCAGGCGTCTGAGTTACGACTGTCACCCACCTGCTTTCAGACCTGGGACTCGCGCGGAGGCTGGCAGTTTACCTGGCCTAGGTGCGCAGCAGCGACAGACCCAGCGGCAGGTGCAGCCCCGCCCCGCAGGCAGGGCGAGGGCGGACCCTAGTGTCCCGCTTTATGCCTGAGGTTAATGCTAGAGACTGTCGGGAGTTCAGCCCCCGGATCTTCAACCTTCCCCGCTTTGGGGCAGTGGCCAAACCAGCCCAGCCAGCCCAGCCCGCAATGGGCCATCCAGCCGACCTTCATGGTGTTCTGCCTCTCTAGCCTGAGCTCTTCTATTTCGTCCAGGAAGTCTGTCTTGATCCACACCCCACCCATAACCGACCCTGTGTCTTCTCTTGCCACCCTAAAAATCCAGGTATTAGGAAAGGAGAACCTTCTTGATAAGGTGTGCCTCATAGATGAAGAGATAAAGTAAACCAGAGAAAAGCCAGGTGGTCCGAGGCTACCACAGTTCAGAATTGCCCAACAGTGGGCATCCTTCCTTTGTATAGCCCAGGGCAGAAATAATTCCTAGAAACTGGATCTACATAATGAGGCTCGGGAATCAATACACACAGGTTTATTTTGTTTGTAAAAAGTTTTATAGGTGGTGGGGATCCAGCTAGTGGGGGGGGGGGTGCCAGAAATTAATCTCTGGGCCTTCCACCAAGCAGGAGGCCACAGAAAATGATCTGGGGCCCCAAAGCCAGGAGGTCAGTGGAACTTGGGCTACTTTTACTGCAGTGGGGTTTTGTGAGCAGCCTGAAATTCTATGGGTACTAAGGTTACTCAAGAATTTTAAGTCAGGTCTGTGCCACGTTTGAACCCTAGAAAAGTTGGAGCAAACCCCACAGACACATCTGTGCTACTCATAAATACCCTAAATATACCAGTGACCCCCTACATATACATACATACATATATATTGGTTTACATATATACATGGGCTTCCTAGGGTGCTCATATATGCCTACATATATTCAAGACCTCCTATGATCTTCATTCACTGACATATATGTAGACCACCCAGGCCCCTACATATGCATGGACCATTTTACAGCCACCCTCAACACACGGATACATGTTGTCATAGACAGGGGCAAGCTGTAGAGATGAGGACTCCTTCCTTCCTAGTCCAGGCTCCTGGAAATCAGCATTTCTCCACCTGCCCCGGATTGTCTATACGTCTGTGCTCCTAGAACTGAAGCTACAGGAAGAATGAAGTTGGTATGGGTCAGAGGCATGGCCTGTCCCCAGGCACAGACCTGCCCCCAACCAAGTAAGCCACCGCATCCCTACCACATTTTCTCCCGAAGTATTCGGTACTTCTCCTCCAGAACCTTGTTCTTCACCGACTGGGGCACATCAGGCACAAACCATGCAGCAATGAGCTTGATACACAAGGCGACATGCTGGGGGTAGGAGGGGGGAGAAGGCCAGGCAAAGTCGGCAGCTAAGACGAACCTTTAGGATTTGGGGGCTGGGAAAGAAAAGTGAGAGAGCTGCCTTTACCTGGGCTCTCACAATTCTACCCACCTCAAAGAGGATGACGAAGGCCAGCCGGATGGCCAGAATGAACCAGAACTGCTCAGAGAAATTGTAGTCATGTTCGTTTCGGTAGTCCCGGTACCTGGGGTAGGGAAGTACCTAAAGTCAGGAATCAGGAGTTTAGAGGGCATTTATGGGGGAATAAGAGGTTCCAAACCTGCATGTGGTCACATTTTCTTGGCCTTCCATCCTGCTGTGGTCCTGGAAATCCTTGGTGTAGAAGACAGACAAGCTGTGGTTGACATAGCCCTTGAGGCAGCTGGGGAGAGAGAAGTGTGGGACTCTCATGACCTGAGGCCCCTCCTGAGAACTCACGTGCATCTAGGGGGCAGGAGGGAGGACATACCATGGGAGGCCTCCAACATTTCCCTTCATGAGAAAAGGCCTGCTGTCCAAGCACAAGGCCACACTTGGGAGGGGTGAAAGAGGCTGAGAGGCCACCAACTGTCTACCCTACCGGGCTGGATGAATGCTCCTAGGGCTGACCCAAAGATGCCCAGTCTGCAGGTGCAGTGGGAGCTAGACATATTTGTTCTCTGCCTTCCCATGCCAGAAGCAAGACAGAGGTGTACAACTTTGTGGGAAAGCCATTTAGGTACTGCCTGCTCACTACCAAGTGGGCCTGGTACTTCTCTCCCCACCAAGGGTTCATTAGTTATTCCTGGGATCCAGCCAAGGTATGTAGGTCATATAGACCGTTCAAGGAAGAGCCCAACCTCAGTGCAGTCCCAGCTACCACTGGCAGCACCCACGTATACCCAGGAGAGCCCCAGGTCTGGACTCCAAGGGCTTAACTGGAAGGGCCAGTCTGGGGTGGGGGGGGGGACGGCTTGACAGTTTAATGCCTTACTCTTCTGTGAAGTTCCTGTTCTGCCGGCACGGGCCATAGCGGTACTTGTAGACCACTCTGGGAATGAACTCAGAGGTGAAGGCGATGACCATCCCATTGGCAATGACTGCCAGCACTCCAATGGTCTCCAGTACCTGCAGCCAGGTCCCTGAACCACAGCAGTACAGTGAGTGAAGCAGCCAGTCCTGATCTTTGGTAGTCTCCCATCCTAAAAGCTTAGAGCCTGATTGGTCAAGGAACCTTGTGACATCTCTGCTCATGCCTCATTGTAGCTATGTGGGCCAAATTATCTACAGGGAGGCCCCCAGCTAAGACAGACCTAGTATGGCTGCACCCTCTTCTCCTTGACATGAGCAGTGAAGGACTCAGGTTTCCCCATCCCCATTCTTCCGGGAACTCTTCTTCGGCGGGTTGTTTATCTCCTGGACCCCACCCAAGTGAGGATTCCTAAACCTGGGCCCTAGCCTGGGGTTCTTCCTAATGTTTCTCCAGCATCTAGCAGCTAACCCCTCTGTTTCCCTGACACCTGTCGTCCTCCCTAGGGAAAGTCAGGATGACTGAGGGCTCTCTGTTCCCTCGCATGTGATCAGACTCCGGCTCTTCCATTTGGAGAGTCCCCTTGGAGGTTGCAAGACCTTCAGCCACACGCTGGAGGCTCAGGTGTACTCTGGCCTGCCTTTTTCTAGGGATTGAGCCCATGAGGCTTAGTCTCCGTATCTGGAACACCTAGGAACTGTCTCTGGAACAAGAGGGAAGGGCCCCAGCTGTTACAAGTTGCTTCAAGGCGGCCTGGCACAGACAGGTGAAAAACCTAGGGTTGGAGGTTGCTCTTCCCAGTGCCCTGGCTCCTTTCCTCCACTGTACAATTTGTATGCCCCCTGACCTATGTCCTTAGCCTTTCGAGGAACCAGGCGCCGCTGCAGTCTGACCATCTTGATGGCGTCCAGGCGGATCTCCACAAGGTTGCTGAAGAGTGCCAGTAGTGGTGCCAGGGGGAAGGCAGCCACAAAGATGGTGGTGAAGCCGTACTGGATCACTGCGGGGGATGGAAATGTCACCCCGGGTCCAGGACAGCCACCCGCTCTTCACCCCACGTACCCACCCCATCTGCGCAGCCCCCTGGAGCTTCACACACTCATCTCCATGAATTCGTCAAACAGGCTGAAGGTGTTGACTGGATTCATGCGGTAGTTACGCTGCCACTCCTCCAGATCTGGGTCCCTGGACTCACGACCATGTTTATGAGCCCGCATTAAGCGACATTTCAGGGCCAACCACCTGTGGGCACCAAGAATGTGTGGAACATACAGGAAGACTGCAGGGCAGGGGGACGGCACTGTGGGCACCGGGGCGGGGTAGGAAGAGGTCCTCACGGGCGCAGATACTCGATGCAGTTGCTCAGGGTTTGCTTGAGTCCCATAATGATGGCCATCTGGATGAACAGGTCCATCATGCAGCCACTGAGATGGCACTGTGGGGCCAGTGTGAAGGTCAGGGATGGAGCTCCAGGGAGGAGAGGGACTCAAGAACTAGGCAGTGGGGTCTTAGGACAGACTGACCTCCTCTAGCTTCCACAGCCCCGCCAGGCGCGTGGACTTCCCAGGGTGACCATTGATCCTAGGGAGAAAAATCAAGGCCTGTGAGGAAGTTGAATAGCACCCTGACGCTTGCGACCACGGGAAGGTAGAGTAACTGTGGTGGTTTGAATGAGAACGCCCTCCCCCCACAGGCTCATATATTTGAATACTTCATCCTCAGGATATGAGATGGTTTGGGAAGGATTAGGAGGTATGGCTTTATTGCAAGAGGTAAGTCACTGGGGTTGGCCTTTGAAGTTTCAAAAGACTCATGGAGGGGAAAGGGAAAACATAATCAAAATACATTATATTACAAAGTTTGTTGTTGTTTTTTCCGGCCCAGCGGTGGTGGTGCATGCCTTTAATCCCAGCACTTGGGAGCCAGGGACAGGCGGATCTCTGTGAGTTCCAGGCCAGCCTGGTCTACAGAGGGAGTTCCTGGACAGCCAGGGCAACACAGAGAAACCCTGTCTCAAAAAGCCAATAAATAAATAAATAATTTTTTTCAATTAAAAAGACAAAATAAAACACGTGAGTCCCAGTACTCTCTCTCTCTCTCTCTCTCTCTCTCTCTCTCTCTCTCTCTCTCTTTCTCTCTGCCTCAAGGCTGTAGATCAAGATGTCAGCTCTCAACTGTTCCTTCACTTCACTATCACAGATTCCAACCCTCTGAAACTAAGCCAAATTAAGCACTTTCTTTTATAAATTGCCTTGGTTATAGCGTTTTATAGTAACAGAAAAGTAACTAAGACAGGAGGTGGTTATTGGGTTATTACTGAAAGATCTGATTATGTTGCTTTTGGAGAAATATGGAAGACTTTGGGACTTTGGACTAGATAGATGGCTGAATGCTGTAGGCAGAGCTTAATGGGCCTTCCTAGGAACTTGGAAGACAGAGTACTGAAAGCCATGTGAATTATGGAGGTCTGGCTCAAGAGGTCTCACAAAAGATAACATGAGCAACTTGGCTAGAGACAATTCATGAGATATTTGGGCGGGTGGTGGGGTGGGGTGAGGTAGTAGTGGGGGTGGCTGCCTTCTGCCTTAGGTCTAAGAATTTGCCTGAGGCTAAATTGAAAAGTATTGAACTAATTTCCTTGGTGGAAGAGATTTCAAGACAGCCTAATATTGATTCTGTCATGTGGCTATTAGTAATCACTCTTATGCAGGTCTACAATGAAAACGAGAGAGCAGATGAAGAAGAAATATAAAATACTCAGTTTAAAGAGAAAAAGAGTACCAGGAAATTTAATGTTGGAGTCTAGACTGTGCTGAGATAAGGGGATTCAAAAAGGCCTGATCCGAAATGGGATAAAGGAAGGGGGCACTCAGAGCAAGACCACACCCAGCTGAGCTTCCAGGTTGTAGAAAGAAAAGGACCAAAGAATTTTCTGCTTTTAAAAAGCAACAATCAGTCAGGCACTAATGGCACACGCCTTTAATCCTAGCACTCCGGAGGCAGAGGCAGGTGGATCTCTGAATTCAAGACTAGCCTGGTCTATAGAGCAGGGGAAAAAAAAAAAAAGATAAAGAAAGGAAGAAAACCAAACTACTGGGATATAGGGCTTGAGAAAATATCAGTAGTAGCCAGGGTTAATGGCAGAGGCCTGTAATCCTAGCACTCAGCACACTGAAGCAAGAAGATTAAAGATGGTGAAACCTTGTCTTAAGACAGAGAGAGAGAGAGAGAGAGAGAGAGAGAGAGAGAGAGAGAATAATAAGAATGAAATGAAATTCACAAGAAATCTACAGGACCTATGTGAAGACAACTACATCCTGCTAGAGTCTGATTTGAAGACAGCTATACTCTGCTAAAGAGCATAAAGACTTGAATTGAAAAGAAAAACTGTTCTTTACTGAGAGGGCTTGGATTTGACCTAGTACAGCAGGATGACAGGGACAAAACGCTGGGAATGATCTCCAAGTCAGGGCAGGTTAAGGGACTCCCATGTCTTTAAACACACTAGGAGGTTTAGTGGGGGGGGAGGGTTGGTCGGAAGCTTGTGATTATTGGTAATATTTAAATGCCTTATAAAATTTAAGCACGTATACAAAGCAGCAATTATTTTCATCAGAGAAAACAGAAAGGCAAGCATTGACTGCACCAAAAGTGGTTCATCCAAACCAGGAAGGTGAGGCAATATTCATTTGGCTTCTTCATGAAGCACAGCACCCCACAAAAGGTGTGTAGAATATGGGACACTCCGCAGAGACACCTGGATGTTTCCATGCAAAAAGTAAGTCTGGTTGCTGACATGGCAAAACCACCTAGCCAGTGGGTGTCTGTGTGCAGATAAACATGTACAAACAAGAAGACCCACCAGGCTGAGCTGGGTCACCTCTGGGGCCTAGGGTCACAAAAGGTGTTGTTCTATATTGAGTTTCTAAGTATTCTGGGCATGGACTATTTTTTAAGCTAGAAGAACAGATCTGATCAGGCCGTGGTGGTACATGCCTTTAGTTCCAGAACTCAGGGAGACAGAAGCAGGTGGATCTCTATGAGTTCAAGGCCAGCCTGGTCTCGAGAGTGAGTTCCAGGACAGCCAGAACTACACAGAGAAACCCTGTGTCAAAAAAAATGAAAAAGAAGGAGGAGGAAGAGAAGAGATCTGACCACTTTTTTTTTAAAATATGAAACACTTTGCAAATTTGAATGTTATCCTTGTGCAGGGGCCATGCTAATCTTCTCTGCATTGTTCCAATTTTGGCTGCCGAAATGAGAACTTTTTTTTTTAAATTCAGGATCTTATGTAGCCCATGCTGACTGAAAACTCACTCTCTTGCCTCCAATTACTGAGCCCTGAAATTACAGGAGTATGCCACCACATCCAGCTTATGTGGTGCTAGAGGTCAAAGATAGGGCTTCTTCATTCTTGCTACACAGGCACTCCAACTGAGCTGCACCCCAGCCTCAAGATCTGGCCACTTTTATTTTTCATATTTATTTATTTACTTAGTTTTTTTTTTTTTTTTTTTTTTTTTTTAAACAGAATCTCTCTACTTAGCCTTGGCTGTCCTGGAGCTTGATAGGTAGACCAGGCTGGCCTCAAACTCACAGAGTTCCACCTGCTTCTCCCCCCCACCTCCCCCAGTGCTGGGATTAAAGGTGTGTGACTAAGATCTGGCCACTTTTAAAAGCAAGAAAGAGTCAGGAGGGCTGAGGCTGAAGGAGGTGCTGGAGGCTGGGGTGGAGGGCGGGCATATGGGACGGGGAGGGGTGTGTGTGTGTGTGTTACCTGCCTGGGGTGGAGGGCAGGCATATGGGACGGGGCTGGGTGGGTGGGGGCTTACCTGCCCAGAATGAAGGCAATGTAGATGAGAGAGGAGAAGTGAGCAAAAAACTGCAGAGTGAAGAACTTGACGGTGAACTTGCTCTCTCGCTCTGAAAAGGTCCTGGGATCCTCTGGAATGAGACATGGCCATCCTGTCTTTCCCTACACCAACAGGACAGCATGACCTACACCTCTCAAGTGAGAGTCCCAGAAGAGCAGGAAGCCCCCACCCCAGGTCTGGTCACAGCTCCACGACTCTCAGCCCTGAGTCCTCCCCAGCTCCCAGAGAGAGGGTGGCCTCTTCTCACCAAAGTTACAAAGCTTCTGGGCTACCCATTTGTTGACCTGAGGGAAGAAGGAACCAAGTGGGATTTCCCTGGCACTTCAGTCGAGCCCCCCAGGGCCTCCCCTGCCTGACCTCTACCTTAGTCATGATGACTATGATTACATAGTGTACCACGGCCCCGGTCACCACCACGACAGTGGTCACCTGCTGCTCCAGGAAGCTGCTGAAGAGAGCAGCGGCCAGCACACGGTAGACAACCAGCACATGGGCCATGCCAATCATGAAACAGATCTGCAAAGGGTTGGGGGTGGCCATGAAGGGTAGGGACAGCTGGGTCTCCAGCCCTTGCCTCAGTTCCCAGCAGTACCATGAACACGGACAGGATCAGAATGATAGTGCTGTTCAGGTAGGAATGGTGATGTGTTCTCAGCTTGTAGTCCGGATAGTTAATGAGCTCAAGGGCCATCTCTTCCTAGGAAGGTCACCAGACACACCTCAGATACGAGGTATGGGCCACACGGGCCACTGGAAACAAGCCACCTTGTTGCCGCTGGCCCCATCTTACCTCCTCCTCATCCCATCCGTACAAGTCCCAGTGCAGGACCACGCGGGCACGCTGCCGCTTCCAGATCTCCAGAAACACCGTGGCTGCAGTGAGCATAGGGAGCTGTCAGAGCACCACCTAGGGTGAGCCAGGGTGGCTGAAGAGCTCAGGTTGGCTGTCCCCAGGGCCCTCCAGGGATGCCTAGCAGCAACTCACCCCACAGAGCCATGAAGATGGCAAACATCACGGTACCCTCGTTGTCGAAGAGATGAGTGAGCTGAGGAGAGGAGCAGAAGGCTCATGCTGAGCCTCCTACCCACGTCCCCTAGCGGGGAAGGAAGAGCCCGGCCCGTCAGGGCATCCAAGTGCCTTGTCTTCCCCACTTCTAGACAGACATGCTGTGCCAACCCTTGCATACGCCCTGGAAAGACTCCAGTAGGCATCAAACCTTCGCAAAAGTGCACATTTCTGAGAGCGGCTGGTATCTGCGACTGTGGTCGCCAAGGGGGCACATGAAGATGTCCTTGGCCGCACAGATCTCTTTGCTGCGAGTATAGAGAGAGACAAGAGCAGTGATTCTCAGGTGCAGGGTCCACCCAGGCTCCCACCTCCATTCCTGGCCCACATGGAGACGGCAGGCCTCAAGCCCTAACCCACCTGATCTGGCTGGAATCGAACAGGGCAAAGCCGCTCAGGAAGATGACGAGGCCCACCAAAGCAGCAGGCACGAGCATGTAGGTGTACCAGCCAAGCCAGGCGAAATACAGAGCCACCTTCTCGCCAAAGTAGTTCCTGTGGGAAAGCTTCCCCATCAAGGCCACCCTCCCCAGTGGCCTCAGTACCTAGTAGGGTATGGTCATATGAGGAGAGGGTAGGAGGGGGAAGGTATTGCTAGCATCCGTGTGAGTGGGGACTGTATGTGTCACTTAAGACTGGACGTGCTGGTGATTGGAGCACAGATGTGTCTGTGGCCCACAGGTGAGCTGCTCGGTGTGGTATTACCTAATGTCATCAATCGGCTGTTTCCGGAACATGTTTCTCCATCGGGCCCATTTTTTCTTCAAGTCTTTTTCTCCCTGTGTCACGGGAGACAGATGAGAACTTGGCTTCCTACCTCAGGTTCCCACCCTCAGGCCCATTCTGAACTTGTCACCCCTCACCTCGTGCAGAGGAAACATGGTCTCAAAAACCCCATCCTTCACCAGGTCCTCGAAGGTCTCTAGGGGTTACAGGGAGCCTCAGTCAGAGAGCGAGCAATGGAGGGTAGGAGAATCCAGCCCACAGCAGCGCCCTCCTAGGCCACCTGTCCCTCTGTGCTTACCACCAGGTTTCATCTTGTTGTTCACGACAAAGCTCACAATTCGGATTCTGAAACCCAAGAATCTAAGAATCAGAATGGCCCCACGATGGCCTAGTGGACCTTGCCCATTAAGACCCTGCTTTCCACACACCCAGCCCTCTCTGTTCTAGAAAAGACATCCCACCAATACTGACCAGAACCCAGAGTCCATAAGTCACCCTGAAAGCCTGCTCAGGTCAGGTTTGCCTGGCCTCCAGGATGGGGTCCTGTCCTTACTCTCAGGTTTCCACAGCTCTCCCAGGTTCAGGGTCAAGAGCCTCCACCTCTGACCACACATGCTGAGTGTTAATGTGCACAAATCCTCTTACTTGGTTATGAATCACTCTGCTTATGTGGAAACTGAGGCTCAGAGGCTAGGGTACCTTGCCCAAGGCCACACAGGCACTTGTTCAGAGGTTAGGGTACCTTGCCCAAGGCCACACAGGCATTTGTTCAGAGGTTAGGGTACCTTGCCCAAGGCCACACAGGTATTTGTAGAGCCATATTCAGACACATCTTAAGTGTCTGAGACAGTCACCTTATGAACACATGGAAATCGCCCCGCCTGCCCGCCCCTCTGAGTCTTTCTTCGTGCCCACCAAGGTGTCTCAGCTCTTCTGATGTCCCCTCAGTCCTCCCCAGTACCAAAAAACTCTGTGTTCGCAGGACTCTGCTGCCTGGTACCTAATTCTCTGACTGCCCCTTGCCAGGGTCAACTAGCCAGGCCCCAGAGCGCTCTGGCTGGACGTGGGTAGGAGACACAGAAGGTCCAGGAAGGGGTGGGTGCGTGAGTGTTCCTGGGGGAGCGGGTGACTGGGGACACAGGAGGCTGTCCCTGTCAGGTAGCCAGGACCAGATGTCCAGAGAGAGGGTCTTGAGCTGATGAGGAAGGGATCTATGGGAGATAAAGACCTCAGAATCCACAAGGGGTGTCTGCTCATTTCACTGCTGACTTTGATTCAAGAAAAACCATGACAAGGAGTTCTCACAGGATGTCAAGAAGTGAGCTGTTGTTGTGGAACATTATTTTAACCGGGCAAAGACGTGTTAATTTGTTCATGCTGCACAATATTACAATATTACTTTAACCGTGTAAAGGTGTGTTACACTTGTTCAGGCTGCATTTGTTTAATGCTGTAAGGAAGTGTGTTTAATTATGTAAAGATGTGTTGGTGTTTCACCTTGCCCGCCTAAGGCATGTGATCGGTCTAATAAAGAGCTCAACAGCCAACAGCTAGACAGAGAAAGGATAGGTGGGGCTGCTGGGCAAACAGAATAAATAGGAGGAGAAATCTAGGTGTGGGGGAGAAGAACAGGAGGAAGAAGAGAGGAGAGAACAAGGGAGACACCCAGGGCCAGAAGCCAGGCAGCCGCCACCCAGCCAGCCAGGGGAAGCAGTGAGAGTAAGATATGCAGAAAAGATGAAAGGTAAAAAGCCGCCGGGCGGTGGTGGCGCACGCCTCTAATCCCAGCACTCAGGAGGTAGAGGCAGGCGGATCTCTGTGAGTTCGAGGCCAGCCTGGTCTCCAAAGCAAGTTCCAGGAAAGGTGCAAAGCTACACAAAGAAACCCTGTCTCGAAAAACCAAAAAAAGAAAAAGAAAAAGAAAGGAAGAAAGATAAAAACCCATGAGGCAAAGGATAGATAAAGAGAAACAGGTTAATTTAAGTTAAAAGAGCTAGCAAGAAACAAGCCTGAGCTAGATCAGGCATTTAAAACTAATGATAAGTCTCCATGTCATGATTTGGAAGCTGGTTGGTGGCCTAAAAGAAAAGGCCTGGTACAAGCTGCCGTTATTACTGTCACAAAATGAGAACTGGGGCACAGAGTCTTGCTCAAAGAGTGGGGTCTGATCCCCTGTGACATCCACAGTAAGACTGTATAGAGCTGTGTTGTCCTACCTCAGGTGGAATGTGACCCTTGTTCTGCCTAGACAAGAGCAAGGGTTCTCTTGCTCTGGACTCTGGATATGTTCTCACCTTGTGGTAGCTGGGATGCAGTTCATCTTGTTCAGTTTGGCTCTGGGGCCAGGATCTTCAGGCTTCATGAGAAGAGTCCGGTACAGGTCAAAGATCCCACTGTCAGCTCGGATCCCAAAGAACACCTTCTTCCGGTCCTTTATCATCTTGGGAGCCACAGGGGAATCAACTCATCCACAGCCACTATCCTGTCCCCTACTCCTGGGGCATGTGACAAGGCATGCCCCATGACTCTCTGGCCCATGATTTGGCCCCTGATGCAAACTAGCCCACCTTGAATTGGAAGCCTTTGCTCTCAAGCTTCTCCAGGAACTGCTGTTGCCTCTGAACCTTCTTCTGGATTTTCTGGGTCTGGAGATCAGCCACCAGGACACAGTCCCATTGATGAAAGGCCTCAAGCTGGAGGAAGAAGATGTGGGGTAGAAACAGAACACTGGATACAGACAGGAGGAAATGTAGATGTGGATACAGGATAGGAAAAGGTGTGGGGCAGGAACCCAGCACAGGGCATGGCTATGGGAGGAGGTGTAGGACCATAACCAAGTACAGGATACACAGTAGGCGAGGGGTCGGTGGGATCAGGCCTGGGAGGCCTGATCAAACTCACCTTACAAGTACCCATTTCCATCAGGGGCAAGTTGTCCCCATCTGACCCCACAAAGATCTGGAGGCTCTCATCACCCTGGGGAACAGAGAAAAATGGGGAGATGAGCATGTAAGCCCCTCATAAGCCTCCTCCTCCAAATGCTCTGAGCAGGCACACAGGCACACAAAGAAGCAAGACTCCCACTTTGTGCCAAGCTAGTTGGGAAATAGGTAATTCCTGGTGGAGGAGAGACTGAGAATGTCACAAGGTAAGGTAGCAGAAGGTGACAAGAGAACCAGCACTGTCTGTGTGGAAACACCAAGGGTCTCCTTCAGGGGCTTTTTTTTTTTTTTTTTTTTTTTTTTTTTTTTTTTTTTTTTTTGGTTTTTGGTTTTTGGTTTTTCGAGACAGGGTTTCTCTGTGTAGTTTTGGTGCCGGTCCTGGATCTCGCTCTGTAGACCAGGCTGGCCTCGAACTCACAGAGATCCACCTGGCTCTGCCTCCTGAGTGCTGGGATTAAAGGTGTGCACCACCACTGCCTGGCTCCTTCAGGGGTGTCACTGAAAGGAGTCCCAGTGAGCACCTGATGGGTGAAGAAACGGCAACCTCAGGAGAACCAGGGAGGGGCAGGTCAGAGGGCTAGAAGACCCCGGCTGCACACATTTTAAGAGTCTGAAGATGCCAAAGTCACTTGTGTACTGCTGGGGGTTCACACAAATTTGGGGGACGTTTTGCACTGGGATCGTAACTGGGCAGTACTAGGGCCTGTGGCCTGGCCACCCTTGAGGACACAGACAAGAACTTAAGGCAGGCATATTCCCCACTGCTGAGAACCACTAGTGGAATCTGAAGGACTTGAGTTTTTTCTGACTTGTTCCCTACTGGACCACAGTGAGGATCCCAGATCTTCTGGGAGATGTACTTACATTTCTCCCCACTGTGGGTTAGGTTCAGTGCCCAGAGAAAGCTGTGAGCATGGGAAACACAGTGGGCACCAGTATTACCCCAATCCATATGAGGAAGGTTGGGGTACATCCCTGGGAGTCGGGGATGTACAACAAAAGACGGAGGTGAATGGTGGTCCTGCTGCCTGAAGCCTATCATCCACCCACCCTAAGTCCTCAGAGAAGTTCAGAGGGTCATGTGAAGAGTGTCCGTCCAGGAGTCATGTCACCAAGACAAGGGCAAGATGTGTCTTAAGGGGAAGCTAAGAAGATGGTGACTAAAAGCTACACTGAATCCTGAGTGACAAGAACAGGTGAATAGTGACAAGAAGAGATACAAAGGTGTGTGGCTGCAAGTGCTGGGCAGCACAGGTGTGTCCTCAGACTTAGTCAGGGGAAGCTAATGGAGGGCTGGGGGACACCAGAATGACCTTCTAGCTCTGTTACTAACCGAAATCTCAAACAAGCTTGTTTTTAAGAAAGCAACCCCTCGGAATCTGCATCGACCGTGATATCCTTTTTTTTTAAAAAAAAAAAAAAAAAAAAAAAAAAAAAACAAAAAAAAAAAAAAAAAAAAACGTGTATAGAATAGATATTTTGCCTGCATTTTTGCCGGTTAAGTCTGTGTACCATTTGTCTGCCCGGTGCCCATGGAAACCAGAAGAGGGCATCAGATCTGCTGGAACTGGGGAGGTAACACAGAAGGACCAGAGGAGTTACAGATTTTAATGAGCCACCACGTGGGTGTCTGGAATTGAACCTGGGTCCTCTGGAAGAGCAGCCAGTACTCTTAACTGCTGAGCCATCTCTCCAGTCCCTAGCATGATATACTTTTCTATAAAATGAAAGAAAGTGGCAAGTAAAGCTCTGCTTTTTAACTTTTTATTTATTTTGTGTGTGTGGGTGTTCTGCCTGCATGTATGTCTGTATACCGTGTTTGACCCTTGTGCCCAGAAAAAGCCAGAAGAGGTGTCAGGTCCCCTGGAACTGGAGTTACAGAAGTTTTGTGAACCACTGTGGGGGTGCTGGGTTTCAAACTCAGATCCTCTGGAAGAGCAGCCAGTGCACTCTTAACCACTGATTCATTTCTCTAATCTGCTTTTCTTCCTTTCTTCCTTTCTTCCTTCCTTCCTTCCTTCCTTCCTTTCTTTCTTTCTTTCTTTCTTTCTTCCTTCCTTCCTTCCTTCCTTCCTTCCTTCCTTCCTTCCTTCCTTCCTTCCTTCCTTTCTTTTTTTTTCTAGACAGGGTCTCACTTTGTAACCCTGGCTAGCCTGGAACTCACTATGTAGACAGGCTGTCCTCAAATTCAGAGATCCATTTGCCTCTGCCTACACAGTTCTGAGATTAAAAGTACATACCACTACACCTGACCCCATTTTGTTTTGTACATTTTTTTATATCTTTACTTTTTATTGTGCAAATGTTTTTCTTCCATGCATGTGTGTTTGCCATATGTGTGCCTGGTCCCAGTGGAGGTAAAAAAGGGGGTATCAGATTTTCTGGAACAGGGGTTACAGGCGGTTGTGAGCCACTGTGAGTGCTGAGAATTGGACCCCTGTTCTCCGCCATTTTGTTTTAGTTTTTGAAACAGTTTCACACAGCCCGGATTGATTTAACTTCACTACGTAGTCCAGGATGACCTTGAACTGCTAATCCTCGTGCCTCTATGTCCCCAGCCCTGGAATTGCTGGCAGACACTACCAAGCCTCGTTTGCGTGGTACTAAGGATTGAATTCAGGGTTTCATGTGTGCTATGCGGGCTTTCTACTGATTGAGCTACATACCCAATCCAGTACGTTTATTTTTGAGTTTTTGACCCAGGCCTGTATGCCAGGCCTCAAATTGGCTAGGAGGGAGGATGACCTTGAATTTTTGATCGTCCTGCCTCTACCTTCTGAGTGCTGGGATTACAGACATGGGACACTATGCCTGAGTTTTTTGTTAGTTTGTTTTTCTTAAATAGGGTTTTAATATGAATCCCAGGCTGCTCTCAGGTTTTTCATCTTCCTGCCTCAGCCTCACAAGTAAAGTGGTACATTTTTAGGAATACTCACAGTTGGAATAAAACTACACCACCATCTGGGTGGTGGTGGTGCACACCTTTGAGCCCAGCCCTCGGGAGGCAGAGGCACGAAGATCTCTGTGAGTTGGAGGCCAGCCTGGTCTACAGAGTGAGTTCCAGGACAGCCAGGGCTACACAGAAAAACCCTGTCTCCAAAAAATAAATAAATAAATAAAACAAACGAACAAAAAACTACACTACCAAGGGAGGGGGCAGAGTCAGGACAGTGGGTGCTGTGGCCTCTGTCTCTGTGGGTGCTGCTGGGTCCGGGCTTCTCGTGAGACTTCATTTACTCTCAACAAACAAGGTGCCCGAGGACTGAAGGTAAGTGGCAGTCAGGGCTTCTTTCCTGAGGGTGTGGGCTATAGGAAGCAGGGAGAAAGGCCTGGGGAGGTGGGGGCTGCCGGACAGGTTGGAGCAGGTTGCACTTTCCCAAACCTGGTGGAGTAACGGCCGAGGGAGGGGTTGAATGGGCAGATGCTGAGGATGCCAGTTTTGTAATACATTATGTGTAATGCATGCTCTGTGCACATGGGTGACACAGTCCTGTCCATGTCCCTAAGAGCAACACACAGGGGTTGATGGAGGGACTTCAGAGGGACTCCAGAGTGACAAGGACCTGTGTGTGGCTCCAATGTCCCAGAAGCAGGTACACTTAGGTACCCTCTAGGCACCTGAGCCAAATGAAGCTGTTTCTCTGGCTGTCCAGCAGGTTGGGAGGCTCTTTTCATATCCCATGGCCCAGATCCCGAGTCTTGCTTATCCTGTTTCCAATTCCAAATGCCCACCTCAGTGGCCCCCGCCTCTATCCCCACACTACTACCTCTTACCATCCCTGAAGTCACTCCAATGCCAGGTCTGGCTCCTGCTTCCCCTGCCCAAACACATTCCTCCCACCTCCTCCAGAGAGTCTCACTATACTGCTCCAACAGGCCAGTTCAAGAGCTGCCAGGTAAAATACAGGCCACCCAGTTATGTAGGAATTTCAGATAACCAAACAGGCTTTGGGATGGGCATGGTGGCACAAGCCAGCAATTTGGAGGGTTGTGGTGAGTTTGTGGCCAGCCTGATCTACACAGCAAGGCCTTGTCCCAAAGCAAAACAAAATGAAGGGGTTTTGTTTGTTTGTAAGTATAAGGATATCCCAATGTTGCCTGGGTATACTTATACTGAGGAGGGAAAAGTTGTTTCTCTGAAATTCAACCTAAGGTTCTTTGTTTTGTTTGTCTGTCTGTTTGTCTTGCTGCTGAATCCACACCCTGCTGCATCCCCGTGAGTGCACAGACACACACTCACACATCCCCAAGGAGCTGCTGGTTGAGGATGGGCTGGTGTTGCCCCTGCCCGAATCTCCGTCGAGCTGCTGGAGGGAGGACAGGCCTCAGAACTTCATCTCCCCGTCTCCCTGTGCGCATCCTGTGTGCTATACTTCCCTGTCCCCCTGGGCTCCCAGGGCAGCACTTCTGTGTGCTTCCACCCTCCCTGTTCTGACAACATTCCCCAGACTCCTGGGCTCTCCTGGGCTTCCCATCCTCTGCCCACAGACACCTATGCCTGGTATTGTGGGCAGTGACTGAAACTTCTCCAGGAGAGAAACCCTACACCTAGAGCTGTAAGACAGGGTGAGCACCCGCATCTCAACTTGGGAAGGTGACATCTCAACCACAGGATAGATAGCCAGGGGACCCTTATGTCCCTGGCACCTAGCCTAGTAATCCACCCACCACGAAAGTTTGGGTGACTCAGCAAGTGTCATGTGGGATGAATTGGTAAGTGAAATGTGTTTGACTTTGGACCTGAGCAGACATTCTCTCATGCCTTCCCTTCCCATAAGCCACAATCAATCAGCGTGGGACCAAAGCGTTAAAACATGTGGAACAAATTAGAATGGAGATAAGACCTAGGAGAGAACCAAGAACCTGTAGGATTTTGGAATCCAAACTGAGAGGGATCCTAGGAAGAGGAGACTGTCCACAAAGTATACATTTGAACGCTGGGCTAAGAGGCTGTCTCTAGTCAGCCCCAAAATTAGACTAGAAAGCCCCTTCCCACTAGAGATGTGTGCAGCTTTGGAACAATTACCTGGAGCCTCATGGGGCTGGGGTCGTCACTTCAGCCAGTGTAGGTGGGCTGACGCCACTCTGGGCAGGACCACTATTTAAATATACATGGTAAAACAATATACACACAGCCGGGGGCTGCACCAGCTTTTAGCTGCCACCATAGCACAGGGACAGTGGCCAGCCTAGGCCAGAGGTCCCCTAGCTAGCCCTGGTTCATCCATTCCTAACCCACAGCAAGACAGGTCCGGCCACTAAGTTCGACATTCATGCATGCTGGGCTTACCAACATCCACAGCCACAGCACCCAGATTTCAAGGTCAGGCGGTCCAGGGCCACACCTTGTTGTTCCCCCATGGATGATGATACCCAGTGTTGCCCTTGGGTCATTCATGGTGGGACCAGCTAGTGAAGCTGTCTCTATCTCCAGCCAAGCAGCTTTCTCAGTATTCCTGAAATATTCAAAACTTCTGGGTCCTGATCTATTGGGTGCCACCTCCAAGAAGCTGTGTGGGCTTCTGAAACTCCAAGATACCCAAGGCAGGGACAGGGCTGTCCCCACACACTCCGCTGGGGCCTTGGACCTTCAGTTCCAACCTTGCCATACATAGCCAGCCTAGGATTCAAGCTCAGGCAGACAGACACCCTGGCTCTGATGTGATCAGCCCTCTCAGAAACTCAGTTTCCTCACCTATAGGATCTAAGGATATCACCTCCACAACAAAGAAACCTAACAGTATACACGGACAGGAAAGGAGTGAAGAAAATCATGTGCCCAGGCAGGCACTTAGGTTCCTGCCATTTTCCCCAGTTCTTCCCACCCCAAATCCTGCAGGCCATACACAGTGGGCTGGGGCTCAGGGTTCAGGGCTCAGCTAGGGCCCCCAGCTCCTTATTATGTCCCACTCCTCCAGTGAGTGGGACACCATAGCACCTAAGGAATCCTCCCTTTGGAGGATCAAGAATGCAGGGAGCCAGAGCTGGGCAGTCCTGCTCCCTACTGTCCATCTCCTCTCCACCCTCCTGGTCAGTACAGGCAGAAGGACAGCTGTGCATACAGCTGCCATCCGTCTCCAAAGCGAGCCTGACCTGTGGGTACACAGTACACATACTGACTGTATCCCAGCCACACACAAAAGACATGTGGGCCTCACTCCCCACCCCATTCGCGGCCCACCTTGCCCTAAGGTCATGTTTACCTCCCTTGCTAGTGCTCTGAGGCCTACCACACTCTTCAGTTTCATTAGCCACAGGGGGACCCACCTGCTCCACCACAGTGTACAACGTAGAGGCCACTTCTGCTGCCCTGGGCTCTGTTTTTCTAAACCCACTGCCTTCTGGGCACCATGTCTGCTTCCTCTGCCTCCTAGGAACTCCCGAGGCCTCTGTCTCTCTCTCCATCTTTCCTTGAGCGGTCTGTAACCATCTGTCTTCCGTCGGTCCATCCTTTTGTGTGCCTGCCCATCTGCCCATCCCTAGACGCTAAACAGGCAATTCATTCTGTGTTCTCAGTGCTAAGTCCTGGAGGGTAGTGCATGGTGTGGGTGCACATAGGGACTGAAGTCATGTCTACCTGGTGGGAGAGATGGCCCCAGTCTTTACCTCCTAAGGCAAGAGATTAGCAAGAGGAGAAAAGGGGTTGGAGCAGCATTTCTGGGAGAGGAAAACGTATATAGATTAGTTCTGAGAGGCAGGTTGCACTTGGAATTTTTACTCAGTTCTCAGCCCTTCGGAAACTCAGTCCTTACCATCTCTGAGAACTCAATAGCTATTGCTCTCAAGAACTCGGTCCTGAGCTGGAGAGATGGTCAGCGGTTAAGCGCACTGGCTGCTCTTCCAGAGGACCCAGATTCAATTCCCAGCACCCACATGGCAGCTCACAACTGTCTGTGACTTCAGTTCTAGGAAATCTGACACCTTCACACCAATGCCCTTAAAGTAAAGTTAAATAAAATTATTAAAAAAAAAAAAAAAAAAAAAGAACTCAGTCCTGGACCACTGAGATAGCTCAGCAGGTAAAGACACCTGCCAACAAAGCCTCGTGTTGATCCCTAGGACCACATGGTCAAAGAGAGAACCCGACTCCAAAGAGTTGTCCTCTGACCAGCCACATGCATGTCCTGAATGGACTCAGTCCTCAGCACCCCTGGGAGCTTGGTAGTCACTACTCCTGGTGACAGTCCTCAGCACTTCAACTTTGCAGGAGTATAAAGGGCAAGGACGGGGCCACCAGGCGAGGCTAAGTTCACAGAAGCCAGATCGAGGAAGGTTTCCTGGACTTCAACAAAAACAATGGAAAGCCATGGCAGAAATTTAAACCATGGAGGGCAGGCGCAGATCCAACCAGGAGCTGGGACCACCAAGCCCTCTGAGTGCCTAAAGGCTCATGCTCTCTCTTTCGATCACCAGTTTGGGAAAGAGGCTGCAAGGGGGTGCTGGGGCCAGGCTAAGGGGTGTCTCTGTGCTGGCTTGAGCAGTCAGCTCCCAGAGCTGGGTTCTGGAAAGCCCAGTGAGAGGACTGAGTAACAGCAAAGGGAGCAGCCACCCACACAGCCCACACCGGGAGGCCTGGTGCCTGAGTGGGAAGTTGGTTTCACTCTCCACCTCGCCCTTCCCTCCTCCCTGGGGATGCCAGTGCTGGCCTCTGCCACAGGTGAGCTTTTTGGTTGACAAGAGGAGAAATAATGCTTTCTAAAAAGTTACCACACACACATATGCACAGACACAGACACACGCACACGCACACACATTTCACCTTCTGCTCTACACTTGCTTCAATTCATCATTAGAGCTGGCCTCTGCCTGGAGCAGGATCCAGAGAGCGCGGCACATAGCTGCCCAGGCCAATCTAGCATAGTGCCCATAGTCCCTCCCCCTCAGTGCAAGTTGCAGGTCTGGGGATTCCACCACAGCATCTCTGTCCTCACCTCGCACAGACAACTCTGGCAGAAAACCCTAAGTCACACAGTCATAGGAGCCCAGTTCTGGGGTCTCCAGAATTCCAAGGGCTACAAGGCTACTTCATGCCCTCTATGTAGGTCCTGATCCAAGTCTAGCCACATTCTCCCTGGATGGCAGGTTGTTGGGAACTAACTGCCTGCCACCAAACCTTCCAGGGAAGGGTGGCAGTGGCGGGGGCGGAAGGCATGTCCCTTTAGAACCCAGGCTCACCTGCATGCTGGTGGCTGGTCCCTGAGTCAATGTGGGGCTCCGGATGCTGGTGCTGGCAGGTGTGAGAGTGACTGCCAGGCTGCTGGCTGTTACCTGACTTCCGTGTGTGATTGCCCCGCCCTCTCCTCTGATAGCTTGCCCCGGTGTGCTGAGGCGGAGCCAGGAGAAGCCCGCCAAGAAGATCCCTTCCAGTGTCCAGCAATTCCAATACCTTCCTTTTAGGGGTGAGGGTGGGGCAAGAGGGCAGAAGAGCACTGGAGCTCTCTCCTGGGTTCCCTATTATCCTCCCTGCGGGGTGCATTGACTATGAGGTGGGGTCCATGGCACCCCCTCCTTCCAGAGAAAACGGTGACATAGATGACCTTAACAGAGAGGTGCTCAGTAGCACCTATCCCCAAGACACCTGCAGAGTTCATTTCTGACCCTCCAGATGTACTGTTGACACCATAGAAGAGAAAGAGGCAAGGGGATGGCAAGGCAGACCCAGAAGGAACTGTCTTCTCACACCTGGGCTCCTGAAGCCTTTAAGTCTTGGGTGATCCCGAGATCACGAGCTCTGGGGTGCAGCCTGCACTCAGGCAGCTGCTGGAGAGGGCTATGGGGCAACCAACATGTGGGAAGCAGGCTGAGGATGCTGAAGCTGGCAGGGGGTGGGTGGCCTCCATCAGAGAACATAGGACACTGACTATGAGTGCCATTACACACACGACAGGGGCCACACCTGAAAACCAATGTGAAGCTGAGGATACAGGGACAAGGCTGACAGTCAGGACAGGATCTCTCTGAAGGTATCACAGGGTGGCTGGCCGCCAGGAAGCACCCAGTGTCACCTGATCAACACTGTGTCACCGTGGATTACTCTCCTACAGTTCAGGCACTGAGTTGATGTATACTTGCTCCGGTTTCTTGGAAGAGTGACATGCCCTTACTTCTGTTTAGGGGCAGTAGCAGGCTCCAGGACTGAATTGTGATTGGTCAAAGAGAAAATAGAAAACAGAGGAAAGAAAGGGAGAGGGAGAGCAAACTGTGTAACTGTGTCTTAGTCACGGTTCTATGGCTGTGAAGAGACACCATGACCACGACAACTCTTAGAGAAGAAAGCATTTATATGGCGCTGGCTTATAGTCTCAGAGGTTTATTCCATTGACATCATGGCAAGGAGCATGGCACTGGTAGAGTAGCTGAAAACTACATCTTGATCCCAAGAGAGAGAGAGAACCCCCAGAGACACACTTCCTTCAACAAGGCCGCACCTAATCCTGCTAATCCTATCAAAGAGCCCGAATCCCTGGTGGTTAAACATTCAAATATACAAGCCTTTCCTATTCAAACCACCACACTGTGTAAGCAACGAAGTCAACCCAGGACATACTGGTATATGGGCAACAAATGGAAATGGTAGTGGCTTAAACACATTTCTGGATGTTCTTTCCTAAAAAGGAAGTCCGGAGATGGACAGTGAGGACTGACATGTTCAATCCCTAATCATCAAGGGCCCAGATTTTCTTTACTGTGTTTTGCCACCGTAAACACTTGGTCTTTATTCCCTTTGCTAGATTTTTTTTTTTTTTTTTTTTTTTTTGAGACAGGGTTTCTCTGTGTGGCTTTGCACCTTTCCTCGAACTCACTCTGTAGTCCAGGCTGGCCTCGAACTCACAGAGATCTGCCTGGCTCTGCCTCCCGAGTGCTGGGATTAAAGATGTGCACCACCACCGCCCGGCTTTGTTAGATTATTTTAAAAGGCCGCTGTTAGGAGGCAGAAGGCAGAAAGAACGAGGGGCTTGGTCTATCCTTAAGTGGAACCATATTTATTCCCAGCAAGGGGGCATCTTGTCACCCACATGTGGATGGCCAAAATGCCTACTGAGGGAAATGGGAGGTGGTCCTTATAGGGTGGAAACTACTTCTGTAGTCTGCAAGGGAAGCTGGGATGTGTAGTCCTTCAGCAGGGAAACTATCATTCCTCCCTTGTAAGACAGCTGCTCAGTCTCCTAGCATTACATCCACACTCAGCCAGAAGGAAGAGGAAGAACAGAGGGTAGCTCACCCCTCGCATGGCTGGTTACATAACCATACAAAGGCAAAGAAGCTTGGAGAATGTGGCCTCTTCTTCTAAGGAAGAAAGTAGGACCATTTGGTACCTAGCAGCCTCAAATCTATGGACATCCAGTCTCAAACACCCAGTAGGAGAGTCAGCAAGGGTTGAATCCAGACTAAGACCCACACTACAGCTGTTTGTCTTTCTGCCAGCTCCCACTGCAACCTGCCCAGGACACTGGCTCCCCACTGCCATCCTATTTCTTTCTTCTTTCATTGTTTGAGATGAGGTCGCACTAAAATTTGCTATATAGCCCACACTGGGCTGGAACTTGCAGTGTTTGTCCTGCATTAGCTTCCTGAACTTTCCAATATGTACCACCAACCTAGCAGGAGCATCAGTTTTTTGTTGTTGTTGTTGTTTTGTTTTTTTGTTTTTTGGTTGTTTTGTTTGGTTTTTTTTTCTTTTCTTTCTTTCTTTTTTTTTTTTTTTTTTTTTTTTTTGGTTTTTTGAGATAGGGTTTCTCTGTGTAGTTTTGGTGCCTGACCTGGATCTCACTCTGTAGACCAGGCTGGCCTTGAACTCACAGAGATCTGCCTGGCTCTGCCTCCCGAGTGCTGGGATTAAAGGCATGTGCCACAGCCACCTGGCCAAGGAGCATAAGTTTTAGTGGGTGAAATAAACTATGTTTACTCAGATTTTTTCCTGTTATTGAACATCTAGATGGTTTACAATCCTGGACACAAAAGGCATATCTATATCTATCTATCTATATATATATATATATATGTATATATATGTATATATATATATATATATATATATATATCTTCATTATTTTGAATTTTTCCCTCTCAGAACAGTCATAGGAAGCAAGGTTAATGGGCATCACCAGAAACAGTTCTGAGGCTGTGATCAGTCTTGGGGATCGATGTCTAGAAAGACTGGTTCAACTTCTCTCCAGATGGAGGTGCTGAGAAAGGCTCTGGCTGTACTCACTCTCCGGAATGTGGGCTCTTCTATGAGACAGGTAAGGCTAGAGTAAGATCTGTCTCTAAGAAATAAACAAAAGTGTGCTATAGGGCTGAATTTTAAGTCAACAGCAGAGTGTGTGCATAGCAATCTAGAGGTCAGGGCTCCATCCCACACACTGCAAAAAGAAAAAAAGAATACAGTCCATGAGAATACGGAAAAATGCTTAGAATGTAAAACAAAGAAATTAAAACATGAAATTTCAGCTAAGCTGAAAACTGTGAAAATGCTGGAAAATCAGGTTCACAAGTCGATACTGTGTAAAGTCAATTCACTGATTGTCACTCATGTTTCTTTCTTTTACATTTTCTACCACAAACACACATCTATTTGATGTTCACTATTCAATTACTTTATTAGCATATCATGATCTAGTATGACAAACCTTATTTTCCCAGACTTGCTGTATGTATTCTTTGGCCTCTGTTCTGGGTGCAGTTGAGATGGAAGTGACAGCGTCACGCATGAGGCCCCGCTGTGGTGTGGCCCAGCCTCCTTGGCTGTTGGCTGTGCTGCCCTGCCTTTCTAGGTAGAGAACTTTGGCCCAGGCCACATGGGGCTCTGGCTCTTCCCTGTGGACCATGGACCTTTCCGCTCCTTCCTTATTTCTCCAGCCACAAATCTTGGCTCCTTCCAAGGGCCAAAGTGCATCAAGAGGCATCTGTTGCTAACCAGGCCCCGGTGGCCTCACTGTGGATCAGGATGACAAGGCCAACGAGGGCTCCAGGGAGCACTGAAACTCCAGTGACATGAGTGAGCACTGTCTGCCTTACCCCTTGACCTGGGACCTCCAGCCCTTCAGGAAGGTGTCTCTCAATCCTGATGGCTTGGATGTGAATAGATATACTCTGATGCCTTGACCAAGATGCCTCTAAGTGATAGAAGTGGATGCCTCCAAGAACCTGCTTCCCATCTTCTCTCTGGGTTGGTTTCCAACCTTGTTCCATACAAGGGGAGCCCGAATCATCTCTCAGGTTGCTTGCCTATCAGGTCTCTCTTTCTGAAGCTGGCCTTGTATTTTCCACACATAGGGTGGGGCCTCCCTACGGGGACTACTTGGTTTCTCTGCTTTGCTCCTTTAAAAAAACTCTCCGGTGGCAGGTGTGCTGGGAATGAGTTTTCTGTAATCCATTCAGCTTTGTAGATTTACCACACCAGTAGAAACAAGCCATTGTTCCTTTGCACAGGCTTTCTCTTCTTTCCTTGTAAGGGTATTTTTAGAAAACATTTCCGTCAGTGTTCCACTGTTTCCCACCATCAATGTGATTCCCTGGGCCTAAGGAAGCCTTGGGCTCTGATGCCAGGCCAGGTCACGCCCATGTGAGCTTTGGCGCCCTCCTTCCCAGGGTAAGGCCGGAACTGGCCATTTCCTTTAAGCCCTGCCTGGCTCCAGAGCCTTGGGTCTCTGATATTAGGCTTCACAGCTGAGAAAGGCCACTCTGTGTCCCACTCCCTAGGGGCTGGGGTGAGGGCTTTCGCAGCCTGCAGACAAGATGGAGTGAGACACTGGTGCGAACCTACAAGCGGAGGGAGCGCCTGCAGAATCCTGGGGTTCAGGTAGAGGCTTCGTGATCCTGTAAAGTGTTGGGAGTGGAGGTCACCAAAATTTCCGCGGTTCAGCATCTGTTTCTTTTCTTTCTTTCTTTTTTTTTTAAATTAAGAAATTTTCTATTCACTTTACATACCAACCACAGATCCTCGCATCTCTGTTTCTAAACAAGGCGCAAAGATAAAACTCTACAGTTGTGAAGACTAAAATCACTTGTAAAACATTGGAAACTTGGGAGAATGTCCCACAACACGTCCCCAGACCGGGGCAGTGATTACTAACACTTGTACAGAGCAGCGTGGTCCGACTAAACGGGGGGCGCGCCCTCCCAGACCACGCCCTTTCCGGGCTTGCTCTACCCACCGCCCACGAGCTGCCGGCCGGGTCCCTGAGCAATTCAGCTCCGCCCCGGAGCTGTCCTCTCCAGGCCGGACCTTTAAATCTTGGCTCCGCCCTCGAACCGCCCGCCCACCCGCCGCTCAGAGCCCGGCCACGCCATTCACCCCGCCCCTCGACCCCCCAGCCCCGCCCTTCAGCCCCGCCCACAGGCCGTCATGTCAGTCCACCCGCAACCCCGCCTCTTGACCCTGGACCGGCCCCAAACTGCCCTTCCAGAGGTCCGAGGCCCGCCCCAGACGACGCCCCCGAGCCGGCCAGCCTTTGGCTCCGCCCCTCGCCGAACAGTCCCGGATTGATGTTGCCTTTGCTCCCTGAACAAGGTTGCGGTGCTCCAGCCATGCTTGGGAAGGAGGAGCCTGGTCTCTGCTCGGGAGAAACACCCACACCAGGAAAGCTCTCTCTCTCCACCAAGGGAGCCCCGAAGGGAGATACAAGAAGAGGGCACCGAAGGATGGCTCGGAGGGAGCCGCCCTTGGCACTGCTACTGGGTAAGCCGGTAGCCTGCCGCCCGGCGCTGGACTCGACCTCGCGTGGTATGACATCACTTCCTCGCCAAGTATATGTTGGTACCGGCCCATTGTCTTAGTCCCAGACAATGCAGTCGTGGTGTCGCCGACCCCATCACGCTTTCAGCTGCTTCAAGGCCCGTTACAGGATGGAAACTGAGGCCCAGCCCTGCCCTTCTTTGTAGCCCCGTATTGTCCTCTCGCACACCCAACGATAACACAGGGCTGACACAAAGTGGGGGGCCATACCGGACCAGAGCAGTGGGCGGGAGACAGGGTGCCCAGAGGCAAAGCACTAAGCTTACCAGAAGAGTCATACATCTGTGCATAGAGCAAGGTTCAGTATTCAGGTGATGAGTATTTTAACAAACAGAGGAGGTTGTGAACACTGAGGCAGGCTAGAAAGACGGGGGGGGGGGGGGGGGGGGGGGGAGTAAGGACACATGGGAAGGGAAAGGAACCCTTCCTCAGCTGAAAGTCAAGAATTCCAACACAACAAATTTGCTGTGAAGACTGGCGACATAGAGACTACATACTTCTTTTATACAGAAGTACTTTCAAATAACAATGTTACAACAGCAATGAACCATGCTTAAGCCCTGAGTGTATATAACCTTACAATATGGACTCCCTTCTTTCTCTTTCTCACATCGGAACCTGAAAACTTCTGAGAGTTTCACAAACAGAAGTTTACAGTAAAAAGTAAAGTAAAAAAAAAAGTTTACCCATGCAGCTGGACGTGGTAGCACACACTTTTAATCCCAGCACTCAGGCAGAGGCAGGCAGATTTTTGTGAGTTCAAGGCCAGCCTGGTCTACAAAGACAGTTCCAGGACAGCCAGAGCTGTTGCACAGAGAAACCCTGTCTCGAAAACCCAAACAAACGAAAACCTCCATGCAATCTTTGTGACCTAGTGTTTTACCTTATCAACTGCAATCCTCTACAGTGCACATCAGGAACTGCTTTATGACCACATTTAAATTCTCTAGCAACCCTTTGAGATGTAACTTCAGATGATACCAACACCTTATATGGCTACTGTAACGATACTTAAGAGGGACTGTCTTGGGAATTCCCACTTTCCCGCTTGGGTGTGTACTATTCTAGTCCCTATAAGTCTATTACCCACCCCCACCATGTATAAATCTGTGTTAAACTCTCTTCTTAATTAATTCCAACTTTACTTCATACTGACTCATCCTGAAGTGTCCTAGGGTATATAGTCAAGAAGTCCAGTTTTGAAGGCCTAAGCACGGAACTGTGTCTTCAGCCCACACTCCAACTACTGCTGACAGAATCCAAATGGAATCTCTTTGTCAAAACCCTAATCAAATGAAGCTGAGTATGCCGATACATGCCTGTAGTCTCAACCCTTGGGAGCCTGCCTGTGCCATTAGGATTGCTGTAGGTCCCTAGCCAGCCTGGACTACATGGTGAGGTGCAGGGCAGTTGAGGGTACCTAGGGAGACCATGTCATAATAAAAACCTACCTAGAGCCAGAGAGATGGCTCAGAAGGTAAAAGAGCTGGCTGCACAAACCTGAAGACCCCAGTTCAGTGCCTGGAACCCATGTAAGAAGTGGCGTTCTGTGGCATGCATCTGTAATCTTAGCACTCCTATGGGTGAGGTGGCAAGCAGACACAGGAGAGTCTCTTGGAGAGCTGGCTGTGTCTCAAGAGCCAGCTAGCCTGTACTATGCAGTACAAGAGCAGTAACGAGAGACCATGCCTCAACAGGTGTGCTAGAAGTTAAGTTCAAGGTCTCTTCAAGGGTAAACTTTACCCTTGATTGTGCGCTAAGGAACAAATAGTCAGAAACAGGAAGTGCATTTGATTTTTATTCTAATTCAAGTGGTGATGAAGAACCAGCCTGCCCTCCATTTTAGGCTTAAAAGCTATCTTATAGTAAAGACAAACCAGGTTCATTTCTGTTTATGATTAAACTTCTGTTTCTCAAGGATCGGACTATGTCCTGCCTGTAACCTTAACTACAAATGGTTCTGGACTGCCTGTTCAGGAATGGCAATCACGTCTTTGTTTTAAGAAGTTCTTTATAACCATCTTGCAACCCTACCTTTGTTTCAAAAGGTTATATGACTACCTATAGCCACCTTGTTAGGACCACCTGTTGTTATGACTACCTCATTACGCCCACCTTGCGACCATGTCTTTGTTTCAGGAGGTCATCAGGACTAACTGGTTATGCCTATGTTCTTCTCCTGTAGCCCCAATTTTGCCTGCCAAATTCCCCATGTGGAAACTCCCTACCCCCAGCTCTAAAAGCATTGTCTTCCTCACATCCAATGCTGACCTCTCAAATCCCACCTTAGCCCGTGTTCAGGAATAAAAAAGTTTGCTTTAAATTGCTTGTTTTAATTAATGTGGCCATGGTGATTTGAGTTGGTAGTCTTTTCCTCCCAGCTTTGGACTTAACATTGACAGTATTTTTTCCTCATTGGCTGGGGTCTAACCTCGCAGTCTTTCAAGATTGACCAATTTTAAAGGCATCTGCTGCAGAAAAAATGGAGGAAAGGGGAAAGGAGTCACTTGCTCCAGACATCCAGTTCTTGGAATGCATGATGCCTGTGAGTAAAGGAAGGTTTACTGGGTGGAGATTAAAATATTTGCATAAATGTTATATAAGGTGGGGGAGATGAAATAATTTGGATTTCTTGTTTTAAACACAGTTTTATAGTATTTGATAGAAAAGACTCATCTTTAATATTTTGTGCAAGTGGAAGGCAAGAACCGGTTCCCAAATGTCCTCTGGCTTCCACATGTACAGCCATACTCTTGCATGAACACACACACACACACACACACACACACACAATCTTTTTTTTTAACAGCTGTGTTTTTATTTGCTCACTTAACATCACAAATAAATGACATCAAATTTCACACAGTTCCTTTTACTTAAAATTCAAATGCTTTGTGCATTTTTTGAAGTTGCCAATTGGCACTTTTTCCTCCAGGGATTGCTACTGCATTTTCTAAATACACTGATGGGGACCACGGTTAAGCAGGCTTCTGCAAAGCAGGACAGTCTCTTAAGATGGGTTTGTGAAAGGATAGCAATTGACAAAGAATACATTCTCCCGGTTTTACCCAATAGTCAAAAAGGATGTTAGGTTGAATACAGAGGTGGGGAATGAGTGGCTATTAAGGATACTAAAGACAGCTCAAAATAATTTGGATTGGGATCTGAAACATTGTAATTCTCCTCTATCATGAAGTTTTACAGGTGGAGCCTTTTTTTTAAATGCAGAGTTTTACAACCAAATGTTGGGTCCCTCTTGTTGTTCTCACAAAATATTTCATCCTAGCAACATGTCTCTGAGTTTCCTTTTTCACTTGTAACTTTGTCTCAAAAAGAAAGAAAGAAAGTCTCACTTTGTAGCCTGGCCTCTGGCTGTCCTGCCTCTGTCTCCTGAGTGCTAAGACTAAAGGTATATGCCACCATGCCTAGCTGTAACTTTATTTTCTTGAAACCTAGACATTGTCAGTTTAAGAAATTCACTGAATCCACGGTGCTCTTGCCTTTAAATTCTGAAGTAGGTAGTACATTCACAAGACTGCTTAAATTTCTTTTTCCAATTTACAATCCTAATTGTAATTTTTTTGTTGTTATTGTAAAAAAGATTATATGATGGTTGATGGTTTGTGAGCTTTGTTTTAATTTTTTTTTTTCCTTCGAGACAGGGTTTCTCTGTGTAGCTTTGGAGCCTGTCCTGTTAATTCTTTTTTTATTCTTAATTAAAATAATAATAAAAAATCTGGGAGAAACATGAACCACTGAGAATGAAATCAAATGCCTGCAGTTGTGGTGGCCTTGTTTACAGCTCAAAAAAAAGGACTAGTAGGATAAAGGGACTATGGTTCTGCCTCTCTGAGATAACTGGTGTTTTTTTGTTTTTTGTTTTGTTTTGTTTTGTTTTTTTGTTTTTGTTTTTTTGTTTTTTTTATGAGACAGAGTTTCTCTGTGTAACAGTCTTAGTTGTCCTGGAACTCACTTTGTATGCCAGGCTGGCCTTGAACTCACAAACTACAAACTCTAAGAGATCTATCTGCCTCTGCTTCCCAAGTGCTAGGATTAAAGGCTTGCACCACCACTGCCCAGCTTATGAATTTTGTTCATTTGTTTGATTGCTTGTTTGCTTGTTTATTTGTTCTTGTTTTTGTTGTTTTTTCGAGACAGGGTTTCTCTATAGCCTTGACTGTCTTGGAACTCACTCTGTAGACCAGGCTGACCTCGAACTCACAGAGATCCGCCTGGCTCTGCCTCCCGAGTGCTGGGATTAAAGGCGTGCACCACCACCACCACCCGGCATCCGACTTGGTTTTTTAAGATGGGGTCTCCTGTAGCCCAGGCTGACCTCAATCTGGCAATGTAGCCAAGAGTTACCTTCTATGTTCTTTTCTCTGCCAGTTAAAGAATTAACTGGTGGTGGTGCATGCCTTTAATCCCAGCACTTGGGAAGCAGAGGCAGGTGGATCTCTGTGAGTTCAAGGCCAGCCTGGGCTACAGAGTGAGTGCCAGGAAAGATGCAAAGCTACACAGAGAAACCCTGTCTTGAAAAACCAAAAAAAAAAAAAAAAAAAAAAAAAAAAAAGGCATAAGCAGCAGAAGAGGAAATCGAGATACAACAGACAGAATCAGCGGGTAAAGAAAGGCTTTTATTAGGGTGAAGAAGCACACAGGGCACATAGACCCTTTGCAAAGCTCAGGGGGCACTCAGGAATCACAAACCCGGTCTTTCTTTGAAGGCTGGGTAGTTGTTTGAGACAGGATCTCACTATATAGCCAAGGGTGGCCTGGAACTCACTATATAGGTCATAATGGCATCCAAACTCACAGAGACATACCTGCCTCTGGGTCCTGGGATTAAAGGTTTGGACCACTGTGGCCATACCAGCAACATAGGCAGAAGGCTTTAAGGATCTTGAAGCTGTCTTGTAGCTGGATTTTCTCCAGTCCTGCCCAGCCCCATGGACCCCACAACCACTTATAAAATAATCACTCAGAAGCTCACATTAATTAAACTGCTCAGCCATTAGCTCAAGCCTATCACTGTCTAGCTCTTACACTTAAACTCAGCCCATTTCTATTAATCTATACCTTGCCACGTGGCTCGTGGCTTACCAGTAACGTACATCTTGCTACTCATCAAGGCAGCTGGCAGCGTCTCTTGACTGAGCCTTCTTCCACCCAGCATTCTCCTCTCTCCTTGTTCTGCCCACACTATCCTTCCTGCCTGGCTACTGGCCAACCAGCGTTTTATTTATCAATCAATCATAGCAACCTATATTCACAGCATACAGGACATCCCACAGCAGGGTCTCCCTCCCTAATTTATGCTTTGTCAGTTTGAACAGTAGCAGGGAGGCTGATAGGCCCACAAAAGGATCACAACTTTTTAGGCAAGCATGTTCTTATCAGGCTGGTCTGTAGACTGGGGTTCCTACTGCCAGAGAAAAAGCCCACCACAGCCTTTCTTTTAAGCTGCCAGAATTTTGTTTCAATTCAGGAGGGTGAAGAAGATACCAGAAGTTAGCCATCTTTTTTGTTTATCTTTGTTTTTGTTTTTTAAATAATTTATTTAAGTTTATCTTATGTGCATTGGTGTGAAGATGTCAGATCCCCTGGAATTGGAGTTACAGACAGTTGTGAGCTGCCATGTGGGTGCTGGGAATTGAACTCAGATCCTCTGGATGAGCAGACAGTGCTCTTAACCTCTGAGCCATCTCTCCAACCCCTTGTCTTTGTTTTTGTTTTTTTTTTTCTTTACTTTTTTGGGGTTTTGTTTGTTTGTTTTTGAGACAGGGTTTCTCTGTGTAGCCTTGGCTGTCCTGGAACTCACTCTGTAGATCAGGCTGGCCTTGAACTCACAGAGATACACCTGCCTCTGCCTCTGGATTATTGGCATTAAAGGCATGTGCCACCATTCCGCTGCTGAAATTTGCCACCTCAATGTCTATTTGTAGGTTCTCTTCCTATCTGTCTACCTATCAGGGACTGTAACTCCTAGTCCCACAGAAGGATGACCATGAACTTCCTGATCTACCCACCTCCACTTCAAAGTTTTAGGATTTCGGGCCTGTGGCACCACATGCCAACACAACTGATAAAACTGAAAAAGAACCTACATACTCATACAAGTTTAGGTAACCCATTCTCTACTCAATGGCAGAAATGTATTTTCAGCAACTACCTGTGCTCTTTTCAACTTTCCAACATGACTCATTCAGTTAATTTAAAGCAGTAACAAATGATAGATAGATGATAGATAGATAGACAGATAGATAGATGATTAATTAATTTAAAAAACTTTAAGGAATTGAGACTAAGTCTCACTGTACTGTAGCCTTGGCTGATCTGGAGCTCACTATGTAGACCAGATTATCTTCAAACACATACAGATCTTCTTCCTGCCTCTGTTTCCTGAGTAGCTGGGATTAAAGCCATTTGCCACCATGTCTGGCTAAAATTTTAATTTTTAAAAAATGTGTATAGGTGTTTTGCCCGCACCACCAGTGTGCAGTGCATGCGAGGTCACAAGAGGGCGTTGGGTTTACTGGAACTGAAGTTACAATAGATTGTGAGCTGCCATGTGGGTGTGAACTGAACCCAGTCCTCTAAAAGTGCAGCCAGTGTTCTTAACTGCTAAGCCATCTCTCCAGCACACCCACCCACTTTTTAGAACAAGGTTTGTCTGTGTAACCCAGAGTGGCCTTGAATTGGTGCAGTCGTCCTGCCTCAGCCTCTCCGGTGCTTAGTTCGTTTGCTAGGGCCACCACAACAGCTTAAGCTGGTTCTCTTTGCGTCCCCAGACACCTGTCTTCCGAACTCTCTCAACACCAACCACTGCCACACGCTAGAACAGTCTCCCAGCAAGGCGGAGCACGCGGCCGGTCTCCTAGCAACCGGACAGCGTCCCTCCCCGGGTAGCTGCTCAGGACCCGGGCCGCCAGCGCCCAGCATGCCCTGCGGCTCGGCGCGCACTACGCGTCCCACAATGCTTCACGGCCCCGCCCCACTCCCGCGGAGACCCCGCCGGGCGGCAGCGCGACCCCTGCCCGCCGCCCGCAGCTTGGCGGGCTGCGCAGGCCGGGCGCCATGCGGAAGGGCGAGCGCAGAGGCGCCGGAGGCTCGGAGTCCGGGTCTCCGCTGCTCGAGGGCCGCCGGAGCACCGAGTCCGAGGTCTACGATGATGGCACCAACACCTTCTTTTGGTGAGGGGCTCCCCGCGTCCGGGTCCGGGCTTGGGACAGGCGGTTTGGGTTGGAGTCGGGGACCGTCAAGGCCAGGATCAGTCGGGGGAGCGGCGCACCGGGGCTCAGAGACCGGCAAGCCGGTGGAACACCCCCCTCCCGCCCCCGTGGTCGTCTGCGTGTGAGATGGCGAGTGTTTTTCGGGTCGGGGGAGCCCTGGAATGAGCTCTGGAAGGCCTCGCCACCACACATTAGCAACATGCAGGCTTCTCCTCCGTTGGACAGTTAGCATCCCCTTCTCCTCCCCGGTGGCATTGCCTTGAACTGGCCTGATGGGTATGGCATGTCTGTGTGCTAGGTTTTGCTCATTGCTACCTTTTTCAGTGACTCTGGACTGCACAGCTCAGCCCCTGACAAGTTTTGGAGTCGGGCTGCCTCCTCTGCCTTGAGTGGAGTGAGTGCCTAAGAATTGCAGGTGCTTTGCTCCTTTAAAGGGCCATGTCACCGCCCTGGCTGACCAGCCAAATGTGTGATCCCATGACCTTGGACTAACCCTTCACCTTTCCTCATTTGTGAGAAACGACAAAACTCATACACCAGAGAGCATGCTTCATGAGAGGAATGGTTTTGCTGTGTGTGTGTGTGTGTGTGTGTGTGTGTGTGTGTGTTTCGAGACAGGGTTTTTCTGTTGTGATAGTTCTTGCTGTCTGAGAACTCACTCTGTAGACCAGGCTGGCCTTGAACTCATAGAGATCCACCTGCCTCTGCCTCCTGAGTACTGGGATTAAAGGCGTGTGCCATCATTGCCCAGAAGCTTTACCAGTCTTCAGATGGCTAAGTTTCCACCCACCTATGCAATACGGGGTGGGTCCTGTAGATAAGTGGGACCCAAGTGCAGGGAGACAAATGCATACCCACTGGGGATGCTAAGTGGAAGTAGCTTTGAGAGAACAGCAGTAACAGTGCTGAGAGCACATTTAATCAGTGAGAGAAGCCTGGCCGAAAGTGATTGGATAATTCAGACGGTGCCATTACACAGATAGGATTCTCTGAGGGACTCTGGCTTGTATCTCTGGCTTGCAAGAGGGAGTGGTAGCTGAGGGCTCTGGTGAGATACAGTTGAAGTAGCAGGAAAGTGGGTGGGTGTAGGAGATAGCTTTGCTTCTTATATTAGTAGCACTTTCTCCAGGTTATGGACAGCTCTTCTGCAAGGGGGTCCAGCCAGTACTTCTTTTCAATATGATGCCCTCTGGTGACTGTGAAAACATTAGAAGGGAAAGAAGCAATCCCAGCACTCGGGAGGCAGAGGCAGGTGAATCTCTGTGAGTTTGAGACCAGTCTAGTCTACAGAGTGAGTTCTGGGACAGCCAGAACTACATAGCGAAACCTGGGGTGGGGGAGAGAAAGGAGGGGGCAACTGAAGTTGTGAGTAAGGGCCAGAGCTAGTGCCAATGGACTTCTGACCTTTGAGGTCCTTTGGACATGGAAATGACCCAGAAGAAGTCAGGCTGTCCTGACCCCATAACTGACCTCAGGACTGACCCCATACCTCGTCCTGCTTGACAGGACACGTGGTTTCTAATCCCATGACTGACCCCGTACCATCTCCTTCACATCCTGCCTGACAGGACAAAGGATCCTTTTCCCTTTCAGGGAAATGATTCCTGTAAAATCCTTGGCCCACACCTGCTTTTTGTTTTTATAAACTCTGTCTTGCCTTCAGGGCCAAGAGTTCTTTGTGGCAGGAGCCTACTTTTGGTCCCCTGCTTAAATAAAGGGCTCTAATTGGCCTTATATTCATGATGGACTATACATTACTCAAGTGGATATTTCAACATCATTCTCTGTCAGGTAGCCCCCACCATGCCTCTTTGGCAGGAGGGAGGCACCACCCTCCCCCAGTATCATTGATGGCCACTGGAGAGAGAATCCTGGAGTGGGCAGCTGGCTTGCCTTTCTTGTTTTATATTCATTTATTCATCCAGTCATTCTTCAGTGTGTATTTTGGAGACCTCTACTGAGTGCCGTTACTATCTTAGGGGATATGTCAGGAAACTAAACAAGAGCTCAGACTCTAGCACAGTCCTGGAACTTTATTTAAAATTTTATTTTGTGTGTTCTGATGTTCTGTCTGTATCTGTATCATGTATGTGTGCAGTGCCCCTGGAAGCCAGAAGAGGATCTAATAGTTAGTCCTTGGGACTAATAGATAGTTCCAGACTGATGAGGTGCTGTATGGGTGTTAGGGGTCCAATCTGGATCCTCTGGAAGAGTGGCTGGTGTGGTTTTTTTTTTTCTTTCTTTTGTTTGTTTGTTTGGTTTTTGAGACAGGGTTTCTCTGTGTAACAGTCCTGACTATCCTAGAACTCACTTTGTACACTAGATTGGCCTTGAACTCACTGAGATCCACCTGCCTCTGCCTCTCGAGTGCTGGGATTAAAGGCGTGCGCCATCACCACCCGGCACAGCTAGTGTTCTTAACCTCAGGGCCATCTCTCCAGACCCCCAGTGTCACTTTCTAACCTACTCCCACCAGCATGGAATCTGTGACAATTTGAAAATTGGTAGTCTATGCTTGAATCTTAAAGCTTGGGCCCTCTGGTGAGCCTTCTAAGTGAGTTGAGGCAGATATCACCAGTGCATCCTCAATAGTTCTGTATTTCTGCAGCTTCAGGTGTGTGTAGGTAATCACTGTGGACTAGGGCTTGCCGAGGTTTGCCCACATCCAGCAAACATGATTTGACAACTCATACCTGTTTAACTATCAGATCAGCAGGCCAGGAAGGCCAGTGTAACAGGCTAGGAGCCTCTTGCAGACCTGGGGCAAGCCTTCTCCCTTTCTTGGCAACACCCTCATGTTTCCCTGGTTGGTTCTGGCAGGGCTGCCTTCCTACCCACTCAGCATGAGGAGCATGGTCATCTCTAGGGAGGAACAACAATTGGGTATTTTCCACTCATAGCAAGGAACCAGTTTGTCCTCGTGCTTGCCCCATGCAATGACTGAAGTCCCAAGATTTACATAAGTCAGCTCTCATCCTGGGCCTAGTCATGGGACCCAGACCATCCCAGTGTCTGCCCACAGGACGGGGGAGGAAGCGCACCATTGCACAAAGCTGACATTCTGGAAGGGGAAAGATGACCTGCCTTTGGAATCTGTTGCGTGCGTGTGCGTGTGCGTGTGCATGTGCGTGTGCGTGTGTGTGTGTGTGTGTGTGTGTGTGTGTGTGTGTGTATGTGTTGAGCGAGCGATACATTCTGAAGTCTACCTGCTGTGAGTTTGTCTGGCTGATGCCCTTGCCTCTGGATCCCCTTCCTGCTGCTTCACTTTTCCCAGGTCAGGGGAGGCCAGGTACTTGGTAACTATGTGAACGATAGGGCAAACAGTTACCTCAGGGGAAAGGTGTTATTTCTTTTTCAGATATTCCTGGTATATTTAAGAGAAGTTAGAGATAGTACTCCCGGCCAGGCGGAGGTGGCCCACACTTTTAATCCCAGCACTTGGGAGGCAGAGGCAGGCGGATCTCTGTGAGTTGGAGGCCAGCCTGGTCTACAGAGTGAGTTCCAGGACAGCCAGGGCTACACAGAGAAGCCCTGTCTTGAAAAACCAAAAAAAAAAAAAAAAGAGAGATAGAGAGAGAGAGAAAGAAAAGAAAAAAGCCAAGGATGTCCTCAGCTTACTGGCTGCTTCAAAAACTATGAGAAGATCAGTGTACTAGTAAAAAAATAACAGTAAAGTAACCAAGGAGCTGAAGTAATTTTTAAGATCTAGGGGAAGAGCTGGGGACTGTCCCTCGGTGGTAGAGTACTTGTCTGGCACATGAAAGGCCGTAGGCTCACTCCTCAGAACTAGAGGGAAAATGGGGAAAGCCTTCCATGTTTGACTTGTGTTAGTTATGTGATCCTGTCTACCTGTGCTGTAGGCAGTGCATTCCAACCCCTCTGGTACCCATGGGAATGGTCAGTCAGCTCGGGAGTGCAGGTCAGACCCTCTCCTGTGCTGGGTGAGTAGGTATCAGGAGTACTGGGTAACCTTCTCTCTGCTCTGACACTGCCCGTGTGTTTTGAATTCAGGCGTGCCCACACCTTAACTGTGCTGTTCATCCTCACCTGTGCACTGGGTTATGTGACTCTCCTGGAGGAAACACCTCAGGATACAGCCTACAACACCAAGAGGTAACTGCCTATGTGCGGAGGGTGTGGTGTTCTGTGGTGCTCTGTGGTGCTCTGGCCAGCCCAGGATCTGAATTCTCCTTGTCCGTCAAAGTGACAAGCTTCTGCACCTTCCCTTGGAACTGTGGAGTAGTTCTTGCCCAGGACCCTACCTACTTTTAAGTAATAGGAATGTTTTGCAGCAGCCTTCAGGGTGATTCTCCCTAGCTGTGTGCTTCTATGGTGGTGTTGATGCCAGCACTTTCTAAATATTTAAACAAACTGCTTAAGAGGCCAGGTGGACATTCAATGACCACCTGTGACCATGCTTCTCAAGATTCTCCAGAGCAGCAGGTCCCAAGCACTGTTCTGAGGCCAGTCCCTAGCATACAGAGTACTGACAGGCTTTCCTATTGCTCCTCTAATTCTCTAGCCTGCGAATCTGCCCTGGAATGCTGCCTGGCAAGGCAGGTCCTTCTTGCTCTGGGAGGACTAGAGAGGAGACCAGAGAGGATTTAGTAGGGCAGAGGCACAGGGAGATGTCAGAAGTCTATTAGTAAGATTTCAGTGCACCTTAGTTGCTTGCCCTCCAGACTTTCGGAGCCTCCATGGTCCTGACACTTGTAGGTCAAAATTTTGTTTTTGGAAAATGGAAGTCTTAGTACTTTGCTATAAGAATTGAATGGGGTAATAGTGAGTATGGTGTGAACATACATGTGGATGTAGTCATTCCCTTCTCCCCAATTTCTGTGGGTCTTGTGAGAGTGACATCACACCGAACAGCTCACCATCAATGTGGTAGACTCTAGGACATAAGGATACCCAGCCTGTCTGGGATGTAGAACCTTTGTAATGGAGCTTATGCCTTGGGTACAGCTGGATTCTTATGGTAAAACACTGCCATTAGGCTGCTGGACCCACAGGCTCCCATCTGCCTTTCTTGGGCAATACAGGTACCTTCTCTCTAGCTGGTTTTCCAGCTATTCCTGGCCCATTTTCTGTGAGTTTTCTTTACTGTTTAGTAACTTCCGACTCACAGTCAGCCTCTTCGGAGTTTCCTTATGTTTTCTGAGCTTGAGATGGCTTGATTCCAGGCCCACCAGCCCTTCTCTAGTCCATCATGTCTGGCTGGGCCTATACTGGCACTTCCTGCTCATTCTCATCTACAGGCCTGCCTGTTTCTCCCCTCTTTCTTGGAAAGGCTTCCATCACACTCTTAAGTCCCAGGCTAGGCCTGTAAGCTCAACATGCTCTTAAGGAGATGAGCTAATACTGAGAGAAGAACTTGTGCTTCCTGGGCCACTAGGTAGGGTCTGTTGTGCCCTTCCTTGTCTTGGTCCTGGCAGAGGGACCATCTGCACATACTAGCCCCTAGGGTATGGAGGCTGTAGACTCTTGTTTGAGCCTATATCTGCTCAGAGGGAATTTTCAAATAGAACTGATCTTAACTAGGTATGATTGTTCATACATGTAAGCCTAGCACTTGGGAAACAAGAGGCAGAAGGATCAGGAGTTCAAGGTCAATCTCGGCTACATGGTGAGTTCAAGACTAGCCTGGGCTACGTGAGACTGTATCAAAAAACAACCAAAAAGGACGTGGTGGCACATACCTTTCTGGCACTGGGAAGCAGAACAGGCAGATCTCTATGAGTTTGAAGCTAGCCTGGTGTCCATAGAGAGTTCCAGGACAGCTGTTGCTACATAGTGAGGCCCTGTCTCAAAAACAAAACAAAACTGGGTCTGAGTATGTTGGATTTCTCTGAATTCATGTCTGTGTACTTGGGCATGGAGGGTCAGTAGCATTCTGCAAGGCTAATAAGTCCAGAGATGGGACATGGCTACACCTCAGAAGGTGTTCTCCATGGGCTGAATGTATGGCTTAGGGGCCTAGAATTTAATCCTTAGCATCACACCCTGTACCCCCCAAAAGGTTTCTCTATATGAGAAGTAAAATTAGCTCAAGATGCCCAGCTCTGAGGTCACTGGAAAAGAGTTGTCTCAAGGAAGAGCAGGAACATGCAAAGGTCTCTGGGATGGTCACCAAGCACCTGCCAGAGCAGTTACAGAGCTGTTGTCCACCCAATGTGTTGGTCCTGTTGTCAGTACTAGATGACCCAGACCCTGGAGAGTCCAAGAGCTCAGCCCCAAGCATAAGGAGGGTGGCACTGTGGACCTGTGTGGATGAGGCCACTTTTCCTCCAGCACTGACCTCAGGGGAGCTGCCTCACTGCTCCTGCTCTAGACACTCATTCCTCATGTTCTTTGTCTGCCTCTTCGTCTTTAAGAGCATGAAAGAACTGACCTTTCTGGCCTGTAATTCTTTTGATAGAGCCTGGAATCTGCTATTTTCTCCTCCCTGGGAATATGTGGGAGTTTTCTTTCGCTCTTAGGGTAGGCTTCATGTGTAAAACATAATTTTTCATTACATTTGTTTCATTTGTGTATATGTATATGTGTGTTCACGTGTATACAATGCATGCGTGCACAAATGTCAGAGGACAATCTATAGGAGTTAATTTTCTCCTTCTAGCATGCACATCCCAGGGGTTGAACTCAAATTGTCAGGCTTAGTGACAACCATATTACCTGCTGAGCCATGTCACCAGCCTTATAGAAAATATTTTATAATTTTTGCAGTGTTGTGGATGGAACTCAGACACTCACATATACCAAGCAAGCACTCTTGCTTGCTCAGAGACACAACCCCAAGACTTGCTTACTTTTCATTTAAACAAATATTTTTATTTATGTGAATTATGTATTAGGATAGGTGAGTGTTCTCAGAGGCCAGAAGAGGGTTTCTCTGAGTAACAGTCCTGGCTGTCCTGGAACTCACAGAGATTCACCTGCCTCTGCCTGCTAAGTGCTGGGATTAAAGGCGTGCACCACCACCGTGGCCTATAATTTAATGCATTTCTAATAAAATTACAACTTGGTAAGTTGAGGTACATACATACACCTGTGTGCCTGCTGCTGGCCCAGGAATGGAGTTGCTGTGTTACTCTTCTGTGTCTGGCTTCTTCTCCATGACAGTGGCTGTGTGTCTTGTGGACTGTTGGACTGTTGTACTGTGCCACACAGATGCTCATGATTTATTATCTGCATGTGGCACTTAAGGCTCTCTTACCTCAGTTGGTGAAGTGTCCATTCCATCTACAATTTAAAAAGTTGTACAAAATTAAAGGCCAGGCATAATGGCACACACCTGTAATCTCAGAACTCAGGAGTTTGAAGCAGGAGAACCCTAAGTTCAAGGCCAGTCTGGGCTACATAGCAAGACCTGCCTCTTTTCTCAAAAAACAAAACAACCCCCCCCCCCCCATTTTTAAAAGGGCAAACACAATTAAAATCTGTTGATACACACATGTACTCCCAGCTGCTCGGGAGCCTGAGGTGGGGATTGCTTGAACCCAGCCTGGACAGCATGAGAAGTCTGTTCTCTAGAAAGTAAGGTAAGGGAGGCTGGAGAGATGGCTTAGCGGTTAAGGGCACTGACTGCTCTTCCAGAGGTCCTGAGTTTAATTCCCAGCAACCACATGGTGGCTCACAACCATCTGTAATGAGATCTGGTGCCCTCTTCTGGCCTGTAGGCATACATGCAGACAGAACACTGTATACATAATAAATAAATAAATCTTTAAAAAGAAAGAAAGTAAGGTAAGGACCTGAGTAAAAGACCTGGACTTCAGAAAAGACACAAAGCTACACAGAGAAATACTCGTCTCGAAAAACAAAAAAAAGAAAGAAAGAAAGAAAAAAAAAAAAAGACCTGACAGAAGGTGCAGAAGGCTGGAGAGGCGTCTCAGCTGTTGAGGGTGCATACTGTTCTTCTTGTGGGGAACCAAGATCAGTTCTCAGTACCCATCTCCAGCTCTAGGAGCTCTAACACCGTCCTGCACCTGCACTTATGTGCACATTCCCACATACATGCACACACATATTTAATTAAAAGGAATAAAAATAAAGCACTCGGGAGGCAGGGGCAGGTGGATCTCTGTGAATTTGAGGCCAACCTAGTCTACAAAATGAGAAGGACTGCTAAACAGAGAAATCCTGTCTCAAAAAAACGAAATAAATAAAGAAATCTTGGAGGGGGAAAGGCCTGAACAGATAACCTTACCAAGGAGGAAGCAGAGGGAAACAGCATATGAAATGTGCAGCACTTGACATCACAGGGCATCTCAGACCTGCAGGGAGGACTGAAATGTAAAAACTGATAAGGATGTGAAACAACAGTGACTCATTCATTACTAACAGGGATGCAGAGCGACCTGTCCACATTGGAAAGAAACTTAGGGAACTAATATCTCTTTCTTAATTTTATGTGTGTGTGTGTTGTGTCTGTGCACCATTTTTGTGTCTAGTGCTCATGACAGATCTGGAACTGAAGTTAAAGATGGTTGTAAGCTGTCTTGTGGGTGCTGGAAATCAAACCAGGGCAAGCATCCAGAGCTCTTAACCACTGAGCTATCTCTCCAGCTCCACTGTGTTCACATGTGGTCCAGCATCAAGCTTCTAAGGGTGAGATCAATAGTAGAGCATTAGAGCATTTGTGTTTGCATTGTTGAGGCTCTGAGTTCCATTCCAAGTGACACACACACACACACACACACACACACACACACACACACACACAAAAACTATCTTAGATGGCGATGGTGACTAGGACCCTAAGAAGGAAGGCATATGGACAAGAGAATCAATTAATAGATGCACTGAGATGCCTGAAGTGCCAGGAGCTGAAGTCTTTAAGAACAGAGGCAGAGACACTGCAAGAGCTCATGTACTGGCTGACAGCTGAGCCCATGGGTACCTGTATAGTTGCTGCTGCTGTGCCTTTGATGTGCCTTTGTGACAGATGCCAGAAACCAGTAGAGTTTTTATGTCACCAAGGACAAAAGTCAGAGCTGTCCCCACTGGGAGACATCAGAGACAAACTCAGGTTTAGCTCAATATGGAGCTAACAGGTGGTTACAAGTAGTATATGTTATCTATAACACTTCAGCTTCCCGTGTCCACCAGCCTCGTCTCTGAGGGTTCAACCCAACTTTGAAAACATTTGAAAGGGGACTGGAGAGATGGATAAGTGGGCAAGAGCACTGGCTCCTCTCCCGAAGAACCCAGATTCATTTCAGCATCTACATGGTAGCTCACAACTCCAGTTCTAATTCCTTCTTCTGGGCTCTGTAGACACTGCATACATGTGGTACAGACATTCGTGCAGGCCAAACACCCGTGCACATAAAAATAAATAACTTTGTTTCTTTTGTTTTGTTTTTCGAGATAGGGTTTTTCTGTGTAGCCTTGGCTGTCCTGGGACTCATTCTGTTGACCAGGCTGGTCTTGAACTCAGAGTGCCTCCCAGTGCTGGAATCAGAGGCATGCACCACCATACCTTGTTGCTGGCTGCTCAGTTTTGACTGAGGCCATTGATGTCAAATGACCTAAGAACACTGCAGGCTTTTCTGAGTTTCAGACACAACAGGAACCTCTAGGCCCATTGTGGGCCTTTTCTGCCTCAGTCCTGGCCTTAAAATGACTCCATGGAGTCTGGGTCTCTTACTACAGAACACTAGAAGCCAAGATCTGGTGCTGGGTGTGCTTCTTGCCACTAGGGTAAGGCTAGCTTTAGGCTCTGAGTTCAGAGAATGGTATGCACTTGCCTTCACCAACCTATATCCACACATACAATTACCCTGATATCTGTTATTTTTAGGATCCTCCAGATATAATGAAATGTGCGGACACTCAAATCCTTTACATGCAGTGCTCTCAGTGTATAGCACATAAATCTCCCATTTACTAAAATCATCTCTAAACTGCATATACTAGCTAATAAAATGTGGCTGCTACATACAGAGCTGATTCAGTGCGTGATGGACAATGACAAGGAAAAAGTCTATACATGTTCAGTGTAGATGTGGTTTATTTTCAGATATTTTCTTTTTGTGGAGGTAGAGGGAATAGGTTTTGAGACAGAGTTTCTTTCTTTGTGTAGCCTTGGCTGTCCTGGAACTTGCTCTGTAGACCAGGCTGCCCTTGAACTCACAGAGATCTGCCTGCCTCTATATCTCAGGTGCTGGGATTAAAGGTGTGTGCCAAAACAAAAAATGTTTTCTTTTTTTAAAAAAAATTGTAGTGGTGTATCTTTAGTACCAGCACTCAGAAGCAGAGGCAGAGGCAGGTAACTCTCTGAGTTTCAAGCCAGCCTGATCTACAGAACGAGTTCCAGGACAGCCAAGGCTACACATAGAAACCTTATCTCTGGAAAAAAAAGAAAACAAAAAACTGAGCAACAAAATCGGTAAAGTGATGTTGGAATATTACCCAAAGCATGAAATCTCATATACAGGAGTCCATAGTGAGATATGTGATTAAATCATTAAACAGGAGCAAGAGACATAGTTCCCATGCAGAAAAATCCCACGTGGACAGGCTCTACCTGAGGAAGCTTTAAGCCCTGCACCTTTCCTGCTCCTTCCCCAGAGCTCATCAAGGAGGTGGAGGATTGCTCTGTAGAGAACAGCTGTGCTCAGGGGCAGCATCAGAACCCTAAGAACAGATCAGGTAGATAGTGGGGACTATAGTTGGTGACCAAGGGGTGTTTGACCCCTGGGCCTTCCTCCCCAAGCCTACAGCCATATTCTTACTGTGAGGAAAGCAGCAGGGAAATCTTCAGACAGGCTGAGCGTCCTGCTTCCAGCTGGATCACCAAAACCAGACTGTCACCACCTGAGGAGCCTACAGCGATGTGAAGACCCATCATCATTTTTCAAGGGCTTTATGAGGGCTAATCATCATGTGTCCGAGTGGATGAGTGGTGACACTGTAAATGACATGAGAAGCCTAACCCAAGGACATCTGAGAAGGGAAGTGAATCTTTGTGCATCAGCCGAGTAGCTGCCAGACTGAGTGTGGGCTATTGCTCACACCTGATCCTGCATGCCAGGGACTGGCTAAGATGGGTGTCCTCTGGGGTCCCTGCTGCCTCCCACCTCTGCCTGGAAGAAGCTTGCGCACACTGAGGGGCTGTTTGTTCTTTATTTGCAGAGGTATTGTGGCCAGTATTTTGGTTTTCTTATGTTTTGGAGTCACACAAGCCAAAGACGGGCCATTTTCCAGACCTCATCCAGGTAACTCGCCATTTCTTTCTCCGTGTGTGCTACGTAGCCCTTCTGTTCTGAGCAGCTGCTGTGTCTGTGCTGCTGGATGTGAATGTCCTGTCCCCGCTCCTCCTGTGGCTGCCACCTGCATGGCAGGGATAGCTGACTAGACTTCCTCCACTTGTTCCTCAACTGTTCTATGGCTCTCACCTTCTTCCTGCAAGACCGGGGTGCCCTAGGATCATAGGAGGGCTGGAGACCTAGGGTCCTATTGGGTGCTGTCTCCATCACCCCTTCTCCAAGTTCTGACAGATCCCTGGCATCAAAGTGCCCCGTGTGAACCTCAGCTGGAGGTCACAGGCCACCACCCACTTTTCTCCCCAGTTGGCCAGAGCTCAGACTAGGAGACCCCTGAGGCTACAATTTGGTTGATGGGACTCAAGGGCCTCATCATATGTTTAGAAACATGTTTCTTTTCTGTCTCAATGGGAGTATAAACTGGAAATACAGAAACTATTTTTTAGGCATTTTAAAAAATAAACACTTAAATTTGGATGTGTTGTGTATATTTATTTATTTACCTATTTTTAAGAGTCTCACTATTACTCAGGCTATTCTCCAATTTCTGGATTCAAGGAATTTCCTTGCCTCCCTTCCTTAAAACTAGGACCACAAGTGAGTGCCACAACACTACTGATTCCTAGGTTTTGGTTGTTTGTGGTTTTTTTGGTTTTTGTTTTTAAAGATTTATTTATTTATTATGTATACAGTGTTCTGTTTGTATGTATGTCTGCACACCAGAAAAGGGCACCAGATCTCATTACAGATGGTTGTGAGCCACCATGTGGTTGCTGGGAATTGAACTCAGGACCTCTGGAAGAGCAGCCAGTGCTCTTACCCTCTGAGCCACCTCTCCAGCCCCTTTTGTTGTTTTTGTATTGTTCTGTAAATTAGGCAGTCTTGAGATTTTGCCCATATGTCTCTGTGTACTTATCTGATTGTGTAGCAAACCACTGTAGGAGCAGAGATAAGGAATTATCCCTGAGCTTGTTAGCCTTCAAGATGGGGCATGTCTGCCAAGAGTAAGTCAGTTCTGAGCTGGGAACAAGACAAGACTCCCCTGTGGCTCAGAAGCTCTGAGCTGGGCCCTTCAGGGATCCCGAGGCTGTGTGGTCTGTGATTGCTGCTAGTTTACTGAGTCGCCTCAGAGTCTTAGTGAGCTTCCCCCTCTGAGCCTAGCCAGCCTTGCCTCAGTAGTAGGGTTTGGAGCAGAGCCCCAGAAAAGCAAAATAATTAAAAAAGTGCCCAATTTGCTTTGTTTCTCCTTTGATATGTTTAATTGTGATGTTTTCAGATGGCACTTCTGAAATAAGTCTCTCCTAATGATGGCTTGAGCTCTACCACACAGTGGGAAAATCAACAGAACCTATAGAATTTTATTTGGAGCTGACATTCTCTGTTTTGTAATTGAATTATGATGATTACACACACATATACTTGGTTTTCCCTGGAAAGGAAAGATGCTCAGTTTTAGGTGTTAATGTTGTACACATTGCTTTGTTAAAATAAAACTACATGTGTACAGGGGGGTGGGACTGAATGCTAAGTGCTTGTCCTGTGTTTGGAAGAAGAGGGCTATAAGCCCATCCGGGAAGGCATACTTCCTCCCTCTTGGATGCCGCATCTCAGTGAACATGACAGATGGGACCAGGCTGGACACTGGAAGTGTCTCTAAGACACTCTAGTCCGGGGGCACAAGCCCTCTACCCTGGCAAACTCAAGTCACCGTGTCTGGAAGGGTTTAGAGCTTTCGGAGGCTCCCACTGGACTCTGAGCCAAGTGACTATTGAGCTAGCTCCCAGTACTTGTATGTTGGTCGTCTCCCTCTTGTTTTTTTGACAGGATCTCACTGTGTAGCCCTGGCTGCCCAGAACTCACCCTGTATAGCAGTCGGGTCTTCAGCTCAGTATCTGAAGATACTGTCTCTTTCCCAAGTGCTGAGATTAAAGGCCTTTGTTACCATGCCCAGGAGTCCTCTCCCTCTTAACGCGCATGCTCACCTGTGCGTTACTTTGAGCGCTCTGCTCTGCCTTCTCTCGCTCCACTGTAGTTGCTTTGCATAAGTTCCAGGCTTCTTCACCATTCCTTGTCTTACTTATGCAGGAAGTCTGTCCTCAGCCATCTCCCCCTCACTCTTTGTTAATATACTGAGCATGGAACCGTCAGAGCCGCCAGTCAAAAGGCATGTGATGCCTAAGTGAGACATCATCAACAAGTGGAACATCGGGAGGGACAGCTCAAATGTGTTCCACTCTGGGGAGGGTGTCCTGCAGGGCTCTGCCCTCGACCCTACCTCCTGGTCTGCACTCAGGAGGACCCAGTCATGCTGCCTCAGCTAGGACCATTATTTGCCTGGCCTCATTAGAGCAGCAAAAGGAGGTTTCAGCTGACCTGTCTGGGGAGTTGCTTTATTTGGAAACTTTAATTGGCTGTGATTCCAAGTGAACACCTTGAAATAGGTCCTGGTTCTTTTGAAACAGCCTCCCCCCTTGGTTTAATGTTTTTGTTTTTGTCTGTGTGCAGTGCTAGGAGCTGAACCCTGGGCCTCGTGCTTACTAGACAAGTGTGCCACCCCTGAGCTACCACCCCAGCTCCTATCCTAGTTCTTTTATCTGTGGCTGTGTCCAAAGCTAGGGTTCAGATGTCATCCCCAGCACTGCTAAACTGCCTGTGTTCCTTCCCCACATTTTATATTTGGGTGGACAGGGGACACTGGCATCAAACCCACCAAACACCAGGTTGGGAGGAGGTGTGTGGAGGCAGCTGGATATTTAGGGATAGGCCTAAAGGAGGCAAGGATTCAGGTGGTTCAGCTTCTGATTTGGGCTCTTCCTTAAAAAGAACATGGGAAAGACAGGAAACAGCAATAGTGAAGAGATGGTATCAGCCTCAGAATTGAGGACATAAGATAGATGTTCCTGTTGGACTGGGTGGTGGTGGCACATGCCTTTAATCCCAGCACTCGGGAGGCAGAGGCAGGCAGATCTCTGAGCTCAAGGCCAGCCTGGTCTAAAAAGTGAGTTCCTGGACACCCAGGGCTGTTACACAGAGAAACCTTGTCTTGAAAAACTAAAAAGAGCCAGGCGGTGGTGGCACACGCCTTTAATCCCAGCACTTGGGAGGCAGAGACAGGTGGATCTCTGTGAGTTCGAGGCCAGCCTGGTCTCCAAAGCGAGTTCCAGGAAAGGCGCAAAGCTACACAGAGAAACCCTGTCTCGAAAAACCAAAAAAAAGAAAAAGAAAAAAATGTTCCTGTTGGAATGTGTGGCTTTAGGTATCTGGCTCTTCTTTTAAGCCCCCCCACCCCACCCCCCCATTACACCAACTCCGGTGGTGTAGGTCACCCTGCCGCCCTCAGCTGCCATTGCACCTCTAGAGCTGGTGAAGGTTTTCACACAGGCTCTTCCCCCACTTCAAGTGGGAAGCACATGCCTAACCTCCATCTGTATCCCAGAGTGACATGAGCAAATCCATTAAGAGCTTCCCGTCATGTTCCCATCTGGCTTTGTCATTCTCAATCAAATAGATAGGTCACACACACACACCCTGAATGCATGGAGCCTCCCTGGCTCTTCAGTAACATGGTGGTGTTGAGGGTGGAGGATATTTGAATATCAGAAATCTGCTGATACGGTTTGTGTTAAAACACCTTCCTAAATGAAGAAGACTAAAACTTTATACTTATTCATGATTAAAAACTGAACATACTAGAATTACAAGGTTCTCATCCCTGAAAAAGGTGTCCAGCAGAACCTGGTGCAGGTCAGCCACATGAGTAGTAGATAAAGAGCAGGATGCTGTCATCACCTCTTCTACCCAACGTTATAGGCCTCTGAACCTCTGGGAAGGCAAAATGAAACCAACTCCTCAGGACTGGAGTAGAGGAAACATTTCAGAGAGAAGATCTCTGGTGTAAATTTATTTAGGCCATGCTTATAAAAATTCTATGAAGGACACCTGAGCACTGCCCCCCCACCCCGAAAAATACTGTCTGTGATCAAGAACCTCCTGCGGCCGGGTGGGGCCAGAGCCCCAGAGCAGAGCCCTGACATTGCTGTTGTCTTGTTGTAGCTTACTGGCGGTTTTGGCTGTGTGTTAGTGTGGTCTACGAGTTGTTTCTCATCTTCATCCTCTTCCAGGTAAGCGGTTTTCCTTGGTTGATAAAATAGGAATAGATAACAGAGGCGGCCTTGACTTGTCAGTCCCCAGAGTCCTGGCAAGAAGCCACCAGGCAGGACCAGCACAGGTAGCTACAAACTGTCTCACTCCAGGAGGGCCCTCGGGGAGGACTGTCTTATGTAGGTGCCCGCAGAGGCTGCTGCCGTGTCTGTGTACGAGCAGGGACAGACGTAGAGAAACAGCTCATCTGATTCCAAGACAGGAAATGGGCAGGTTTGCCCCTGGCCTGTAGCTGAGCAGCTGCAGCTTTAGGAACTTTGGCCTACCTGGGACCCCCAGGGCTGGTGGGGCTGGCAACTCACCAGGGGGTGGAGTGGGGAGGGAGTGTCACACTGTGTTCACTGATGGTTCACTCACTGAACTCTGAGCTTCGTGGGTGAGCGGCCGGGTTTGTTACTGTGCCATCTGTGGAGTTATTTAGGGCCGAGTCCCTGTGCATATACAAAGATCGTAGTAGGGCCCAGAATAGTTCTGTCTCTAGAAAACTCACTCAAATCCCTTGATAGACTCTTCTGCCCTGCAGTCACCTGCCGTCTGTCAAGACCTGTCTCAGAACAGCCCATGTGAACCATGTAAGCTTGTCATACCTGAGGTCCACCCAGCTCTATCGTCAGCACAGTGCCTCTTCCTGTGGCCAAGGGACATACAGGATGGCATTCTGCCCACTCAGCCGACCTGAGAGACATTTGGTTTCCCATTTGGAGCTGTTATGAATCAAGCTGCTTTCAACACTCCGATCAGGCCTTGTATGGACAGATTTCCGTTTCTGTCCTGGACAGGCCATAGTGGTCTCACTGGTCACATCACACATGCGCCTTCAGCGGTGTGAGGAGCTGTGAGGCTGGTTTCCAGCATGGCTCTGCCATCTTGCATCCCACCAGCACTGACTTAGAATCCCTGCTGCTCTGTACCCTTTCTTCCAGTTCTGTTGTGTGAGTGCTCAGAGTGTAATTGCTGCTGGTGAATGGAATTATATCCTAATGGGTAAAAGGGGGCATTTCCTGGTTTTGTCTTTTTCCTAGGAGCCAGGGGTCCACTTGAAAACACCACAGCACACCTAGGTTCACATCTTCTGGGCTCCTCTGGACTATGTAGTTCTCAGGCTGACCTTGCTTCTCATGGGCTGGCATCTCTGCAGAGGCTGGTGGGTGTCTGGTTGGTCAGATGGTAATGCAGTCTTCCACACTTTGTTCTTCTTTTTCAAGATTGCCCTGTCGGCTGATCTACATTTCCAAATGAGTGGTAGACTCACTTTCCGGCCATGTAAAAGCCCATGAGATTTTTTTCTTTCTTTGCAGTGCTGGGGATGGAACCCAGGCCTCCTGCATGCTGGGCAAGCGCTCTCCTACTGAGCCACACCCAGCCCTAGCAGGTGAGATGGTGACAGGGTTGCATTGGTCAGTGTAGAATACTGCCATCACAACGTCATTAAGTCTTGCGATCCACGGACACGGGATGTCTTTCCATAATTTAGGTCCTTAATTTCTTCCTACTGTGTTTTAGTTTCCATACTGTAAGTTTTGTACTTCCTTTGTTAAACTGTTCCCAAGTATTTTACTCATTCTGATGCTTTTCTTAAGTGGAATTGTCTTCTCAGGTTTGTTTTGGATTGCTTGTTAATAGTGTGTAGAAATACAGTTTATTTTCATGTCGATTCGTGCCCTGTGGCCTTGCTGAACTTATTAGCTTCTGTACTTCTGTAGGATTTGCTGTTTTCTAGTTCGTGCCGTCAGCCTTTTTCCTAGGGCTCTGTTCCTTTCCTGAAGGATGGAGGACAGTCTTAAGAGACTGCAGTCTGGGAACTGGGTTTGCTGATCAGGTGTCCCAGTCCTCGGCTACAGAAGCAGCTCCATTTGTATTGGTCATGTGTGTGACACGTCTTTGCTGTCTGGTGCCTTCTGTTTCCTACTCCTGCCTCCTCCCCTAGTGGGCCTCCAGCAATGTGTCGGGTACAAGCATGGACCTCCTTAACCGGTTCTTGATCTTAGAGGACTATCTAGCCCGTCTGTCCTGAGCGTGCTGGGAGCTCTGACTTTTCCCAGAAGCCTTCACCAAGTGGAAGCAGTTCAGTTATAGCTAGTTGACTGTTTTTATTATTAGATTTTAGGATATTAGATTTTGTCAAATGCATTTCCTGCGTTGAGATGGTTATGTGAGTTTTTCTTTATTGATGATGGTATTTATATTGATTAATTTTTTAAAACAACATTTATTATATATAGAGTGTTCTGCCTGCATGTATGCCTGCACACCAGAAGAGGGCACCAGATCTCATTGCAGATGGTTATGAGCCACCATGTGCTTGCTGGGAATCGAACTCAGGACTTATGGTTAAAGCTAGTGCTCTTAACCTCTGAGCCATCTCCTGAGCCTTATATTGATTAATTTTTAAAATGTGGTTCACTTGGGATATCCTGTTCTGCTCTGTTTTTGAGACAGGGTCTTGTTGTGTAGCCCAGGCTGGCCCCGAGTTTGCAGTAGTCCTCTTGTTTCTACTAACCGAGTGCTTTGGTCAGAGGTGTGCACCGCCATACTTGGCATGACTTTTTTACTGGCACTTATGATGCATTCCTGAGATGCAGTTGGTGGTGTATGACCCTGTCTGTAGTCAGGATTCAGCCTCGTATTTTGCCTAGGATCTTTGCATATATATTCAAGAGACACATGTCTTTGACTTCCTGGAACTGTTTTTTCTGGCTTTGGCGTCAGAGTTAATTAGAGTTTGTCTGATGTGTTTGTTAGGATTTGACTGGGATTAAGGTATATGTCACCTATCTGTCCATGGGGCTTCTGCTCGCCCGGTAAGACTGGCCTTGATTGTGGATGTGCAGCCTCTCAGTGTCCCTCCATACGGTGCCTATTTCTGTCCTCTCTCTTTTTCTTTTTCTTTTTTCTTTTGGTTTTTCAAGACAGGGTTTCTCTGTGTAGCTTTGCGCCTCTCCTGGAGCTCACTTGGTAGCCCAGGCTGGCCTCGATCACAGAGATCTGCCTGCCTCTGCCTCCCGAGTACTGGGATTAAAGGCGTGCACCACCACCACCGCTGGCTCCGTCTGCTCTCTAGAAGGAAGTTTCTGTGTGCTATCCATGTGGGAGGAGGAGCCAGGATTTGAGCTCCACTACCTCAGAGTTGTGTGTCTGTGTTATTGGAATTCCTCTTAAGGAAAGGCCAACTCTTTTCCACCATGTCCTAAGTATCTAATAATTTGTTGGGATTAGTGTGACTCAAAGTTACTTTGTTTCAGGTTGTAACCAAATACTCTTTTACATTTCTCACTGGAGTTCTTTAGGCCATTGGCAGCTCTCATTTAGTTTCTATCTTGTTTGACACACTCCCGTCTTTAAGGGCTCTGGGTTTTTTGTTTGTTGAAGCCCTTCCTGACTCATACCATAGGATGTTCCGATTGTATGCACCCCCTACGTGAGACCTGGACTCAGCCTTTTCCCATGGCCCTGTTCCTTTGCTGAAGGATGGAGGAGATTCTTAGGAGACTGCAGTCTGGGAACTGGTTTGCTGGCCAGGTGTCCCAGCCCTTGGCTACAGAAGCAGCTCCATCTGTGTTGGCCCGTGTATAAAACATGACTGGGGGCATCGCAGTTTAGTGCGCTCTCTGAAGGTCCTTCTGCAGTCTGGCTACTTCCCACTTGCTCACCTGCCCTCTACAAGAATGCCACGGGGTCAGAAGGTCTCTGCATGTTGATCGGGGAGCAGGGGTTTTGTACCTAGCGACAGGTACCCCTTGATTCTAAACTTCTGCCAAGCCCAGAACTTGCCTTTTCTGACTTCATTTGAGGCCTCAGGCCCTTAGCTGAGGTAGTTTCAAGAACATTCCTGCCTCAACGTTTCCTCAAGTCTTGATAGTTTTCAGGACACGTGGCATTAGCAAGATGGCCATCTGTGGAGTCTGCACCAGGAACAGGTGAACCCTGACCTTCCGATCAGGGGCTAGACTCACAGCTGGTCCTGTCTGGTGTGTTTTCACTTCCACCTCCTCTGTGGACCTCGGCTGTATCATTGAGTCTGTGGGCCTTTTAGCCTTTTTTTGTCCTAGCTTGTGCTTTCCTCTAGGAGCCTTCCTCCTTTGCGTCCAAAAGTGCTTCCTCCACTGAGGGGACAGAACTCTGATCAGCTGCTGCGTATCTGAAAAGATGGGGTTGTGCCTGGCAGAGTGGCCTTGGCATGGCCCTGGACTGTGTGGAAGGGCAGCAGTGTAGGCTGCCTCTTCTGGATAGGGACCTAGTCCTGTGTCCCCTGGGAGAGTGTTGTAGGGGGCTCCCTGGGACTCAAGGCACCCCCAGGTCTCCAGCCCTAGCTGGAGTGGAAGGGCCATGCTGACCCAGACAGAGATCACACCGCAGACTCCTCCATCCGGGCTGCCCTCCTAAGCCTGACCACACTAATGGCTCTGCTTTGCAGACAGTCCAGGATGGCCGACAGTTTCTGAAGTATGTGGATCCCAGGCTGGGAGTCCCGTTGCCAGAGAGGGACTACGGGGGCAACTGCCTCATCTATGATGCCGACAACAAGACTGACCCCTTCCACAACATCTGGGTAGGGTGTTCTCCTCCACTGCAGGACTTGAGTAACCCCAGGGCTGGCCTTCACTGGATGGGATCAGGCAGGGTACCCTGCAGGACTGCCCCCTCCTGCTTTTCCACACTGCACGTGGGGTCCAGGCCCATGGCCCTGTTCATGTTAGATGAGGATCAGGCATCCTGCTCTCTGTTACCAGCATGGTCATCTGAAGGTGTCCACATAACAACATACTTGCCAGACTCTGACTTGGCATCAGCCTGAAGGGGGGGGGGGGCAGTGACCCTGGGCCTCTGCACAGCATGAGGTTGTATGATCCCTGGAAACTTGCCCAAGATACCACAGGGGAGGAGACTGCCTGAGGGAGGGAGGGGCCGCCTGAGGTAGGAGCTGTGCCTCAGGGTCCCATCCTTGTTACCTACAGGACAAGCTGGATGGCTTTGTTCCTGCACACTTCATTGGCTGGTATCTGAAGGTAGGGTGACCTAGCTGGCCTGACACCCTGGTTCTCTCTAGTTGCCCTTCCTCCATGTTCCAGGCCATTTGGGGCCACAGTTGACCCGAGTGGTAGATGGGTGAGCCCTGGTACGGAAGCACTGCCATCCCGCGAGTGTGTGTACAATCCTGGAAGTTTCCAGGCTTCTCGGTAGAACTCAAGTGCTGTGCTGACCCTGCTGCTCAGATCTGTGCCCTGTCCCCAGCACTGCCGCCCTTAGGAAGGGACGGGGAGATGGAGGGCAGGGGGCCAGGTGCTGCCCACCAGTTAACAGCACACACCTTGAACCAGGCCTCCTGGCAGAGCTCAGTGCCAAACCTCTGGGCCCCTCCATGTTAACCAACACTCTTAAAGTTGCCCATCTAGTACACATACCAGGGACCCCCCACCCCCGGCTGGGGGCTGGAGGCAGGAAGCAGGGGTAGTTTGTTTGAAGGGCAGTCTGTAGGGGTGAATGGCAAAGGCTGACGGGGTGCTTTCTGGCACCTCACAGACCCTCATGATCCGTGACTGGTGGATGTGCATGATCATCAGCGTGATGTTCGAGTTCCTGGAGTATAGCCTGGAGCACCAGCTGCCCAACTTCAGCGAGTGCTGGTGGGACCATGTAGGTGCAGCGGGCAAGGCTGGGGGCGGGGCTGTCGTCCCAGGCCCCGAGGCTAACACCTCTCCTTTCCCGACCTAGTGGATCATGGACGTGCTCATCTGCAACGGGCTGGGCATCTACTGTGGCATGAAGACCCTCGAGTGGCTGTCCTTGAAGACATATAAGTGGCAGGGCCTCTGGAACATTCCAACCTACAAGTACATCTTGGGAGTTGTAGAGGGAACCACAGAGCTTTGGGCCCCCAAGCACAGGGCCTTGCTGCTCAGGAGGGTGGCAGGCGAGATGGTCTTTGTCCTCCAGACGTTAGAGTGGTGGAGCGTCAACTGTTCCTCCTCCATCTGGCCCCTGGCCTGTTTCTCTCAAGAGGCCGTGGGTATGTTCGGTCACCTCTCATACAGCCCAGGTTAGCCACAGATTTGCTGTGTCATCTAGGGTGACTCCTGCCCCCATCTCCCAACTCCTGGGAGGACTAGTGTGTATCCCTATACCCAGTTTCTCTGCTACTTAGGAGATTTAAAAAAAAGAAATGATACCAGAAATGATGGCATACACTGATAGATTTCACTGCTTCAGGGAGCTGATGCAGGAGAATTCTTTGAGCACAAAAGTTTGAGGCTAGTGTAGGCGGTCCAGTAAGACTTTGTCTCTAAACCAAGAAGAAGTGGGGGCTGAGAATGTAGCTCAGCTCAGTAGAGTGCTTACCTACCATACTCAAAGCCCCCAAACCACATAAACCAAATGTGCTGTAATCCCAGCACTTGGGTGGTAAAGGCAGATCAGGAGTTCACAGTCATCCCCAGGTATATAGTAAATTTGAGGCTAGCCTTAGCTACATGAAACCTAGTTTCAAAATAAAACTAAAAGTTAGCCAGGTACAGTGGCACACACCTTTAATCCCAGGAAGGCAGGAAGATTTCTATGAATTGGAAGCCAGCCTAGACTATACAGTAAGACCTTGTCTCAACAACAAAGGTGAGGTGCACAACTTTAATCCCAGCACTCGGGAGGCAGAGGCAGATAGGTAGTTCTCTCTGAGTTTGAGGCCAGCCTGGTCTACATAGCAAGTTCCAGGACAGCCAGTGCTACATTACAAACCCTGTCTCAAATAAATAAATAAATAAAATAAAATAAAAGTAAAAAGGCTGGAGGAGCTAGGCAAGACAGTCCCAGCACCGAAAAGGTAGAGGACAAGAGGATTGAGACTCTGGTCCCAGGCACCACAAAAGAGAAACAAACTGGGGGACAATAAGGAATGAGGTCCCCTCCTGTCTGTGTGCCTCAGGCATGGGAATAGCCCCTGAGTAGCTGTGGGATTTTGGACAGGACGGAGCCTGTGTCTGCTGAGAGCAGTATGCAATGGCTCTGGAGCTCTGGCAGTATGCTCCATGACCTGACCGTTGTCCTCAGGCTCCTGGCTTTCTGGTTCCCAGGGGCAAGATGAAGAGGATTGCCTTTCAGTTCACGCCCTACAGCTGGGTACGCTTTGAGTGGAAGCCAGCCTCCAGCCTGCACCGCTGGCTGGCCGTGTGTGGCATCATCTTGGTGGTAAGTCCCAGCAGCCTGGTGACTGTGTATCCACACACCATCAATGGTTACTTCTCAAACTGACGACTGACCTTCTCCCATTCCCCAGTTCCTGCTAGCAGAGCTGAACACATTCTACCTGAAGTTTGTGCTATGGATGCCCCCTGAACACTACCTGGTCCTCCTGCGGCTGGTCTTCTTCGTGAACGTGGGTGGTGTGGCCATGCGTGAGATCTATGACTTCATGGATGAACTGTGAGGGCCGCCCATAAGGCCTAGGGTGTGGGAGGCAGGAGCCTGGGAGCCCCAAGGGCATTTGGGGTGCTGAGCAAGCCAGGCAGCTGCTGCCTCTCTGCAGGAAGCCCCACAGGAAGCTGGGCCAGCAGGCCTGGCTGGTGGCAGCCATCACAGTCACAGAACTGCTCATCGTGGTGAAGTATGACCCGCACACACTCACCCTGTCACTGCCCTTCTACATCTCCCAGTGCTGGACTCTTGGCTCCATCCTGGTGCTTACGTGGACTGTCTGGCGCTTCTTCCTGCGGTGAGTGGGGATGGGGCCCCCGGCCATCAGGCTTCACTGTGAGTGGAGTCTGTCCTCCATCCATTCCCCACCCTTGTCTTGTGGCTCTACTTGTCCCTGTGCTCTCTGAGTCTCTGTGGCTCTGCCTGGTAGGTCCAGGTTCTTGAGGTTTCAAGGTAGCCTGCCTTGCCTGTAGCTGGCACTCCAGCTTAACCTCTACCCAGCCATCCCCAGAACTGTAGCAGGTGTAACCTCTTGCCGAGCAAAGTATCCAGGCGTCTGTGGGCCATGTGCTGGGGGCTGCTGCAAGGACAGGGGCTAAGGTGGCTCTGCTGCCCCACAGGGACATCACCATGAGATACAAGGAGACCCGGCGACAGAAGCAGCAGAGTCACCAGGGCAGAGCCGTCAACAATGGGGATGGGCACCCAGGGCCGGATGATGACGTGCTAGGGACTGGGACTGCAGAGGAAGAGGGGGCCATCAATGACGACAGTGTACCTGCTGCAAAGGAGGGGGCCTCAGCCGCCTCATGATCCTCCCCCTCTTCACTGGCCTTGTGCCATAGGACTGTCCCATTTCTCCCATTCTTATGCTCCCTGCATCAGAGGAGGTGGGGGGCCCCACCCCACTTTACCAGGGGCACCTGAGTGTACATGTTTGTGTGCAGGTAGGTGTGTGCACATACTGGCTCCTGACACTTCTCCAGGGCTGTGAGCCTGGAGCTTGCTCTAGAGCAAGGGTCCTGCCCTGTCCTGGTCAGCCAAGGTCCTGGCCCACGGTCTCCCTTGTGCTCAGTCTCAGCACAAGCCAGGAGAGGCATCTCAGCACTCTTTCTCTACCCTCTGTGGGGTAGGCAGAAGCCCCGTGAGACCCTGTGGCCCCACCCAGCTTGCAGCAGCAGAAGTGAAGGATGTCACACCACCAAGATGGCTACAAAGTGGTGGGTCTGGAGTCAGTGCTGAGCCGTTGGTTTCCTTTGGAGCCTTCCTTTAACGGACTCTAAGCTGAAGGGTGTGTCCATGGAGGGAGGTCGCCAGATTGGTCCCTTGAGGGGTATCAAGTCAGAGAGTCCAACTTGGAGACCTGTACCCCAGGTGCTAGGGTTTGTTGTCACCATGGCCCCCCAAGTTTATAGCTGTACTCTTGAGCAATGGAACAAATAAAGTGATGACGAAGGTGCGCAGCCTCTGGCTGCCTGCTCTGCCCCATGCTCCCAGGGACCTCATGGGGGAGGGACTGCTCCAGCCGTTTGGAGTTCTCACTGGGCTTCGAGGGCCGGGGACACAGCTCTCCAGGGGCAGGCATAGCTGCTCAGGACATGTCCCCTGCCTGCCACATTGTCTCTCACGGGGTGGGGCTGGTGATCACTGAAGAATGACTATGGGAGACGACTGAAGCTAGCTTTACAGTTACAGCCATTGGGAATGCAATGACAAACCACCTGCCTTCTGACAAGTTCAGTTGTCCCACAAATGCAAACGCGCAAGTCTTGTCTCAGTCTGCTCAGGCAGCATGTTGTTTCTTGGGGTTTTTGAGACAGGGTTTTGCTGCATAGTTCAGAGTGGCACAGAACTCCATATACAGCCCAGGCTGGCCTCAAATTCTTGCCAGTCTTCCTGCTTCAGCCTCCCCGTTTCTGGGATTACAGGTTTGTGCTACTATGCCTGACTAAAAAAATCTTTTAAAAAATATTTAATTTTTTTTCTTTTTAAGTATATGAGTGCAAGTGCCCATGGAGTCCAGAAGAGGGCATCAGATCCCCTGGAGCTAGAGTTAGAGGTTGTTTGTTTTTCTTTCTTTCTTTCTTTTTTTTTTCCCCAGAGCTGAGGACCAAACCCAAGGCCTTGCAAGCGCTCTACCACTGAGCTAAATCCTCAACCCCCGAGTTAGAGGTTGTTAGCTCCCATCTCTCCAGCCCCATGTACTACTCCCCGACCCCTTTACTTTTTTTTTTCCGAGACAGGGTTTCTCTGTGTAGCTTTGGACCCTGTCCTGGAACAACTCGCTCTGAAGACCAGGCTATCCTGAAACTCAGAGCTCCGCCTGACTGCCTCCCAAATGCTGGGATTAAAACTCCCCACTTTCTTACTGCTATAGTGATCAAGGCAGTACAGATGTCTCTGACAAACTGATTGAGTTTGTTTTGTGTGTGCATCTGATAGTGCAATTCCTGGGTCATACCATAGCTCCATCTGTTTTGGTTTGATTTGATTTTTGGGTTTTTTGTTTGTTTGGTTGGTTTTGTTTTCTTTTTTCTTTTTTATTATTATTAAGAGATTTTGATTCATTTTATATACCAACCACAGATTCCCCTCACCTCCCTCTTCTCGCCCCCAGCCTCCCCCCCCCATTCCCACCTCCTCCAAGGCAAGGTCTCCCATGGGGAGTCAGCAGAGCCTGGCACACTCAGCTGAGGCAGGTCCAGGCCCCTCTGCCCTGCAACAAGGCTGTGCAAAGTGTCCCACCATAGGCACCAGGCTCCAAAAACTGGCTCATGTACCAGGGACGGGTCCCGATCCCACAGCCTGGGGGCCCCCTAAACAGTTCAAGCTAAACAACTGTCTCACCTATCCAGAGGGCCTGATCCAGTACCATGGGGGCTCCTCAGCTATTGGTCCACAGTTCATGTGTTTCCACTAGTTTGGCTGGCTGTCTCTGTACATTTTCCCATCATGATCTCGATGTCTCTTGCTTATAAAATCCCTCCTCTCTCAGGCCGGGCGGTGGTGGCGCACGCCTTTAATCCCAGCACTCGGGAGGCAGAGCCAGGTGGATCTTTGTGAGTTCGAGGCCAGCCTGGGCTACCAAGTGAGTTCCAGGAAAGGCGCAAAGCTACACAGAGAAACCCTGTCTCGAAAAACCAAAAAAAAAAAATCCCTCCTCTCTCATCAATTGGATTCTTGGAGCTCGGCTTGGCGCCCAGCTCTATATCTGCTTCCATCAGTCACTGGATGAGGGCTCTATGATGACAGTTAGGATATTCAGCCATCTGATCACCAGAGTAGGCCAGTTCAGGCACCCTCTCGACTATTGCCAGTAGTCTATGGTGGGGTCATCCTTGTGGATTCCTGGAAACTTCTCTAGCACCCTATTTCTCCCTATTCCCATGATGTCTTCTCAATCATACCACAAGGACACATGGTCAGCTATGTTCATAGCAGCATTATTCATAATAGCCAGAACCTGGAAACAACCTAGATGCCTGTCAACTGAAGACTGGATTAAGAAAATGCGGTACAGCGGCGGTGGTGGCACACGCCTTTAATCCCAGCACTTGGGAGGCAGAGGCAGGCCGATCTCTGTGAGTTCGAGGCCAGCCTGGTCTACAGAGTGAGTTCCAGGAAAGGTGCAAAGCTACACAGAGAAACCCTGTCTCAAAAAAACAAAAAAAAAAAAGAAAGAAAAAAAAAATGTGGTGCATATACACAGTGGAGTACTACTCAGCAGAGAAAAACAATGACAGCATGAAATTTGCAGGCAAATGGATGGAACGAGAAAATATCCTAAATGAGGTAACCCAGACTTGGAAGGACAAACATAGTATGATTTTTTGTGTTTTTTTTTTTTTTTTTTTTTTGAGACAGGGTTTCTTTTTGTAGCCCTGGCTGTCCTGGAACTTGCTCTGTGGACCAGGCTGGCCTCAAATTCAGAGCTCTGCCTACCTCTGCCTCCAGAGTGCTGGGATTAAAGGTGTGTATCACCACTACCTAGCAAGATTTTTTGAGAGCTTTATGAGTATGGAGAGTGTTTTGTCTGCACATATGTATGTGTGTACCACATAAGTGCCTGAGGCCAGAAGACAGCATTGGATCCTCTGAAACTATAGTTAAGAGATGGTTGAGAGCCAGCTTAGGAATGCTGGGAACTGAACCCCAGTCCAAGCAACATGTGCTCTTAATCTGAGGGCCACTCTGCAACACTGTACACTGTCTCTCATCCTGTCGGCCATTTTCAGTGAGGTAAGGTGACATCTTACTGGTTGGTTGTGTGTTTGTTTGCTTTTTGGTTTTGTTCTGAGACAGGGTTTCTCTGTGTAGCTTTGCACCTTTCCTGGAACTCACTCTGTAGACCAGGCTGGCCTTGAACTCAAAGAGATCCGCCTGCCCCTGCCTCCCAAGTGCTGGGATTAAAGGCGTGTGTCACCACTGCCAGGCATCTTACTGGTTTTGGTTTGCATTTCCCAGGTGACCAATGATAATGGACACTATGCTTTTTTGTTTGTTTGTTTGTTTGTTTGTTTGTTTGTTTGAGACAGAGTTTCTGTATAGTTTTGGAGCCTGTTCTGGAACTCACTCACTCTGCAGACCCGGCTGGCCTTGAACTCACAGAGATCTGCCTGCCTCTGCCTCCTCAATGCTGTGATTAAAGGCGTGCACCACCACTGCTTGGGCTTCGATCGATATTCTTGATGTTAATCCTTGGGTTATAGTTGGAACACATGCCACTGGTACACACAAGTAAGTGTAATTTTAGCTGGTCATGGCAACACATTCAGGATGCAGGAGGTTGATCTCTTAAGAGGCCAACCAGGGCCACATAGAGAACCTAGCTTTAAAAAAGAGAAATTAATTTGGGCACTGGAGATGACTTGACAGTTAAGAGCATTTGCTTTTGCAGAGGACCCAAGTTCCAGTTCCAGCACCCACATGGCTTTAACTCAGTTCCAGAGGATCAGACACTCTTCTAGCTTCCTTAGGCAAGCACATGGTACACAGACATACATACTGGCAAAACATCCATACACATAAAACAAAAATACATTTGCCACTCAGAGACACACTTTTAATCCCTGCATTTGGGAGGCAAAAGCAGGCAGATCCATGTGGATTCAAGGCCAGCCTGGTATATTTAACAACTCTGAAGTCACCTAATACATAGTGAGACCCTGTCTAAAAAAAAAAAAAAAAAAAAAAAAAAAAAAAAAAGCAAAAATAAATGAATAAATAATAATTTTAAGTAATTTATTTGTATTTTTTGTACATTGATGTTTTGCTTGCATGTATGTTTATGTGAGGGTGTTGGATCCCCTGGAACAGAGAGGTTAAAGTTGCAAGCTGCCATATTGGTGCTGGGAATTGAACCCAGGTCCTCTGGAACAGTAGCCAGTGCTCTTAAGCACTGAGCTAAATTTTAGCCGGGTGTTGGTGGAGCACACCTTTTAATCCCAGCACTCAGGAGGCAGAGGCAGGAGGATCTCTGAGTTTAAGACCAGCCTGGTTTACAAAGCAAATTCCAGGATAGTTAGGGCTACACGGAAGGACCCTGTCTCAAAAAAAAAAAAAAAAAAAAAAAAAAAAAAAAAAAAAAAAAAAACGAAAAGAAAGAAAGGAAAAGAAAAGAAAAAATTTAGAAGTGTAATTTTTAAAAAAAATTAGGAAGCTGGGTATGATAGTGCACACTTTTAATCCCAACATTTAGAAGTACTCTTTTTTTTTTTTTTTTTTAAGATTTATTTATTTATTATGTATACAGCATGTATGACTACAGGCCAGAAGAGGGCGCTAGATCCCATTACAGATGGTTGTGAGCCACCATGTGGTTGCTGGGAATTGAACTCAGGACCTCTAGAAGAGCAGTCAGTGCTCTTAATCTCTGAGCCACCTCTCCAGCCCCCCAACATTTAGGAGGCAAGCAGATATCTGTGAGTTTGAGGCCAGCCTGGTCTATATAGCAAGTTCAGGCAAGCTAAAACTACAACGTGAGACCCTGCTTCTAAAACCCCAAATAAATAAGTAAAATAATGGCTGAAGAGGTGAATCAGTGGTTAAGAGCACTAGCTGCTCTTACTAAAGACCTGGGTTTGGTTCTCAGTATCCACATGACAGTTCACAATTGTTAGTCACGCTACATAAAATACAAATCTTAAAAATAGCTAGACGGTGGTGACACTCAGGAGGCAGAGGCTGGCAGATCTCTTGAGTTCTGGAACAGCTACAGAGAAAGTTGCAGGACACAGAGAAACCTTGTCTCAAAAAACCAGAATAAGTAAGTAAATAAATAAAAATAAAACCCAAAGCTTTCCTATTTGCCACATCACATAGCCAGTCTCTTCTCTAGAATTGGACCAGGCACCCTTCTCTCATTAAGCATTAAGTCATGGAAATTATTTCGGCAATTTCACTTTGAAGATTTCAACCTTTTATAGTTTGGGGGTTTTAAACTTTAGAGATTTTGATCTCTTGGGGTTTGTTTTGTTTTCAACCCTTTTTGTACTAGGAAGAGCGCTACCACTGAGTCTTACCCCAGTCTCCTGAGATTTCAGTATGAATCTTCCAGAGTCATGCTTGACCATTGCAAGCAGAGATCATCCTCACTCACACTACTGAGTGTGGGCAGGAGGAAGCTTCCGCTTTGAAAGTCCCTTTAAGACCTGTCTTGGAGCAAAGTGTGAAGCACACAGCTGTACAATGCCTGTAGTCAACATGCGGGCAGTAGAGTATGGCGTATGGCCAAGGTTCAAGGCTGTCCACAGCTACAGCAGCAAGACCCTGGTTTCTTGGAAGGCCATATTAGAGATTGAATAAGGACCCACTGCTGGGCTGAGCATGTGAATGAACTGCCCCATACACAGGAAGCAGTCATAGCATCATGGGTCCATAGAACAGCTACGCCAGCCCACAAAGAACGACAAGGACCTTTCTTGCCAACAAAGTGTTTTAATAGTTATAAAGTGTCTATAAAGTTTTCTGCTGAAATAAGATTACAATGCTTATCTCCAGTCAACACTAGGACACCCAGAGATCCTGCTGGCTGTCCCGGGGCTGGATTAATGTTGTGTGTCCAGAGAAGTACACATCTCAGGAAATGATCCTCAAGGATGGCCTTTCCTCCTCCAGGGCCCGCAGCTGGTCTTCCACCTCCCCCGTCCAGTAAATGTCATACAGGCTGTCACAGGCAGGCAGGAAAGAGTGAGTGAGTTAGGGTGCTCCTGTTTACTCATCCATTCCCACCTTCCTGCCTGATCCTGTGAGCTCAGGCACCCCTGTCCCACCACCTTCATTCAGCACATCCACTTACACTAGCTGCTGAAGGGCACAGCTGGGCTGTTTGAGGCTCTCCATCAGTTGCAGGACACCCGAGTCACCCATGCAGTTGTTACTGAGGTCCAGTTCCCGCAGGCTGCGGTTGGTCAGCAGGACTGAGGCAAGGCTGCTGCAACCACTGTCTGTCACATCGCAGTCCCCCAGCCTGGGTGGAGAGGGCAGAGCTGTTCTCCATACCTGGGCTTTAGCAGGAAGGCAGCCCCTCCATACTTCAAGTGCCGCTAAGCTCCCCTCAGCTGGATACAATAGCCGGAAGCCTAGCTTCCCCTGACAGGAATGGCGCACAGCCTCAGAGGGCACATGCATCTCTTTGAGTACCAAGAGCCTGGCTAGATCAGAACCTTGTGCACCAAGGCCAAGAACATCAGGCTGCCTATAAGAAGTGACAGGGTAGACAGGTTCCAGACTGAGTAAGACTGGGGTATAGACCAAAGGAAGAACAAGTGAGCAGGGCCAGTACCCATGCTCATCAGCTGGAGCCTGAGGAAGCCAAGGTACTGGGAGTTAAGGTACAAGTAGACCAGGTGACATCAAGAAGCTGCAATGGCTTGCCTCCCCAAAGTGGGTCTGAGATCGACAGGACCCCATCTGTAAGTGGCTGCAGCAGGCCTCAAGACTCCTGGGACAGGACCCTCAGACTTCAGAGTGTCCTATGGCCCTGGTGTCCCTATAGTGGCCTGGTCCACCCTTCAGCTAATGCCCAGTCCAGAATGACCAGCAGTTACTTTGTGCCACCACACAAGGCAGGGCAGAGATAAACGGTAAATGAGACTCTGGACTGGGTAGAAAATGGGGAATGGCTAGAAATTTGAACAAAAGCTTGAGAAAGAAAGTGAAGACAGGAATTGAACTGCCCTTAAAACCCAAGGACTGACTCCAGGACCCTGCAGAAAAAGGAACGGAGAAGGATGAAGAGAGTACATGACTTCTCAGGGCCAAGGCCCACACAAAGGCAAATCAATAGCCCAGAGCACAGTGGACAGAAAATTGTAAAAGCTGCCAAAGAAGGCTGGGCCCACTTGCTGCCAAGTTCAACAACCTGAGTTCCATACTTGGAACCCCAGGGTAGAAGAAGCAACTCCTGTAAGTTATCTTCTGACTTTGACATGCATGCATGGTATGAGCTTGAGAGCACACACACAAACAGAAATGTGAAATAATAACTTAAAAACCTGCCAAAGAGAATAAGGAGGCACAAAGGGAATTTGGGACAGCAGAGTCCTCCCTGGAACCAGAAAGAAATGGGAGGAATGAGTGGCTCAGATTCCTCATCTAGCTCTATGGCCAGGATACACGAGGTTCTATAGAAGATGAGTTTCTAGTACTCATGGAAGCTGTTAGAACGTGACCAAGAGAATGGAAGAACCCAGGCTTGGTGATGCATGCCTTATCCGAAACAAACACTATCACGAGGTGGGGATAGGATATGGAAAACCCTAGGACTTCCATGCCTACCTGGGGTTCCTCACAGGAGGAAGGTGGCCAGACTTGGAGCTGTACCCACCTCCCAGCACATGCCCACCTGCACACTCACCAAAGCACACGCAGCACAGTGTCTGGCTGGCCCAGAGCCTTGCAAAGCTCCAGGACTCCCAAGTCCCCCAGGGGATTGCTGCTCATTTGCAGCTCCAGCAGAGAACGGTTCTTGGTCAACACGGAGCAGAAGTGGGAACAAGAGGCGGCTGTGAGGCTACAGGTCTTCACCCTGTGGGAACAGAAAGGCTGGTGCCAGTAGCTCCAACTAGCCCTTCCCTAGGAGGTCCATAAGGAACCCAGGTGGCACACCCACTACCCCATCCCTCCCTCACCCTCTGTGGACCTGCACCTCAGCTCAGCACTGTCCTCTTCCTGAGTCCCCCAGCAGCCCCCAGACCTCACTCCACTCTAGCCTTGCTGCATGTCTGCCTAGTCCCCGTTCTGTCCTAGAAGAACCTCAGGCCCCTCACCACAGCGACTCCAGCTGACAGCCAGGCTCCAGCAGGCTCTCACACAGCAGCTGGGCACCTTCATCCCTCAGCTCATTGCCAGCTAAGCTGAGTTCCTTCAGGCTCTCCTTGGCCCTGAGGACACGGCACAGGTCCTTGCAGCCCTCTGCAGTGATATCACACTCCCACAGCCTGTGGGACATCAACATTCTTGAAGGATGGTCCTCACTCACCATGTCCTCCATCCCCATGCAAGGAGGCTGGGAGCTGACTCACCACAGAGTCCTGAGCCTGCAGCTGGGGAGCAGCAGTCCGGAGCACAGAGCTGCAATGCCTGCATTACCCAGCTTGTTGCTGCCCAGGTCCAGTTGCCGCAGTGAGGCTTTGGAGGCCACGACATCACACAGATCCTTGCAGTTGGCTGATGTGATACCACAGCTCTCCAGCCTAGAGACACAGGCCATAATAAGAGGAGTACTGGTGCCTGCCCCTCCCCCTTTGCCCCTGCGGCCTAGTACATACTTGAGTGACTCCAGTTGACAGGCAGAGGCTTTCAAGCCCTGGCACAGCATCTGGATACCAGCCTCGTGGAGGTCGTTGTTGCTCAACACTATCTCCTTAAAGTCAGGTTTCACCCTGAGCACCGAAGCCAGGGGCTCGCAGCTGGTTGCTGTGAGGTTACAGTATTCCAACCTGAGGGAGGCAGGGGTCTCAGGACATCAAAAGGATTAAGGACGGGCCTAGAAATTTGGCATCGGGGAAACAAGGGATTGCTGGTATCTCATTTCCCATTGCAACCTTAGGCCTCCTCTGGTCAGGCACAGTGAGGACCTAGAGCCTCCAGGAGGACACCAACATCACTCAGGAAACTTTTACTGGAAAGAGCCCCACCTCAAATTCTGAGGTCCTCCCAGAACCAGCAGAGAGAAACAAGTTCCTACTGGAGAGTATCTTCGGCTCATCTGGGGTCACACTACAGAATCAAACCAGACTACCAGTATCAGTTCCCCCTCTCAGAGGCTCGGCCAGCTGCCAGCACCTAGCAAAGGAGAGCCCCTCAAATCTTAGGAGTTCCCTCCAGAGTTCTTATCCATTGTGTTGGTGTGAGGCTTACTGAGGATGGCTGGATGGCTGGGCTCTGGGTCGGGGGCGGCAAAGAGCTCAGGGACCCTGGCAAGACAGACACTCACTGAAGCTTCTCAAGGCGGCACTGGGGGTCCAGAAGTCCTTCACAGAGCAGCTTCAGGCCTGCATCCCCCAGAGGGTTGTCACTGAGATGTAGCTCACGCAGGGTAGGCAAAGAGCGCAGCACGTTAGGTAGGACGCCACAGCCAGCCTCCGTTAGGCTGCAGTTCTGGAGGCTGAAGCACATGCCATCAGCAGCAGTAAAGAACAGACTCAGCCCATGCCTGCCAGAGCTCCAACACACCCTACAGGGTTAGGACACTACTTTCCCTCTAGATGGGGTTCCAGGCCAAAGGAGGACACCAGTGTGGCTCAGTCAGATTCTCTCTTGGGGCTGGGCCCTGGAACAAAGCCACAGTGTGGCTTGTCCCAGCACTGCACACTACATCTGTGTTCTGGATGGAGCTGCGAGTGCCTAGTACCACAACCTGTCCCTTCCTGTGTCACCAATGTCTCAGTGGCTTTCTATGTCATGGCTGCCTATCTGCCCGCTTGAGGTTCTGCCCTGAACAGGCTGGGCTGAGTCCCTGGACTTACCTCAGCTTCTGGATCTTACAGGTGGGCTTCTGCAGGCCCTGGAGCACCAGGCTCACACCAGCATCCCCCAGCTCATTGGTGCAGAGGCTGAGCTCTGTGAGGGTAGGGTTGGCCTGGATCGCTGAGCTGATGTCTTTGCACCGCACCTCAGTGAGGCCACAGTCATCCAACCTGCAGACAGGACCCCTGGGTCAGCATGGCGCTGGCCTCAGACCCAACCACCATCCCACACAACAGGAGCCAAGAAGTCCAAATGTGGATTATAACTACAATGTTTAAACTTGAAACAGGCATTTATGGTGACAGGTGATCACTAAGCTCCAACGCAGTCTGGGCTACACCTACACAGTGGAAGAAAGCTTTCTCAAAAAAAACCAAAAAAACAAGAACTAGAGTTGCCTGCCTCGCTTGCACCAAGCTCCAGCACTGAGAGTTGGGGGTGGGGAGAGCAGGGACGGATGCTGATAGCAGGCAGAGGAACTCAGACCTGGTCAGAGCTGCAGCAGTGTGAGGACGTGCTGAATCACAGCAAGTTATGACTCAGTTGTGTCCACACGGACACAGTGTGGGAGGCCACACCCACAGTCCCTCCACACTCTCCAAAAGCACATGACCAGCATGAAAAGCCCTCAGACCAGCCAAGGGGACATGTGCAATGTATCCAGACTCAAAACTCAGGTCACTAGGACAAGAGGAAGAGGAACCCTACAGAAGGGGCTATGAGCTGATCAGCAGAAGTCATGTGGGATCCTAAGCAACTAAGGATGGGGAAAGTCACAGGGCAAAGCCAGGAACCCACATCTGACTAAAAGTGCTAGGCAGCATGAGAGTCTTAAGACATGGTCATGGGAAGCTGATAGAGGGCTGGGATGCCTCCATGACCTTTGGATTCTGTGGCAAACCTAAAACTATCTTGGGGAAGATGAGGATGAAGCAGGTACCTATCTCTTGCCTGGGAACCTGAGAGCCTAGTGAGGAGGGCTGGTACCAACTCCCTTTCTCAGTCAGAGACGGACAGACAGGGACAGGGATGGACAGGCACCATCACCTCCTGAAAAGCCTACTCTGTCTCCAGAGAAGGAAAAGCTGAGTAATAAGGGTCCAAACTACCAGATTCGAGGTGCCCACCACCTGCCATCAGTCGCCACATCAAGCCTGCCCCTACCTGAGCCTGCAGTGGTTCACATATGCTTCTCATACATTACACATGCTAGTCAAGTTCTACTGCTTAGCTACATGAGCTACATGCCTAGTTGTCAGTTTTTAAATTCTTGTATCTCAGGCTAACTTGTTATGTTACACTCACTATGTAGCAAAAAATGACTTTGGGCTTCTGATCCTCCTGCCTCCACCTCCCCAGTGCTGGGAGTATAGGCTTGTACCATCATGCTCATTTCTATTTTGTTGGCAGTCAACTGAACCCAAGACCTTGGGCAGGCTAGACAACTACTGAGCTAAGTTCCTGTAGCCCAGTTCCTTGGCCAGTATGGGCTACAGAGTGAGACCCTTGTCTGATAACAAACAAACAAAAAGGTTGAAGAACATCTCATGAAGATTATGCAAAACGTCTTTGTGTCCATTAATAGCATACTTTTGGAACACAGCAAACCCACTGGGTGGCCACAAGCTGCAAGAACCACCCATCTCCACAACCGAGTACTACCCTCCCAGCCAAACCCAACGGTACCCACAAGGTCCCCAAGGCTGCCTCTACCTGACCACTTGGTATTGCTGGATCAGGGGAACGAGCTCTGTCCACCTGGCATCACTCAGGTGCTCACACTGGATGTCAAGACTCATGGTGGGTGCACAATGTAATCTGGGCAGAAGAAAGAAGGACGAGAGAACTCTTGAGGAAATTTCCAATGCTTGACAGGATAGACTTTGTAAGAGGATGAGTCCAAAAGCCAAATGAGCACATTTTTTTCCCAGTAGGGGCCCAGCCTCTCCCCAGCAAGTGTGTCCACACATTCAGTCTCTAGAAGTAAACAAGGTATCAGGAGAGGCTGCCTACATGGTACCCCTAGCAAATACCACGAAGAGCAGCAGAACATAAGGGCCAGCACTGAGACAGTCTGAAGGAGCCCAGCCACCCGGGCACCTCCTTCTTGCTGAAGACAGCACCGGGACACCAAGTCTGGCCTAGAACTCCCCTGCCTCGGATGTGCCTGAGCATGGCTGTCTGGAAACCCCAGCAGGGGAGCTTCCTGCTCCCTCAGCTCATGTTCTTGGAACAAACTGGGTGGAAGGCAGCGCCATACTCTACTGTTGCCAAGCCATCCACAAAGTCAGATGCCAGGGAGCCGGGATCCTGGACAGAAGCAACCACCTGAAGGGTGGGAAGGCAAAGGACTCTGGGAGAAAGGGGAGTACTGAAGGGCAGCCACTGAGGCACGCACTTCCATGATTTCCTTCTGAGGCTAGGGGCTCAGACCAGGCCAGGATTACCTTCTGCAAAACCCTCAGCCAGTTCAGGCCCCACCCACAGAGGATCCAGGCTGTCCATCGGGCTGAGAAAAATGAGACCTATATCCAGGAAAACTGAGACAAACTGGTCACAGGCTCTGACAGGGATGGGCACAGAGCCTGAATAAACAAGGCTGGCACTGGCTGTGGAAGGATGTTCCTGAGGCCTGGGGGACAGGTACCCATGTCCCCACATTTCCTGAGCATCTGTTAAGCAGGAGTTTGGCCAGCATGTAGGTATCCTGGAGGGCTCCTTGGAAGAAGTGGTCTGTGCTGTGCTGCTAGCACAGAGGTGGGAGAGGGGAACTGGGTTCTGTGGGAGGGTCCAGTGCCTGGCACACCATGGCCTTGCTAAAGGGGCCTTCCCTTTCCTTCTCAGAGCTGGGAGGATAACCCTGTAATGCCAACCAGGGAGAAAGATTCACTCTACACACCTTGACACAGAGTGAGTGACCCGGGAAACTGATGAAAGGCATGGATACCTCACTGTGGTCCTAACAGCCACGACACGGAGCAACCATTTATCCCCACCCCCATGAGTCAGTGAGTAAAACCAGCACAGCCTGGATTCTAGGGTGTGTCATCCAAACACAGTCATGGCTGCAGCACTAAAGGTGAGGTGGCAGCTACCGGACTTCCCTCACAGCACCATCCCCAGGCCCTGGTCCACAAGTCTGTTCTCTTTTGCGCTACAGACTAGGGGATCCTCGAGTGTCTGTCTTTAGGGAAAGTACAGGGCTGGGCTTTGAGGCAGGTGAGGCAGCCAGTTCTGACTGATTATCTGAGGCCAGGGACAAGGGATGTGAAAGTACCCAGGCAGCTGGCTCTCCTCACACACTCCTCCCCTGGCTTGGCCTTGGGACTGGGCCCTTGATCCTTTGGCTGTGGGCCCTGGGAATGCACACAGGTGACGAGTCGGGAGGCCCCACAAGCCTGGTTTAGAGGCACTATTCTGATCTCCGCTTAGCTGTGACTAGGGATCGCTAGCTAGCCGCTCCTAATGAATCCTGGGATCTGAAGACGGCCCGGTTTGGGCCAATAGGCCGCTGGCGACGGAGCCATGAGCTCGGCCTGCAAGCACCGAGAAAGGATCCTCCTGGGCACATCATCTGTGCCTCCCTACGAAGGAACAGGCCTCAGAGGCTCGCCCGGCCGGCGACCCCGCCCCCGCCCTATTTTTGGTCCCCCGAACCTTCTGGTCCAGACGCTCTGCCACGTATTAAGAGGGCCAGGAGGGGACTCGAGAAAAACTCTCAGGGCCAGCCGGGCGCCCCGGAGCATGGCCCTAGCTCACCTGGCTCTGCTGCTAGAGGTCCCAGCCGGTCCCGTTCCTTCCGCCCAGGGCGGGGCCTCGAGACTGCCGGTCCTCTCTGGCCCCAACTAGCCTTTCACTTTGCCTTCAGGAAACCGCCCACCGGGTCTGCCCCTCCCACATGCAAGCTGCACTTTGGGAACAGACCCAAACAAACCTGAGTCACTTTGGGGCCTGACTAAAACTATGTGAAATGATCCACAGCTGCCGCGAAATGGGTGCGCCTGCGAGGACAGCTTCTGGTGCAAAAAACAGCACCCAGCCGCGTCTCTGACGAGCAGACGAGGTTTGCACGCACAGAACAGAGTTCAAAACATCCTTTATAAACCAGGCGTGGTGGCGTACACTTTAATCCCTGGGCTCGGGAGGCAGAGGCAGGAGGAATCTTTCTCCCTGGTTGGCATTACAGGTTTATTCTCTGTGAGTTTGAGACCAGCCTGGTCTACAGAGCGAATTCAGGACAGCCAAGGCATTATTAGACAGAAAAACCCTGTCTCAAAACATGCCCCCACCCCACTCCCCCCCCAAAAAAGAAATCCTTTATGGCCCCGGGATGTGGCTGGGGGTGGTAAATAGTGTCATCTTATGCATGAGGCCCTTGACACCCCAAAAGGGCAAGCATTTTGTCACTGTTTAATCACTTCAGTATTAGTTTTATCAATTTTATTTATGTATATGAATGTTTCATTTGCATACATGTCTGTGCATCGTGCCCAAGAAGGACAGAAGAGGGTATCAGATTCTCTGGGACTGGAGTTATAGATGGTTGTGATCCACCATTCAGGTGCTGGATACTGAACCTGGGTGCTCTGGAAGAGCAGCAGCCAGTGCTCTTAACTGCTAAGCCATCTCTCCAGCCATGTTTAAACTTTGTAACATACTCCTACATTATGGGAATTGTTTTTGTTGTTTGAATTTTGAAACAAGGTCTTGATGTGTAGCTGGCCTGGAACTTCCAGATTCTAGCACTTTGGAAAAGGTCAGCAAAGGGAATTTGACTGTCACTCAGGAGCCCTGTTCCCCTGCACAGATACCACACACTTGTCAAGGAATCAGCATTCACCCACCTATTTCTTGAGCACCTACTGTGTGCCAGGCACTGTTCCAAGTCCCAGCCCTCCTGGGGCTTAAGTAACACATGAAAAGAGGACTCCAACATGCTAGCATAGGAGGTCAGGGATTGTCTTCCCAAAAAGACCTGGGGCAGGGGACCCTGAAAACGGAAAGGGAGGCAAGAGGTAGACTGGATTTCAGCTTCATAAACCCTGCATCGTGGTCACTACAGACCTAGCTTAATCTTCTTGGCAGCAGGAGCCATGAGAACTCAAGACCCCAGCAACTGTGAATTAGGGAATCTGTTCTATGGGGAAGGTAAAGGCTGCCCAACTAGAAGGGAAGCTTTGGCCAGGCCAGCCCTTTCTTGTTGCTGCTGGGAGAGCTCCTGATAAGAAGCTGTACCTACAGAGACTGACTGATTAGAATTTCAGTGCTGTGGAAAGACTGGAATGGTGAAGTTCCGGAGCCTAATTACCTTATCTTGGGCGAGTTCTAGCCCTCCCAGGCAGCCTTTTCTTGCCCATCTCTGCTGGAACTAACATCCCGTGACTGACAGATAGGAACCTTTTAGAATCTTTTAATTTAGCTTCCACTAACCCCAAAGCTGAGAATGTCATCAGATAGCATCCTGGACCTATAGGAAAGCTTCCCCCATCTTTCTGTACCTGTCTCTCTGATATACCCACCAATGTCATTTGAACTTGCCTTGATTTATGACTTTTTTTCTGCAAAACTACAAAACTTCATGACACCTCTTCCATGTTGGAACATGGAATTTGGGGCAACCTAAATCTGTTCCCAGGCCATGGTCACTAACAATAACTCCAGAGTAAACTCTCTCTTCTTCCCTGAAAGATGAGAGCTGTGAGCTGGGCGGTGGTGGCACATGCCTTTAATCCCAGCACTTGGGAGGCAGAGACAGGCGGATCTTTGTGAGTTCGAGGCCAGCCTGGTCTCCAAAGCGAGTTCCAGGAAAGGCACAAAGCTACACAGAGAAACCCTGTCTCGAAAAACCATAAAAAAAAAAAGATGAGAGAGAGCTGTGTTTTTTGCATGGGTACCAACTTGGGGTCCTGGGTTCCAGGCAAGCGTGATTCTAGCACCTCACCAGGACCTCAGGACAAACTGAAGACAGTGAGCACCTCTCTTCCTGCCACATGCATGAAAATGGGGTTTTCTATAGAGACCACTTCCACTGAGGGAGGGTGAGAAAGGAGAGAAAGAGGGTGCATGGGCTCCCTGGGTATGTTGAGTTTCCATCAACTACTGGATGCTGTAAGGGAAAACTAACAGGGGTGGGTCTGTGTAATCATGAGGATCCTCCTTTTTGTTTTGTTTTTCCGAGACAGGGTTTCTCTGTGTAGCTCTGCACCTTTCCTGGAACTCACAGAGATCCACCTGCCTCTGCCTCCTGCATGCTGGGATTAAAAGCCTGCACCCAGCGCCATGTGAAGATCCTCTTAAGGAAATTACAGAGATAACGGGTGGAAGGGCAAAAAAACATTTGTCTTTTGGAGCCTCCAGAAGGAACAACCCACAGACACTTGATTTTTTAACTCATTTTGGACTTCTCTCCAGAACTGTAAAGTGACAAATGTAAAGTAACAAACAGATTTGCAATTTTGTTACAGCGGATATGAAACTGGTATTTTTACAGCTATTACAATTCTGGGTGTTTTGTTCTCCTTCTAGACGGTCTCACTGTGTAGTTCTGGCTGTCCTGGAACTCACTATGTAAACCAGGCTGTCCTCGAGTTTACAGAGATCCACTTGCCTCTGAGTCCTGAGTCCTAGGACTAAAGGCATGCACACTACACATGGCTCTGTTTTTTTGTTTTGTTTTGTTTTTTTCTTTTTTTAAGCTGAGGTCTTGCAGCAGGACGTGGGCTGCCTTTAATCCCAGCACTCTACCCCAGAGGCCCAGACAGGTGAATCTCTGAGTTCCAAACCAGCCTGGTCTACATAGTGAGATCTTGTCTCAAAAAAAACCAAACCAAACCAAAAAAAGATACAGCCTTGCTATGTACTGTAGTCCAGGCTCACCTTGAACCACATGTAACCTCTTCCTCCTTCACGCTGAGCTTGGAAGCCTGGGCCACCACACATAACCTACTTTTTCTGTGTACAAACACTGTGAGGAAGCCCAGCCTTTACGTTAATGCCAGCACTTCATCCAAAGGGCTGGGCCAGAGTATCAGCATGAGTTCAAGGTTAGTTTGTGCTACATAGTGAGTTCCAGGCTAGGCTGGGCTACAGTGTGAAACTTTGTATTTAAAAAGAAAAAAAAAAATCATATATACAGTGGTCAGACTACAGAGCAAGGGACCCTTTCTCAAAAATACGTATTTAAAAAAACAAAAACGTGTATACAATGCAACTTTCCTCTGAGTACAATTATCTGTTTACGTGGCTGTATCAACCATCCCTATGGTGGACTGTTTTCAAATTTTCACTACCCCCTGTAAGAGCTAGCCGGTTCTAAGGTCCTTCCCAAACACGGCCAAAATGACAAAACTTGCTGCAGAAATCTAGCTGTCGGCAAAAACAACTCTCTCGAGATGCGGAACCAGTTCCATGCCCTCCCACGGGAGCGGCTTCCACTTCCCCTGGCGTCCAGGAGGCCGAGGGCTAGCCCGGCTGCCCGGTTCAGGCCCCACTGTGAGTCCGCAGTTCTCGGGGGACCTGGACAATCGAGCGACCCTCCACTTCAGATGTCGCTCCCTCCAGGCCCTCCACCTGCTCCTCGAATCCCGAGGAAGTGCTTGGGGGTGGGGGTGACGAAGGCCCAGGGCTGCTCAGGGAAGGAAAGCAATTCTAACTGGGCGGGCCCTTGCTTCGGGGACCTGAAAGAGAGACGACGCACGCGCACACTGACGCGCCAGGACCCCACCCCACCGCACCCCTAAGGCCGACCGCGGGCGGGGGGTGGGGAGGGTGTAACATGGTGCGATGACGTCATCCACGTGCGCAGACACCGCCTCGTTCGTCCCTCCCCTCTCCCCCCCCCCAGCCCCACCCCACTCCGTCCGGGAGCGCCCGTTCGCTTCCGGCTCTTCACCGGCTGAGCGGGGCACGGACAGCTGAGTGACCACAAGCGGAGAGAGCGTGTGACACTGACCTCGCGAAGACGGAGGCCTGGAGACCCGGGGCGTGATGGCGGCCTTCTGACTGGAGTGGGCAAGGCGAGGCCCTGCGAGGCGTGTCAGCATTGTGGGGGGCGGGGTTTGTTGAGGAGGCGGGGCCTAGCGCGTGGTACTTGGGGCTGGTGAGAGGATGCTTGGAACCAGCCAGACTACCGTCGTCCGGAAGTCGATCCCGAGTGGTGGGCGGTGGAGCAGTGATGCGCCAGGGGTGCTTGGCGCCTGCGCTGGAGTTCACTCATTTATTGTGACGGGTGTTGCTGGCCGATTTCTGGACCTACACGATAAATATTTCCCGAATTTTGCCAAAATGTGTTGGAGAGTTTTTTGGTTTGTTTGCTTGCATCTTTGTTTCAGAGCCAAGGTCTCCTTGTGCTCTTGATGGCCTGAAACAATTCTATGTAGCCAAGGTGGCCTCGAAGTCAAGTCCATCCTGCCTCAGCCTCTCTGGGTTCTGGGATTACTATGCCTAACTTGCTTGATATATTTTTTTTTTAACAAACTCTGGCTATGTGGCCACCACACCTGACCTCTGGGTTATATCATCATCATATTTGTGTGTGGTTTATGTATACTTACTTGTCCAATGCTTGGGAGGAGGACATCCAGGGTCCTGCTCTATCACATTCCACCCTATTCCCATCAGACAGGGTCTCTCACTGTCTTTCTACTGTTGTGAGACACCATGTCTAAGGCAATTTATAAAAGAAAGCTTTTAATTTGTTGTGTCCCAGAGGTGAATTCATAACCATCATAGTGGGGAGCATGGCAGCAGGCAGGCAGGCAGGCCTGACTCTGGAGTAGTGGCTGAACGCTTATATCCTCATCTGCAAATAGGAGGCAGAGAGACCTAACTGGAAACAGTGTGGTAGGATGTAGAAACCTCAAAGCCCACCAGGCAGTGGTGGTGCACGCCTTTAATCCCAGCACTTGGGAGGGAGAGGCAGGCAGATCTCTTGAGTTCAAAGCCAGCCTGTTCTACAGAGTGAGTTCCAGGATAGCCAGGGCTACACAGACAAACCCTGTCTCAAAAATAAAAAGGCAATCTCAAAGCTCACTCCCAGTGACACACTTCCTTCAACAAAGCCACACCTCCTTATCCTTATCAAACAGTTCCACCAACTGGGGACCAACAATTCAAACATATGAGCCTCTGGGGGTCCATTCTCATCTAAACCACCACACTCACCAAACCTGAAGCTAAACTGGAACAGGCAAGACCCAACAATCTGCCTGTCTCCTCACCGCTGTGATGTTCCAAATGCAGAGGTGCTGAGTGACCAGGTAGCCTCCTCAGATCCACATGTCCATCCCACACACCCTCCAAAGTCAAGGCTTTCTGATACAATACTAGAAAAACCTACCCACTTTATAAGCTGGAAATTGATTTTTATTATCTTAAAAGAAGTCATTCATTATAGACAAACTGAAGCCACATAAGCAGAATAGTATCTACAGATAATCCTATGGTCTAGATGAAAACATTGGCAGGCTGGGAAGATGGCTTAGTGGTTAAGAGCACCGACTGCTCTTCCAGAAGACCCAGGTTCAATTCCCAGCACTCACATAGCAGCTTACAATTGTCTGTAACTCCATTTCCAGGAGACCTGACACCTTCATACATACAGACAGACAGACAGACAGGCAAAAACATCAATGCACATGAAATAAAAATTAAAACAAAAAAAAAGTTGGCATTTTGACTGCAGTTACTAGGATTTGTTGTATTTCAGGATTATCTAAAGAAAGGTATTGTGCCCACAATTGTGAAGTAACAGGACCCAATAGCAGGAAACTTATGAGAAGACTTCAGAAAGAAAGTGACGGCCCAGATAGCAAAGCCACCGTTGTCAAGTCTGAGACCTGAGTTCTCTTCCAGAACCCCACATGAGGGAGGGAAGAAACCAGTTCCCCTCGGCTGCCTCTGACTTCCACTCACAGGCTGTCGCATGTCCACATCCATACATACCCAAACACAAATAAATACACGTTAAAAGGGAACTAAGAAGAACAGTTGAAAACTCATCTTTATTTAAGTCAGTATGTCCAAAACATCATTTCAGCATGTAAGCGGTATCTTATAAATTAAATTGAACATGATTGTTCGCATTCTTTAATACTCAGTACTCGGGCCCTACAGTTATTTTGTTCATGGACGTCTCGGTTCAGGTGAGCCCTATTTCCAGTACGCAAAAATCTCATAGGACTCTTTTCTTTTTCGTTGTATTTTTCTTTTTTCTGGTTTTTCTAGACAGGGTTTCTAGCCCTGGCTGTCCTGAACTCACTCTGTAGACCAAGCTGGGCTCAAACTCAGATCCACCTGCCTCTGCCTGAGTCCTGGGATAAAGGCGTGTGTCACCACATGGTGGATTTTTTTCTTGGTGTGTATGTGTATGCGCGTTTATTTTTAAATTCCATATCATCTATTACATTCTCATAATTTGAGGAAGTAGATATGTATGAGCACATACAACAGGTAGAATCCAGAAATGAAACAAGCTGCTGCAGGGATCCCTCTCACTGGGATGAGTGAAAGCATTTCACCAGCAGGGCCAGCTGTGCAGGGTTCTGGCTCCCTCTAGTGGACACAAGCTGGCAAATCTACCTGGCTGCCCAGGGAAGAGGTAATGCTAGGAAGAAGTCATGGAGTTACCTCCACTGATTCATCAGAAACCACAGATGATCCACAGCCTGACAGGTGAGTGGCACACAGAGGCCTAGGCAGCACTTACCAGCTGGCCTACAGATGGCTGAGACTGAGTGATGTTTGCTATAAAGAGGATGGGGAATACTAGAGATGAGGGAAGATTTCCTTCAGGAAAGCAGAACATACCTGCCCTCAGCGCTGTGGGGCTGTTACCTCCTGAACATCTTATAAAATGACTTTCTTAAAAACCATTTTGTTGTTGTTTTGTTTTGTTTTGTTGAGACAGGGTTTCTTTGTGTAGCCCTGGCTGTCCTGGAACTCAACCTATAGACCAAGCTGGACTTGAATTAAGAGATTCACCTTTCTCTGCTGGGAGTAAAGGCATGTGCTACCACTGACCAGCTCCTTAAAAACCATTTCTATGATTTTGTTCCTCAGGTAGGAATGGTACACATGCTAGAATAAATCTTAGAACACACAGTACAAATAATAAAAATAGGACCCGGAGAGATGCAGCTGTTAAGAGTGATTCCTTCTCTTGCAGAGGACCCAACTTCAGTTCCCAGCACCCACTGAGGGCAGCAGGGCAGCTCACAACCATCTGTACCTCCAGCTCAGCTACCCCATACCCTCTTCTGACTGCGAAGGACACCTCCACACATGTGGCATACATTCACATAGGCACACACACACACACACACACACACACACACACACACACACACAAATAAAAATAAGGGGCTAAAGAGATGACTCGGTGGTTAAAAGTGCCTACTGTTTTTCCGGAGGACTCGAGTTGGTTCCCAGCACCCATGTCAGGCAGCTCACAACCGCCTAAAAGTCTAGCTCAGGGAACCTGACACCTGAGACTTCTTTAGACATCTGCACCTATATGCACATACCCACAGGAACACACATATTTACAAATAATAGAAACAAATAGTTTTTTTCGAGACAGGGTTTCTCTGTGTAACAGCTCTCACTGTCCTGGAACTTGCTTTGTAGACCAGGCTGGCCTTGAACTCACAGAAATCCGCCTGCCTCTGCTTCTTGAGTGCTGGGATAACCGGCCTGCACTACCACCATCCCACTAGAAATAAATCTTTAAAAGTTAAAGTTAAGGGCTGGAGAGATGGCTCGGTGGCTAGGAGTAGTTTTTGCTCTTCCGGAGGATAAGGTTTGATGGTGGGTCACAACCATCTGTAACTCCAGTCCTAGGGGTTCGGATGCCCTCTTCTGACCTTAGGCACCAAGCATGCATGTGATGCACAAACATATATAACATGCATGTAAAACACCCACACATGGGATTGGAAAGATGGCCCAGAGGTTAAGAGCATTGGCTACTCTTCCAGAGAACCAGGGTTCAATTCCCAGCACCCACATGACAGCTTACAACTGTAACTCTAGTTCCAGGGCATCTGGCACCCTCACACAGACATACATTCAAGTAAAACACAAATGCACATAAAAATAAATCTTTTAAAAAATCCATACACTGAGCTGGAGAGATGGCTCAGCGGTTAAGAGCACTGGCTGCTCTTCCAGAGGTCCTGAGTTCAATTCCCAGCAACCACATGGTAGCTCACAACCCTCTGTAATAAGATCTGGCACCCTCTTCTGGTGTGCAGGTAGAACACTGTATGCATAATAAATAAAATCTTTTTTTAAAAATCCATATACATAAAATATATCTAAAAATATTTTTAAAAAATGAATAAAGTTTTAAAAAGAAAAATAAAAAAAAATCAACCATAGTCTCATTATTCTATAGGATACCTCCTTTCTCCTCTTCTCCTTTTCTTCTTTTTGAGACAGCATCTCTCTACATGCCATGACTGTCCTGGAACTCACTCTGTAGACCAGACTGGCCTCCAACTCACTGCCTCTGCCTCCTAAGCACTGGGATTAAAGGTGCGCACCACCATGCCTGACTCCATACATTAGGTTCTTAAGTTTTGGTGTATTAAGGCCAAACATGGTGATGAAGCCTTTAATCTCAGCACTGGGAGACAAGAGGTAGGCCCGATTTCTGTGAGTTCAAGGCAACCCAAAGCTACATAGGGAGCTCTTGACTCAAAGATACTTTTTTTCCAAAAAAAAAAAAGTTGTGGTCAGGCACACACATGAGCTTTGTTGTATATTTCAAACATGTAAAACTTATGCATATGTTTATATGTTTGTGTGAACATGTATGCTCACATACATGTGAGACTGGAGGACAGCCTTGGTGTCATCCTCAGGAACACTATCAATCTCAGGTCCTTGCATTAATGAAGCAAGTGCTGAGCCAGGCAGTGGTGGCACACACCTTTGATACATGCTAGGCAAGCACTCTACCAACTGAACTATATCCTTAGCCATTTATTGTCTTGTTCAGAAAATCCTACCTAAGGGATTTTTCCCATTTTTCATGTCTGTCTGTCTGTCTGTGTGAGATGTTCATGGGTATGCATGTTTTTGCATGTGAGAGCCCACATGTGTATGTATGTATACACATGTGTACATGTGCATGGGGAAGCCTGAGGCTGCCGTCAGGAATCATCCTCCATTGCTCTTCCAACTTATTCACTGCAGGCAGACTCTCTCAGTCAAACCCAGAGATCTTGGATGTAGCTAGTCTCACTAGCCATCTTGCTCTGGGGATCCCACCTCTGCCTTCTGAGGCTGGAATTACAGGCAAGAAGCCACACCGCCTAGAATTTAGGTAAGTTTCTGGGGAGCCAAACTACAGTCCTCACACTTGAGCAGCAAAGGCTTTAACTGATGAGCCATCTCTTTAGCCCTGAAAAGATATCTTATTCTAACTATTTTTAAAATGTGATTTATTCAGTCAGGTTTTCAACCCACATAGACTTGAGTTTGGAAGGAATGGCTGAAAGTAGAAATGCAAGAATACAATTCCCAGAGCAATAGCTCTTTATGTGAAGAAGCATCAAAAAGGCCATTTTTCTGGGCTGGAGAGATGACTCAGTGGTTAAGAGCACTGGCTGCTCTTCCACAGGACCTGGGTTCAATTCTCAGCATCTACATGGCAGCTCACAACTGTCTGTAACTCCAGTTCTAGGGGATCCAATGCCCTCTTCTGACCTCCTCAGGCACTATGAACACATGTAGTACACATACTTACATGCAGGCAAAACATCCATACACATAAAATAAAAATAAATTTTATGTGCATTGGTGTGAGTGTCAGATTCCCTAGAACTGGAGTTACAGACAGTTGTGAACTGCCATGTGGGTGCTGGGAATTGAACCCGGGTCCTCTGGAAGAGTAGCCAGTGCTCTTAACCTCTGAGCCATTTCTCCAGCCCAAAATAAATCTTTTTTGAAGATACAAGTTAGGGGGCTGGCAAGGTGGCTCAGCCAGTAAGAGTGCTTGCCATCGAGCCTGAGGACCTGGGCTTAATCCTTGGGTTCCACATGGTAGAAGGAGAAATAAGTAAACGTAAAAAAAAAAATAATTTTAGCAGGGTGTGGTGGTGTATGCCTTTAATCCAAGCACTTGAGAGGCAGAGGCAGGCGATCTCTGTGAGTTAGAGACCAGCCTGATCAACAAAGCGAGTTCCAGGACAGCTAGGGCTTTTATACAGAGAAACTCTGTCTTGAAAAATGAAAAAAAAAATAATAATAATAATAAATTTAACACAGTTTGGGAACTGGCAAGATGGCTCAGTGAGTAAAAGCATTTGATGCCAAGTCTGACAACCTGAGTTCAACCAATTCCCACAAGTTGTTCTTTTACCTCCACACATATACTGCCATGGCACAGGCACACAGCATCCAGTAAATAAATAAAAAAATATAATTAGAAGCATTAAAAAATTTAAACAGAATATCCAAAATGTTTCACATAACCCAAAATGAAGGCAGGAAACGGTAAGTGGATCCAGCTTATTTTGAGCACAGGCATCTCGAGCGTAACCACCATGATGCTCTGGGTAACCCTGGTCCGCTTTCCTCCACGGTTTCCCAGCAAACTATAAACATATAAGCCCACTACAGAGGCGTGCTTTCCTCCTGGACCCTGCCTGCTCCAGTGACACACCTGACTTGCTATTACCTTAACATAAACCAGGCATATTTTAGCAAAATGAAGTCACCTCTTTCTCACCAATATGCACACTTGGCCTTTGACCCTGATCACAAGGAGCCAAGGGCCTTGCTGCTGCCCAGCACCACCTTCCTACCAGTGAGTATTATATAGCCTTTACCCTATGCAATCCTTGATCTTTGTTTTGAAGCACCTTGGAACCAACCAGTCTCTAGACCCTGGGACCAGACTGTTTTGCAACAAAGTGGAAACAGAAATTAGAAGGAACAGAAAGCAGTAAGATGCTGGAACTAAAGCCAAACATCTCAATAGTTACATTAAATTAAAACAAAGACAGCACATTAATCAAGAGAAAGATTGGCAGCATGTTTCCAAAACTGAGCCTGACGGCACACACTGCAATCCTCGCACTCCGGAGGCTGAGGCAGGTTCTAGAGCATGGGTAGTCTTTGGTGGGAGGGTCACTGAGCAGGACTCCACCCCTAGGGACCAGTTATGCAGCTCAGGAGTTGCTGCCTGCTGCCTCCTAAGATCCAGTTGGATCTCAAGATTCTATGGCCTGAAGAATGGAAGGTGTGTCCTATGCCATGAAATGAACCCACCAGCATGACCTGGCCAGGGTCCGCGCCTTTCCTGCTTTTTTCCAGCTTGGTCGCCTCAGTGCTCTAAGCAAGAGGGCAAAGTAGTGTCCTAGGTCCTCCCCAAGAAGGAACAACTCAGCTAATGCGATCATTTCTCGTGTTCTAGCAAAATTGACGGAAGTTCAGGTACAAGGAAAATAGCTAAGACCTGGAGTCAGTACAGGAACAGCAAAGGGTGAAGTGCTGAGCTGAGATTCCCTCAGACCACCTGTTGCTGTCAGGGTGGGTGTTACTTCTATGGCTCTCAGAAAAGAAAGAACACTGTTTTGACCTTGAGGACACAGGTCTTGGTTTCCGCCATTCCTGCAATGTCACCTTGATGAGGAAGAATCTGATACCAAAGCATGGGCCACTCCAGTTCAGGGGCAGTGGTGCCACCTGGTGGAAAGGAGGAATCAAAGTTCAACTCTGAGCCCTTGTCCATTCTTTAACCATGGGAGGCAAAGTCCAGTTTCAGGACGACTGACCTCTCCTGGGAGCCATGAGTCAATATGATCTCCCTAATCTCCACACTCTGGTCCTTCCATGATCACCCTAGACCTGCCACTCAGGATTATTATTCTCCCCACATACTTCTCCACGGGTCTGCTGAAGACCCACTGAGGGTCCTGCGACAGGTATGGTCTCTTCTGCTAGGGATCCAGAAAGCCAAGAACAAGGGAAACACCAGACACTATCTTTGTATCGTAGGCAGGAGCAGCATGAATAGACAGGTTCAGCCAGGAGTCTAGGTTTCCCACTAACCGGGGAGGTAGACAAGGACATGGCCAATTACATGTTCTGGACACCAGTCCTGCCCTAGTGGCAGCAATACCTGCTATGGCTCTGCCTGGTGTCCCTCCCAGGCCCACGTTCTTCATTTTGTGAGAAGCTTGTTCCCAAGTCCATCCCACACTTAGGATAAGGAACTGAGCTCCACTTTCCCAAGGAAAGAACGTTAAATGTCAGGGTTGGAGAAGAACAGGAGCAGGGACAGCAGATTCCCAGGAGGTACCACGAACAAACTGGGTTAGCCTGGCTTTTTCCTCCTAGGACCAGGCATAGAGTAGCCAATGGCATGGGTACAGCCTCCCCCACCACCCAACACAGGGATAGTCCAAGGTAGCCCCAACCCTGCAGCCTACCTGGGTATCTGAATTGTAGGAAGAGGCTTACAAATGGAAGATGTGTGTGTGTGTGTGTGTGTGTGTGTGTGTGTGTGTGTGTGTGTTACATTAAACTAAAACAAACAGAGCACATTAATCAAGAGAAAGATTGGCAGCATGTTTCCAAAACTGTGTATTAACTGAGTATGATGGTACACACTGCAATCCTAGCACTCCGGAGGCTGAGGCAGGGGGATGGCAAGTTCTAGGGCATGGGTAGTCATTGGTGGGAGTACAACCAATGTAGAACACACACACACCCAACACAAACAAACGGACAAACAAACAAAACAGAAAAGAGAGAAATAAAAAGATTCTTTGGAGGGCAACATTAAAACTGAGCTTCAACTAGGTATAGTGGCACATGTCTTTAATCCCAGCACTTAGGAGACAGATCAGGTGGATCTCTGTGAATTTAAGACCAGTCTGGTCTACATGGAGACCCCAGGCCAGCCAGAACTATGCAGTGAGACCCTGCCTAAACAAAACAAACAACAAACGGAGCTTCTCCCAGTCTGATTTGATTTGCAGATTTGGGGGGTGGGTAGAAACAGGTCAAGCATTCTTAGGGACCCAGAGCCACAGCCTGCTGTACAAAGAGAGTACCCCTGAGGGGAGACTAAGAACAGACCAGAGGGTGGGCAGGGACGCCAGAAGAATGGAGGCCAGGTATATGGCTTCTCCATCAAACACCTACTAGGCCTCCTCCTTGGAAGACCCTGGTTTCTCACAGAGCCAAACCAATGACGACCACATGGCCTAAAAGGCTCTACACTCTGGTTCAAACCTGGGACCATATATTCCAAAGGCTGAAACCATGTGCTCAAACGACAAGATAAATCACCAGAATGAAAATCAACCTTCATCCACTGGATCCCTGGCATGGTTTACCCTCAAATAGAAACAGCAGTGCCCTGGGAGCCTTGCTGCCTGCTTGGTGCATGGTTTCTGCCAGGGACTGCCATAGTGCCCGTGGGCACGGGCACTTTCTCTTAGGCAACAGCCTCACTTATTACCGTGGCCCTGCGACCGACATGGGTCACACTGTATGAGCGCGGGTAAGGGTGTCCCTTCACCATTGTTGCTTCTAGGGTCTGTTTCCTAGTCTCCCTCAAACAGTACTTCTCTTCCTCTTACAGGAAGTGGTTCATTTCCTCCCTTAGGCCTGCACCTTCACCCCAGGCTTCTCTATCACTATGCAGGCCGGACACAGCAGTGAGGATTAACTGTCATCCCTGCGGTGGGTGCAGCAAGGAGCTAGGGCTTCCTGGTCTAGGACAGGGATTGACAGGGTGTGGGGGTCCTAGCTCCTGGTCTCCCCGAACCTCTTTCTTGAGCTTACCCCAGAACCCCACAAGCTTGGCAGCGCTGCAGCACGCTATCCCAGAAGCACGTGGCAGGCTACGGAAATACCCAATGGACGCTACTGGTCCTCAAGCCTGGATCCTGAAAGTGCCATGTTACTACTCCAGCCTAGCAGAGTTAGAGGTTTCTAAGTACCTGGACCCCATAAGACAACAAGACCAGCAGGCAGTCCCCAGAGTGGCTGCTCCCCTCCCCAAGCCAACTTCCAGACCTCCTTCCAGAGGCTGGTCCACAGCAGGGCTCCCTGTCCTCTGGCCAGAGCTCTGGTACCAGAGGCTACACAGTGAATTTCCCTGGGGCCTTTGGCAGCCTCCCAGGGGACCTCAGCCCCCTTGGGTGATCTCCTCCCACAATGATTTTGACTCCTGAAAACAGGGGCCACTGCCTGGGCATGGGCCAGGTTGCCACTGTGCTGATGGTGGTCCTCAATAAGGAAGATGCCTTTTGGGCACTGGCCCAGCTGCCAACCCATACCGTCCAAGTAGTCAGGCTCTCATGGCACCAAACAGCTAGGCTGAGTGACCACCACACTGATTAGTGATGGCGATTTACAGCCATGGCACCTTCCCTTCCCTCCTCCTCCTGAACCACTGCACCGTCTGCTGTAGTCAAGGGACCCCACCATGTCCCCTGTCAGCCAAGAACCTTCTATGCATAAGCAAACCAGGTGACATGTTCCAGCTGGTTATTCTGCAGCTCTCACCATCTATCGCCAAAACCCCGGAGACAGCATCAACCTATCCATGTCCTCTCCTGATCCTGCGCCCAAGAGGCAGCCACCAACCTCCATCCCTGTCCCTGTCCCCTGCTAGCTTCATGGACCCGATAGGCTGGTCATACCCTATCCACCACAGTCTTTCCTCTGCCTCAAAGGCTACCCTGCCCTTCAGGAACCAGGACATAGTAAGACAACAAGTCTAGCTGGAACTTGTTTGGGTGTTCCTCCTTCCTTCTCTGGGGCTGCAAATGCCTAATGGAGACAAGGAGTGGGACGAGGGGAAGCCTCAGGTTCCTGGGACACCTGCTACTGCCCTCAAGCTATGGCTCCACCCCTCTGGAATAAGTTCTACTTGTAGGTTATAGGCTCTCAGGATGCTATAAATGGTTCCAGCCACTGCCTTTCAGCTCCCAGCTTATGAGAATGAAGTAGAAAAGTATAAGGGTGATGGAAGGGACCTGCCTCATCCCCAGAGGCACTGGGTGGGACCTGGAATAGAGAGGTTTGGGGGCCATTATGAGCAGGAGACCCCGAGTAAAGCAGGACTGTGAGGAGATACCAACTGTCCAGGGCTACTGCAGTGTTATGGCAATGAAGTATATATAGACAGGGAAGGACCTTCCTTGATCCACAGTGCTAGTTTCCCAGCCCAGGGGTCCCAGGAGCTCTCCCACCTTCCAAGGCCAGGAGAGCCCATATCCAACAGATGAGCTAGGCCCTAGACCTCCTGCCCTCCTGCCACACAAGCCCCAGCACAGGTCAGAGTTTGAGCAAGTGCCACTGGCAGAGCAGGCCAGGCCAGGAGAACCAGGGAAACTCCGAGTCTTGGCAAGCCCCTGATCCCAGGGTCACACCTGCTAAGTCCAGCCCTGAGCAGTTACAAGCCTGATAGCAGCCTTATGGAATCACCTCTACAGAGAACCCAGAGGTTGTGTGCAGGCCATTGGTCCCAACTGGACAGGTGACACCCTCTCTTGCCTGATGCATTTGCAGACCTCAAGCCCCGCCCCGAAGCTCTGGGATGTCTATATCCTGGAGGATAAGGTTGTGGTCACGACCATGGCAAAAAAAACAAAACAAAACAAAAAACAGCCCTCAAGGTACATGGAAGTCACTTCTCAGATATCCAATACAGACCTTGGCTAGCTGTGGGCCATCCTCAAACCAACCATTTGTCTACCTCTCCAGTTCAGAGTAAGCCAGCCACAAAGGGTGGGCCAGGCCAGCTGTGGTCAGCTGGGCAGGGGGCAAGGTATTGTCCCAAGCACTAAGACCACCCCCCATACCACAGATAGAAGAGCTGAGGGTGTTTTCCTGGCAGGATCTCTTTGGCTGTGGTCTTATGTATATAAAACCACAGGCCGGTGGCGATGGCGCACGCCTTTAATCCCAGCACTCAGGAGGCAGAACCAGGAGGATCTCTGTGAGTTCGAGGCCAGGCTAGTCTACAGAGCAAGATCCAGGACAGGCATCAAAACTACACAGAGAAACCCTGTCTCAAAAAACCAAAACCAAAAACAAACAAAAAAACCCCCAAAAACCTGAGTTAGAAACAGAAGGGTACAGTATCCTTAGTAAGATGGACCTAGGAACAGGCAGGTCTTGGGCAACAACCTTTCCCAGGGCCCAGCACAGAGTCGAACTCCATACCTTTGAAAATCTCCCAAAGCCTCTCTGTAGGACATGCTGCTTCAGGCTGAACTATACAATGCTGAAGTACCTCCAGGCCTCCATTGTGGTGTCTTGAAGGACAGAATGTGACATTCTTCCCTTATTAGCTCCAGTTTGAGGTCCATTCCCGGGGCAGTCATGTCTAGGCCCCACGAGCTCTGCCTCCATGTTTCCCACCCTACTGCTTCCAGCAGGAACACGAAGCTCCTGTCCACCCTTAGAATCACAGCCCAGAATGTGCCCAGCCTACTAAAACCCCCAGACAGGGCCAAAGACAACGATTAGCATAGCAGGCCCTGTCTCCAACCACCTTCGTGACCAACATGGCTCCAAAGGAGCCACTGAAGCCTCAGAAGACACCTCAGGAGCCTCAAATACGGTGGACAGGAAAGCTGAACTTTTGGCTGCTGGGGAAGAGGGCAGGAGTGGTCTCTTCAACCGCTCAGCAGCAGGCCCTACATCATGCCTAGAGGAGCCTCCTCATAGTGCAAGTATCCTCTGAAAGAGGGCGTTCACTCAATTCCACTTCAGTCTTGAGAGGGCAAAGCATAGCCACCAAGGGCCCCAGCAGCCAGGATGAGGACCAGGATAAGGAGATGGACCCTCCGGTCGTCATGACCAGTGCTAGAATGAGGTCCTGGGCATGGCATGCCCTTTAGGAGCCGTGAGCAGCTACCTGGCCGGCATGTGCCTCTCAAGATGGTACTGGTGACTTGGAGAACATCTGTACACCTCAGAGAAGTGGTAGGAACTGGTAAGGCAGCTTCTACCTTCTCAGGGTGTTGAGATTGCCAGGCTCTAAGCACTGATGGGACAGAGGCCTGTGGCCACACAGAAAACACTGATGACCTATTTCCAGAGTTCTAGAAACCCCATCACTGGTCAGAAGGCTGAAGGATGCTGGGGCAGGGCAGGTCTTACACTCTGCAATCCTTGGGGCTGTATTTCATGGATCCCAGGATGCAGGAAATGTGTTTCCTGCTGGAGACAAGGGATACCCCCTTACTCTTAAGCCCCCCTCCTTCCATTACTTAAAGGACAATAGGTCACTTTGCGTATCACCTGATTATTCTTTTGTTGCCTATAGCTTTCTGCAGGAAACACAAGACAGCTGGGGCAGGCAGAGGGAAGGGCTACACAGTCCAGGATCCCAGGCTAGTCTCCCCAGCCTCTTCTCAGGAACAGGAACAAGGCAGATGATGAATCCCAGGTTCCCAGTATCTTCTGGGAGGCCACAGGCACTACACCTCCTACTCCCAGCCAGAGACAAGTCAAGACCATCAAATAATTTACTGTGATTCAACCTGTGCCCCAGAGGCACCCAGAGGGAACGGAGAGGGGTTGAGGACTGGGGTGCCAGTGGCAACAGGGACAGTTCATGACAGTCTGTTCAAATTGTCCATGCGAAGGTCTTGGTCACCTCTGTCCACCATCCCTGGACTGGACCGGCTCCAGCATCACTTCCTTCCTTCCTTCCCTGCTCTTTCCTTCCTTCCGTCTGCACCTCCTCCCTGCATCCGGCACCTCCACGTCCTGAGCCTGTGCCGGGACGGGCACAAAGGACACCACTGACCGTAGGCAGGGGGATTGGCAGAATGGGGGTGGGAGGGAGCAGGGACATCAGAGTGGATATGACGTTCATTCGGCTAGCTGGGGCCACTGGCCCAGATGTCTGCTGGTCCCTGCCTCACCTGGCGTCAGGACAGCACACACTTGCAGCTCATGCAGCCAGGGCCACTCTCATCAGGAGGGTTCAGCTTCCGCAGTTTGTGCTGCCGAATCTCACGAACGAGTGTGTAGAAGGCATCCTCCACACCCTGGGAACAGAGGAAGTGGATCAGAGGGGACGCTGAGGACGAAAGGGGTGCTGTCTGGGTAAGAAGCTCCCTGCCTGGATCAGGTAACACTCCAACCCTGGAAAATAACCCTTCCTCGGCTGTACAACCAGCACAAACAGGGAGCTGGACTCTGCATGTCTAAAGGGCACAGGGCCACTCTCCTTAAGCAGGCTCACTCCAGAATATCCTTGAAAATCAGAGCCGCTCAACTCGGGACTCTCCCAGACCCCCAGTATGGCTCAGGTATGAATACCCTGAGCACACTTAAGGGCTCAAAACTAACAGGTACCCACAGGACACTATGGGGACAGGAAGGACTAGGCCCCTGGGTCACCGCTCCGGCCTGGCTCAGGGCAGCTCTCTCCACGGACCCCCTCCTACCCTGGCACTGTGTCAACCCAGAACTGCAGGGCCTAAGCCCGGACCCTGACCCTTGCCTCCCTCACAGCCCTGCCGTCTGGGAGACTTACAGCATGGGGGCCGCTGGGTCACATGGGTCCCGGGGGGTCCCAGAGGGTCCCGGAGCTGGAGCCAGAGCCAGAGCGGCTGCCCTGTGTTGAGGGAGAGGGGCGATGAGCTCTGCTCCCTGGCTGGGGTGGGGTGGGGTGAATCCCTGACTAGCTGTGGAATGGGGAGCAAGCTCACCTGCCGGGTCTTGGCTGACGTTTCAATGTAGGGGATGCCATAGCTGCGGGCAAGGTCCTGGGCCTGCCGAGACTCGACAGTACGAGCGGCCAGGTCACACTTGTTCCCCACCAGCACCATTGGCACATCGTCTGAGTCCTTCACCCGCTTGATCTGCTCCCTAGAGGGAGATGGAGGGTATGTAAGCCAACTAGCGGGCCACAGGCATGGCTGTATCCAGGACATTTGGGAGAAGACATAAAGCCTCAGTGTGCACACGGAACCTTGCTCACCTGTGCCCTGGGCTCATGGGCTAGCCCTAGATGGCTCACCTGTACTGATGGATGTCTTCAAAGGACTTGGTATTGTTGATGGCAAACACACAGAGGAAACCCTCCCCTGTGCGCATGTACTGGTCCCGCATGGCACTGTACTCCTCTTGACCTGCTGTGTCTAAGATGTCCAGCAGACATGTCTCCCCATCAATGACCACCTGTTTCCGATAGGAGTCCTGCGGAAGAACATAGCTTAGGGGTCCCGCCTCTCCTCAGACAGACGTCCACAGAGCCAGCCTACCCTTGCACCTCTCATGCCCTGATGGCTCAGGTGGGAGCCAGACCCACACCACCTTCAAGACTCGGCTGTGTGGGCCTGTCCTGACTCTTACCCATGACCACTGCCAGAACCCAGGCAGGTAGCCAGAGCTCACCTCTATGGTGGGGTCATACTCGTCCACAAAATGGTTCTGGATCAGCTGGATGGTCAGGGCACTCTTTCCCACGCCTCCAGCACCCACCACCACAAGCTTGTATTCTGTCATCGCTTCTATAGGGACTGTCACTCCAGGAGCTCCTGCCCCACCTGCCAATGAGAACCACACTTAGCCAGGCCCGGGTCACTTGAGACTGCTAATAGGTGCCTGACCCAAAGGCCCTCTCCAGCATGGAGGAGGCAGGCCAGCCACGACAGTGGCCCAGTCACTCACCTGTGGCACCTCCAGCTGGGACAGGGAGGCCCCCCACCTCCTCCAGCAGCACTTAATGGCTGTGTGAGGAAGCAGGGAGAGGCCCCCAAGGCAGGGCTGACAGCTGAGAGCTTCTCCCAACCACGCACCCAAATTAGAAGTCGCTAGGTAGGCAGAAAGCCTCAACTGGAGGCGCCTGAGGGCTGAGGCCACCCCCCAAAAACAGGTCCTGCCACGGCGGCCTCAGCGTGCCCAGGCAGGCCAGTGCCAGCCGACAACCGGCTCCGGCCCGCCGGCATGTGGGTGCAACCGACAAGTATTTACTGAGCGCCTACTGCATGCCAGGCGCGGTCCTGGCAGCGGGGGAAGGGTAGCTGGAGAGGGACCCTGCCCTCCACTGAGAGAGACCTTCCACAAGGGGCCAGGGAGCCTTCAGCAAGCAGGGGGGAAAAGGCGGCCGAGGGTGTGGGAAGCAGGTGACTGCGGGAAAGACTCACAAGGGGCACGAGGGGTGGCTGGGGAGCAGAAGGCCCTGATTGGGGCCCGACGTGGGTGTCCTTGTAGCCCCGAGGCCGGAGCGTGATGGCCGCGGGGTGCAGAGTCTCCGGAGGCCCGGGCGGCGCCTCGCCGGGAGGGCGGCCACAGGCGGGGCGGGCCCGGTCGGGCCGCAGAGGCGGGCAGCCGGGCGCTTAGGCACGCTGCCGGGCTAAGAGGAGCAAGGAAGCACCGATCACCTGCGCCCCGCGCCCCACCCCGCGCCCGCACTCACCGCTTGCTGGAGCGACTGCCCCCGGGGCCGGGGCCGGGGCAGGGCGGGGGCGCGGACCGGCGCCGGCTGGGCCCGCGCATGGGCTCCGTCCGCGGCGGGTGCGGCTCAGGCTGCGGGCGCCGGGCGCGGACGGCGGGGACTCGGCCGGGCCCGCGCTCGCCCCGCCCCGCTCCGCCCCGCGCCCGTCCGTCAACTCTAGACGGCCGGTGATTGGTCGAGCTCCGGCTCATCTCGACCTGTTGTGGTTGGCCGAACAACCCATCCGTCAGGAGCCGCAGCTAGGCGGGGCTTCCTGGAGTGGCAGGGAGGGAAGTGTGGCGACCTGGGTACTGCACTCAAAGAGCGACGCCTAGTTCCGAGGTGCGGAAGAGAATGTGAGGGTGACGGTGCTTAAGAGGCCGAGATTCCTCTGCAGAGAAACTGGCGTACGCTCGGGTTGGGTCGCAGGGCCTTCCACAGAGCCCCCACCCTGCAGCCGCACCAGAGGCCCAAAGGCCCAGGGAGCGGAAAGGTCATTCCGACGGGGACCTGGCGTCGGGGACAATCAGCACCGCGGACGCGGGATACCAGAGGAAGGCAGAGTCCGCCGGAACCCCAAGCTGCCTGTTCCCGTAGGCCGAGGTGGAGCGAAGGTCCCATCTCGGGGCAGCGTCGGTCCATCACACTGTGCTCCCTGTACTTTGGAGAAGACCCCCCCTGCCTCCACCAAACTCGAGGTCCCAACCCTGCAGCAGCTCATACTGCGCCCCATTTGAAGAACGATCCCGGAAGTCAGAAAAGTTGGTATTAGGGCGAAATGAAGTGTTCCAATCACTCAAGCAAGTAGGGTACATCTGTGTCAGACGCAAATAACATGTTTTCAACACTTTTTGAAATTTCAAAGGCACGAGTAAGGAAGTCCTTCTCAGAAAACCGACAGGGCTTTACTCAGGTGATGCAGGCCTCGGGGCGCGCGCTCAGGTGTCGTCCGGGGTCCGAGCTCGGCTCGGTCGATGCGGCCAGCAGGCAGATAACCCAGAGCCTGCCAGAAGCCCCTCACGGGGCAGCACTCGGAACCACTGTGGGTGTCTTCTCTGCGTTCAGAGGTCCCGCTTGCCGCCCTTACTCTGAGGAGCCCTCCCACCGCAGCTGCCGCGTGTCCCGGCAACCGTTGCTAGGGGGCGGGGCTCATCTTGCCGCCGCCCTGGATGCCCCGGGCTCACGAATATTTGGATATTCAAATGAGGCCCCGCCCTCGTTGCCATGGCGCCAGGGCCGCAACCCCTCTGCGGTGGAAAAAATAAAAAAGCCCTCACCTAAGAGAGCGACCTCCGCGGTGGAGGGGCCCAGGGCTGCGCCCCAGATCTTGGGCACCCTGGCCCACCCCTCAGGTGAGAGCTGGGCACCGCCTCTCCATGTCCCTTTTACTAGGGGAAACCTGGGCCAAGGAGTGGGGCCTACATCTTGTGGGGCAAGACACACTGGACTGAGTAAGTAATAAATCATGAAGTGCAGTGGAAGGAGATAACTCTTACTAGAAAAATGTGTCTGGGAAAGATAGGTAGAAAGTGCAGGAGTTAGGTGTCGGCCAAACCTGAATGGAGGTGTAGAGGCACCTGAAAAAACTTCTCCAGAGGTATGGGAAGGGTTCAGGAAAGGTGGGCCTACAGAAGATTCAGAACCCCACACCCAGGATCCCCTTTAGGAGCAGAAGAAGCTGCAGGATTTGATGAGGACCGTGTCTTAGTTTCCACTGGGTGACCCAGAGGGACCCTGACTGTATTCCTCAATATCTGAGCCTCATCCCCCACTAAAATGGTCACAGGGGGTTCAGGACCAGGCCCCCAGCTAACAGCACTCCATTCTTGTACCTGCTTGCTTCTGAGCTGACCTTGGCCAGCTCAGCCCAGGTGCTACAGAGCATGGTGACATAGCCAGGAAGCTAATCTAACTCTGTCTTACAGGTGTTACATGTAGATACATGTGGCCCTCTTGCCCGGATGTTTGACCTACAGCAGGAGCCAGCTACCTGCAGGTGCGGCCTCAGTCAGAGAAGTGGGTGGTTGGAGGGAATGTCTGCTATCTTGATCCTGAACCTAGACTCAAGAGATCATTAATGAAGAAGGATCCACAGCCAGGGTCTGGGGCAGTGCAGGGAAACTGTCAGTAATAGCTGCCTGCTGGTCAATATAGGCATCTTGCCCAGTATCCCTAGTCTCACAGCCTTAAAAAAATTATTCTTTATCTTATATATATTTGTGCATGTGTGTGTGTGTGTGTGTGTGTGTGTGTGTGTGTGTGTGTGTGTGTGTTTGTGTACCACAGAGCACAAGTACCCTCAGAGGCCAGAAGAGGGCATCTGATCTCTTGGCTACAGGTATTTGTGAGCCATCCACTATGGATGCTAGGAATCAAATGCAGGTCCTCTGCAAGAGCAGCCAAGTGCTTTTTAACACTGAGCTATCTTTACAGCCCCAGCTCACAGCCTTTGTGAGGCCCAAGATGGCAAAGCCTTGAGCCGGTACTCCTTGCATGGACGCTGTGGGAAGCAAATACAAGACCAAATAAAGGAATAGGGAGATCGCTCAGACAGTAAATTGTTTGCTTTGTAAGCATGAATACCTGAGTTTGATCCCCAGAACTCACATATAAAATGCCAGGCATGGTAATGCGAGCTTGTAATCCCAGCACTGGGGAGACAAAGACAGGCAGGTGCCTGGAACTTGCTGGCCAGCCAGCTTAGCCAATTTGGTGAGCCACAGGCCAGTGAGAGACCTTATCTAAAAAAAAACAAAACAAAAAAAATATGCACACACACACACTAACACATACACACACAAATTATAAAACGGATAAATACATCTCCTTTTTTCCAAAATACTGAAGCAAATGGAGAGAAGTTATTAGCACAAGCAGAGAGTTTGAGTTGAAACTAGGAGAGTGGACATGTGCTGTCCAGTTATCTAGACCGCTGAGGTTGCCCAGGGCCTCTCAGGGCAGGCCAAGTCAGGCTAGGATGTGGGGAGATGTCAGAGTTGACCTAGTGACTTTGTGGGCCATTGATGTGAAGTAGAGCCTTGTAAACTAGGAGATTTGGCCCTCTGCCTCTCCTAACAGGTTGGATGTGGATGGACCCAGCCTGGGATGGATCCCAGGGGCCTCGGCCAAGCACAGCTAGTATCCGGATACGGGAGCTGAGCTGGCAGGGCCTGAACAACCCCTGCCCACAAAACAAGAGACTGGGCAGCCATGGGGATATCCACAGGGAGCGGCAGGTGGAGGAGCACCTTTCCCCTGCTCGGCTGGTAAGTGATTGGGGCCTGAGGCTCCGCCATGGGTCTGCATGAGTTGACATACTGGCACCCTTTCTGCTGATATCCAGCTTTCCCTCTGCTGGGTGCCCTCTACCTTTCCACCATCAGGGTCCCTGACAGCAACCCAGTGACACAAACATCCCCAGGCATTGAGATCACTGGCGCTGTTGGGCCCAGGCTTCTGTAACTCTTGGCTGAGGCCTGTGCTCAAGCAGACAAGAAGCCTCTTACTCAAGAGCTAATGTTGTAGCAAGGAGGACTAGAAGATAGCATATTGGGATGCTGGAAGGGCATGGGTGCATGGCTCCCCTCCCAAGGCTAGAGTTCCTCAGTCTACTCTCAACCTGCCCAAGGTGGGGTTCGTCCTTGGTTTGCTGACTCTATTGGCAGCAGGTAAAGACCTTCCTCCAAACCCAGTGGGACAGCCCATTGGTGTACCCCATCCCTGAGTCCTAAGGTTCTGTAGAGTCCATCTGGGCAATCCTGAAGCCCCCAGGACTTAGAGTTTGCTACCCACTCATGGTTGGCCACTATGAAGGAGAGAATCTTGATAGATGGTATCACCCAGGACCTCCTCAGAATAAATGTTTGGCCTGCTAGGCCAGTACCTGCACATGTTCCCCAAGGTGTCCCCTGATGCCATAGCAGGTGTGGCCCAGGGTCCTGAGAGACCATGCTTGCATTTCACATACAAGAAGTTCTTGTCTAGTCCATCTACAAGAACAGACAGACCAGTAGGCCCCCACCCCTTGACTTCCAGCATGAGTGTTTTTCTGTGTCCTCTGGTCCAGGTATGCTGTGGCTGGGTGCTGCTCAGCAGGGCTCTGGGCGCCAACTGCATCGCTGAATCTGTTCTGAAGGTCTCATTTGGAGACTGGCACCCCGGGTGCAGGCCCTTCCCTGGCAGCACTCCTTCCCTGATAATCAGTTACAACCTCTGCTCATGTCATGCCCACCAGCCAAACTGTTATTGCAAGCCCCGCCTGGATGAGGCAGGGGAACACTTGCCACCTGCTCCAGTGGGCACCTTTACAGAGTCCTCAGCCAAAAGCATGGAGAACACTGGAGTGACACCTGATGATTTCTGCAGCAGGCCCTGGCCCGGGTAGATGACCTCCAACTGGTGAGGGTGCTGGAGATGTGTGTGGACACCCGTAAGAACAGCCTGGGGAACTTCGGTGAGAGCCGCTGGTCACACCCATGCCCCTGTGACTGTCACAACCTAGACCTTTCCCTAAGCCAATTGTATTTCCTGTTGTAAATGAAAAGCTAGCAAACACCTTGGACAGCATGTCCCTTTCCTTAAGATTGGACTGTAGAACTAAGATGTATACTCAGTTTAGAAAGAAGTTTTAGCCCAGAGTATATATTCCAAAATGACTTTTCAGGGACCATACCCAAAGACCAGTACCAGTATGGCAAAATAGCAAAGGTACTCTGCTCCCATACAAGGTGCTCCCAGAGCTTATTTGGAAAGGATTTGGAATTTATAGACACATTGCACAAATGTTATATTGATCCATCATGTATTCTTCCTCCAGAATCCCCTCTGCAATTGTCTTACCATTTTCTCGCTTTCATGTACACACACACACACACACACACACACACACACACACACACACACCTGAGACACTTGTTTTTTTTAATCTGAGAGACCATTACACTTGTTCACAATGCCTCAGTGCCTACTTCCTAAGAAGAACATTATCTTAAATACTCTCAGGATAATGATCCAAGTCAGAAAAGGACACTGATAGAACACTCTTATCTGTGTCACAGACCTTGTTCAAATTTCACCAACCATCCCAACAGGAAAGATTCTTGCTGTTCAGGATAGTTGTGCATTTTGTTTGCTTTTCTCTGATTACAAGTGAGGTTAAACACTCCCGATCCTGGTTAGCTTGGTTTTCAGTTTTGCATTTAAGTGTTTAACAGCTCAGTGCAGCATCTCTGTGCACCTGTGAGATCAGGGGACACAAGCTCTTCCCTGGGGCCTTATAGGCCACCCTATACCTCTTTTTTCATCATTCAGGGATTCTGTCTCAACCTTAGGGCCAGAGTCTCACCCTAAGAAGCTTTGAGAATGGGGGCCTGGAGCTTTAAGGCTGTGCAGGACACTGGCAGGACATTCCTGAGACTTGTTATCTAATGTTGCATGTTGAAAGACAGCCCTGGGGGCCAAGAAGGGGAGATGCTCAGGGTTCACCTTATCCATGCCAACCTGGTTCCCCTCTTCAAGTTAAGTCCTTGCCAGTGTGTTCGCCACCTTTTTACCTGTTACCTGTGCTAGGCTGCATATGGGTGGAAGGGCATGCAGCCCCCACATAGCAAGAGGAGAAAAGGCTCAGAACACCTAGGCAGATCCTGCAGAAGCCCCCAGAATCAGCGCCACTGTGTGCCAGAAAAGGCCATATGCCTGTGAACAGCCCTTCAGATGTTGATGCCTCTCGGGGGTGTGGGGAACACTGCAAAGAGGTGGGCAGTGTTGGTGGGGCTAGGCCAACCTCTCCTTCCTGTGGCCCACAGGAGTGCACCTCCCTAACCTGATCCAACTGAAGCTGAACCACAGCTGCCTGGGCTCCCTCAGGTGAGAGCCTGGTCTAGGGCAAAGAGGGGCTGGGCCTGGAACTCAGCTGCTGCAGGCTGCCCCTCCTCTCAAGACTCTGCTCCACCCTGTTGACCTTTGGAGGGTGAAGGCTGCCATCAAATGGTTTAGAGACGTTCATTCAGGTGTGGGCTCCGTGGAAGGGAGAGAGGGAGACTCCAGGGTAGGATCCTTTATGAGTGGGGCCCAGGTGTCCTGCCTTCCAAGTTTCTTGGAGTCTCTGGCTCCTATTTTGACACCCTGCAGTGAGGCAGGTCCCTCTTCTCCCCCTCAGTGGGAAGCCCCTGCTACATGTGAGTGATACAAAAAAAAAAAAAAAAAAAAACCAAAGCTGGGTGCTGGTCAAGGTGGTCATACCAGGTCCTGTGGCTGATAAACCAAATGTAGCCCCTGACCTTTAGCAACGTGAAGGGTCTCTGGCAGACAGCCCAAACCAGTCTAGACTTGGAGGCTCCAGAGATCCCTTACCTCACATTGTAACCCAGGCATTAACTACACCCTAAAGACCAGAAGATGGAGGGAAGTGGCTAGTGTCCCTAGGAAGAAGAGAAGGTAGGAGCTGCCTCTAAGCTGACTGTCCACCTGAAGCCAGACCCAGCAGAACATATATCTCCTGAACAGGACTGAAGTGTCGAGGAAGCTTGATGTTCTCAGAGTTCTTAGGAACCTGCTTAAAAGATGACATTCAAAATGCAAGGCCACCTGTGGTTCTGTCCCACTGGACTAGAAAGAAAAAAGCCAAGAGAAGAGCAGACTATATCTGGTAGTTTGAGCAAAAGGCGCTTGGGAAGATGCTGCTTCTTCAAGCCTAGAAGTGTAAGGCAGGCAAATTACAGTTAAAACTCTAGAAAGAGGCTGGGGATATAGTTCAGTTGGTAGAGTGCTTGTCTGTCATGTATGAGGTCCTGGATTCAATCCACAGTAATAAACGTGTGTGCACACACATGCACACACACACACACACACACACACACACACACACACACACACACAGTCTCCATCTCTCTCTCAAAAGTTCTTAACTATCTGAATTGGACTCCAAGTGTAGCATCCAGTTGTTTCCAGTTGATTTCCTTACATTGCTGTTTAGCAAATAAAGCACTAAACAGACTTCAGCAAAGCAATGAAGATGTGCAAATACAGGCAAAGATAAGAGAGATGATGTTTCAGCAGAAACCATGGAGGGACAGATGTCAAGGAGCCACCTGGTACTGAAGTCCAGCAGCCCTTTCTAGGGATGACATGGGACATACCTTCTTTCCAGCTGTGCACCTGGAGTCACATGATGTTCTAGCAGATGGCTCTTCCCCCAGATGAACAGAGACGTTTTCTAGGTCTGGGTGAACAAATAATCTCAAGGAACAATAAAGGTATATTTTTAAAGAGCACCTAAAATAAAATAAAGGATTTTGGACATGGTGGCACACACCTTTAATCCTGGCACTCAGGAAGCCAAGGTAGTCTGATTTCTGTAAGTTCAAGGCCAGCAAGGTCTACAAAGTGAATTCTAGGCTAATCAGGGCTACACAGTGAGACCCTGCCTCAAAAAACAACAAACAAACAATAAATCAATAAATAATGGAAAACCTGACAGAGAAGTAAATGTATTATAAAACTAAGAAATAATGAAACTGGGTATATAGTGGGACAGGCCTGTGACCTCATACTAAGTATCAAAACTTCAAGGTCATCCATAGCTCCATAGATAGTGCATTCAAGGCCAATCTGGAATACATGAGATCTTGTCTCAAAACAACAAAAACCTGAAGAAATATAAGCCCAGTGGTGGTGGCTTGCACCTTTGATCCCAGCACTTGGGAGGCAGAGACAGCCAGATCTCTGTGAGTTCGAGGTCTACAGAGCAAGTTCCAGGACAGGCTATAAAGCTACACAGAGAAACCCTGTCTCAAAAAGAAAAGAAAACAAAACAAAATAAAACAAAACAAAAAAACCAAGCATAAGATAGTACTTGTAATAAAACAAAATAATTCTAAAGGAAATATAGTCAGATTGCAAATGTTTTGAAAATATCCTGATCAGTTTGGTCACAGCAAGGAAAAACAGAGTGAAATGTTGAGTTCTTTCAGTTATCTAATCCTGCAACTAGGCTAGTTGGTAGTTACCACCTGGTAATAATTGAAAATGAATAAATATTTGTAACAGGAAACTGATTGAATAACAGCATCCCATAAACTGCTGTTGTAAATGTAGATGACTGCAAAGATGAGCATTAAATATTAAAGTCTCAGGCAGTGTTGCAAGAGATGGGAAATAATTTTAATGTAGTTTCTATCATTTCACCCAAAGCTGAGATAATTTAGCCCCTGAAAATAACTGCCAGCATGCACACAAATGTTCTAAATATATGGGCTGGAACTGCTACCGAATGGCTTCATGCTAGCAAGCCTGAGGCAAGCATCTTTTTCTCAGTACCACTGTGTGTGAAACTCTACCTACATGTTCTGATGATACTCCACAGATAATTTAGAAACTGTTAAAACATATTTGGATGCATCCATTTCATACACCTTCATTGCTCGTCATTCCTGCGCCATGTGCTAATTTAAGGATGTATCCTCTTCTCTTGTTGGTTACCAGGAATTATCTTTTATATTCTGGATCATTTTCAGCTTTGCAAGACTTCTCAGTATATCCTTTTAGCCTAGAGGTGACCACCTATGCAAGGCCCTTTGTTTTGAGTAGTTCCAGTCCAACCAATTCTGAATCATACCTGTCTTCTTATTGTCTGCAAAGCAATGTCATTCCACTGAACTATTTGTCTGGTCCGTCATTTGTAAAGACCATGCGCCTTTGTTAGGAACTCTGGGTCATTAGCTGGTCTCTTGCCTCAGGGCTGTGTCATCTGTATCACTTCGGTCTGTAATACACTTCCCTCATCTGTATCACTTCGGTCTGTGCTACATGTCCCTCATCTGTATCACTTCAATCTGTGCTACACATCCCTCATCTGTATCACTTCGGTCTGTGCTAAACGTCCCTCATCTATATCACTTTGGCCTGTGCTACACTTCCCTCATCTGTATCACTTCGGTCTGTGCTACATGTCCCTCATCTGTATCACTTTGGCCTGTGCTACACGTCCCTCATCTGTATCACTTCGGCCTGTGCTACACTTCCCTCATCTGTATCACTTCGGTCTGTACTACACTTCCCTCTGTTGTCCTCACTCCAGACTGACCTTGACTCTCTTGGGCTTTACTTATCCTTGCACTTGGATTTTATAAGCCAGTCAGGCCAGTGGGCCTCATACACTCATGCATACTAATCTGTGATTTTAAAACTGGAATTTAAAAGGATTTATGTACTAGTTATGGGCATATACTTGTTAGGTTAAATACATCCATGTATATGGCCTCTTTCCATCAGTGTGTTTTATGTATTTAAATGGAGTTTTAGACTTTGCTGTCTATAGTGTGCCAGTTAGCATGCTCACAAACAGAATACATCAGCTTACTTCATATCAGCCTAAACTAGAGAAATTATTCCATGCTGCTACCCTAGAGCAAAACCCAGGAACACCTCAGTGAGAAGACATCACTATGTCCTGCTTGCTGTGGTGACAAGCCCTAGGGTGGGTTAGTTGAGTAGTCAGACTCACAGCAAAGGCCCAGGGAGCCTGTAGGTGAAATATGACCCTTTGTGACTTTGCCTGTGCTATCATGGGGCAGTTACTACAGCCTTCAATACAGGTGGCTAGGACAGTATAACCATTTTTCTGGGGCCACTATAACAAAGGAAGGCAAAGGGGGGCACTTCATCTACAGCAGGGACTGTTTCCCCTGGGAAGTATAGGCAATATACCCAGAACACTTTTCCACACCCCTTGTAAGAACTGTACCTGTCACAGTCTCATCCACCAACTATTATCTAGGAGATGGGAGTTACAGTTGTGAAGGACCAATCAGCTCCCCCACCAACCCCTGCCCCAGGACCAGGCGACACTAGACTCCTTGACACTGCACAGTGGCTGTGGTTGTAAATGCCATCTTGTTTCTGGTTTTTCACTGTTGTTTTTTCTTTTTGGGTAATTATTGAAAATGTGAAGAAATACGATACTGCCAGGTGTGGTGGTTCACAACTGTATCTCAACACTTTGGAAGCCAAGGAAGGGGTATTGCCATGAGTTGTGGCCAGACTTCGTTACAGAGTGAGTTCTGGCCCAGCCTGGTCTGCAGAATGACACCCTATCTCAAAAACTTGAAAGGATGGATAGGAGAGAGGGAGGAAAGGAATGAATAGAAAAGCTTTTAATTGGCAGAAATTGGGCTGAAGATATAGTTCAGTCAATAGAGTACTTTCCTAGTGTGGACAGAGCTCTGGTTAGATCCTCAGCATTGTATAAACCAAGCATTGTGATGCATGCCTATAATCCCAGAATGTGAGAGTTCATCGTCAGCTACATATGGAATTTGAGGCCAGCCTGGGATACATGAGACTCTGCCTGCCTACTCCCTGTGTTAGAGAGAGAGGGAGGGGGAAAGGAGGAGGAGAGGAGAGAGAGGGGAGAGAGAGAGAGGAGAGAGAGAGGAGAGAGAGAGGAGAGAGAGAGAGGAGAGAGAGAGAGAGAGAGAGAGAGAGAGAGAGAGAGAGAGAGAGAGAGAGAGAGAGAGAGAGAGAGAGAGAGAGAGAGAGAGAGACTGGGAAGAAACACTACTAGTTTTCCTTCCTGTCTTTGTGTATTTGAATTCTCCACAGTTCTCTCTCACACACACACATTGCACCATCAGCACATTATAACAGATATATGCTGCATGTGTGCGCGTAGTGTGTGTGTGTGTGTGTGTGTGTGTGTGTGTGTGTGTGTGTAAAACATATAACAGTCTTGCCTCCTCGTTGCCAACTCTTATGCGATTCTTTTCCTTGCTTTATAGTACTTGTCAGGGCCTGGTAGCCAGAACCTTTTTAAACAGCAGCAATGATAGCAGCCATCCTTAGCTTATTCCTGCTTTTGAATGACATGTGTCCAATGTCTCTCTCAAGGATGATATGACTGATATTTACCCTTTAATCTTATTAATGCTGTGTTCTCCCTTAATGGGTATTTTTGTTGGTGATCATGGTGGGTTTTTGTTTATTTTTGGGTTTTGGTTTTTCAAGACAGGGTTTCTCCGTGTGGCCTTGTCAGTCCTGGGGCTTGTTCTTAGACTAGAGATCTGCCTGCCTCTGCCTCCCGAGTGCTGGGATTAAAAGGTGTGTGTCACCACCACCGCCAGTGTGGATCATATTTTTTTATGTTTTCATAATTATTTATGTGGATGGGTGTTCACCTGTATGCATGTCTGTGTATCAGGTGTATGCCTGGTGCCTGAATAGAGCAGAAGAGGTCTTTGAATCCCATTAAACTAGAGTTACAGACAGTTGTGAGTGCCATGTGGGTGCTGGAACCCAGGTCCTCTGGAAGAACAGCTAGTGCTCTTAACATCTGGGCACTCTCTCAAGCCCTGGCCTCTAATTTTCATCCTCCTGCACCTGTCTAAACCTCCCAGGTATTGGGATCATAGACCTGTGCTACCTCAGGCTAGCCTAGAATTCTGTGTAGCCTAGTCTATACTTAGACTCATGATGATCCTCTTGCCTCTGCCTCCCGAGTGCTGGGATTAAAGGCCTGTGCCACCACTGCCCGGCGTCACCAGTTTCATAACATACTTTTCAACTTGACTCAAACCAGGAGAGTCCTACTTTCAAATCAGGTTGTTGGTGGTGGTAGTGATGGTGAAAATGGTGGGATGGAGTGTCTGTGTTTGTGCACATGCATATACTAGTGCCCTTGCCCAAGGATACACACGTGGAGACCAGAGGTCAACATTTTGAATGGCTTCCTCTATCCACATTATTTTTTGAGAATGGGTCTCTTATTAAACCTAGAGCTTGCTGTTTCAACTAGCTAAGCCGGCCAGTGAACCCTTGGGAGCAGCCTGCTTCCTGCCTCTTGCCTCCCAGTGCTTAGATTATGTGTATATGCTGCCATTCCTCATTCTTGTACATCAAGCTTTTAGCCACTTAGCGACCTCCCATCCTGTGAGCCAAGTTTTCTGTTTCTGTTAAGTGTCACTCTTGTCAAGGCTTAAAGCTGTTGGTGCCTGCTTCCTTCATAACTGGTCTTTTATCATCTTACATTGCTGCTATGGCCACCTTGATTGTCTTTTCAGATGCATTCTATTTGTAATCTATCTGTCTGTCTATCAGTCTATCTGTCTATCTATCTATCTATCTATCTATCTATCTATCTATCTATCTCTGGCTCTTCGTCAGTCTTGCCAGTTAGAAAATCACCTCTGGGCTGTCGTCCTTCTCTGACTGTAACAGGTTCATCCTTGTCTCGGCCTCCTTTTTCCTTCTTGGCTTTTGTTACTCTTCTTTCTCCTGGAGCTGAGTGCTTGCCACAGCTGTTCTAAGCTTTTTTCTTTTTTTTCATACAGTCTCAAGTAACCCAGGTTGACCTAAAACTCACTGAATAGCCAAGGCTGGCCTAGAGTTCCTCTTTCATTATTTTATTTATTAATTTATTTATTTTGTGGATAGGTATTTTGTGTGTGTCAACGCACCATGTGTATACCTGATGCCCTCAGAGGCCAGAAGAGGGTGTCAGATTCCCTAGGGCTGGAGTTATGGTCAGGAGTTGCCATGTGGTTGCTGAGAATTGAACTCCCATCCACTGGAAGAACAGCCAGTGCTCTTAACCACTGACCCATCTCTCCAACCCCTGGTCTTGAACTCTTCGTCTTCCTATCTCTGCTTCTACTTCTCAAGTGCTGAGAATACAAGTGTGAACCACAGTGCCTGGCTTGGTTTTTTTGGGGGGAGATGGTGGAGCAGGGCTTTTTGAGACAGGGTTTCTCTGTGTAACCCTGGCTGTCTTGGAACTTGATTTGTAGACCAGGCTGTCCTTGAACCCAGAGATCCACCTGTATCTGACTCCTCAGAGCTAAGATTAAAGGCATGAGCCACCACATCCAGCTTGTTCTAAGTGATGGGGGTCTCACTAGGTTGCTTAGGCTAGCCTTGAACTGAGGTCATGATGTTGTTTCCTTCAGCTTCCTGAACTTCAATACAGGTATACCACTACACCAGGTGTAGTAGTTTGAATGTAATTGGCCCCCATAATCCTATAGGGAGTGGCACTATTAGGAGGTGTGGCCTTGTTGGAGTGGGTGTAGCCTTGTTGGAAGAAGGGTGTCACTGTGGGGGTGGGCTTTGAGGTCTCCTTTGCTTAAGCTTCGCTTAGTGTTGATACTCCTTCCACTTCCTTTTGCTTCTGATCAAGATGTAGCCAGCACCATGTCTGCCTGCATGCCACCATGCTCCCTACCATGATGATAATGGACTGAACCTCTGAAACTATAAGCAAACCACCTCAATTAAATGTTCTCCTTTATAAGAGTTGCCGTGGTCATGGTGTCTCTTCATAGCAATAGAAACCCTAACCAAGACACCAGGCTATTCTAAGTTTTTGGTAAGTTTGTATACAACTTCAGACATTCTTTGTGTATTATAAGACTCTAAGAAGGGCATGTGCTTTGCCTTTTGCCCTCAACCCTAAGAATTTTATAGTTTTCCTGTCATTACAAAGTATGGCAAAATCTAATTATTTCCTGATACTTATTCCGCTACAACAAGAAGAATCCATTTTCAGCTCTGTGGTCCACCAAAAGAAATGGAAGTTGCCTTACTCCCTCAGCGCTCAGTCCAGTCATGTGACTCTTATGAGCTATGGGTGACAAGAAGTGGGCGAGCTCTGAAAAGGAATGGGCTAACGCAACAAAAAACACTTCGGGGACAAGACAAAGTGACCCCTCAGGAAACCAATGTGATCTACAAAAGACAGGGGTGATGAAAACTAACTGTCCGTGACAGAATTTAAAAGAGAGAGAGAGAGAGAGAACAGTGAAGGACGCTTGCCGCTCTCCCAAAGGACCTGAATTTGGACCCCAGTACTCGCGTTAGGGGGCTCACAACCATCTTTAACTCCAGCTCCAGAGTAGAGGGCTAAGCCTCTTCTGGCCTCCCAGGATACCTTCACACACTGCATACACTCAGATACACATACACATAAACAAGTAAATCTTGTTTTAAAATGATCACAAAGGAAGGACAGAACCAGTTCCAACAAGTTGTCCTGTAACCTCCACATGAATGCCATGGTGTCATATATACATGAGTACACACACACACACACACAGAGAGAGAGAGAGAGAGAGAGAGAGAGAGAGAGAGAGAGAGAGAGAGAGAGAGATTGCTGGTATGGTGGTACATACCTGTATTAAGAGGCTGAAACAGAAAAACTACCTCAAGTTCCAGGACAGCCTAGGCTGCAGAGTTAGACCATCTCAAAAAGTAAGCGGGGTGGTGTGCTGGAGAGATGACCTGCCCTTCAGAGGACTTAGATTCAGTTCCCAATACCCATGTCAGGTGACTTGTCACCACCTATTACTCTAACCCCAGGGGGTCTGATATCTTCTTCTGGCCTCCATGAGCACCTGCACAAATGTGGTGTATAATCACACACACACACACACACACACACACACACACACACACACAAGAACCTTAAAGAGAAAAAATGATGATTTAAGGCAACTGATAGGGTAAATGCTGAATCTTTGCAGCTGAAGAACAAAGACTGAAGTAAAATGTGCAGCCTAGGGCAACAGCAGGAAATAAGCCCCAGACAGGCTACATAGTAGATGAGTCCTTGCCAAAAAGACTTAGGGCCGTGGAGAAATAGTGCCAGTTCATGAAGCCTGAGGTCAGGTGGCAGTTGTACTAGGAGGCAAAGAGCAGTTCAGTGCTACAAGAAGAGCACCAGAGCAGGAGAGAGCAAGGACGGTACTCAAACACAGTATCTGTACACACTGCCGAGAAAAGAGGTCCAGGGGGTGCACAGGGACGGACACCAACAGGGAGCAGGTACAGGTTGCACGTAGGGCTGGATCAAAGGCATCAGGTTGAAGGCAGCTCCTCGTGGTCAGTCTGTATGCCTCAGGCTGGCACTTGGCCCTTCCAACAAGGTGTGGGTGCTGAGCACCCAGTCAACATGTTTGAGCAGGGGCCTCCACACTCCAGGGACCTCTGTGCCCACAGACGTGGGCTCTCCAGGGACACATTTTAACCATGCCTAGGATGCTACAACACTGACGTTAATAGGGATCTCTGGAGCCCAAAGCTGGAAGCCACCACAAGCAAAGTCACAACTATCCCTGCACCCGAGGGCAGCCAGAGTGGGTGGTAATTGGCATTGGCTTTTGTTGGCTAAAGACAGAACCCTCAACTACATGTCAGCACCAATCACTTACAGTAGTAACTTTTGGGGGGGGGGGTTCGAGACAGGGTTTCTCCGTGTAGTTTTGGTGCCTGTCCTGGATCTCGCTCTGTAGTCCAGGCTGGCCTCAAACTCACAGAGATCTGCCTGCCTCTGCCTCCCGAGGGCTGGGATTAAAGGCGTGCGCCACCACCGCCGCCTGGCTAGTAGTTACTTTTTATTATTGCTGCTGTGGCTAAATAGCTGTCCAGAAGCACTTCATGGATGAGAGGTTTATTCACGGTTTCAGGGATACAGCATCACGGCAGGGAAGGCATGACAGCATGAGCAGCTCCTAGCTGTGGAGTGGAAGCTTGCTCACACCTAGGCAGATCAGAAGGGAGAGACAAGGGAGTGCCAGCCATCACCTGGCTTTCTCCTTTCCCTATTCTATTTTCTTCAGGATCCTTGCCCATAAGGAGATGCCACTCACATTCAGGGTGGATTTTCCCTCCTCAGTTAAACCTTTCTAGAAATGCCTTCACAGACACATGCTCCAAATGTGTCTCCTAAGTGATTCTAAAGCCAGTCAAGTTGGCACTGAAGATTAACCATCACACCACTCTGCCTGCCTTCTGCAGAGACCTGGGCACTTCTCTGGGCCACCTGCAGGTGCTGTGGCTGGCTCGTTGTGGCCTGACTGATTTGGATGGCATTGGCTCCTTCTTGGCACTGAAGGTAAGTCTGTAGCACTTGGGGTCAAGGACCGGAGATCAAGTTAGACCCCAGCTGAGATTCCCCCATGTGGTCCTCAGGAACTTTATGTCTCCTACAACAACATCTCAGACCTGAGCCCACTGTGCCTGCTCGAGCAGCTGGAGGTGCTGGACCTTGAGGGCAACAATGTGGAAGACCTGGGGCAGATGCGGTACCTGCAGCTGTGCCCACGCCTGGCCACGCTCACATTGGAGGGGAATCTGGTGTGCTTGAAGCCAGACCCCGACCCTTCCAACAAGGTGTGGGTGCTGAACACCCAGGCAGCATATATCTGGGAGGGACCTCCCCTCCCGAATGGGGACCTCTGTGCCCACATGCACCTTCTGGCTTGTTGTCTGTGAGACAGAGCTATCTCTTCTGTCACGGGACGCCTAAACAGCCTAACTGTTTGGATGTATCAGGCATATGTAAGCTCCTTTGTAGCAAGTAAATCCACATGCACTCACAAAGGCCATGCATGCTCCAACCTCACTGTCCACCTCAATACCTGTTTGATGTTGGCCTATAATCAGTTCCACATGCTAGAGGGCATCCCTGAACCTTGGCTATGGGCTTGGGGGGTGAGGGTACCCATAGGCTACGGTAGGATGAGGCAGCATCACTACCCTGTCTCCTCTGTCCTGCACCATCGCAGTCTGGAAGAGGAAGTCCCAGGAAACAGCTGGTCTGCAGGGCCCACCAGACCCAGGTCTGCTGTCCCCCTCCCTCTACCCTTTAGGCACCCCAGGACTACAACTATAGGGCAGAGGTAAAGAAGCTTATCCCCCAGCTCCACATCCTAGATGAGGTCCCCACCACATGCACCAACCTGCCTGCTCCCCACAAGCTGAACCAGGACTGGCTGATGGTGAAGGAAGCCATCAAGGAAGGCAGCGTGCTTGACATTCTCCTCCCTCGGCTGGGTAGGCTGGGTATGGACCTCGATACTAAGCCCTAACCCCTGACTCTGGAAGAGACCTCCTCCAGCCCTCCAGGAAGACAGGCTTCTACCACTACCCCAAGAGGACAGGCCTCCTTCATCCCCAGGAAAAAAGACCTCCACTAGTTCCCCAGGCCTTGTAGAGATGGGTGTCTGCATTTTGTTCCCTTTCCCAGCCTTATCTCCTAGTCCCAGAACCATGCAGATTGGCCCCAGGGGGTCAGGATATTCCCATTAGCAGCACCAGATTGCTTCCCTTCCCTATGTTGAGGGAGAGGAGGGTCTGAGGCTGAGGGTCTTTCTGGAAGGAAAAGGAACCATCCCAGGCCAGCCCCTAGGTCACACAACTTGTTGAGGGACAGGGCTGTGTTCTGTGGTCTGAGTTTGAAACATGCTGGCTAGCATGAGCCCAGTGATCTCTGGATCTGACCCTGGACAGATTGTTCCCATGGAACCACCCTACGGAAACTTGACCCAACCTTGCCTGTGCCTGAGACCCAGCCATGGGCTCTGTCCCTGCTGGTCCCTGAGGTCCCCTTGCCTGAAGGTCTGCTTTCTGAGAACCCAGCCACAGAAGACCATGCCAGCAACCTCACCCATGGTAACTGAACCTATTTGGCCCAGAGCTGCTGACCCTGCAGTACCTTGACCCCAAACCAGGCATAGCCACACCCTCTTCTTCAGGTGCTGGTCAAGTTCTCTGTGGGAACCCCACCAAAGGCCTGCGGGAACGTAGATACCAGTACCAGGTATGCCTTCCCCACACTCCAAAGTGGGCTAGGACTACAGCTCTCCTTCCCAAAGTAGACCATTACCTATTGCCCTCACCCCACAGGAGACCATTACCTAGAGTCCTTCCCCCACCATACATCAGTGCTCAGGACTGCTGCCATGTCCATACTCTGGCTCTCCCATTCCAGGGTCAGGGTCCCTATACCAGCCCTTTCCCTTCCTAGGAATGGGCACCCCTGGAGCAGCTGCCCCCACATAGGCCTGATCTGGCCACCAGCCCCTCCACCCCAAGGCCTGACCCTGCAGAAAGCTGTGACCTGGCCGTGACTGGGCTTCGGGCCTGGAGGGAGCCTGGCCTGCGGTTGGTGTCCCTCACCCTGCCAGCCTACCACCTTTTGTCTTGTCTCTGGGGGGTGGGAGCTGGGCTGGAAGCTGCATTGGCTGAGCAGCCATTGGTCCCCCAAGATGGCCACAGAGATCCATCCCAGTGTGATGACCATTTGGGACTGGGTCTGAGACAGACATGGTTGCAGCTCTGCCTTCTCCACCTCAGTCCCCTCCTCCACAGGCAGCTGGAGTTCCAGCAGGAAAGGCTTGCTCAGGCTCCAGCTCAGGACCCACAGAGGGCTTCTGAAGAACAGGAAGACCAGACTGAACCAAAGACTTCCCTAATCCCCCCACGCCTGACCTCAGGTACACTACCTCAGTGCCTGAGAGTAACCTGACCCCCACCACCTGGGTATGGATGTCCCCACCTCAGACCAGTGTAGTATATATAGTTCAGCCCCTTCCTTTGCCAGGCTCTTGGAGGGGCTGCATGAGACAGTCCTCTTCTTGGTGGAGTAGGGGTGGGAGGGTTTCACTGCCTATGGATGGTCAATCCCAGCTTCTCCTCCATACCAAGGACACCTCAAGGGCACCTGGGCTAAATGAGAGAGGGAGGCATTCCACAAAAGGATACAGGGCAAGTCCAGAGGCAAGCACCTGTTAGGAGCCTCATGGTGGCCAAGGGATCCAGAAGCAGACACCAGTTGTCAGGAGAACCTGGAAGGAATCCAGGGGTAGGAAAGTGGCCAACAAAACCAGCAGGATACCAAGGCAGAGAAGGTTAGGAGCATTCAGTGGCTTCAACCCAGGCAGGACTGGCCTGTGCTGGCATAGGGATGCAGAATGAAGCCAGGTAGAACCCTTTCCAAGGAAGCCAGAGTGACTGCTGCTTCAGTGGAGAGACCCTTACCCAGCAATGCCTTAGAAAGGCACACTGTGGGCGTGGACAAAAAGACTGATGGCATAAAGGTTGCCAACCACCCTCTCTGAAGGACCAAACAACCACACTTTTGCCCCTGTGGAGACTGGCTAACACTTGAGGCAGTGGGCGGGAAGAGGGTCCTGAGAGTAAAGCGGGACCAACAGCTGGTCCTCCAGTGGACAATTGCGTGGGTTAAAGAACAATAGGAAGGTGACCAGCAGAGAGTTGGCTGGAATGCTGTCTACCCCTCTTGCTACAGATGCCAGGCCTAGAAGGCACTGGATGACCCTAGCCACCCACCTCACACTATCACAGAAGCTTAAGAACTAGCCTGGAACTCCCAGGCCCTCAGGGATGAACACATTCTCAAGGATGGAGCTCGCATGACCCAGAGCCAGAGCCCAGCCACTTTGTTTGCCTTAGAGCAGGGGTTCTCAACCGTGCTAACGCTGTGACCCTTTAACACAGTTCCTCATGTTGTGGTGACCCCCAACCATAACATTATTTCCTTGCTACTTCATAACTGTAATTTTGCCACTGTTAAGAATCATAATGTAGCCGGGCGGTGGTGGTGCACGCCTTTAATCCCAGCACTTGGGAGGCAGAGGCAGGCGGATCTCTGTGAGTTCGAGGCCAGCCTGGGCTACCAAGTGAGTCCCAGGAAAGGTGCAAAGCTACACAGAGAAACCCTGTCTCGAAAAACCAAAAAAAAAAAAAAAAAAATCATAATGTAAATATCTGATATGCAGGATGTCTGATACACGACCCCTGTGGGGATGGTGACCCTCAGGTTGAGAACCCACTACCCTAGAGATAGCCACAGGGCTGAAGCCACATTTCCTCTGGAAAGCAGATGAGGCCAAGCAAAGGGATGTAGTCTAATGGAACAGGTTCAGCAAAGGCCACCGAGCCTCTCTACCTGTGGCCACACTGTCCACAGCCTGCCACCATCTCCGGGCTACAAGATGACGGGTGGGCAGCAGCTAGTAACTCCTCACCTTGCCTGCCAGGTCCCCTCTGACATGCTGTCTTCTTCCTTGCTTTCTAGAACTTTCCAGGACATCGGGCTTTCACCTGATCCCTTCTCCCCCGAAGTACCCAATGCCTCCTGAGTCAGGCAGCAGCTCCTCGGGGAGACCTGCGAACCTGCCCTTCAGAGGGCGTAGGCTTAGAGTCCTGGGGAGCTTAGGGCCTAGCCTGGGTGAGGGGTCTGGCCTGGGTGAGAGGTTGGCTGCAGTGACCGCCCTGAGAGCCCTGGAGGTGTCCTCGGGTCCCAGCCATCGAGTCCAGGGATGTCCAGACCCACAGCCAGCACTAGGTCCGGCAGCTTGCTCCCCAGGCCTCCACTGCCTCCACCACCTGAACCCAATCCCTCCAGCCCATTCTCTCCCTTAGCGGAACCCTCTCTTGGCCTGGATGGGACCAAGGCTGAAGTGGCTGGGACTGGGGCTGGGCTCTTTGGATGCCCCAGGACTCTGGTTCACCTATGTGACCCAAGTTCCAAGCCTGCTTGTCCTTAGCCTCCAAAGGGCACAGCCATCCTGGGTGGATTTGCAGGTCTCCCTATGTGGGGCAGTTCCTTTCTCTCGGGACACCATAGACCCTCTGTGAAAGCCAAGTGAATCATTTTCGACTCTCAAGTGTGCAGAAATGTGCTTTACTTTGTAAGCAACGGTTGGTTCAATAAATTATGCAGCTGGCACTGCCTGCCCGGCCTGGCTGCCCTACAACCGCCGGGACAAATCCTCAGTGATGGGTGGGTAGCAGAGGAAGCGGAAGCCATATCTGCTCTCGGCCGTGTTCTGCACTGACAGGGCCACCATGGGGCAGCTCAGGTCCACGCTCTTCCGGCACACCTGCAGAAAACATTGGGGCCTGAGAACTTCGTGGGCCGGCAGACCAGAGAACCTGGGGCCACAGCACCACACTCACCTGGACCTTGCGCTGGTCCTGCCTACCCAGCGAGTCCTCGAGGCACATTCTTGAGGCACACTCTGGGATTGCAGGCAGGAGTTCAGATGTCTCGGTCTTCACCCCTTCCTGCTGTGCAGGAACTTCCCCAGGGCAAAGAAGCTTGCGGGTGCTCAGGAGCGGCAAGATATCCCGGGTCTCGTTGAGGCGAAGAGATCCTGAAGTCCTCTGTCCGCTAGTGCTGGTGCGGGAGAGCCTTTGCTGGCGGACACCTGGCCTGGAGATGTGGGAGGGGCCTGAGGAGGATCCTAGTCAATCGGGGGCAAAGGCGGGTGTAATGCAGGACAGTAGGGGCCAGGGTAGTAGTCCTGTCCAAGGCGACGCCTAGGAAAATGGGGGATGGGTTTCCAGAGGCAGAATCAGGGGCTTGCACCTACCTCGGCTTCTTGCGCCGGGCCCCAGCACCCCGCACCCTGCCCTTGTGTGGGGATGGAGGACGATGCTGCTCTTCGCCAGGGTCAGCATTGGGCTCGGACTCTGAGAGCGGGAAGCGGTCAATGGACCAGTCAGTGTTGTCTTTGAAGATCTTCGAGCCCAGGGTCATGCAGGGTGCAGCTTGATGCTCACTGAGGACCTGCAAGGCCATCGGGGTGTGTGGTTAACGCTAACCCAGTCAGGTCGGCTCCTCAGCTCCTTAGCTAGGATCAGCACTGACCTGGCCTTGAGGGTTGACCAGCATTGTCACACAGCCGCGACTGGATTGGAAGTAGAAGGGGTCCTGGCCCGAGGACACCGGCAGCTGCTTCTTGGTCCTGCTGGTTCCTTCGCCCCATACCTAGGAAAAGGCTGGGTGGTAAGTGAGGAACAGTGTAGGCTGGGGCAAGACAGTTTGAGCTGGCAGGCAGCAAGGGTTCACCGTGATATGGTGCTGTGGGGCTAGCAGAGTACCAGGCGGGAATCGGTACATGCACACAGGGAAGTCCCTCACAAGCTGCTTCAGAACAAAGCCACCCAGGTCGACGGTCTCTGCCTGAGACTGGTTGAGGATACGGATGAACTTCTCTCGGTGGCTGACCGCAGCGATCTTCAAGGAGCAGCCAAGCAGGCTGGACAGAAAGGAAGGCTGGGTAAGGAAGAGGGCCCTACCCACCCAGAAAGCCCGCCCACCACGCAGCCCTCCCCGCTTTTTTTGGTGTGCTCATGGCTGGGCAGCTCTCACTTCAACTGGGGCCTTGCATACTGGTGGTGAAGGTCTGTACAGGACTCCAGAACAGTCTTGCTAAACGACGCTGAGCGCCTCTTATGGGGATCTAGAAAAAGAAGTCCTTTAGGGGAAGGAGAACACAGAAAGGGTCCAGTGGGGCAGTTCCCCAGGAGGCCCGACCAGGGGTCTGCATAACAGGGAGACGGCAGCAGGGTTCAGATCCCGGGCAGAAGCAGCTGGACCGTGGGGGCTGAAGAACCTGAGTAGGACTTTGGGCTGAGGTGAGAGCTTGCTCAAGGGCGAAAGGGAGAGGCACCCAACTCCACCTTCCATGTGTCCACTGAAGCTCCCAGTGCGCTCCTGAATCTGCTCAGAAGCAGCTAAGTCTGTTCCCTGGGCCGGGTGGCCCGACACCTTCTTTGTTCCAGAATGCAGAACTAGCTGGTAGCTGTTAGAGTCAGAGTCTGAGCTGCTGGAGTCTACCAAAGGCAAGGCGCTCCACTCCAGGATTTTGCCAGGCTTCTCCATAGACTTGATGGCGCACTCCGAGTCCCAGGTATCCATATCGGGGGACGGGTGGGGCTGGATCAGCCTGGGACCATGATATGTTCACTGGCTGCTTTGGCTCCTAAACCCAGGACCCATGCCCCCGCCCCAGTTTGCCTCCCCAAGGCAATGGGTACCCTGGTTTGTGTTCCAGGAACTCCAGAGTCAGACCCAGCTTATGGTAAATTAATGAAGGTAATGGTGACCTTGGAGCTCCTCCCCTTGTCTTGAACCCATTCCACATATTACATAACAGAGCTGAGGCTTGAAGGGGTTACATGACTTGTCTAGGAACACTTAAGGATACAATGGGAACTGGTCCACTTCTGTCAAGCCAAATCCTCCCTTCCCCTGACCCCTGGGAACTCCCTGTTCAATGCAGTTACTTTTGTTCTGAGTGGAAACTCATGTTGGAGAAGAGGTTGGGATATCGTTGGGCAACGCTGTTCCAATCTACATCCTCCAATCGGAAACCCTAGCAGGAAAAAAAGAGGTATGTGCCTCCCCGACCTTGCAGGGCTTGAGAGACCTTATCATACACATGGAATGCCTCCTGTGGCTAGCCTTGCTCACCTCCGTGCCAGAGGGAACCTCAACATAATCAGAGGACTCAGTAGGGTCTCTTAGAACCTCTGCAGTAACCACCTGAAAGAAGGAAACACAGGGGGCTGGAGAGATGGCTCAGAGGTTCAGAGTGCTGGCTGCTCTTCCAGAGGACCCAGGTTCAATTCCCAGCACCCACATGGAAGCTCACAATTGTCTATAACTCCAGTTCTAGAGGATCCAGCACCCTCACACAGGCATATATGTAGGCAAAACACTGATGCACAAAAAATAAAAATAAATAATTAAAAAAAGAAGAAGAAGAAGAGGGAACCACAGACTAGCTGGCAGGGAACTTGAGGGAGGACACCCTTCCCCAACAGGGCCTCTCACTTTTGACTTTAACAGCACTTTATGTGAACTAGATGAGGAGGATGCTGGTCATATATATGATTCCTTCTTGTGGAAACATCCCAAGGAAGACAAGGTTTCTCAAGCATGCTGGCTGCCCAAGGAGTGTTGTGGGGGAGGGGGAGGTTGTCTGAAAGGTATTGGGCCACGGGCACAAACTCACCTCTACACTGCCAGTCTGAGACCGAATCACACGTCCCACCCAAGAGGAACGGGCCAGCTGTAGAAGGCATGATTTCTCGAAGGTCTGCAGCTCAGCCTCCATCTGCTGCATTGTACAGAGGTTCTGGCGAAGTTTCTCCTCCAACTGCTCTTTCTCCTGATCAAGAATGCCTGCCAGTGAGAGAGGCCTCCAGCAGCCCCTCCCTTCAGACCAACCTTAGGTGGGTAGCTGCTGTCTGCCGAGGCATTGCCCTGTTCCCTGATCCCATGCCCTCACCAGCTGAGCGTGTTCCTTCTGGGCTTTCAGCTCCAGCGTAAGCTTCTGGACCTGGTTCTGCAGGAATTTGTCTTGATTTTTGGAGTGCCTGGTAGGAGGGGCAATCTCAGCCCTTCTGGATCAGGCCAGGATTCCTGAGAGTAGGTCAGCAGTAAAGGATGCCCCACAGCCACCAAAGCCTGAAGGCACACATTATAGCAGGCCAGAGCAGAATAAACCCTAACAGGTCTGGGCAGAGGTCTACATGCTCAGGGGTAGGGTTACATTTCCAACACAGTAACTTATTCAAAAGTACGGTGGGGTGTCAAATCATGCAAAGACTACAGATAGCAGCAGTCAGGTCGAGGGCTCAGGGGTAGAGGTTGGCGTCAGACAGAAACGGCAGGGTAGGACCTAGGTTGGCCTGGGGGTTTCGCCACTGACCGCTCAGCGGGAATCCCTGCCACCTCCTGCAGGATGTAGTAGTGTCGGGCATTCTGGCTATTCTGGACAGCCCACCGAAGTGCCTGGATCTCTAGTTCTCTCTGTTCCCATAACAGCCGCAGGGTACGTGGGTCCAGGGTTTCAGGGGCTAACCTGTAATTCCAGTTCCATGTGGTTTGGTCAGGGCTGGTTCTTTGGCTGGCCCAACCCAGGAGGCTGCCCCATCCCCTGCCTCCTTACTGCTGCTTGAAAGAGCAGCCTACTGGTATGGATGCACAGTAGGGCTTACTGCTCTGGGAACGCGAAGGAGTCACTGTGTCCACAGGTGTGCCAACTGGGGACTCTAAGTCACTGCTGTCTGGCTTTACACCTGCTGGAGCTGGGGACACCTGCTCATCTTCAGACTCCTGGCAAGACTTAGGGGCCATGCTCGATGTTGGTCAGGAGCTGGAGAGGAAGGAGGTAGGATGGAATCTGCCCTGTCTCCCAGGTGTGGGAAACTCATGGGGCTCCCTTTGGGTGTCAGAGAGGCCCGGGCAGCATTTGCCAGTTCTCTCTGAGGGGATCTACACATGTGCCTAGCCAACAGGACACAGGAGTGCTGGTCATATGAGTGTCCTCCTCAGTATGTTTCAGGCTAGGACAGCAGGTCACCTCCCAGGAAGCAAGTCCCAAGTATGTACATATATTCCCTGCTGTCTCCTCTTTGTCCCCCTAGAGCTCAGCCTAGAGCTAAGATCAGAGGTGCTAAGCTTTTGCCTATAACCCTTATTCATGTGCCTCCAAACCAGAAACTCACCCCCACACTCACCTGAGGCCTAAACCCACAGAAGGCCTAGAGAAGGAAGCGTTCTATACTGTTGCCATGGATTTCTGCACCTGGGGGGAGGGTGTCTGTTACCAGGAGCCTCCAGGGAGACGCAGGGCCATGAGTGCATTCTGTGCCAGTGAGGTTTAGATACGTAAGCTCAGCTAAGCTGAGGTCCAGGGAACTATACAGATCCCTGGAACCCATCCCTAGCCAGTGGTGATAGGCAGGTCCTGGGGAATGGTGTCCTGTGAGTGAACTGAATGTGTGTGTGTGTGTGTGTGTGTGTGTGTGTGCAAGTGTGTAAATGGTCCTAGGGATCTGAGATGATTAAGGGAGCAGTTGAGGATGGTGGTAAGAGACTGGAGTGGCTGTGCTAACTCTAGCCTATAAATGAGCCTGTCTGATAGATAGCCATCTACCTAACCCTTGGAAGCCTTATCTTCCTGGGTCTATCTCTGTACCTCTGGGCTCTCCCAATGGTGGTTCCACTGGTGAACCCTGGGGGAGGGACATTGCTTCTGCTTCAGAACAGAAGTGAGGCCCAGGAGAGGCTCCTTCTACCTTGTCTCTCCCACAGCTTCATACTTCCAACATTTGCTTCCTTATGGCCACAAGAGCGTGGGTACCCCCTCCCACAGCTCTGTGATTGGGACAGAGCACGTGGGGCTGGACTGGCTCGATTTCGCCCATTGAGACACAGGGAAGACGTTAAGGCAGGGGCCCGCTTCAGGGAGAAGAAGGGCTGCTCTGGAGGGCACTGGGCCCACTGGGGGAGGGGAGAGGATGGAGCTTCAGACAAAGACCCCAGGGTCTTTGTCGCAGGCAGCCTCAGGAACGGTCCCCTCCCCCACCAGGGCTACAGAGCCCACCAGGTCAGCCGGCCCCTAAACTCCACCTCCCTGGGATGGCGGGCGGGAGACATTCACGTCCTCTCTAACTGGTGTTCTCGGCTACAGATTCCTAAGAAAGCGGGGATGAAGAGGCCTAGCCTACGGGGCTGGTGAAGGGAGGGCGAATGTTGCGCTCGGGTACATGTCAGAGTTGCGGGGTTCCAGGCAGGATCCCTCTCGGTGGGCGGAGACCAGTCACACTGAAAGTCTGTTGAGGAAGTCCGCTCTGGAGCTGGGAACACACCTGGGCTAACCAGGCCAGAGCGAACGCAGCTGCCGACGCGCTTCCGCGTCGATCACCGGCGGTGAGCATCCCCGGCGCCCGGGTCCTGCCCTTACCCACTCAGGGCCCCGCCCACACCTGGATGCCTGCGGGCGGGACCGAGTAACGAGCCAATGGGGCGTGGTGGGCGGAAGGCCGCCAATGGGAGTGGGCATGGGGCGGGATGCACACGCCTCCGATCTAATGGGGTGTCGTGGGGCGGGGCGTGCGGGCCGCGAGCCAATGGGGCCGTGAGGTTGGGCGCGCCGCAGCGCTGGGACAGCAGGTTGAGGCGGCGCTGGAGCGCCTACGTCCCGGAGGCCAGCGGGCGCCCAGGTGAGCTGTGCCGGGTTCTCGAGCCTCCTGAGCACTGGGCGCGGCACCCGGGAGCCGTCTCCGTCCCGGGAGAAGCGGATCTGGGCGAAGGGGCGCGCGGTGGCTGTGCTGCACCTGCGTCTGCCAGCTGCGGAGTGGGGACGTCTGGATCCCGCGCGGCCCGGATCAGCCGTGAGGCGGGCTGTGTGCCCCCAGCGGGGCGGGACCACTGGAGCCCAAAGTGCTGGCTGGACGGGAGGGACTGCAGAGGCGGACCAGGGACTGGCGGGGGGCTGCTCAGGTCTGGGGTCGGTTCGGAGATGGAGGTCTGTCTGGGTCGTAACTCTCAGCTCCTCCCGGCCTCAGACTGTTCCTTCCCTGGGGGGTTGGGGGGGGCGTTCCCATGACTGTGGACGGCGTCGTATTTGCGTATGGTCGGTGTTAGGTGCCTGGGGACAGCCGCCTGCGTGAAAAGCGTAGTGAGTGGCCCTTGAGCCAGGTGACCGGGGGACAGGAAAACTTGGACCTGGTTAATAATTTGCCCTGTTCCTGGAGTGGGGTGGGTGGGGCAAGAGGAGGCTGGTGCAGGAGGGGACGCCTCAAAATGCTCAAGAGGGCCAAACTAGTTCCCCTGCCACTCCAGGAATGTGTGGCCTGCGGGTGGGGCTGGGCACAGGAGGGCAGGGCTGAAGGACCACAGTCCTAAGTCTGTTGTGGCAAACCAAGAGAAGAGGAAGGCCAGACTGTGATGGGAGACAGGCCCGGCCTGATCTTAATGGCCTGTGTCCTCCCCACAGGACAGGGATGGTCTTGGAGCTTGTGGTCATGGAGCTGAAGGTGTGGGTGGATGGCATCCAGCGGGTGGTCTGTGGGGTCTCAGAACAGACCACCTGCCAAGAAGTGGTCATCGCGCTAGCTCAAGCCATAGGTGAGTTCCCCGGGGACGGAGAAGCAAACGGGGGGGGGGGGGGGGGGGGCCTGGAGTCCAGCCCTGTCTTCCCTCCGAGGAGGGTGGGGTTGGCTCCACCCTTTTTACTGCTCTGTTCCTCAAGCCAGGTGGATAGAGAGGGGTGATATGGACTGACCCTGTCTTTCCCCCGCAGGCCAGACAGGCCGCTTTGTCCTTGTGCAGCGTCTTAGGGAGAAGGAACGGCAGCTGCTGCCACAGGAGTGTCCAGTAGGAGCCCAGGCCACCTGTGGACAGTTTGCCAGTGATGTCCAGTTTGTCCTGAGGCGGACAGGGCCCAGCCTGTCTGCAAGGCCCTCCTCTGACAACTGTCCACCCCCGGAACGATGCCCAGTTCGGGCCAGCCTCCCCCCGAAGCCATGGGCAGCACCAGGCCGTGAGCCACACAAAGCACTGACCTTCAACCTAGGATGTCCCAAGCTGGTCCCCAACCCCTCGATCCCTGAGCCTGCAGCTCTGGGAGGAGCCACGCCAGACTGCTTTGCAGACCTGCAGGGCCTAGAACTCAGGATAGAGAGGAATGCTGAGGAGTTGGGCCATGAGGCCTTCTGGGAGCAGGAGCTGCGAAGAGAACAAGCCAGGGAGCGCGAGGGACAAGCACGCCTCCAAGCACTGAGCGCAGCTACTGCCGAGCACGCTGCCCGGCTGGAGGCCCTGGATGCCCAAGCCTGTGCCCTGGAGGCAGAGCTTCGGCTGGCTGCTGAGGCCCCTGGCCCTCCTTCAGCTACCGCATCTGCTACGGAGCGCCTACGCCAGGACCTGGCCATCCAGGAGCGGCATAGTATGGAGATGCAAGGCACCTTGGCCCTGGTGAGCCGGGCTCTGGAGGCTGCCGAGCACGCTCTGCAGGTGAGCCCCCAGGAGATCTAGACCCCTGTCCACGCCCTGCCTGCTACACAGCCAAACCGTCAACACTCCCGTCTGCTGTCTGGGCAGTTTGGGAGTTTGATATGAGACCAGGGAGCGTGCGGTATGTGGGAAAGAAGGTCATGGTCTTGTTCCTGAAGGTCCCGTGTGCCCCCAGGCTCAGGCTCAGGAGCTGGAGGAGCTGAACAGGGAACTCCGACAGTGCAACCTGCAACAGTTCATCCAGCAGACGGGGGCCGCCTTGCCACCACCTCCTCCACAGCTGGACAGAGCCGTCCCCGGCACACAGGTCAGAGCAGTTCCGGGAAGAGGTGATGGTCGAGGGGCCACCCCAGTTCTCAACTGACCTGCTTTCCCACAGGACCTTCTGCCTCCAGCCAGAGAGGAGCCCCTCCAGGGAGTCCCCCAGAGCCATATCCTAGTGCCCAGCCTGAGTCCCGAGGGTATGTTTCTCTCCCTAGCCCCAGTCCGCAGGAAGGGCCCAGCTCTGGCTTCAGCCCATTCAGCCTGTGTCTTTCTCACAGTTCCCCCCATGAGGCAGAGCTCCTGGAGGTAGCAGTTCCTGCTCAAGTAGGGGACGCTGAGGACAGATGAGCCAGCACAGCTGGAATGAGCCACCTGGACAATGGGAGAGTATGATCACGAGATTCTTTCCCTAAAGTGGGGAAGGCTACAGTGTCCCGGGGTGTCTGCTTCAGGGGGCGGGAGTGCTAGTGACATGTTGTCCTGGTCTTATTCAAGTCTCCCAAGGCCCCTGAAGAAGCAATGGGCACAGTTCAGAGCTTACCAGGCCCCAAAGGCCACTACTTATCGGAGGAGTGAGAAGTGTGGACAATGCATTCATCCTATGGGTGTGTGCCTGCTGTTCACTCCACAGAATGCGTGCTGCCTTCCTTGCCCTGACACACCTCAATAAACTAACTACCTTTCAAAGGTGCTTAAGTATGTTCTGACGTTGTGCCACTGGGCAGTGTCTGCAGTTCAGAACTGGAGGGCCACAAGGCGGCTACTGCTGGGTTCCTGAGAAAGCAGTGTTTTCAGAGGCCAGTACTCAGTAGGGTCCAAAGCTGGGGCTCCCAGGGTTCTGTGTTCTGACTTCCTAGGGGTATTTATTTGTAACCCCTAGCCTGGTGAGGCTTGCCAGCTCAGCCCTGGCCTGGGTTTTTATCTGGACCCTTCTTCCCTGGCTTTCCTTGTTTGGCCTGTGTGCCACCAGCAGCAGGAACTGAGGATGCCAGGACAAGCTAGACCCGCCAGTCAGGTTTGCTGAGAACTTGTGGGGGCGAGTCCTGGACTCCTGGGTCAAGTCTATGACTTCTGGGTTGGCCAGGCCCAGGGAGTTTTCCCTAGAAAACTTTGCCAGCCCCAGGGTGGATATGGGCATTGAATGGTAGGGGCTGTCCCTGTCCTCCTAGAGTGGGTGTGAAGCCTGTTTATGAGCCTCCAACTTCGACACTGGGGCAGGGATGCTTCCACAGCCCAGCCCAGCTACTGCTCTGGCTCCGGAGCAGATAGTGACCACTTCCAAAGTCCTAGTTACCCAGGCAGACCACATGTTCTGAGTTCCTGGGGCTGGAAATGTTTGCAAGGATCAGAACTATGGGTAGAATTGGGTGACAAGATGGGGACACCATAGATTATGAGGGTCTTTACACCATATTGAAGAAGACATTTGGGATGGGCTCAGCTTTCGCTCTGGCTGGCTCCTGAACTAGGTTCAGTGCTCACTATTTCTTCTGGGGCAGACTAAAAAGGGACATGGAAGTCCTGTGCTGGAAGAGCAAGTAAGACCATAGTGTGTGTGTGTGTGTGTGTGTGTGTGTGTGTGTGTGTGTGTGGTTTTTCAAGACAGGGTTTCTCTGTGTAGCATTGGCTGTCCTGGAACTCACCCTATAGACCAAGCTGACCTCAAACTCAGAGATCTGCCTGCTTCTGCCTCCCAAGTGCTGAGGTTAAAAGCATGTGCCACCACCACCCAACAGACCATATTCTTGCCTGAAGCAGGAAACAGGGAAGGGGAGAGGCCAGGCAGCAGAGGGAGGCTCCTGATCTGGTGTCAGCAAGCCAGAACTTCCAGCATACTCCTGTCTGCATTCCAGCCTGAGCCTGCTGCAGCCTAGACCTGCCTGACCTGTGGCCCCAGACAGGCAGGGTCAAGCAAAAGGTCACCTAGAGTAGATCCTAGAGTGCAAATGCCACTATGGCTGTATCCTTGGTAGGAAGACGGGTCTGAGGAACCTGCTCCCCCCACCTAAAGCCCTACCCACACTCAGGAGAGTTGAATAGATGACTTCTTGATGCTGGTCCTAAGCTCATCATGGCTCATCTCCCAGGCTAAGCACACAGTGTAGTGGATGCAACGCCAGGTTCCACCCAGAGACCACCCTACACAGGAAGCTAGGCAGGGGCAAGCTATAGCCTCCTCATTTGAGTCTTCACATGTTCCCTGTGTCCTGAGGAGCACCTGTTTCTCCTGAGACCTCTGCCAGGTCAGGTCCAGTCTGTAGTATGCTGAAGCCTTCTTCACGTGGTCACTATGCTTTGAGGGGGAAGGCTGGTAGAGATCCACTGTTCATCGGTGGCTGTTTCAAGTGGACAGACTCCCATACTCCAAACAGTTGCTAGACTGCTTTGAACCACCAAACAAACATCTGAGTTGATGAAAAGTTTACTTTGGAACTTGCAACTTTACTTTGGAAACAATGGTGTGATGTATGCTGAAATGAGGAACAGACAAGCTGCCCACAAATGTCTGGTCCCTGACAGGGCAGGACCTGGCCAAGTGAGCTACCTTACATGGGTGATGTTAGGACCTTACCAGGTACCAGTGTGGGGTAGGCAGTCTCCTTGTCTGGGCAATCCAACCAAAAGTCAGGTCCAGACTCTGCTAGGTCTCCTAGTCTCAGTGGTCTTGTTCCTTTCCAGTACAGAGGTGGAAGAACCCTAGTTCAGAGGATCTCCCCAGTAAATAGCTGTCCAGCAGTGAGTCAGTTTTGCAGTTTCTTAACCCAGAGGCCACATAAACCTCCTCTCATCTGCAGAACAGAGTTTGATACCACTGTGGTGACAAAATAGGGTCCCCTTCACAGGCCATGTCGGTTTGGAGAGGTCTGGACTAAGTCTGTCCCTCCACCTCCAGGGACTGGATCTGCTACAGATGTCCTAGCCCTGTAGCCTATAGCTTCCCTGGATAACCCTTTCCCTTTCTGCTGGACTTGAGAACACCTAGCAGGAATGTCCCTGGGAGAGGCTTGTCCCAGGAGCCCACAAAGAGGTCCACGGTACAGAAACAGGCAGAAGCATTCAAACTGTCGCTGTCTTCCTGTAGGAAGTTCCAGAGGTGGCCCTCAGGAGGTGGGTCCTTAGGCTCTGGTCCTGCTGGCTGAAGTTCACACCAGTGCCTGCCCAGAGATTCCTTGGATGACTTCAACAGTGGCTGTTCTGGGGATGCACACAACCTTGAACCCTAATACACATAAAAAGAAAGTTTCCTCCAAGAGGGTACCTGACCCAACCTTAGTCCAACACGTGAAGGGCAGAGAAGCCCCCAGTGTGCCCTCAGCCCAACCTGTCTCAGCGGCGCTCCCACACGCAGGCCTGTCTGTAGGTGCAATCCTCTCCTAGTGGCCTGCTACCCTGACTCTCTGAACCCAGGTGGCGCCTGCCTGCCTCTGCCAGACCCAGGTCACTGAAGGGCCAGGGGTTCGCGCTGCCCAGGGACAGATCAGCCGCTGTCACACGCACAGTGGGTCCGGAGCAACGCAGTGTGCTGTGGGCAGTGACTGTCCTGAGCCTGGAAGAACTGCCCCCGCTGGCCTGCAAGTGGAGGGGTCACCCTCTCTGTCCCCGCCCCCGTCCCCTCCAACTTGGACAACAGAGCCACTCCTCTCTTGTCCTGCCCAATCCCCATATCCCCCTGGGAAAGGCAGCCTCGAAGATGCTTCCCCATCCGCCAACCTTGTAACCTTACTGTTTCACCTGCGAACCCGGCACAGGGCCATCGCCAGCTCTTGAATCAACTTCAGTGGCGGCGGTGGCCACTCTCACACCCAAGGCGGGCCCCAATCGGGCCCAGTTACCCCGCCCCATATGCAAATAATCTATCCCTCAGCCAATGGCCGGTCGAGTAGGGCCCACCCTGCCGGGCTGCAGCCAGTGAACACGAGGAGGAGGCAGTACGCCCCGCCCGCCGCCGCGCAACCCTTCGCGGGCGAGGCCGGCGCGTTCCTTTCTGCACGTCGGCTTGGGGAGGGGCCGCCACCTGCTGGGCGGGGCTTGCGGGACTGCATCGCCGAACGGTGTGTGCCGGTGTCGGTCGTTGGTACAGTCCAAGGCATGTCCCCTTCCCTCGAGCGGTGGTACCGTCCGGGCTTACTGCATCTGGGCCTGGAGTTGGGACCGCTGCCTGGCCGTGGAGTGCTTCCCCGGCCCAGCGCGAGGAGACAGCTGGACAAGGCGGGCCCTTTGAGGCAAAGCAGCAGCTGCCCCGCCTCCCAGCCTGATGTTGGGGCGGACCGGTTATCCCCGCCCAGTCTAAGGACCGCCCCTCCCCGGGAACTCACAACACTCCAGGCGCACGTAGTCCTGGCAGTTACCCAGGAGTGGCCTGGATGGCCAGGGACAAATGCCCTCGGGAGGCACGTAGGCCCCTGCCTTTCTCCAGCGCCTGTAGATCTTCAGAGATACGTGGGTCCGCCTGGCTGTGAGGAAGGGGCTCTGTTTCTGTCTGACTTGCTTGGAGATTGCCTTTGCCGCGATCTAAGCGACCAACTCTGGAGGGAGAGTTCCGCGGAGCGCTGGGCGAGAGGGGCTGCTAGGGGAACTGTCACCTTCTTTAGGATAAGTTGGAACAATTACTGGACTCCTAGGAGGAGATCCAAAGGGGTGGGATGAGATACAGCCAAAAGAGAGTTACTTCCCTCCCTACACACCTCCCTCGCCCCAGGTTGTCCCTGCGGTGGAATCATGGGACATTTAAAAGCTCTTAATCACTCAAGATGCTGCAGCTGTTCTTTTGCTTCTGAGGCAGAGATCCTTTTTTTTTTTCTCCCGCTTTTCCGTCTACCTCAACCAGTCTTCCACACCATCCTCAAAGATAGTCTTCCAGGGGAACGACCTTTCCTTGCTCTGGGCAACTCCAAAGGGCTCTTTTGTCCACCACAGATACCCTGGTCCTTGGCTCAGGGTTTGTGGTGATATATTGTGTACCCTAATAAAATTTACCTTAAGATCAGAGGACAGAGCAAGCCACTAGATTAAACATAGAAGCCAGGCAGTGGTGGCACACACCTTTAATCCTAGCACTCAGGAGGTAGAGATCTGTCTGGATCTGTCTGGATCTCTGTGAGTTCAAAACCACCCTGGACTACATGAGATGGACTCAGTCTAGGAGAGAAACAGAGCCAGGCAGTGGTGGCACACACCTTTAATCTTAGCACTCAGGAGGTAGAGATCTGTGTGGATCTCTGAGTTCAAAACCACCCTGGACTACATGAGATGGACTCAGTCTAGGAGAGAAACAGAGTCAGACAGTGGTGGCACACACCTTTAATCCAGTATTTGGGAATCACACACACCATTAATCCCAGCACTAGGAAGGAAGTGATGGCTGGGCAGAGAAAGGTATACAAGGTGTGAGAAGACAGGAACTGAAGCTTTTTCAGGCTGAGGAGTTGGGGAGGTAAAAAGTGGTGGCTGTGGCTTGTTCCTTTGTCTCTCTGATCTTTGAGCATTTACCCCAATATCTGGCCCCGGGTTTGTTTTTTTTTTATTAAAAGGCTGTTTAAGATTCAAGCTGGAGGTGCCGGTCTTCTCAGCTCAGCCTCCTGTCCTTCAGCCCTCTGCCCTGCTTTTGTCCTCTGTTTCTTTGGCCTCCCTGTGTCCTGAATCTCATAAAGTCTGGGCTGGAGCCTGCCAGCAGCCATAACCCAGCCTAGTACTGAGGCCCTATCAGGGAAGTATCGGACCCAACCCAGACCTCAAGGGCTTGGAGCCAGGGACACAGAGAAGCCAGAGGATCAGAAATTGAAGGATCAAGTTGGATGGGTGATGCACCCCTGTTAGCCCAGCAGAGAGATTGATTACACCCCTATAACCTTGATCAGAGGCAGAAGTAGGAGGATGTGATGCAAGTTTCAGGCCAGACTTGAGGGGGTGCGGTTTGAAGGGTCAGCAAGACTTGGCTCACGTGGATCCTGAAAGAATTTCTAAGAGTCACTGGGAATCCTGAAAAGATTCATATCTTGAGAACAAGGCCTAGGTTCAAAGGACAGATGTCAGGGACTAGGGAGAGAGAGGGAAAAGTCTGGTTCCTTCCTGGCTTTGCCAGGATGCTTCCCATATGTGCCTCAAAACTTCCCATCTGAAATGTATTCCTGCTGGGCAGTGGTGGCACACGCCTTTAATCCCAGCACTCAGGAGGAAGAGACAGGCGGATCTCTGTGAGTTCGAGGCCAGCCTGGTCTACAGAACAAGATCCAGGACAGGCACCAAAACTACACAGAGAAACCCTGTCTCAAAAAGACCAAAAAAGAAAAAGGAAAAAAAATGTATTCCTTATCATTCTGTGGTGGGTCTATTGTACCATCCAAAATATTTGTCCAAATTCTATAATTGTGACTTTGCGAAAGAAGTGTGTGTGTGTGTGTGTGTGTGTGTGTGTGTGTGTGTGTGTGTGTTGGGGGGGGTGTCTTTGTAGATGGTTAAGAGAAAGATTTTCTCCTTACTTTACTATTTTTAGACAGGGTCTCATTGTCTGGCCTGGAACTCACCATGTAGACTAGCTGTCCTCACCTTTGACTCCCAAGTTCTGGAATTAAAAGTGTGTACCAGGGGCTGGAGAGAAGGCTCAGTGGTTGAGAGCACTTGCTCCTCTTCCCGAGGACCTGGGTTTAATCCCCAGCACTCACATAGTGGCTCAGAATCGTCTGTAACTCCAGTTCTAGAAGATCAAATACTCTTCTGGCTTCTGTGGTCCATGCATGTGGCAAGCAGACAAACTTGAAGACAAAACACACACATACACACAAAGTATACTCCAGCATGCTAAGCCAAGAGTGGATTTTTGAGACCATTATGAATGAACTGGGAAGCCCTAAACCCAAAGACAGTGTCTTATGACAACAGAGAGAACACAGATACAGAGGAAAGTCCATGAGGAAGTGTAATGTTGCCAAAGCCAAGGGACACCTGGAGCCCCCCACTGACAGGAGCAGTAAAAACTCTCCCCATGCCTATCCAGGGAGCAAGAAAGACCCTGGCTTACTTAGCTTGAACGCTGACATCTGGCGCCCAGAACTATGAAAGAATAAATTCTGTTTCTTTTCACCACCCAATTTATAGTCAAAGAAACAGCTGCCTTGCCTGGTCGGAGGAGGCAGCTCCTTGTCTCTTCATCAGTTCTGGGAGTTTCAAAGCCCTTGTTCTTACTCACACCACACTCACTACTGCCCTTGCTTCAGCTTCCTTTGGGAATCCCTTGACTGTTGGGCTTTTTTGTTGTTAGGGATAGGGTAGGGCCGAAGTCAGTGCCTAGTCTCAGTGCTCACCCAACCCTGTGTTGCTTGGTTGGTATTCAGGTGACAGGGGAAGGCGCTAAAGCCTCCGAGAGAGACTGATTTGGACTGGACAGAATAGAGGCGACACACAGCCTTGTTCCAAACTTCTATGTACCCAAGAACATGCATGCCATTTTTATGACTGTCTATACATGCATGAGCTTGAGCAGTGTGTGCCAGCATACATTAGGAATTCACTAGCCACCTCCTGGTGCAGGTCTAGGTGAGCAAGTTGCATTCCTGTGTACACTAGCAGGAACATGTGAGAAGTGGCCAGTAGACAACTCATAGCAACTCATAACCAGTAGGTAGGTCGTAGCATTGATGTGAAGGTGGGGTACGTATAACAGTCCACTATATGCTGACTGTCAATGTGTGTGGGGACAGGTGAGAAGTTGTTTATAACACTGGGTTTTTTTTTGGGGGGGGGGGAGGGCGTATATCAGCAGGTAGGATGTAGAGATATTTGTCTATGTTCTCAAGAGGTACTACTGCTGGGCATGGTTCGTCCATACCTGTCCTGTGTTACCTGTACTTTATGGGCAGAAGCAGAAAGATTGGGAGTTCAAGGCTAGCCTTGGCTACATAGCAAGTTTAAGGCCAGCTTGGACTGCATGAAGCCCTGTCTCAAAACAAATGAAAAAGGTACTATCGCCGGGTGGTGGTGGTGCACGCCTTTAGTCCCAGCACTCGGGAGGCAGAGCCAGGCAGATCTCTGTGAGTTCGAGGCCAGCCTGATCTCCAAAGCAAGTTCCAGGAACGACGCAAAACTGCACAGAGAAACCCTGTCTCGAAAAACCAAAAAAAAAAAAAAAAAAAAAGGTACTATCATTGCTGGGTTTGGCCCAGTTTGGCCATGGGCAGCTCCCTGCAGACACCTCTTCTCCCATGCTCGATGATGAGCATGGACTGGCATGGCTGCATAGGTGATGTGCTGCTCAAAGACACCAAGGAGGAGTTCTTCATGTCTCACTATGGCTGCATTTGCTTATTATAACAGTTTTTCTTTTTTAGCAGCTGCCTCCCCCAACAAAGGCAGCTGCGGAGGGAGGTAAAGGGGGCTGGCTTTTGTCTAAGGGGGCTCCAGGTTCTTCGTAGGCTGCCTTAGCCCTCCCTAGGAGATTCAGTGAGTGAGTGTTTCCAGGTGCTCCTGAATCTAACGATCCTCACCAGGTAGGCAATGTTTCCACATAGGGACCAACACATGTAGAGAGCCAAGCTGGGAGGGAGAAAGAGGTGTTTGGATCAGGGTGAGGGTGGCCTCCCAGGTTCTTTTTTTTTTTTTTTTTTTTTTTTATCATGCTGGACCCCAAATGAAGCTTTCTCCCTGTATTCACCCAACCAGTCCTCACAGTGGCCTCTGAAGCAAGTATGATCAACGTCCCTGTCTTGCAGCAAAGGACCCTAAGACACAAAGAGGGTAAGAAGGTCACCCAAGGCTACATAACTGATAGCCAAACATACCTGAGTCCAGATCCCCTTCCAACTGGATGGCCCACAGAAAGGAGAGGTCTTCTTCCAAGGGACCCCTCTCTGACTCCATCCTTCCTTCCTTGCACTCTACCAGTAGCAATATTTTTAAATTCATTACTTTTAGCTGTGTGTAGTTGTGTGTGTGTGTGTGTGTGTGTGTGTGTGTGTGTGTGTGTGTGTGTGTAGAGGGGGTTTGTGGGTATATACACATGGGTGCAGGTGCCCTTGGAGACCAGTGGCATTGAATCTCCTGGAATTGGAGTTGAAGCGGGTTGTGAGCCACCATGTGAGTGCTGGGAATTGAACTCTAGTCTTCTGGAAGAGCAGCAAGTACGAAACCATTGAGCAATCTCTCCAGCCCCGCCAGTAGCAATATTAATGTTTCTCCCACTTTAAACTCCTTTGAATTGTCTCTTCTCAGCGCCTTCTACTGATCTCTCCTTTCCCAGCAAATCTACTTCAGTTACTGTGCTGCTGGCTTTCCCTGTTCAGTCTTCCTAGTTTCTCTATATTTGCTCCAGACAGCCTCTGCCCCTCGATAGGGCTGATGCTCCCAGAGCAGGCAGCCTCTGCCCCTCGATAGGGCTGATGCTCCCAGAGCAGGCTGCCTCTGCCCCTCGATAGGGCTGATAATCTCAGAGCATCAGTAGCGCCTACCTTACTCCCAGCACCATCTTTTCCAAGTTAAGAGTCTCGGGTCGTCTAGGATTTTTTATTATTATTATTATTATATATACAGAAGAGGGTGCCAGATCTCATTACAGATGGTTGTGAACCACCATGTGGGTGCTGGGAATTGAACTCGGGACCTCTGGAAGATCAGTCAGTGCTCTTAACCTCTGAGCCATCTCTCCAGCCCCCTAGGATGTTTTTGAACTCCCTATGTATCCAAGGATGACCTTGGTTTCCTGCCTCTACTTCCCAACTGCTGATATTACAAGCACATACCACCATGCCTGGTTTATTTTGTGCTGGAGATGCAACCATGGCTCTGGGTATGTTAGTTAAGTACCTACCAACCTATCCATAACCCCACCCCCACCCCTCACCCCCCACCAGCCAAGTGTCCCCTCCTCCTTTTTTTTTTTTTTGAGACAGAGTCTTTTTGTAGCCCTGGCTGTTCTGGAACTTACTATGTACATCAGGCTATCTATCCTTAAACTCATAAAGATCCACTTGTTCCTGCCTGAGATTAAAGGTATATCTACCATGCCCTGCCCCAGGTCTGTTCTCCATGCATGTGCTTCTCCTCTCTTTGTTCTCTTAAGCCCCTCACCCTTGAATTCCTTAGCAGAATCTGGACTCTCAGCACTGGAGGTCTGAGGTTCAGATGCTGCTCCCCACCACCACCACATTTTATCCCCAAGGCAGCCTTTTGTTCATCTGCTCTCTGGGGATACCCTAGCTTTCCCCTTCTGAGTACTGAGTAGACGCCTATCTCCCCATCTTCATATTCTTCCTTTCCCCTTCTCCCTGCCCATTCACATCCACTTTCTCAGGAAATCCACAATCTCCGTCTTCTTTTGTTTTGTTTTTGTTTTTCGAGATGGGGTTTCTCTGTGTAGTTTTGGTGCCTGTCCTGGATCTCACTCTGTAGACCAAGCTGGCCTGGAACTCACAGAGATCCGCCTGGCTCTGCTTCCCGAGTGCTGGGATTAAAGGCGTGCGCCACTACCGCCCAGCTCAATCTCCGTCTTCTATTCCTATCAAACGCCTTCCTTTCTGAGCCACAGTGGTCCCTGAACCACAAAATGGACAGTGGAGTCCAGTGAGCCATTATTATCACCTGTTCAGGTCCCCAGGGCTCTCTGAGCACCTCAGCCTTTAGGTCAGTCTCATTTTTGTGGTCCGACTCTCCCCCTCAGCTCCATGGTCCTCCTTAACACTTATTGACACTGGCCAGTCCTCCTGTATTTCTGCCCCCAATCCTACTATGCTCCATATCGTCTCCCCTCTCTCCTGGGCCCTGTACATGCTGGGCAAGAAAGCGTTCTACTACCCAGTGCTCCTCTAGTCCCATTCTCTCTATGAGTCCCCTGTACCATACGGTTAAGTTCTCTACAGTGTTCACGATTTACTGTGCCTCCTCTCGGCGGGCTGAAAGGAACGGAGGAGACCGCATATACAGAATCCACCCTGAGTTACAAGCACCCTCCTGGAAGGAAACTGGAAGCCCCAGGGGACATCCAGAAGCTTTTCTCCAGAGCTCCTGCGGCCGCCGGCAGCACCTAAGCGCTGCGGCCAGGAGGTGGCGCTCACGGGAAGGCGGGCCAGTCGGGGGCGTGGCCCTGGTGCGGCTCGCATTCATCCGGGCGGCGGATGGGGAGCCGGACCGTACCAACTGCCCCGAAGTGGAGGGCACAGCGTGACCCGGTAAACCGGTGATAGTTCGGACAGCAAATGCCCTGCAAGACGCCGGTCTCCTCTCTGGGACAGTACTCCTGCGGCAGTCACTGTTCTGAGGGGAAAGGGCCGTTCCGACGTCTCGACATCCTCAGCCGCAGGTTCCTCCCCGTTTTGGCCTCAGTAGTTTCCACCAACGGGCAGGGCGGAAAGTTCCGGAAGAGTGTGGATGCACTTCCGGGTCGGAGAGCTCGCGGCGGCGGCGGCGGCGGCGGCGGCTGTCCGGCCTAGTTGCGGTCGCGTTCGGACAGAGGCGGGATCGTCTAGGAGCGTCTGGGAGGCGCGAGGTTCCCGGGTACGTGCAGTAGCCGCTCCGGTCCGGTGTCCCTGTCGCGTCCGGCCGCGCGGGCTACTTACGGTGGCCGTGTGCTTTGTCTGCGGCCTTCGGGGCGGGCGAGGCCTATGTCGCGCTGGCCGTGGGTCGGTCCGGAGGACGGGAGGGCGGCCGAGGCCTCGAGCCGAGCCCCGGGATGCCCGGCTGCGGTCGAGAGGCCCCTGGGCGTGGTGCTGGCCACCTGTGTGGTCGTGCGAGAACGTGGCCGGGTGCATGGGAAAGGTGTGACCCCTAGGTACCTTGTTCTCTGTCCCGATGGCCCTTGCCCGGGCCAGCACCATCTGCACTTGCCCAAGTTGTGGTTGGTGTCGCGGTGATCACATTCCTTACTTCGAAGAGCCCCCACGGCAGTCTGGAGGAGGCACCGCTGCTGGTTGGGGTTTTACAGTCGGAGTTCAGAGAGGTGAAGTAGTTGTCAATGTTAGACTGCGGCACAGTGGCACAGCCAGCCTCGCTCCCTTAAACCTTCTGTGGCCTCTGTCCTGTGTCAGAGACCCGGGTTGCCCCACCGAATCTTACAGTAACGTGTCTGGGGGGCGGGGGATGTCATTTTGGCCGCTGGTTGGAAGCACAGGCTCTGAGTTAGAGATTGGACTTGACGGGCAGCTCAACAGTCCTTGCTTCTGTCCGTCGACCGCTCGGTGTTCATTCCTTTGGGAAGAATGTTGAGTGAGAACAGCAGCCTGTGGCTCTCTCAGCCTGAGAGAAGCCTAGAGCCGTATGCTGAGGTTCAAAGAGTTAGTTATAGGTCCCCTTTTCTGAGAACTGGGGCCATGCTCTGGGTCACCCTACAGGAAAGAGGTCACCATCCTGAATGGGCCATGACTCTGTATCCCAGTGTATCTCAACCTGCCTTTTTATGTAAGAGATAGTGTTTGACAGGAGTCTGTGGCCAGGGCTCCTTTCCTACTTGATTAATTCACCAAGACATCAGGTAAAAGTAAGATAGTTCATCAAAACTCTTCTCACCACCATTCCCAACGTGTGACCATTGATTTCCTTAAGTTATCATGCCCTCACTGTTTCGAGAACATCAGCTCTTCTGCTGGCCCTTGGCAGTCCTGGCCCTGACCTGGCTGGCCTTTGTCCACTTAGAGAAGGGTTGCACTTTCCCCTTTGGCTTTGAGCATACAGCCCATGTATTCTCTTGGGGCCTTTGGAGACAAGTAAGCTTGTACCTGTAGGAACCAGAAGTGAGCCCCCCACCCCATCTCGAGCCCTACTTTTTGTTTTTATGCTGTTTTGGGGGGTTCTTTTTCCCCCTTTCTTCCTTCTGACTGTGAACATGAGGCTTGTGGGAAGCACATGGTGCCACAGCATAGGCTGATGAGTTCTTGAATGAATTCCCTGTGAGACGTGCTTCCTCTGGAAGTGACTGGGAAAATAGGTGAATGTCACTGATGAGGAAAGACCATGTATATGAGTAGGTTCTTAGTTGGGGGACCAAAGCTTAAGAGCTTAGTATAGAAGGAAGGTCATGTTCACTGACATTTTTTCAGAATTCCACATTGTTCTTACAGTGGCTTGCAAGGGAGTACTAACAGGTGTTCCCACAGAGAAGCCAGGAGAGGGACAGCCCCAGCATCTTCTGCCTTTCAGCCTGGGGCATGGGAATTCTATAGTCCCCAGGAACTTCCTCCAAGCTTTATAATCTGATGGTAGCCAGCTGAGCAGAGGCCAGTGGGCCAGCATTGGCCAAGAGTGACTTGCCCACTTGGTGACAGCAGGCAGATGGGCTACTGGAGTCCTTGTGATGGCCAGCTCTCAGTTGAAAAGCATTGCTCTGTCTCAGCTCAGATGTCCATTTGGCTCATCTTTGGTATTAGGACTCTCCAGGAATGCTCAAGTGAAAATATTGCTAGTTCTTAGGAATTAAGATCCTGCTTTGCATATGGTTCTGGAAATGAGTCACTCTGTCTTTTTATGAGGATATTAATATCTTATAAAAATACTTTGTATATTTATTTATTTTTGGTTTTTCGAGACAGAGTTTCTCTATGTAGTTTTTGGTTCCTGTCCTGGAATTGCTCTGTAGACTAGGCTAGCCTCAAACTCACTGAGATCTGCCTGGCTCTGCCTCCCGAGTGCTGGAATTAAAGGCATGCACCACTGCTGCCCGGCTTGTTTTTGTTTTTTGAGACAGGGTTTCTCTCTTTAGCCCTGGCCATCCTGGAACTCACTCTATAAACCAGGCTGGCCTTGAACTCAGAGATCCACCTGCCTCTGCTTCCTGAGTACTAGGATTAAAGGTGTATACCACTACTGCCCAGCTATATTTTCTATTTTTTATATTTGCATATGACTTTGTGACTAGGGTCTTGTGTATTGTGTCTCACAGTTCAAATTCTACATGTGTGGTGATGCTTGTGTCACTAGGGAAGTTACCTTTCAGAGGGGACTCTGTAGCCAAGGAAGTTTGGAGTTATTTGGCTCTGGTCTCTTTTAGAGCTGAACTCCAATGTGTAGCCATGGATGACGACAGTTTGGATGAGCTTGTGGCTCACAGCCCTGGACCAGATGGACCCCCACGAGTTGGCCTCTCAGAACTGGCTAGTGATGCTGGTAAGTCCCCCCACTGATGGCAGGGTATCTGCATCTTGTCCTTTCTTGAGATTGCTAGCTCCCCTTGGAAGCCTGAATGTCAGTTTTCACTTTCAACCTTTAAAAAAAAAACTGATTAAGTTATAGAAGTGTACTACATTCATTCTTTTTGTCTTTTTGTTTGCTTTTTTGTTTTGTTTTTGAGATGGTATTTCACTGTGTAGTCCAGACTATCCTTGAATTTAGGTGATCAAATAACTGGTAGCTAAGACCACAATCACGTGTCATTATATTTGGTCTTCCTGTGGGGAAAAAGGTATGAGGGATGGAACGTAAGGCCTTGTGTATGCTTAGTAAGAGTCTGCTGCTGAGCTGTATTCTCTGTTTTTTGAAACGGTCTTGCTGTGTAGTATAGGGTAGCCTTGAACAGCAATCCTTCTGACTAAACCTCCAGACTGCAGGGATTGCATGTTTTGTTTTTTTGTTTTTGATTGGGTTTCATGTATCCCAGGCTGGCCTTTTTCTTTTTGGTTTTTCAAGATAGGGTTTCTCAGCCGGGCGGTGGTAGTGCACGCCTTTAATCCCAGCACTCGGGAGGCAGAGCCAGGTGAATCTCTGTGAGTTCGAGGCCAGCCTGGGCTACCAAGTGAGCTCCAGGAAAGGCGCAAAGCTACGCAGAGAAACCCTGTCTCGAAAAACCAAAAAAAAAAAAAAGAGTTTCTCTGTGTAGCTTTGGACCTCACTCTGTAGCCCAGGCTGGTTTCGAACTTACAGAGATCCGTCTGTCTCTGCCTTCCAAGTGCTGGGATTAAAGGTGTGCACCACCACCACCACCACCACCACCACCACCACCACCACCGCCCGGCTCCAGGCTGGCCTTTAACTTGATGTATAGCTAAGGATGATCTTGAGCATCTGATCCTTCTGCCTCCACCGCTCAAAGTGCTGAGATTTCAGATGTGTACCACTGTCTCCAGTTTTGTGTGGTGCTGTGCTGGAGATAGAAACCTTGGGCTTCATCATGCTAGGCATGCACACTCTACCAGCTGAGCGGTATTCCAAGCCACTCTCTTATTTTTAATAACAAACAGCATAAGTGCAAAGGAAGAGCACTTGTTTTCCCCATCATATGCCTCTCTAGCCTCCTCACCCTACCTCTGGTAGCCTGGCAGTCCTTATCGCTACCTGTACATTCCCAGCAGTTCTGGCTCTTGGATGCTTAGGTTGTGACAGTGCCCTCACAGGCCTGTGCTTTTCACCTTGTGATCTAGAAGAAAGCAGCAATGGCCACAGTGGAGACTCTGAAGATGATACAGGCAGTGAGCATGAAGGTGACACAGATGAGGAGGACACCGAGGGGCTGTCTGAGGAGGAAGACCCAGAAGATAGATCTGGTAAGACTGTTGGCATTTGAGCCAGTTCCCTGGACTTTCCTAGTGAGGAGACATCCTAGGTTAGAACATCCGCAGCTGTCCACACAAGCTGTCACCTGCCACTGGAACAACTGACTCCTGCCACGGGTTTTTTAGTGTTGTGTTTTTGTTGTTGTTGTTGTTTTCTTTCTTTTAGTTTTTTTCTAGACAATTTTCTCTGTGTAGACCTGGCTGTCCTTGAACTCACTCTGTAGACCAGACCTCTGAACTCAGAGATCCACCTGCCTCTGCTTCCCGAGTGCTAAGATTAAAGGCATGTACCACCACCACCCAGCTGTAGTTTTTAGTTTTAAAGTTAAGTTTAGTGATAGGATTCTGTGGGTATCTCTTCTGGGAGAGACAGAATATGAACTATCTAAGAACACTGAGTGGCATAAGCCATGGGATGATGTAGGTAGACTGGAGTTCTAAGATGATGAGCAGGAAGGTCTTGGTAGCCCCTATTCATCTCACAAGGGCCAGTTGCTAACATTATAGGTGCTGGACAGATTAACATGCCATGAGGGGCATGTGGCCTGGGACCTCATTTAGGACATAAATAGTGGCTCGTTCTCTGCTTATTCAACAACCTCATTGTGTGGCATTATTAAAAAATTCCAGGCTTATATACACTGGTGAAAGTTTGTAACGTTAAACTCCCGCAAAGAACAGTGCTTGAATGGCACGCCTCTACTCTGAAAAACCTTCATGGCTACCCTGGCTTGTGGGCAGCCTATGAGGACTCTATGTGGTTGGCTTGGCCCCATCCACCTATGGCCACCTTTTTCAAAGTGTCTTAGGGTTTCCATTGCTGAGCTAAAACACCATGACCAAAAGCAACCTGGGGAGGAAAGGGTTTATTTCACCTTACAGTTTGTAGTCTATCATCTAAGGATGTCAGGTCAGAACTCAAGGCCGTAACTTATACAAAGGACGTGGAGGAGTGCTGCTTACTGTCTTGCTCCCTAGAGTTGGTTCAGTCTGTTTTCTTACAGCACGCAGGACAACCAGCCCAGGGATGACACTGCCCACAGTGAGCTGAGCCCTTCCACATTATCAATCAAGAAAATGCCCCGCAATCTCCTCAGTAGGACGTCTGGTGGTTCATTTTCTCAATTGAGGGTTTCTCTTCTCAAGTGAATCTAGCTTGTGTCAAGTTAACATAACATAACACGAGCCAGTGTTCAGTTGGACCAGGGTTCTGTTCATTTCAAGTTTCCTTCTGACACGGTCCTCAAACCAGGAGGTCACAGTTCCACAGCACCCACTGTGACCTGAATATTAGCCTTTCATTATATGCCTATGGCTGTCAGTGTTAAAGTAGTCCAGAAAGGTAACCCCTATAACTGGAGCAGTACTCATCACAAAGGATTAGAACTGATTGGGAGTTAGTAACTTTGTAATTATACTGACTGCCTGGTTTTCCAAAGCTAGCTATCCTTGAATTCACTCTATAGCCAAAGCTGGGCTCAAATTCCTGGCAATTTTCCTGCCTCAGCCTCTTAAACAACTAGGATTAGAGGCATGTGACTGCCATGCTTGCCCAGGTGTGTGTGTGTGTGTGTTTTGTTTTAATTCTGAGTATGGACTAGAGAGTGAGTCTGTACTGGGTTGAAGTCACAGACATGGCTTTTCTACATGTTTCCAGCCTTGAGGTAGGTTTGTTGTATCCTCAGCAGGACTGAACAGTGCTGATGCTGCCAGATCAGGGGGCAAAAGATGTCAAGCACTGTTGGGTGGCTCCAGCATCCTTTCCTGAAGTTTGGAGACTAGATGCCAGAAACTGATTATGGATTAAATTGAAAGTGGGACCCACTCAGCCAGGATTCCTGGTATTCCAGAACTCATCATCTAGAGGGAGAGACCAGCTGTGAAGCAGCAATCAGGGCTAGGTGCCCAGAGTGTAACATGGGTGGTGAGGAGCTTCAACAGCTAGAAGTAAAAAGCTTTTAGAGAAAGTCTCAGCTAAGCCACAGCCTAATTTACAGGAACTAACTGTATAATGTCTTATCAGAGAAACCAAGTAACTAAGACAGTGTCCAAGGGAGGTGCTAACAAGTGCTAGTACCAACTGTGCAGTAGACAGCTAGCCTGGAAACTAGGTGCACCTAAAGCCAGGCTCACTGGTGAGCAGAGTAGAGAAGGGCTGTCTTGGAATGGAACCTTGGTCCAGTTGAGCCCTTTGTTTGTGTGCTGGATAGGTTTTTGTTTGTTTGTTTTTGTTTTTGTTTTTTTTGAGACAGGGTTTCTCTGTGTAGTTTTGGTGCCTTCCTGGAACTTGCTCTATAGACCAGGCTGGCCTTGAACTCATAGAGATCTGCCTGCCTCTGCCTACCAAGTGCTGGAATTAAAGGTGTGCGTCACCACTGCCTGGCATGCTGGCTAATTTTATGTCAACTTGACACAAGCAAGATTCATTTGAAAAGAGAGACCCTCAGTTGAGAAAATGTCCCATTATTGTAGAGGTTGGGCTGGGAGCAGAGTATTAGTGAGGAACAGATGATGGATGTAGAGACCGCAGCCTCAGCTGAGCGTTGTGAAGGACGGGGAGAAGGCCCATTCTGCTCCTAGTGCCACACAAGAAAGTAGCCAGCATCTGGATTAGCTATCAGGAGATGCAGTGGAAGGCAAGGAGAATTGTCCACGAGTCCTGGGTTCCTTCTTACAGGCAATGTCTTTTTCCTCTGCCTCTTACTTTTCCCACACTGTGTCCTGCTGCTCAAGGGTGGCTGCTCTTGCTGCCGTTTGTGTGTTTCCCACCTTGATAGGAGTACTCTCTTAATATCTTATTCTGAGAAATGAGAATGACTGGGGCCTCGTGCTCAGCACCCGTTTTCCCCAGCTCCCCAAACAGTGTCAGTTATTGCAGCATCTATGGGTTGTTTTGAATGCACAGAGCCTTCCGCGGTTCCTCTGCTCCAGGACAGTCCTTCTCTACTCTGCTCACCAATCCTGTCTCTTTTCAGAATGGACACTATTTGAGCCCAGGTATTTCCCCACCCCCCACCCCGATTTTTCAAGACAGCGTTTCTCTGTTTAGTTCTTGCTGTCCTGGAATTCACTTTGTAGACCAGGCTGGCCTTGAACTCAGAGATCAGCCTGCCTCTACTCCCTGAGGGCTGGAATTAAAGGCACTGCCACCACTGCTGCCGCCGCCCGGCCAAGCCCTGGCATTCTTAGAGACTCTGGCTTTAGGTGCACCTTAGTTTCCAGGCTAGCTGTCTACTGCACTGTTGGTACTAACACTTGTTAGCACCTCCCTTGGATAGTGTTTTAGTTACTTTTTCTGTTTCTGTGATAATACACCATGACCCAAGGTAATTTGCAGAAGAAAGAGTTTATTTGGGGCTTATAGTTCAGAGGGTTAGAGTCCATCAAAGTGGGGACAGGGCAGTAGGCAGGTCAGGATGGCTCTGGAGCAGTAGTGAGAGCTCACTGGTAATGATGGTCATCTTTTGAAACTTGAAAGCCTGCTCAGAGTGACACACTTCTTCCAAGGAGGCCACACCTCCTGCTCCTTCCCAAACAATTCCATCAACTGAGGAACAAGTATTCAAATAGATGAGCCATTCTCTTTCAACAACATATTTTAAGGGCGTTATTTGGCAACCTAAATGAGAGTTCAGTGAGGGAAACTGCTCAGGTCTTTGGCTGTTTGTACCTTTTTTTCTCTCTCTTCAAGTCAATAGGGCCATTGTTACCAGCTTGCAAAGCATTGCTCTGTAGACACTATGGAAATCGGGCCAAACAAGATGACCAGTTCCCTACCTTCAAATTGCATAAGAAGAATCAGCTTACCTGTTCGATTTTGCTGCCATGAGCCTTTAATTACACAGAAAAGCTGAAGTTAATCATTCTGTTATGTGCTTAGTAATATTTCAAAATATTATGGACATGCCGGGCGGTGGTGGCGCACGCCTTTAATCCCAGCACTCGGGAGGCAGAGGCAGGCGGATCTCTGTGAGTTCGAGGCCAGCCTGGTCTCCAAAGCGAGTTCCAGGGAAGGCGCAAAGCTACACAGAGAAATCCTGTCTCAAAAAAATAAAATATTATGGACATCTCTTTCATCAGTTTTCCTCTGTGGTGTAACACATGGCCACAAACTCAGGAGCTAGGAATAGAATGTTTATTTGTATGTTTTCATGGGCCAACTGGGTCTCTCTCTCTCTTGGTTTTTCAAGACCAGGTTTCTCTGTGTTTCCCCGGCTATCCTGGAACTTGCTCTGAGTAGACCAGGCTAGTCTTAAACTCAGAGATCCTCCTTCCTCTACCTTCCAAGTGGTAGGATTAAAGGTGTGCACCACCACCCACTGGGTTCAACTGAGTTTCTTATTCTGTATCACCAAGTAGCTTCACAGTATCAGACAGGCCATGCTTCCTTTCTAAGCTTTAATCCTTCCAAGCCCCCTCCCTGCCTGCTGGTAGATTCTTCATGGTTTAAAAGAAAGGAGCCCTATTTTCTAGCTGGTTGTTGACAGCTCATTCTTAGCTACCAGGGTTATCGGCTCCCTTAGGAGTACATGTTAGCAATTTGTGTCCTTCTAACCCAGCAAGAGCAGCCTCTCTGACTTCTCTCTCTGCCAACAGCCGGGGAGCCTCTGTGCTGTAAAAGTGCTCACCTGCCGGGCGGTGGTGGCGCACGCCTTTAATCCCAGCACTCGGGAGGTAGAGGCAGGCGGATCTTTGTGAGTTCGAGGCCAGCCTGGGCTACCAAGTGAGTTCCAGGAAAGGCACAAAGCTACACAGAGAAACCCTGTCTCGAAAAACCAAAAAAAAAAAAAAAAAAGAAAGAAAGAAATTATCCATTTGGTCTGGAGAGATGGCTCAGAGGTTAAGAGCACTGACTGCTCTTCCAGAGGTCCTGAGTTCAATTCCCAACACCCACATGGTGGCTCACAACCATCTGCAATGAGATCTGGCACCCTCTCCTGTCTACATAATAAATAAATTTAAAAAAAAAAAAGTGCTCACCTGTTGCCTACCACTTGGTAGGTAGAGGCAGAAGGATCAGAAGTTCAGAATCATTTCATCTACATAGTCACCTTGGGATACATGAATGAGACCCTTTCTCAAAAAAAATGAACAGTAGCAGATGGTGAGATTGCTAAGTGCTTGCTACTAAGCTTGACAGTTTGAGTTCAGTCCCTGAAATTAACTTGCTAGGAGAAAACAATTCCCATAACTTAACCCTCATCTTGCCCAATAAGTAAACAGATTTTTTTTTTAAAAGCATTCACCTGGCCGGGTGGCAGTGGTGCACGCTTTTAAACCCCCCCCCAGCCCCCCAGCCCCCCACCCTCCCACCCCGGTGCGGGAGAGCCAGAGCCAGGTAGATTTCGGTGAGTTTGAGGCTAGCCTGGTCTACAGTGCGAGATCCAGGACAGGCACCAAAACTATACAGAGAAACCCTGTCTCGGAAAACCAAAAAAAAGAAAAGGGTTCATCTGGTGGGATTTCAGCCAGCTAGAGCTGTTCCCCTTTGTGGGTTGGCAGCAGGGCTCTGGAGAAGGGAGCCGGCACCTTTGCTAGTCCCACCCACAGAGAACTGAATTCGGCGCCCTCGTGAGGATCTGCTTCTCTAGTTCTTATGATTTATGTGTGTAGTGGCTCACAGGAGGATGTTTGCTAGCTGCAGTGGTACACGGAATGCATCTTCAATGTTCTGCTGGCCAGGCCCCTGCTTCATACTCCTGAGAAATTGACCACATCTTTTAAAGCCACTGACCCAGTTAGTGGCCATATCTTCTGGCTGTTTCCTACAAGGAAGGAGGTCTCATCTGATTACAGATATTTGTTGTCATTGTGTTGAAAGACTTGTGCAGCCATGCAAGAGGTGTTGTTCCAAGGAGGCATTCTCAGAGGCTTAGTCATTAGTTTGTCATGTGCCGTGTTCCCCTACCCTCCAGAGCTAAGAGCTGAGGACTGAACCCAGGGCCTTGCACTTGCTAGGCAAGTGCTCTATTGCTGAGCTAAATCCCCATCCCCTTGTGGCTTAGTCGTTAGCTCCATCTTCTCTGAAGCCAGTGATAGCTCCTGACACCTTACTTCTTGGATGCTCTGTCTTTACTCTGAGGCTCAGTTGTGAGGACTTAGCCAATATCCCTGTCCCCTTAGTTCAGAGAGCTATGGTCAAAGAGGATTTGGGTAAGGAGACGTGGTTAGCTTGGCTACTCAGAGTGGGCACTTTGTGAGTGTGGCCTTGCAGGTAAATGGGGAGACATGGCCCAAGAGGAGCTGGGATTCTGGCTGGCTAGAGGCTACTTTCCTGGGTGCATCCTGAGTCTGATCAAGGCTGGTCCTTGAGTATGCACTCGTTCCTGTATTTACTAAAAGTAGAATGCTTCTCTTTACCCAAGGTTCTGAAGATTCAGAAGATGGAGTAGAAATGGCAGCAGCAGCAGTGGAGACTCAAGGGAAGCTAGAAGCCAGCAGTGCCCCCACTTCTGATGATGATGCAGAGAGCTGCCCCATTTGCCTCAATGCATTCAGGGACCAGGCTGTGGGCACCCCAGAGACGTGTGCCCACTATTTCTGCTTGGACTGCATCATTGAGTGGTCCAGGGTGAGTTGGCTTTTCGAAACCTGTAATTACTGGGCCTGCTCCTCTGCAGCAAAGCTCAACACAGGACTGAGTCTTAGGTCCTCAGCACTGTCGAGAAGGTTTACCCTGGGGATGTGTCTGTGGGTGATGGGGCTCCGAAGAGGACTCCAGGTTTTCTGAGGATCAGGACACAGATCCTGAGGCAACCTCACATAGTATGAAATGGCCTCTGTAGATACTGAAATACTGTGTGATTACTCAGTTCTGACGGCCAGTAATGAAGAGACAAAATTACATCATGCTGCCTACCTCAGAGTGAACTTTTAGAAGCATTGCCTGACTCTTCCCCCAGTGGCAAAGAGCTTTATGCATGTACGTACAGGTGCATGGTGTGTGCCCGTGCTTCCCTGTAGATGCTGAAGGATGCCATGTATCCTGCTCTGTCACTTTCCACCTTATTCCTTTTGAGACAGGATGTTTTACTCAAGCTAGAGCTGGACAGGCAGCCAGTAAGCCCCAGAAATTCTCATCCTCCGTGGCATTGGCATGAAAAAGTCCATGTGTAATTTTGCCTAGGGGAGCTCCTTGATCCTCACACAACTATAGTGGCAGGACATAACAGGGAGGTGGCAGATCGGGTGGCCCTTCAGTTTATACATTTATCAAAATTTAGTAGAGTACACAGCTAAAGAGATTGTGTTTTATCATATACAGTAAAATATTTGTAGCATGAATCTGATCCAGCATATACTCCGAAAACAAATGCTGAAAATATACTAGAGATGTTCAAGGTCTTGTGTGCAGTTCACAGGTTTGAGAGAGAATGTGGGGTAGCAAACAGGCCGAAATGCTGTCCACTTGGTCTTTCCTTCCCTCCTCTCCTTTTCCTTCTCACCAACATGCCACCTATATGAAACATGCATCCAGCTTGCTGACCCATCTCCCTCACCAGCATGGTGGCTTCAAAACACAGACATGTTGCCGGGCTGTGATGGCGCACGCCTTTAATCCCAGGAGGCAGAGGCTGGCGGATCTTTGAGTTCGAGGCCAGCCTGGGCTACAGTGTGAGTTCCAGAAAAGGCTCTAAAGCTACACAGTGAAACCCTGTCTTGTAAAACAAACAAACAAACAAAAGTAGACATGTTTTCTTCAAGTTCTAGCATCTTTTTTTTTTTTTTTTTTTTAAGATTTATTTATTATGTATTCAGTATTCTGTCTGCACGTATCCCTGCAGGCCAGAAGAGGGTGCCAGATCTCATTACAGATGGTTGTGAACCATCTTGTGGTTGCTGGGGATTGAACTCAGGACCTTTGGAAGAGCAAGCAGTGCTCTTAACTTCTGAGCCATCTCTCTAGCCCCCCCCCCTTTTTTTTTTTAAAGTTCTAGCATCTTAGCATAGGAACTTAGCCAAGACCAAGGCTTTCAGTAAAAATTTCTTCGTAAAAGGAGTTATTATTATTTATTTATTTGTTTTTTTTTTTTTTTTTTTTCTGAGACACAGTTTCTTTTTGTAACCCTGGCTGTCCTAGAACTCACTCTGTAGACAAGGCTGCCCTCCAATTTGAACTTAAGGAGATCCACCTGCCTCTGTCTCCTCAGTGCTGGGATTAAGGTGTGCACCACCACTGCCTGGCTAATAAAAGGATTTTTAAAAATTTATTTTTATTTTTTTATGCAGTGGTGTTTTACCTGCATGTATGTCTGTGTGTGGGTGTCGGGGTCCTCTGGGACTGGAGTTACAAACAGTTGTGAGCTCCCATGTGGGTACTAGGAATTGAACCTGGGTCCCCTGGAAGGGCAGTCGGTGCTTTTAACCACTGAGCCATCTCTCCAGCACCTAATAAAAGGAATATTTTTAAAATTATTATTATTATTATTATTCTGTTTTGAGACAGAGTTTCTCTGTGAAACAGTCTTGGCTGTCCTGGAATTCACTCTGTAGACCAGGCTGGCCTTGAACTCACAGAGATCTGCCTGCCTTTGCCTCCCAAGTGCTGGCATTAAAGGCATGTGCCATCATCGCCCGACCAATAAAAAGAATTTAAAAATTTTTTTGAGACATACTCGCTGTAGATCAGGCTGGCCTCAAATTCACAATCCTCTTACCTCCCAAATGCTGGGATAATGGGCAAGTGCCCCAACATTTAGCTTGAAATAAGTAAATTCTTTATTTTGAAGACAGTAATGATAAATGAAGGTGTTTGTGCAGGATTCTGATATAATCTTTATTTCTTACAGAATGCCAACTCCTGTCCAGTTGATCGAACAATATTTAAATGTATTTGTATTCGAGCCCAATTTAATGGTAAAATCTTAAAGAAGGTAAGTGTACTTGCTGCCTGCCCCTGCTTGTGGCCTTGTAGGAAGGAAAATGATCTTAAATGGTGACTGGCTTCTCTCAGTGAGGAGGTTCTCAGTTCAATTAGGCTTGTAATTGAGGCACCCATTTTGGCTCTGAGCAAAGCCCAGGGCTAGGGCTGTCCATAGTTTCTGGGGCGCAAGGTAGGAGTCCTGGTGGAGACATTAGGGTTTCTGTCCACCACCCCTTCTTACTCCAGAGCTTCTCTCCAGCCTGCTCCTTAGGAGCTGTAGTCATGGTAAGGAGGGGTTGTCCTAGGATGGACAAAGGACCATGAACAGGTTTGGAAAGTGTCGGGATAGAAAGAAAGAAAGGGGTTTCCTCCTCTCCCACATAAACAAAGGCTTTGCAGATTGCTTATCTCTTGTCCCTCCCTTCCCCCCCTCTCCTCTCCCTTTCTCTTCTCTACCCTTCCCTCCTTCCTCCACTCCCTCCTCCTTCCTTCCCTCCCTTCCTTTCTTTTCTTTCTCTCTTTCCTGTCTGTCCCTTCCCCTTTTTCTCTCTCTCTCTTTCTTTCTGCCTCTCGTCCTCCTTTCCTCCTTTCCATGGATCAAATTCCAGGCCTTGTGCATCTAGGCAAGCTAGACAACTAAGAGCTACATCTTGAGCCCTGTTTGGTTTGGTTTGGTTTGTTTGAAAGAGAGTTTCACTATGTAGATCAGGTTAGCCTAGAACTCACTGAGATCTTCCCACCTAACTCTCCTGAGTGTTAGGATTAAAGGTGTGCCCTACCTCATAGCAGCCCTGTTTTTAAACAGATTGGTTTTTTTGTTTGTTTGTTTGTTTGTTTGTTTGTTTTTCAAGACAGGGTTTCTCTTTGTAGCTTTGGAGCCTGTCCTGGAACTTGCTCTGTAGACCAGGCTAGCTTCGAACTCATAGAGATCCATCTGGCTCTGCCTCCTGAGTGCTGCGGTTAAAGGCATGTGCCACCACCGCCACCCGGCCTGTTTGTTTGTTTTTAGAGCAGGATCTCTATGTAACCCTGGCTGTCCTGGAAGTCACTGTAGGCCAGGCTGGCCTCAGACTCAGAGATCTGCCTGCCTCTGCCTCTGAAGTGCTGGAATTAAAGGCGTGTGCTATCACTCCTGGTCCCTCATGTAGCTCTTTTACTTTTCTCTTTTACCTGACGTGCAGTGGAAAGAATATACAGGTCACCATATGTCTTAGTTAGGATTTCTGTTGCTGCATTGGAACACCATGACCAAAACATAAGTTGGGGGAGGGAAGGTTTTCTTTGGCTTACACTTCTGTATTGCTGTTCATTGTTGACGGAGGTCAAGACAGGAACTCACACAGGGCAGGAACCTAGAGGCAGAAGCTGATGCAGAGGCCATGGAGGGGTCCTGCTCATGGCTTGCTCAGACTACTCTTATAGAACCTGGGACCACTAGCCCAGGGGTGACACTACCTAATAGTGGGTGGCAAGAAAATGCCACCCAGGCTTGCCCATAGGCCAATCTGGTAGGGTTATTTTCTCAATTGAGATTTCCTCTTCTAAAATGATGTATGTAGTTTTATGTCAACTTGACATAAAACCAGCCAGCATAGAGTCCAAGTAGATCTTGGGCCAATAGATTTACTCTAGATTAGATACATATTGTCCTTTGAATTGACCACTCAGATCCTGAGGGTACATTCAGTGACCAGCAGTTCTGTCTTCAGATTCCAGTGGAAAACACTAGAGCCTGTGAGGATGAGGAGGCAGAGGAGGAAGACCCGACCTTTTGTGAGGTGTGTGGCAGGAGTGACCGTGAGGACCGACTTCTGCTCTGTGATGGCTGTGATGCTGGGTAAGGGGAATGGTGCCTTGTACCTGCCTTGCAGACTGTTAAACTGTCAGAAGAGCAGGGTGGGGAAGACTGAGGGCGCCCCTGTGGTGTAGGGCCTTAAACAAGCGCTGTGACTCATAGACAGTGACACTGATACCATTTGTGGCTCTTGTATCTGTATTTCCTTGAGGCTGCTCAAAGGCCATGCAGTTTATCAAGACCAAAGAAAAGCAGGACAGGAGAGTGGGCTTGCCTTAGGAGAGAGGGCACACAGGCTGAGGGGTTGCCTTGAGGACTACACCATCTGGGCTGCTCTGGCTCCTTGCACCTTTTTTACTATTAGTATTCTTTTCACTGTGTGTGTGGTTGATATGTGGATATGTGCATGTGAGTGCAGGTATCTGGAAGCCACAGGCATTGGATCACCCTGGAACTGGAATTAAAGATAGGTGTAAGTTCCTGAAGTACCCTTGTACCCTGCAAAAACAAGATACGGTTCTAACTGCTGAGCCATCTCTCCAGCCCTCTCCATTCACCTTTTCAGTACAATGGAAGTCACTCTGTCACTCCCAGCACAGCAGGAGGGGAGAGTCAAGAATATCCACTGTGTGCTTATGACCCTGTCTTCTGGGACCCTGCTGGTGTTCTTTGCTCTTTGAGTTGAGAAGGAACTGGCCTCCTCAGCCTCTTGCTGAGGCTTTTGGTTAGAAAGCTATAAAATTGAGACTAAAGAGTTTATACAAATACTCTTCCCCAAATGGTGAGGCTGGTAAATCTGAAATGTTTCTTAGGGCAGGAAATAGCAGTTTCAAGGTTTGGGCAAGAGGCTTTTCCTGTCCAGCTGGATGGAAGCTGGGAGCTGTCTTCTGAGCTTGCCCTCACTCCTTCCACTGGAGTTCTTTCTGTCCTGCCATTTGTGCTGGCTCCCTGGCTCTACTGCTGGGTGTGGTGTGCACCCCAGGAACTGAGCTCCATCGTCGCGAGGCGTGTGGCCGGCCGCCTGTTTCCTCCCGCGCCTCTTCAGCACCTCACAGTACTTGGGCCTACCTGCCCTCAGTGCCAGTACTCCATGGATTTGGTCTTCCTCCTTCCCTGAAATTTGTTTGAATCATGCATGTTTTGCCACAACTTCCTGAATGTCTCTACCTTACTGACTGTAACTCTTCAAGGGTCCTACAAGCATCCGTGACCTCTTCCCTCTTATCTTGTGGGTTATTTATTTATTTATTTGAAACAGGGTCTGATTATATTGCCATGGCTTGCCTGGAATTGTCTGTGTAGACCAGGTTTGCCTGCTTCTGCCTTTGCATCCTGGAATTAAAAGCATCTCGCACCTTGACTGGCTTGTTTTACTTGAGATAGGGACGTAAACTGGCCACAAACTGTGTAGGCCAGGCTGTGTTGTAACTGTTCTCTTCTCTGTGGGCACTGCAGGTGTGAACCACTGGGCCTGGTCTGCTAATTCCGTAAATCAATGTTTTGTTTCTAGTCCTAGGAACTTTTATCAGGGGTTTTCTGTCTTCATTAAGACAAGTAACAAGAGTTACTCATTAATTTATATATTTCACTTAACAGATAAAACAGTGTAAGCAGTCCTGTTAGATCTAAAATATTTAAATTAAAACATATTAGTAATTCTCATACTTTTTTTTTTTTTTTAAATACAATTCAGGATTTATTAAAAATCAGAGTTCCCCTGCTGGGCCCTCCTGGCACTAAAGAAATAACTAACCAGAGAGGGCAACACTGGATAAATGGAGAGAGAGATTAATCTCAAGGCAGAGTCTTAGAGCTCCCCCTCCCGTTTCCAATACCCCACCCCCACTATGGTTCTTGGGACATAGCACCTGAGCAGGCACCTCAGTCCAGGATTCTCATACTTCTAAGCACTTAAATACTGTTTATATTTTACAGTTTTCTTTATCTTCATAGTTGTGTTTCAACTCACAAGTCTTAAACTTTCTCATTCGGCCTGGAGTGATGGCTCAGAGGTTAAGAGCACTGGCTGCTCTTTCAGAGGTCCTGAGTTCAATTCCCAGCAACCACATGGTGGCTCACAACCATCTGTAATGAGATCTGGCGCCCTCTTCTGGCATGCATCTTCTGGCATGCAGGCAGAACACTGTATACATAATAAATAAATAAACCTTAAAAAATGAATTTAAAAAATAAATAAATAAACTTTCTCATTCATTTTGACATGGAGTCACAAGGCTTTCTATAGATGCTTTGGTTTCTGTGAGTGTATATATGCTTGATAGTTTACACAATAAGGTAAAGACTGTCTTTGAGTTTTAAAGAATTATGGCTCACTTTAAAGGGCCATGTTCACAGGGAGACTGGAGAAAGTGAGGGAAGAGCTTAGGATGCAATTTAGTTAGGTTTCTCTATGGCTTTTCAAGCTTTGCGTTGGTATATGAAGTGATTGAGAGAAATAAGCCAACTCTTGTTTGTTTGTTTGTTTGTTTTTTCAAGACAGGGTTTCTCTGTGTAGCTTTTCGCCTTTCCTGGAACTCACTCTGTAGCCTAGGCTGGCCTTGAACTCACAGAGATCTGCCTGCCTCTGCCTCCTGAGTACTGAGATTAAAGGCGTGCCCCACCACCTCCTGGCATAGGCTACCTCTCTTATATGTGATATCCCAGTGAGTGTCATATGCCTGACTGTCCCTTGTGGAGGAGTGGGTTTCCTCTGGTTCAGTGCTGTGGTCAGTACAGGATAATACGTCACACTGAATTCAGGGCTGGAATTTCAGAAGAACTTTAATTGGCTTGTGCATTTGTGCTCACCTCGGGGCCACTTGTATATTCTGCTGTATAGAAAGGTAAAAGGTTAGGACTAGAGAGTTGACTCTGCTTAAGAGTGCTTATTCCTCTTGCAGAGGACCTGGGTTCGGTTCCCAAGTAAGTTTACAGCCATCTGGGTAGTTTACAATCACCCATAACTTCCAGGCATTCACGTAGTACACACTTATATGCATAATATAAATCTAAAAAGAAAAAGAAAAAAAAAATTTTAAAGGAAAGAGAGGTAGAAGTTGCCAGCGCAGCACTTCTCAAAGTTTATTACTGGAAAGCTTGATAGAAAGAAAAACACCTGAAGCCAGGCATGGTGGCTCACACCTTTAATCCCAACACTCTGTGAGTTCCAGGCCAGCCAGGGCTACATAGTGCAATCCTGTCTGAAAAAGACAAAGGCTATAGACAAAGAAAAGCCTAGGGTGAGGTAGAGGATGAGTGCGGGGCTTCTTAGGGGACCCCCTTCAAGAACTCTGTAGCTCAGCTCTTTAAAGCTGTCAATGCCCTGTCCTTGAGGGTCTTGAAGGAGACTTAATGGCATAGTATGATTCGAACATGGACAATTGGGCTGAAATGTGATTGGACAGGCAGGGATCGCCAGTGCTTCAGGCAACAAAGCCTCTGCCCAGATTTGCTTGATCCTCTCTGCAAGCATGAGGCAGAACTTTTTCTAGGAAAGTGTTCTCTCCCCAGCCCCTTAGAACACTCTCTGAAAAGAAGGGTGACTTAGTCATCTGCTGTCAGACACAGTGGCTTAAAGAGTTCCTGTGACCCACCTTCGGAGTGGGAATTGGAGGCAGGGACTATGTTCAAGGACCAGGATATACTGAGCATCCCATAATGTGGGGATGTGGTTCAGCCATTGGCAGGATGCACTGTGGACTGGGTATATGTAGATGCCATCTTTGCAACTTGGTTTGTTGTGGGACTTGAGGTTCAAGGTCAGGACTAACACTGTACCTCTTGTTCCCATAGGTACCACATGGAATGTTTGGACCCTCCTCTCCAGGAGGTGCCTGTAGATGAATGGTTCTGCCCAGAGTGTGCGGCCCCTGGTGTTGCTCCCACTCATGGTAATGTGAGATCCTTTCCTGCAGAGCACTTGGGTCTTTCTTATTGTCAGTTTTGGAGAAGGACCGTGGAAAAAAGCTGGACTTGTTATATAGGGAGTACCTCCATCAGGGAGAGGGTTCTCTCTCTCTGTGGACTCCTAGGTAGGAGCTGGAGTTACTAAACCTTTGGAGGCCATGGCAGGTTGTCTTTTTTTTTTTTTTTAATCGGGGTTTAATTTTTTTGGGTTTTTTTGTTTTTGTTGAAGACAGAGTCTCTCTGTGTAGCTTTGGCTGTCCTGGAACCAAGCTGGCCTTGAACTCCCAGAGATCCTTCTGCTTCTGCCTCCCGAGTGCTGGGATTAACAGGTTGTCAATTTGGGGCTTTCAGTTCTTAAGGCCTGTTGGGGAAAGCCTATGATGTGTAGTACTCATGACCCAGCAGCCTATGGCTCTCTTCCAAGATGCAGCTCCTGTGAGTGATGAGGAGATCTCCCTGTTACTGGCGGATGTAGTGCCTACTACCAGCAGGCTTCGACCTCGAGTAGGCAGGACCCGGGCCATCGCTAGGACACGACAGAGTGAGAGAGTGAGGGCAACTGTGAACCGGAACCGGATCTCCTCTGCCAGAAGGGTCCAGGTAGGCGGCTGGCACTAGGCTGGGTCTACGAAGGGTGGTCTCTGGACCTGGGAACTGGACTGATGAGGCTCCACTGGCACTAAAGGGCCCGTAGCATTCTCACATGCCAGGCCTAGCATGCATGCAGTCAGCCTGGCAAGAGAGCAGGTGAGTGCATTGGAGACACTATACTTCTTCTGTGTGCCAGCAGGACCAGGGGGACTGCCTTCTCAAGTACTTTTGATGATTTTGGGAAATTCCCTCTGGTATGAAAAAGGCCACTCACTGGCTCTTCACCCCTTCCAGGCACAAGAGATTTTCTTCCTTGCGCCTGGCTCCTGGCACTCAATGTTAGATGTCTGTGGCCTCTGTTCTAGGTGCTGAGGAAGCTTAGAAGTTCTTTCTATGAAGTCATATTCCCGTGGTCAATATAGTGACATCAGGGTCCAAGCTCCAAGTGGGTTGGAGGCCTGGGGACTATCTCCTGTCCTATGCCCTAGCCCTGTAATCTCCACTTTAGCACTTGAGCCTGAGCTTATGCTTGCCATTCCTCTTTTGCGTTGTGCCCTGGAGGCAGGACAGTGTTGGGGGCTGCTGTTTCTCACTCACCTCTTTGTTTTCTATCTGCTGGCTCTTTCCCTATTCCCTGCTAGACGCTCGTCACCACATACCTGCCTCATTTGGGGCTTTCCTCTTGACTCACTCCTGCTCCCTTCCTTCTTCCTGCTTGGACCTCCATTTGCTCCTTCATAGCAGCTGAATGCCCCAGTTCATTCTTTTTTTTTTTTTTTTTTTGAGCTGAGGACCGAACCCAGGGCCTTGTGCTTGCTAGGCAAGTGCTCTACCACTGAGATAAATCCCCAGCCTCGCCCTAGTCCATTCTTGCCCTGACCTTCCCTTCTAGAAACTGCCAGGAACCACTGTCATTGTGATCATGCTGTCCATTCTTGGTAGAAGTGGAGGGAGGTGGCTCCAGTGCTAAACTCTTGTGCTTTTCTGGTCAATTCGATGAGTCTGCACTGACTCTCTACTCACATGGCCCGGCTCAGCATCCCATTCATGGAAAGGGTGGTCACCCATTGAGTGGCTCTGTGTCTTGTTTGCAGCATGTGCCAAGGTACCTCATGTCTTCTCTGCTGGATGAAACCATCGAGGCTGTGGCCACTGGTCTGAGCACTGCTGTATACCAGCGTCCCTTGACACCTCGTGTCCCTGCAAAACGGAAGAGAAAGGCAGGTAAGTTGGCATGGTGTGCAGACTCCCGCCGGGAGCTCTGTCCTGGAGTCCAGTTGTGTGATTGTTTCTGATTGCTCCTGCAGCCTTCTCAGCCAGAAGCACAGCACCCCCTTCATATCTGTGGCTTCCACACTGACAAGCCCATCTAGACCTAGCTAAACAACACTAGGGAAAAAGAATCACATCTGGGCTGATGGGGACAGATGTGCTGTTGTCATTCCCTGATTGAAGGCTATATTTGCTGTTGGCATGGCTTCTGCATTTCCTAAACCTGAAAATACCCAGAGGTAGTGTAAACTGTAAGCAAACACTGTGACACATTGTAGAGAGGACCTATAACCCTGAGACCACCTCTGCATCCTGATCTAACCGTACTGACCTGACCCTCTGCTTCTGAATACTGTTGGTGCTCCTCGTGGGCTCAACTCAGTGTGGACTTAGGGATTCCTGCCTCTCTAGGTGGGTCATAATTAATCTGTAGTCTCTTAAAAATATACTTTATTAAGCTGGCAAAATGGCTGAGCAGGTAAAGGTGCTTGCTGCCAAACCCGACAACCCAAGTAGGATCCCTGAAATCTACCTGATAGGAAGAGAACTGACATGTACAAGTTGTTCTTGATAGGCTGAGTCTGTGTGTCACGCGCACACACATACATACATTTTTAAATTAAATTTACTTTCTTGATATCTGTGCACAGTGAAGTGCATAGTTACAGGTTTGACAAATGATGACCTTGCCAATGTATAGAATACTTGTAAGAGGACATTCCCTCCCATTCCACCCAGCACTCATCATTGGTCATCAGTCTGGGTTCTCACAGGATTCACTGGAAGTCTCTGGTCTTGCTTTGTTTACTAGCACAGACAGCTTTTAGAACATGTGCAGTATATGTGTCTTTGCATTCTCGAAGAGTCTGTTAATGTGCCAATTTGTTTACTTACTTTTTGTTTGTTTGATTGCTTGTTTGTTTGTTTGTTTTGGTTTTCGAGACAAGGTTTTTCTGTGTAATAGCCCTAGCTGTCTTGAAACTCACTTTGTCGACTCAAGGTGTGCACCGCCATGCCTGGCTCAGTTGCTTTACTTCTTACTTGGTGGTCTCACTTGGGTCATTTCCCATTTAGGTGGCCTAAGGAGAAAGCTACAGCTGGGTGTGGTGGCATAGACCTTTGATCCCAGCACTTGGGAGATAGAGGCAGGTGGATCTCTAGGAATCTGAGGACTCCCTGATTTGCATAGTGACTTCCAGGCCAGCTATGGCTGCACAGTGAGACACTGTCTGAAAAACTAAGAAACAAACAAACAAAAATGATTCAAACTGCAGAAAAGTAAGCAATTCATAACCCCTACCCTTAGCTTAGGAACTATTAACGTTAGATGGCTTCTGGGGGAAGGAGAATGGTCTTCTTTAAAGGTGTGGCCTCTGAGAGATCTTGCTCCAGTGGATGGTCCCCACACCCATGCAGCTCAAATTGAACTTGGTGGATTATTTAAAAAAAAGAAGAAGAGGAGGAAATCATGATGTTGAGAGGGATTGGGAGATAGGGTTTGGTCCAGGGAGGAATAGGTATGAATTTTATTAAATTATGTTATATACGTATGTGAAATTCTCAAAGAATAATATATGCATTTAAAAAGAATAAAGCTGTCGGGCGGCTGTGGCACACGTCTTTAGTCCCAGCACTCGGGAGGCAGAGAGGCGGATCCCTGTGAGTTTGAGGCCAGCCTGGGCTACAGAGCAAGATCCAGGACAAGAACCAAAAACTATATACAGAAACCCTGTCTCCAAAAACAAGACAAACAAAAGAATAAGGCTGATGAAAACCTCATGCAGGCAGGTTATTTTGTGAGCAGATATTTTCTTTCTTTTTTTTTTTTTTTTTGTTTTTTCAAGACAGGGTTTCTCTGTGTAGCTTTGTGCCTTTTTCCTGGAACTCACTTGGTAGCCCAGGCTGGCCTTGAACTCACAGAGATCTGCCTGCCTCTACCTCCCGAGTGCTGGGATTAAAGGCATGCGCCACCACCGCCAGCTAGTGAGCAGATATTTTCATTTTTTTTTTTTTCTAACAATATGGATGGGTGAAGGAGTTAGATTATCAACTTATGTTTAACTTTAGAAAAAAAATTCCAGACTTGCTTCCAACTCAAAATGCTATCTCTTGTATCTCTGAAAGACCTAGTTACTCTGCATATTATGAGTGCATTCTCAGCAGTACTCATAACAGTTGCGTTTCAGTTTCTGCTCACCAGAAGGTAGGGGTGTGTGTGTGTGTGTCTGTCTGTCTTTAGAATCCTCTTCAGGAAGCCCCTCCTTTCATCAAGAGCAGAGTTTAGAAGCCAGAGCCTTCTCTGTGTTCTGAGCAAGCAATTGGTCATTGTCTAGGTCAGTGACATGGTCCTTCTTAAGGCCTCACATCTGCAGCTGAAGTTTAAGGTCAGGTTTTCACTTCCTGTGTTGCACATCTGTGCCTCCTGCTCTTCCTGTCACATCCTGCTTCTCAGTGCTGGTTGTTAACAGCTTATCTGCTTCACCAAATCATATGGATTGTGACCAGCAGCATTTGATTAGAGGTGGGAATTTGTTTCCCATTTAATCCCATTAAGGACATACAGTCGGGCACCCCTCCATAAAGGGTCTTTTAGTTTTTATTTTATGTGGATGAGTGTTTTATCTGCCTGTATGTGTGTGCATCACATGCATGCCTATTACCTACAAAGGCCAGAAGATGTTAGGTCCTTTGGAACTGGAGTTACGGTTGTAAGCCTCATGTGGGTACCAGGAACCTAACGTCGGTCCTCTGCAAGAACAGGCAGTGCTTTTACCACTGAGCCACCTGTTCAGCCTTAGTTTTAGTTTTGTTTCTGTGAACTTGTTTTCTTTTCCTCCTCCCTTTCTCTCCGATTCATTTTTTTTTTTTTTTTTTTTTTTTTAGACAGGATTTTTCTGTGTAGTTTTGGTGCCTGTTCTGGATCTCACTCTGTAGACCAGGCTGGCCTCAAACTCACAGAGATCCGCCAGCCTCTGCCTCCAGAATGCTGGGATTAAAGGTGTGCACCACCGCCACCCGGCCCCCGTTTCTTTTTTAAAACAGATTTTCTCTTTGTAACCCAGGCTAGCCTTGAAACTCATATCATAACCTTCCTGCCTCAGCTTCCTGAGTGCTAGGATAGTTTATTTGGGGAATGTGGGGGTGGGGAGCCAGGAGGATCAGGAGCTCAAGGTCATCCTCAGCTACATTGTGAGTTTGAGTCCAGCCTGGGCTACAAATGAAATCCTGTCTCAAACTAAAAATAAAAATGCTTATTTGAATTAAGACTCAAGTCAGATTCATGTTGGGGTATGTATATTTACCCCTTCTCTTTGGTCTTCACTGGCTCCTGCCTGTAGACTGTATGCTTGAGCTCAGACACCTGTTGGGCCTGAGTATGAGTTCAGTGTGTTAGATTTTTGTGTTGCAAGAGTATTCTGTGGAGCTGGACGATGGTGGTGCACAGCTTTAGTCCCAGCACTTGGGAGGCAGAGGCCAGACTAATCTATATAGTTCCAAGCCAGTCAGGACTATGTATTTAACAGTCATAACAATGCTCTGTAGTAAAAGCTAGGTGAGCTCATTCTTCCAAGTGTCTTCCCTTGTGACGATGTGAGATAGTGCAGTGCCTCTGAGAAGAGAGGCAATGGATGGCCCAAGTGCCTGGGCTACTTCATAAGGGTCCCATGAACTAAAACATTGCAGTCCCAGGTTGTCTAATAACCAGAATCACAAAGTAAGCAATAGGGGTTGACCCATACCTACACTCTAGGCAAAGACTGATTCCTGTCCTGGACAGGGTGGGCTAGAATATAGCTGGAGATTTCATCACATTACTCCAAACAATACAGTTTTAAATAGATTTATTTTTTTCTTCTTGAAGTTCCCACTTGGTGTTTATATGGTTACCATGGGTTATGGGAGCCATAGAAAGGACAACAGGGGAGAAGAGGCACGGTGTTCTCTGCTTACTAGGGGTTTCTGTGGAGGATCACGAACTGCCCTGGCTCTGTCTCACATGTGCAGTGTAGTTTGCAGGGCAGCAGGACCCAGCAGCCTTTCCTTATTTATCCCCTCAAAAGCGAAGGAGCTTCCAATTACCTGTTACTCTCTTCATACCCTGTCACATCCTGGTTGAATTTATTCCTGGCTTGTCAGAATCCTAGAAGGAAGTGTCATAGCAGCACCTTTGAAGGTAGGTTTAGACCACAGCATAGGTCCTTTAGCAACTGATGTCTGTTTTTAGAGTGTCTCCAGAAGTGTTCAGAGTGCTTACTTGTCTTCCAGTCTCCAGGGGAGCTCTCTCTGTTTCGACCATGAAAGGTCATGTTATAGTCGCTGTCTTCAGCACTTGGTTACTATGTTTTTGGTTTGGTTTTGTTTTGTTTTTAATTTATGTAATTTATATAATGGTTCTAAAGTCTGATCTACTCAGAGTAGTGGAACCCCATCCTTGCTTGCTATTTGAATCCTCCTTCCCCTAGGAACACATTACTTTTCAAAATGTTACAGGCTTATTTCTCTAGTTAAAAATTGCCAAGCCAAGCCAAGCCAGTGCTTAGAGCCCAGGCTGCAAACAAGTTGGCACGTCGTTGTAATTCCAGTGTTCTGCAGGTGAAGGCAGGGAGGATTAAAAGTTCAAGGTCATTTTCCACTACACGGTGAGAACATGCCTCAAAAAATGGTGGGTGAGATATCTTAGCGGATAAAGATGCTAGCTAACAAGCCTGATTTCAATCTCCAGATTCCACATGGTGGAAAGAAAGAACCAATTCCTGCAAGTTCTCCTCTGACACACATACACACAAATTTTAAAGGGGGGGGGTTGTGGTGGTTTGAAGGGAAATGACCCCCAAATGAAGTGGCACTGTTAGGAGGTGTGGCCTTGCTGGAGTAGGTGTGGTCTTGTTGGAGGAAGTGTGTCACTGAGAGAGTGAGCTTTGAGGTCTCCTATGCTCAAGCTACTCCCAGTGAGATAGTCCACTTCCTGTTGCCTTCTGATCAAACACCATGTAGCCAGCACCATGTCTGCCTGCACACCACCATGCTTCCCACCATGATGATAATATACTAAACCTCTGAAACTGTAAGCTACCACCTCAATTTAAATGTTTTCCTTTGTAAGTGTTGCTGTGGTCATGGTGTCTCGTCACAGCAATAGAAACCCCAACTAAGACAGGGTGCTGAGAAGATGGCTGAGTAAAGTTAAGAAAGGGCACGTCTTGCTCTTGGAGAAGACCTGGGATTGGTTCCCAGAACCCACATGACTGCTCATAACTGCCTGTTACTCTAGTTATAGGGGATCCCACACCATCTTCTGAATGCCTGAGTATTACACCCATGTGTGTACATACAGACAAAGTAGATACACACCCAGAAAGATAATCTTCAAAAAAAATTTTTTTAAAGTGAGGCATGTGTAATCTTTGAGAAGTTAGGTAGGAGAATTGCCATGAGTTCAGGATCAGCTACAGTAAATAGGACCGGAGAGATGGCTTTGCAGTTAAGAACACTGACCGTTCTTCCAGAGAACTTGGGTTCGCCGGGCGTGGTGGCGCACGCCTGTAGTCCCAGCTACTCGGGAAGCTGAGACAGGAGGATCGCTTGAGTCCAGGAGTTCTGGGCTATAGTGCGCTATGCCGATCGGGTGTCCACACTAAGTTCAGCATCAATATGGTGACCTCCCGGGAGCGGGGGACCACCAGGTTGCCTAAGGAGGGGCAAACCAGAGAACTTGGATTCAATTCCCAGCACCTACATGGCAGTTCACAACTGTCTGTAATTCCAATTCCAGGGGACCCAACACCCTCACACAAGATATACATGCAGACAAAACAACAATGCACATAAAATATAAATAGCTAATTAAAAATCTTGAAAGGAAAAAGTCTTTTTAAAAAGTAAATAAATTTAAGTTAAAAAGTAGTAAACCAAGCAGACAGTACTTGTGAAACAGAAGGTCATCTGTAACTACGTGCTGAGTTCTATGCCAGCCTGGGTTACATAAGACCAGAGTCTGTCTCAAGAAATAAAAAAGTAAAATCAGGAGCTGAAGGGATGGCTCAGCTTAAGAGAAGTGCTTGCTGCTGCCCAAGAGGACCTGAGTTCAGTTCCCAGTACCCACAATGGGCAGCTCACAGCTACCTATAACTCCAGTTCCGGGGGTTCTGATGCCCCTTTAGCCCTTCACAGTCACCCACATTTGTGTGAGTCACCCACATTTGTGTGAGTCACCCACATTGGAGCACATACACACACACACAAATAAAAAAAGAAACTGTGTGTATTATATGTAAAATTCAAGCCAGCACACAGTCTTGAGGTGCCCAGACCCTCTCGCTAGCTTCCTGGGCTCTGCTCCAACAGTACTTGGAGGATCTGGTCCCCTGGTCAGGAAGGGCCCTGCAGATACTGAATCACAGACATTTAATGTTGTTTTTTTAGGGAGACGGAAGAAAGTGCTGGGAAGAAAGAAAACCCGGTCCAGGTCATCTGTGAAAAGTAAGAGTGGGGGTGCAAGAGCCAAGAAACGGCAGCCCCGTGTGAGGAAGACCAAAGGGAGGAAGCTAAAGGTGAGGCTGTCCGCAGTGTCCAGCTTAGCCAGTCTTGTTCCCCTTCTGTGGCTCTGCAGCAGGAGCAACAACATGGCTGTTCTCCTGCTGCTCTGGTACAGTTTGGAGGTGGGTGGGTATGCTTCTAGGTCATTTGTACTGGGTGTGTTAAGAGTTGTGTATGATGCCGGGCGTTGGTGGCGCACGCCTTTAATCCCAGCACTCGGGAGGCAGAGCCAGGCGGATCTCTGTGAGTTCGAGGCCAGCCTGGGCTACCAAGTGAGCTCCAGGAAAGGCGCAAAGCTACACAGAGAAACCCTGTCTCGAAAAAAATAAAAAAAAAAAAAAAGAGTTGTGTATGACGACCCTGAAACATAGAGGCCAGAGGAAGGACTAGCAGGGCTCAGGAAGGAGGTTGGGCCTCCTTCTTACGGTCACTGGCTGGTCAGATTAAAAGGCTCTCAGTCTCACTTTAGGAGCAAGTATGGACAGACTGAGTTGAAGTCCTCAGGGCAGATAGCCTGGGTCCTGGGGAGGTATGGACAGTTGTTAACTGGACATAGTCACTGTCTGTCCTGGGGAGCCTCTCGTCTGTGAGTGAGAAGCCTATGTCCGCTGAACAGTGGTGGTGTACGCCTTTAATCCCAGCACTCGGGAGGCAGAGGCAAGGAGATTTCTGTGAGTTTGAGGCCAGCCTGGGCTACAGAGTGAGTTCCAAGAAAGGCACCTAAGCTACACAGAGAAGCCCTGTCTCAAAAAACCAAAAAGAAAAAAAAAAAAAGAAGAAGAAAAGCCTATGTCCAGTGGACTCAACTTAGGTACTGTGTTCTCTCTCACTCAGCCCTGCTGCCATGAAACAGATTTGCTACTTAAAGACACAGGAAGCTGAGACAATGTGTTTCCTGTGTTTTTATGTGAATTTATACTTGTTATCCATTGCCTGATAACTGTAGTATATGCTTGTATATAAAGACATGGATAGCCAGTAGTTTGAACATCTGTTCTGGAGAGTCAGAAAGTCCACAACTGTTCCTTATGTGGCTGTTGATGTGCAGGATGCCGCCATTCATTGAAATGTTTTCTGTCACTGATTTAGAATGAAGTCACAGCTCGCTCTCGCATTGCACGAACACTAGGCCTCCGCAGGCCTGTCCGCGGCACCAGCATGCCTTCAGTGTACAAGCCAGTGGACCCCTCTCTGGGGCTGATGAGGGCAGATATTGGAGCAGCTTCTCTCTCTCTGTTTGGAGACCCCTATGAGCTGGACCCTTTTGACAGGTGACTACAGTAGTGACTGTCCCGGTGTCCCAGCTCTACCTCAGGTTTGCTTAGGCTGCGTGAACTTACAGAGTGGTCTGCTTTCTTTGTCAGTGTCCCCTCCAGCAATGAAGAGCCATCTGCAGATCCGCCTTCCCCTTTGAGTGCCAAGAGGAGAGTGCTGTCCCGCTCAGCCCTACAGTCTCACCAGCCCGTGGCCAGACCTGTCGCCCTGGGGCTCTCTAGGTAGGGGGCAGCAGGAGCATCTGGGGTGGGTAAGGACACGGAATTACCTGTCCTTCTGTGTGGCCCTTATTGATGTGGCTGAGCAGCTCTCTTGCTTCCATGTGCTTGGGGTTGGCTCGGAGTGCTCCGTCAAAGCTCGTTGTCTCGGGTCAGTTAGCACAGCTGCTGGCCCTCTGGCCGCAGTCTCTGAGAGAGGAAGGGTCCTTGAGCAGGGCACGAGTGCTGGTCCAGGCAGTTGTAGGGACACTCTCCTGCCAGCTCTTGCCTAGTGGTAGAGTGGGTAGACCTACATTACAGGTGACCTCCCTACTGAGGGGTGGGGGTTCGGGCCAGAGGACCGCAGAGGGGCCAAGCTAGCAGAGCCACTCTGGTCTGTGTCTACAGGAGGCAGCTCCCTGCTGTGGCTCCAGAGCCCAGCGTGGAGGAAGCACCCGTTCCTGACCTCTTGGGGAGCATCTTGTCTGGCCAGAGCCTCCTCATGATGAGCAGTGCGGATGTTGTCATCCACCGGGATGGCTCTCTCAGTGCCAAGAGAGCAGGTGAGCTCCTGTGGGCTTGCTGTCCTTATGGATTTGGAAATGTAAAATCACAGTCCTAGAAATGGACGAGTTGGACGGGTTCTCAGGCTTTGCTCTGAGTTGGGGCGACACCACTAACAGCATAACCAGTGTGAGTTTCTGTAAGATCCTTCCGTGACCAAGTAGTTAGGTGAGTGTGGCATTTCCGGGACAGTTCAGATCTTCAGTGCCTACCTCCATCTGCAGCCTCTTGTCTGTGTCTCACTAGCTGGGACTCATTTGAACCATAGTCACGTCTGCAAAGAGAAAGACTACATGGCAGTGAGGGCATGTGTGATCCCGCAGGGTGGGTAGTGGTCATGGCAGTGAGGGCGTGCATAATCCTGCAGTTTGGGTAGTGATACAGCTAAGCCCATGATACTCCTGTTTCAGAGTGGCAAGTGTCCTCTCTGGAAACAACCATTTCGGTGTAACTTCCGGTCATACGTGACAAATGATTGAACTTCTTACAGGAGGTGGGAAGGGTTGCTATCTGACTTTTGTTTTTTAGCTCCTGTTTCTCTTCAGCGAAATTCTGTGACTCAATCCAGAGAAGAGTCCAGGCCCAGAGACACCCTGCAGTCTGTGGGACTACCCTCAGGGAGCGCATCCAGTGGACTCATGGGAGACAGGCGACAGAGCTCAGGGCTGAGCTGTGGGGACAGAGCAACCCTACGCTGTATCCCTGGCCGCACAGTGGAGACCCCTGTAAGGTTGGACTCATCAGTGACCCCGCGATCAAGTCAGGCTGGGAATCTTTCGAATGAGAGCAGACCTACCTTGAAGCAGACTAACAACCCCCAGCTTAATGGCTCCAACACACGGCCATTGCCTCTTGGTTCTGCCTCATCTAAGATGACTACTCACTCTAACTTTCCGTCTAGAAATACAGCTCTTGTGCGTCCCCAGAAAACAGATCCCAGGAGACCTGATTTCTCAAAGCTACCCAGGATACCAAAGATCCACAGGGACCGCAGTGACGGCACACAGGACCAGGCCCCAGCCAGTGGGCAGACTGTGGAGCTCCCCAGCACGTGCATCAGCCGCCTGACTGGCAGGGAAGGCCCCGGGCAGCCAGGGCGAGGCCGGGCTGAGAATGAGCCCAGCAGCAGGGGTCCCCAAGAGACTGGCTCACACACAGGTGGTTCTCGCCCTTCTGCCCCCAGCTCCCATGGCAGTGTGGCCCCCCTAGGGCCCTCAAGAGGAAAGGGCATTGGGTCTACCTTTGAAAGCTTTAGGATCAACATCCCTGGGAACACTGCACATTGCAGCCAGCTGTCCAGTCCTGGCTTCTGTAACACATTCCGGCCAGTAGATAGCAAGGTGCAGAGGAAGGAGAACCCTCCACCCCTCTTCTCCATCAAGAAGCCAAAACAACTCAAGAGTGAAATCTATGACCCCTTTGAACCCACTGGCTCGGACTCCAGCCCTCCTAGCAGTAGCCCTGAGAGTCTTGGCCCAGGCCTCCTGCCCTCTGAGATCACCAGAACTATCTCCATCAACAGCCCAAAGGCCCCAGCCTTCCAGACTGTTCGCTGTGTTACCTCCTACAGGGTAGAAAGCATCTTTGGGACTGAAATGGAACCTGAGCCCCAGCCCCCCGATGAGCCTGTGTCTGACGTGCTGGAGTTCCTGGGCAAGGGCCCTGCTGAGGGAGCCTCCGATATGGAACAAGAAGGACACGGGGAGATGGAGTCTGCGGAGATCCAGGGCTCTGCAGCCCGAACTCAGCGGCCTTCCCCCCCACCAGACCCTTGGGATGATGAAGATGGAGTGTCTTGTACACCCTTCTTTGGTGCTGAGGAACGGACAGTGACATGTGTGACTGTCGTGGAGCCAGGTGTTCCACCGAGCCCAGATGCTCCCCAGATAACCACCCACAGGATTGTGGAGCTCAGGGCCCCATCCCGTTCCCGTTCCACCTCCAGCTCCCGCAGCAGGAAGAAAACGAAGAAGAAGAAGGTTGCCAGAGAACACCAGAGGACACGCTCCAGCACTCGTTCTGGCTCCAGGGACAGGACCTCACGCTCGGGGTCTCCAGTGGCTGAGGAACACACCAGGAGACACCGAGCCAAGGCTAAGAGCCGGAGGTCTTCCAGTGACCGGGCCAGCAGCCAGGACAGAGCCAAGAGAAGGAGGGACAGGGACAGAGAGCGGAGGCGGGGCCCCTGGGGTCATGGCAGGTGCTGGAGGAAGTCCAGGTCCCGCTCAGGGAGTCCTGACAGTTCTTCCTGTGAGCGCCGTGAGAGTAGGAGACGGAAGAGGCGCCATTCGGGGTCCAGGTCTCGAGGCAGGGACTGCTCACCTCACAGTAGCCTGGAGAGGGACCGGAGACACAAGCGTCGGGAGCGGAGCCGAGAGCGGATGGACAAGAAGGAGAGTGTGACTCGGGCCCGGGAGAAAAGGAGGTATCGGTCTCGGTCACCCAGCTTGGAGCATAGGCCGCGGAGGCCACGTTCCCGTGAGAAGCGGCCCCATTCCCCAGAGAAGAAGGTGACTGTGAAGGAGGTTTCCCCAGCCTCTACTCCACAGGGGGAACCAAGGCAGGATGGAAATCACCCTGCCAAGCCTCCAGTCTCAGAAGTAAGTGTCCTGCCAGAGGTGGTTGTGGCAGACCTGAACCCTCCAGAAGCCCCTCCTGTCCTGGCAGAGCCTGTTGAGTGTGTGCCTGAGGACCTAGACTATGGTGATTCTGTGGAGGCAGGCCACGTCTTTGAGGATTTTTCAAATGAAGCCATCTTCATTCAGCTCGATGATATGAGCTCACCTCCTTCCCCTGAGAGTACAGACTCCTCCCCTGAGCGAGACTTCCCATCAAATCCCCCAGTGCCCCTAGCCAGCCTTCCACAGGACACTGCTCTACCTACCATCCAGAGGGAAGTGTTACTGGTTCACAGTGATGATATCTCAAAGCCTGCACCCCAGGCATTGACCTCTTCAGACCAGTGCCTGCTCAGGCAGGACACTGTAGAGACCACTGCTACAACTCTTAGCGCCCCGGGTGTGGTGCCCATGGGTATGGACAGTCCTTTGCTAAGTGGGAGAGGATGTGAAACAGTCAGGCCCAAGGATGCTGTGGCCCAGACCCCAGCGCTGCGGTCCAGAACCCTGGTGAAAAGAGTCACCTGGAACCTTCAGGAAGCAGAGGACAGCGCCCCAGCCCTGGACAGAGTTCCAAGTGAGTTGGCCCTGCCAGTGCCTGGGCCCCTGGTGGCGGTTGTCCTTGTGGATCAGGGGTGTAGAGCAGGCATGAGTCAGGGAGGCAGCCACCCCAAGAGGCTCTCCTGACTCTTTGGGGCCCCTACCTGAGTTCAGCCTCTTAGAGATAGATCTGCAGCTTGGCCTTGGTTCCCACTGCTGGTTCTCTGAAAATGTTTTGGCCAGGGTTGACCACAAGGCACCCACCTTCCCTGTCTGTTGGGTCCTCAGGGACACCACTTCAGAGGTCACAGAGGCCCCAGGAAGGAGACTGGGATGCAGAGAACAGGGCCCTCATAGGAATTCAGCAGGCACCATTCTCCGACCTGCCCCCTCCCATCCACGTGCTCCAGGAGTCTGGGTTACCTGATGCAGATCCCTCTCAGGTGGGTGCTGGGCTAGAGGAGCATGGTCCTGGTGCTGGGTATTTGGGGCTGCCTTGGTGAGGGCTTAGACCTCATGGCACTGCTTCCTTTCTGTACAGCCCCCTGGTGCTTCTGGGGCAGAAGGGCTGCCTGCTGTTGGGACTCTGCACTCAGCAGGAGGTGTTCTTGCCCAAGTTTACAGCCCCAACATGCCACCACCCCTGGCTCAGCCCTCAAGCATCCTGCCCTATGCACTGGTCAGCCAGCCCTCAGTCCAGTTGCTCCTGCAGGGGACCCTCCCCCTAGCAGGCTGCGGTGCAGCACAGAGCCTAGCCCCAGTGCCTACTGTGCCGGCCACAGCCTCAGAGCTAGCTGTCCCAACCACCACCACCACCACCACCACCAACTCGGAGGAAAAGACTGCTACTCCCAAGTCAGCTGCTGAGAAGACCAAAAAGGAGGAGGTGAGTGCTGCCTGTCCTTCAGGACCCCTGTCTCATTCGGGCCTGATTTTAGGTCTAGTATCCAGGCCTAGTGGCTTGGGCAGGGTGGTAAGAGAGCAGCGAGCCCATTGCCTTTAGTGTTCTTGGGTGAAGGGACATCCCAGAATTGCTGACTTCCCACCAAGGAGCCCACGGGCCAGTTTTGGCCATCTTGCCATAAGTCACACACATCCTCACTCCTAGTACATGAAGAAGCTGCACATGCAGGAGCGGGCTGTGGAGGAGGTGAAGCTGGCCATTAAACCCTTCTACCAGAAGAGAGAAGTGACCAAGGAGGAATACAAGGATATCCTGCGCAAAGCCGTGCAGAAGGTAGGCTGCCAGCAGGCAGACTCGTGCCTTTTGGCAACCTTGACGTTGTAAGGGACACATTGTGACACAGCTAGATCTGTATGCGACAGATAGTTGCTGTTTCTTGTTTGCATGGACTCCTGGGTCTCTAAACGTGGAGTCAGCCAGCTGGGCCAAGTGGCTGAAGCCTAAATAAGTCCTGTCTCTACTAAGTGCCCAGGCTTGTTTTTTTTGGCTTTTCAAGACAGGTTTTCTCTGTAGCTTTGGAGCCTGTCCTGGATCTCGCTCTGTAGACCAGGCTGGCCTTGAACTCACAGAGATCCACCTGGCTCTGTCTCCCGAGTGCTGGGATTAAAGGTGTGTGCCGCCACCACCCAGCTAGTGCCCATGCTTGTTAAAACTGAAAATTCCCCAGTCCACCCAGTTTCTTTGGAAGATCTGAGTCCCTGAGAGATGGGCAGATCTTTCCGTAGGAACAAGTCTACAGCTTCCTACTGACCCTTGACACATGTAGAGAGACGTCAGCAGCTCTGTTAAGTGTGGTGACAGGTGTGTGTATGGGGGGGGCATGTACTCTTCACAAGGCCAGGACAAGGATGCCTGCATGGGTTGGTCTCTGACAGGTTGAGAGCATTCAGGGTGATGTGTTCTTTCTTCAGATCTGCCACAGCAAGAGTGGCGAAATCAACCCTGTGAAGGTGGCCAACCTGGTGAAGGCCTATGTGGACAAATACAGGCATATGCGCAGGCACAAGAAGACAGAAGCCGGGGAAGAGCCACCCACTCAGGGTGCTGAGACCTGAGACTGGCCACTGTGGGGAGACGTCCCCAGTGGGAAAGAACCGGGGCTACCAGCACTCCTGCCCCTGAGCTTCCCGTGACACCTGTCTGCACCTGTCTTGCTTACAATTGAAAACTGGACTTTTTTATATGTATATTATAGATACACTGTTTCCATTGTGTTCTAATTTATCAAAAATGGCTTATCTTTAGAAACCTTGCTGTGTACTCAGTGCTTGGAAGGTGAAGCTCTTTGGGTTCCGCAAGGCCTGGTGGCCCAGTGGGCAGCTCCTCCATCTGCCCACAGCCACTTGCCGGCATTCACGCAGGGAGCCCTGCTCTAGCAGTTTCCTTACTCCAGTTGCTCTGGCTTCTGTCGGGAGACAGGACCCAGTGCTGCGGGCCTCAGACTCAGACACGCATCCCACCTTCCCCGGTACACCTGGCACTGTAAGCTGTTCCCGATGCCTGGCTTAGAGCCTTGGTATCCAGCAAGGGGTGCGATGGCTCAAGCCAGATCTTCACTGTAAAGATGAGTGCTGCGGAGGAGGCTGTGTGCAGGGATGGGCGTCAGCTTTCACGGGGCCCCACCAGGTCCAGTAAAGAGGTGACATGCAGCTAGGGAGTAAGCCTGACTCAGACGGCACTGGTTCTCGACTCTTTATTGGGAGTTGCAGCTCTGGGCTAGGTCCACTGACCCATCTCCATGAGGAAGTGTTCGATGTCATCGTAGAGACTGTTGGTGCTGGACAGGCACAGGCCAAGACTGCTGCTGTCCAGGGAGGACACACCCTCACGCTGCACACCTTCCAAGTATGCTTTGCATAGCCATGGCTCCAGCTGTGGAAGACATCTGTTAGGGCTCCACCAGCAGCCCACACCCACCTTTGCTTGCCAACCCAGGCTCTACCTTCACCAGAATTAGGCTCTTCTCCTTGGGCCTCCCTGCCGACAAGTCTTGCCCAAATCCCAGGTAGATGGTGTAGTGTGGTGATCCTTGCCGCTTCCGGGCCCGAAACTCTTCCAGCTCTGTTAGGAGGTAGCTCTGATGAGCAGGTTAAGAAAGGCTCCGGGGACCCACAAGGACAGCACCCCAGACAGGCACCTCACTGACCTCTGAAGAAAGTGCTGAAGTTGAAGATTGGGGTATGGCAGTTGCGCTCCAACAGCTGGGCTGGGGTGGAGGGGTTGGTGGAGCCCATGGGGCTGCCCACCTCCCAGTACACCTTGCACTTGCCCATGCGAAGGGCCCACAGTGAAGGCCCCCGCAGCTCCAGCTGAAGGCCTGGAGACACATGCTGCAGAAGTGTCTCTGTGTAACGCAGCTGCTTCTGATCTGGTAGTTCAGCGGGGCTGGGAAAAATCACTGGCTGGGGTGCCGGGTTTATCGCCGCCGAGTTCATGGGGCTATACAGGAACACGCAGCTGGGGTACCCCACCATTGCCTGTAGCACTGTGCGGCCCTTGTACATGATGGTCACGTCCAGGAACCCTAGATTGCTCTCTGTGTACAGACCAAGGCTGAGTGGTAGGTATGGGGGGCACTTGGTTCCACACCCCAGGACCCATTCCCCTCCCACTGAGGTACAGTTGTGAGGGGTGAGTGGTCCACAGTGTTCTGCCTGGGAGAACAGGTGTGTCCTGGGGAAGACCTGTGCTAGCTCCACAGCTCTAGCCCACACCAACAGGTCCCCAGTTCCTCACCAGTCATTAGAGCTGGGTGTTGAAGCCTGGGGCTGGGGACAGCTTCCACCTGCCATGCCGCATGTTGCTCCTCAGAAGCATGGTCTTGCTTCCCGCCTGAGGACGAGTTGAAACTGCCTGTCGATATTGCCCTTCATGGTGTGCTAGCTTCCCGCCCACCCCTGGCACCCTTATCTTTCCTCCTCTCCTCTAGGGTTCTGTTGTCCTCCCACACAGCCTCGGGCAGGTGAGAGACCTCTAGTTTAGCCCCAGCTCAGGAAAAGTTCTTCCTGCCTCTCACCAGGCTCCTGTGATGGGACTGAGTTTGCCCCAGACTCATATTCCAGTAGGTGGTCCTCCAGGAGGCTGTACTCCAAAACCTGAAGCAAGAGGTCCTTGGTATCACCAGAAAGCGCCCCAGTATCCCCAGAAAGTGGAAGGCTTGGGGTTTGGAGCCCAGCATTTCCTCTTGTGGAGAGTGGTCCTAGGGACACACCCTGCAAGAGAAAGTTCAGTGGTAGGCAGTTGCCCATCCCCCACACCTAGAAGGAGCGAACTAGATTATACCTGTGTGGGTACAGTGTTGCTGAGGGTCACTTCTTCCCTATTTTCCATGGCCCGGCCTTCTGAAGGAGAGAGGAGTGGGAATTTGGATCTGAGACTGACCTGCAACCTGGTTATGATGCTTGAGTAGTTCAAAAGTTTTCTTCCCAGTACCCTTTGTCCCCAAACCACCAGGCATCTCAGCCCAAGGCTCTGACTTAGGAAATGTGCCACCCGCCCTCCCACACCTTGGAAAGCAAGCCACTGGGCCTACAATCAGCCTTTTTCCCACCAGTTTTAAAAACCACAAATCCAACCATGAAGCCACCAAGACACAGCAGTCCATGTACCTCCCCAGCCCATGTCTATCTGTGGCATTCCTCACCAGTAGATCCAAGCTCCAGGCTAAGTTCATACACCTTGTGCGGGTCAGCGGGGTCCCCGGAATTGTCTTGACGCAAGATAAAGCGCCCTGTGCTGTGGAGTGCACAGCGGAAGTTGGTTTTCCAGCCTGCTCGCTCAGCAGCCTCGGCCTCTGGGGATGGCAGGTTACCGCCGCTAGGTGGCCACCTCCCTCGGGCCACAGCCCAGGCCTGAAGGAGAGGACAGAGAACGTGGGTTGAGGATGGACTCCCCAGGAGTTCTGGTTATGATGCTTGAGTAGTTCCAAAAGTTTTCTTCCCCTTTGTTCCCAAACCGCCAGGCATCTTACTCAGCCCAAAGCTCTAACTTAGGAGGAAATGTGCCACCTGCCCACACACCCACAAGCCGGCATCTTGGAAAGAGAGCCACTGGGCCTACAATCAGCCTTTTTCCAAACAGTTTTAAAAACCACAAACCCAACCGTGAAGCCACCAAGACAGAGCAGATTATACAGAGGGGCAGGACTGGGTACCACCTTGAAGATACGTGCGTCAGCTTCATCCAGATCCCTGCGCCCGAAATGCTTCCAGGGCACACGGAAGACTGTGTGAGCCTCGTCCAGCCACCGAAGGCCCTCATACTGGCCGCTACTGACCTCACCCAGTAGCCACTCTCCGAACAGCATGCGCTGGGGGCCCCTGCAAGCAGGGCAGCAACCCTAGGGTCAGGGCCAAATACAAGGCCTACAGGACCCAACACAAGCAGGGTGGGCATGTTCTCACCTCTCTGTGGCCATTGCTCCTACAAGGACAGTCTGGGAGAATCAGAGTGGTCCTACTCTGTGACAAGTTGTAATCACTGGAGCAGTCAGGTATTCCAAAGGAGGTAAGAATCCCTCGGGTGTCACTGATGTTTCAGGTTGTAGCCACGGATAGTGTGGCCAAGTGTCACAAATGTGATTATGTGTGTCGGTCACAAGTCGGAATTTAAGTGTCACAAATGTGACCCAGGTGTAGGGTGTTGAGGGTCACAGATGAGGTTTGAGAACTTGTAGCCACCTAGGTTCCGAACCTAAGTGTGGATTCCTCGGCCAGGGTGGCTATAGATGTGACTACAGATGTAGCGGGAGCGCACACGTGAAGTCACAGGTGTTGATCCAGCGTCCAAGCCTGGATGGGCTGTCGCAGGCTGGACCCTGCAAAGACACGATGAGAAAAGGGGGCGGGCCCAGGCGAGTAAAGCGAAACTGCAACCCAGGAAAATGAAACCTAAACAGCCTGTGGGCAGCTGCGGGCTTCCCTTTGTTCCAATGGCTACGGGCACAGTCCTCGGCCTCCACCGAACCCCTACCAGATCCCAACCCCACCTGCAGATCTTCCGATCGCAGATCCTGCCAGACCCTCTGCCCTCCGGTGTCCCCGATCTCTCTGTACTGCCCTTCCCCGATCGCTCGCTACTCCGTGGAGGGGACAAGAATTTCCCCGTGTGGCACTTGCTCGCTCCCTCCCCGCATGGGCTAAGGGTCCCTCATACCTGGTGCCGGAGCCGCCGGGACGGTTTTCTCTCAGTGAGAAGGAGACAGCCAGTGCTTTTATAGGACCCGGCTCGGGGGCGGGACGATGGGAAACAGGGTGTGGCTTAAGGGCTCCGGACGCCTCTGGGGTGTCACGTGGCGGTGGCATTCCACTCTCGGAGTGACAAGCCTCAGAGGGACAGTGGGAGTAGCAGCCTAGTCTACTTGCGGGGCTCCCTCCACACCTCCACACCTCCTCAGGAAAACACAGCAGGAGAAGGCAGGGGTACCCACAACGTTCCAAACAAAGTCAGCAACTTTTGTTTGTTTCCTTTAGCTCTCAGGAAAGCAGCGGGAAGTGTAGTCTAAAGAGGCTGTGACACAGTTTGGCTTCACACTGAAAATGGTACAGATAAAGACTATTCCAGTGGGGGGGTGGGGGGTGGGGGGAGCGCACACCTTTAGTTCCAGCACTCAGTAAGGCAGGTGGATCTCTGTGAGTTCAAGGCCAGTCTGATCTACAGAGTGAGTTCTAGGACAGCCAAGGCTACACAGTGAAACCCTGTCTCGAAACACACACACACCACACACACACACACTCACGAAGAATATTCCAAAGCCAGTATTTGTAATACCATCTCTGGAGAGGCTGAGTCAGAAGGACCAATTCTTCTGGGTTAAAGAGTAAGACCTGTCTCAAAATGTAAAATACAACCACAGATACAACCACGGAAGTTAGAGAAGCTTCTAATTGCAAGGAGCAGAACCTGTAACTGGCCCAAGAACAGAGGATAAGTAATGGAGTGTTCACTCTGAATGAGAGGGACCTCTCTATCACCCCCTCCAAGGCTCAGGGAACACCTCCCAAAAGTAGGAAGAGCCAGAGGATGGAGAGATGTGCAGAAAAAAAAAAGCCTTCTGAGCCTCACATGCCACTGCACCCGTGGAGAGCTCACTGCGGCTGTGGTTATCTGCACAAGACCTCCATCTCGGGGCCCAGGGCCCCTCCCCCACTATTGGCAACCGTTCGGATGAGGGGTCTCATTTATCCAGTGGTAAACTGTCATTGGTCCAGCTGGGTCAAGAAAGTACTTAAACTCAGAGGGCTGCTGCTCAGAAGATATGAGAGTAGGGGGGTGACTTGTGGAGAAGATTTCCAACAGGGGTAAGTTGAGGGGGTGACCTGCAGGGCCCTGTTTCTCACATCTAAGGTTTCTGTGTGGGGCAGAGGGCAGTGTTCACTGCCCGAACAGCCTTTTTGTTTGGGTCTTTTTGTTTGTTTGTTTTTGTTTTTGTTTTTCGAGACAGGCTTGAGAAAGGGTTTCTCTACATAGCCTTGGCTGTCCTGAAACTCCGTAGACAGGGTTGGCCTCAAATTCACAGACATCCGCCTACCTCTGCTTTCCAAATGCTGGGATTAAATGTGTGCCCTACCATGCCCGGCCAGACTTCTGAACCAGGCTGTGACCCTCAGGAAGGTCCCAGAGACTACCCTCTCCCAAATGAACGTACATGTAGCGTGGGCGGTTGTGGTTCTTTCACTTCGCTCAAGCAAAGCGGTCGACATTGGGTCAAGCGCTGACTTCCTTCCCTCTTCCCGGCGGGCTACCGTGGAGCGGAGCTTGCGGTGTGTGTGAAGGGCGGAGGGAGAGGGGACCCGGCATCCGGAAGCCAGCAGCTGGGCGCTCACAGCAGGTGTTTTACCCCGAGCGCTCCCTCCTTTCCGCGCTTGGAGTGGAGAAAAGCGGACAGAGGGATGGAGGGGGGGAGCAGAGGGGGCTGGGGATGAGAGGGGTGGAGGGCAGGGGCCAGATAACGCGGCTCAAAAAGAGGAGGCATGAGCGATTGGGCTTTGTTGAACGACCTTCCCTGGCACCCGCTCCCGCACACCCGCCTTAAGACTCAGGAATTCGAAAGTGCTACTTTAATTTGCAGAGAAATAGGGAGTGTCTTGGGGAGGAGGGTGGGGTTGCTGCGCTAGATGTAAGTGCTGTCGTCATCGGCGCCGAAGTGAAGACCCTTCTTCTTCTGGTCAGGGTCATCATCATCATCATCATCGCTACCCTCACTTCCCGTGGCACTGGCGCTGTCCATGTCTGCTGTGGGCTCGTTGAGGACCACCACGTCAGCCTCCTCCCTGATGTCCTTGCCGAACCAAACTGCTTTGTAGCCGCCCTCCCCCTCTGGCCGCCGCTCCTTAGTCAGGATAGACCTCACGGCTGAAGGACTGTCTCCGGCCTGGACGGTCTTAGGAGACTCGGGGGCTCTGAGCTTGGGGCTAGGAGGTGCTGAGCTGGGGGGCGTGGGTCTGGAGAACGTGGGGCTATGGGGTCCAGAGGGCGGCTGGGCGGGCTCAGGGCCTGACTGTGGCTGCGGGTTGGAGGTGGACGACCAGCTGGCCTTGTGGTCTGGGAGGAAGGTCACGTTGTCATAGCCATTCTGCAGCGGCGGCGGCGGCGGGTCCTACAGGCGCAGCAAGAGCAGAGGCCTTAGCAGCAAGCAGTGTTGTTACTCCCGCCAGGACCCTCCTCCCACCACTGGACTCCCACCCTTCCTCTGCCCCCGCCTCCCGCTAGCGTCCGCACGTCCATCCCAGCCTGCCTCCGCTGCTCTCCCCAGCTGTTCCCATTCATCCCTCCCTCCATGTCCCTTCTCTGTGACTCCTCAGCCCTGGGTTAGTCCCCTTTCTACTCGGACTAGCCCAGTACCCCACCGAGGCCCTTACCGAAGCCTTGCCGGAGCAACAATTGAACCGGTGACGGTAGTGCTTATGGATGAGGATGACCAGGCAGATGAGAGCCAGCAACAAGAGTGCACCTAGCACCCCGCCCAGCACTGCCATGTCCACCGTGGAAAATCGCTGGCTGTCACCCAGCTCGCCTTCTCCTGGTGTCTCTGTCCAAGACACCATGACCACTTACTGTCGGAACACTCCTAAGCACTTCCCTCTCTAACCTGGGCCAGTCTGAGGTACCATGAAAACAAGACAAGCATGACCTGGCTCCCACCCCCTAGAGCTGAGGTTCTGAGAATGGATGTTGTGAACTCCACTAGGGAGGCTGTCTGGGGATACCAAGGCCCCTGGCGGCATGGCTGCCAGCTTCTGATACACCAGGATGGCCTTCAAGGGCACACTGTCAACAGTTGGATGTGGACATTGTCTTATGTGGCTTCAACTCCAATTATGAATATATATTACACTCGACCAGCAGGTCTCAGTGACACTTGACACAGTTTTTAGAGAACACTCATGAGAAGTCCGCCATGTAAAACTGCCTCTGGTGGCCATCCAGACTAACTGTGTCTGGCCCTTGTGATCCTGCACCCTGAAGGGATGTGTGGGTACAGCTCAATGATCGATACAGAAACCTTTCGGTGGGAACCTTGTGTGTGTGTGTGTGTGTGTGTTATGCACTGTGTGTTTTGTGTGTGTGTGTATATATGTGTGTGTGCATGTTTTATTCATGTAGTGTGGGTATTTGTGTTGGTGCTGCATGTCATGGTGCATGTTGGAGTCAGAGGACAACTTGCAGAAGTCTGTGTTCTTCTTCCACTGCCCTCCATCTGCAGGCCATCTGGCCATCCAGGCCTTCTCACTGACCTAGAGCTGGCCATGTAGCTGGCTAAGCTGTGGCTAAGCTGTCTGCTCAGGGGTCTCCAGGGTTATTCCTGTCTCTGGCTTCCCAACACTGGATTGTAAGTGCATGCCCCCACACTCAGCTGTTTATGTGGGTTCTGGGACCAAATTCATGTCCTCATGTTTGGGAGGCAAGTACTTTTACCCATGAGTCATCTCCCCAATCTTGATTTTGTGTGTTTGTGTGTGTGTGTGTGTGTGTGTTTTGTATTTTTGTTATGTTTTGTTTTTCAGTAGTATTGCCTCTATATGTTGCCCAGGTTAGCCCTGAATTCCTAAGCTTAAGTGATCCTCCTGCTTCAGTCTCTCCATTAGATGGGATCACAGGCATGCATCACTACATCCAGCCATAATTATTATTTTTCTTCTTCTTCTTCTTTTTTTTTTTTTTTGAGACAGGGTTTCTCTCTATAGCTCTGGCTATCCTAAAACTCCCTCTGTAGACCAGGCTGGCCTCAAACTCAGGGATCCACCTGTCTCTGCCTCTCAAGTGCTGGGATTAAAGGTGTGCACCGCTGCCACTGGTTCATAATTATTTTTCTAAAGATAAGCTCTCTGTGTGTAGCTGTGGCTGGGCTGGAATTCACTATATGGACAAGGCTGGCCTCGGACTCACAGAGATCTGCCTTTCACTACCTCCCTAGTGCTGGAATTAAAGGGATACATTAGCACAACCTTATAGCCATAAAATCTTAATTTTTATCTTGTACCTCCCTAATTATTGGCCCTAAATATAGATTATCCTGGGAATTATGGGACTCACTGGCTCCAAAAATCTGCTTCTGTATCCCCATACCTTCTTCAACTCACCCCATTCTGCCCCCCTGGAGCCATCTGTCTGGGACTAGACACAGACTCCTTGGAGGTGGCCAGTGTGGTCAGGCCAGGTTAGCCTGGGTGGACCCTGTCCTAGAGCGCATCCCTGGAACCCCTGTCTGAGTGAATGAGGGTGATAGTGACTCCAGGGCAAACAACGTGTGGACTACCTGAGGGTGAGGGGCTCCTGATGGACGTAGTGGCTGTCGGCTGAGAGGTTCCTGGTTGGGGGGGCTGTGTTGAGCCCCCACTGGGTGTGGCTGGCTGAGAAGAAGTGCTTGTTCCTGTAATGGGGACCACTGGCTGAGAGGTTCCTGGCTGGGGGTCTGTGTTGAGCCCCACTGGGTGTGGCTGGCTGAGAAGAGGTGCTTGTTCCTGTAATGGGGACCACTGGCTGAGAGGTTCCTGGCTGGGGGGGCTGTGTTGAGCCCCCACTGGGTGTGGCTGGCTGAGAAGAGGTGCTTGTTCCTGTAATGGGGACCACTGGCTGAGAGGTTCCTGGTTGGGGGGGCTGTGTTGAGCCCCCACTGGGTGTGGCTGTCTGGGGGGAGGTGCTGATTCCAAGAGTAGGGGACCCCCCAGGCGTAGAGGAGGCAGAGGCAGGGGGACTTGGAGTTGTGCCTGAGGGTGGGAATGGGCCAGCACTTCCCCCAGAGCTGGTTGTAGCCGGTCCTTGAGAGGTCCCTGAGGTCGTGGGGGCTTCCAAAGTGGTGCTACTTGAAGGCCCAGTTGTTCCTCCAGCTCCGGGGGGTGTGGGGGACTCTGGGGGTGGCATGGACAGAACTTGGGTTTGCCTCTGTCCTCAAATATGCCTGTCCCAGAGGAGAAGCCCCCCTGCTTGGGGGCCCTGGGGCTCACCTGTGGAGGGGGGCTCCTGCTCTGACACTTGGATCTCAACAACAGAGGTGGCTGTGTCCTTAGTCACAGTACTGGTAGCTTCTACCTGGGTCGGGAAAGGAGCTTGTTCCTCTTGGGTCCCTCTTTACCCCGCACCTTTGATCCCCTTATCCCCCCACTCCACCTCTACATAGATGACTTCTGCACGCTTCATAGCCACAGTGGTCAGTATGACATCCTCGTCCATCTTGAAATCTGAGGAGTTGGTGATTCGATATGTGATGGCCGAGTTGAGGTCCTAGGTGAGACTGCAGTGAGACCTGGGCTTGGGTGCCCTACTGTCCATCCCAAGCTGCCCCCCCCCCCAGAGAACCAGAGTCCAGGCATACTTAGAGAGTTCCTAGGTGGTCGGGAAAGGACTGCATACCGGGAAGCCTGGGTATTGAGCCTGGATCCTCAGGATCTCGGAAGGGGAGGTCCTGTCCTTCACTTCTGTACCAGCCTCAGCACCAAGCACCACTGTGCCACGGTAGAGGCTCTGAGAGAACTGGAGTTCTCCACCACGAGCCTCCACAATGGCCTGGGTCATTGAGTAGCGGGCCATATCAGCCTGATCAGCCTGGGGAGTCAGGGGAAACCGGAGTGACTAATGGGGCTCATTGGAGCTGGGCCGCAGCTGGGGTTCAAGGGAATGCAGGAGACCCATCTGTCATCCAGGACTGGTACCCACCCTGACCAGCAGGGTGAAGATCATGGGGCTGGGGATACTTTTGGCCATCGTGAGGTTGCCGGAGTCTGCGTTGATGATAAATGTGTCATCCGTGTTTCCTGGGGGAATTCGGGATGGAGTTTGGCGTCTGGTCCCTCTGTGGTAGGGTCCAGGGGCTGTGGGGCTAGCCCTCACTCACCCCCTACAATGCTGTAGATGATAGGCTGGTTAATGCCCTGATCTCCGTCCACAGCATAGATGGGGCCAGGACTCAAGATGAGGGGGGATGGCTGTGGGGATAGGGATATCGTGAGGTTGTATGACCCCAGCTCTTACTCTTTTGTTGTCCCTCAAGGCCTGAAACATGAATTGGAGCTTGAAGGCAGGGGTGGTGCCTGCCTGGGGCAGAGCTGCAGCCACAGAGGGGGCTCAGTGGCAGTGAGAACTTAGGAAGGAAGACGTGCGCCCTCCCTGTGTGTCTCCTGCCCAGCGGAGGCTGTGGTGGCCTTGGCTGGACCCCACCTACCCAGTAGGCTCTCTAGCCTCAGGAGACTGTCAGCTGGGCAAGGATGTAGCAGTCCTATCAGCATCAGCCCAGCCCCTGACGTCCTCCCACCCCCGCCGACATCGCTGATTTGTGTCTGTATGTTCCCCACCTAAGGCTGGGATAGTTAGTGAATGATTATTCATTCATATTAGTTTCCAAAAAAAACCCAAAAAATCACAAAATTGCCTAAGCCACTCAAGGAGCACCAGGACCACTGCTGGATCTCTACCCTGAACCTCCTCCGACTTGGCTCTGGTTTCAAGTCAGACTCTGGGCTTTCTTACTCTACATTACCAGTATGTGTCCCGTGGGGACCACCCCATGGTACTGGGCCTGGATGCAGAAGTAGCCATCTGAGAAGGAGCAAGGCAGGAACCAGGGGGTCCGCAGGTCCGCCGGGAGCACATTCAGGACCAGGGTGGCAGTGGCCGTGTGGCTGGGCTCTGCCTGTTCATCCCAGGTATCCTGTAGTAACAGCCAGCCCTGACAGGTCAGGCCCACGATGGCTTGGACAGGCCTAGACTATCCAGGACTCAGGTAGCTGTGATCTGCTCACCCGCGCCAGCAGCTTGAAGGTCATGTTCTGAATCTTGTAGAAATCCAGGGCCTGCTGCAGCCGCAGAGCAGGGTTGCTTGGCCCCACGAGGGAGAAGAAGCTGCTAGCGTCCTGAGAAGGGGGCAGAGCGTACAACATGAGACTCTGGAAGCTGGAGGAACTGAGGCCTGGCGGCATCGGAGGGAGGGGTCGATAATGAGTGGGGACAGGGGAAGCACTGACCGGGGTCACTTCTTGCAGGGTGTAATATAGGGTATCATCTTTGTCAGCGTCTTTGGCCTCCAGTTCTGCCTCGGGGATGACGGTTGTACCCACTCTGGTGTCCTGGGGATGGAGAAGAGGTCGATCCAGCCATGCTCTGGCTTCTGTATATGAATCTCCCTGATGGTGTCCCCCAGACACCTCCCTGTCCCCCTTCCTTCTCCGTACTCAGAAGCCACCTGCTCTGGCTCCCCTGGACTTACCTCTGCTACATCAAAGCTCTTGATTGTAAAGGAAAACACTGGGGGATTGTCATTGATATCCAGGACAGCCACAAACACCCTCAACACTGTCACCTGCAGAAAAGCCAACAAAGTCAACCCCTGGCTAAGGAACTATGTTCTGATGCCCCCATCATTAATTCTTCCCTCCTTTACCAGTTCATTCATTCAGTCACTCTTCTGTTCTTTCATTTAACAGACATTGGTGACATCAACAGTGTAGCACCTATAGGCTCCTGTTCTAGGAGGAACTCAGACTATATATATATATAAAAACAAAAACTAGCTGGGCGCCGGTGGCGCACGCCTTTGATCCCAGCACTCGGGAGGCAGAGACAGGCGGATCTCTGTGAGTTTGAGGCCAGCCTGGGCTACAGAGCGAGATCCAGGAAAGGTGCAAAGCTACACAGAGAAACCCTGTTTCAAAAACACCAAAAAAGAAAAAACAAAACCAAATACCCTACTAAACTACATTTTAGAGTGTGGCAGTGTGCGTGCGTGCGTGCATGCGTGCGTGCGTGCGTGCGTGCGTGCGGTGAGTGTGCTGAAGAGAAATAAGGGGGCAAGCCTGTGGACGCGCCAGCAAAACATCATCAAAGGAAGAAAACTGAGTAGTCTCACAGCCTCAAAAACAGGTCCCCAAGAGAACAGCAGAGAAAGGAGCCTCGAGTTAAAAATCACCCTGCTATATCCCATGTGAGAGACCTTCCTGGGACCCAAGGAGAGGTGAACACAGCCAAGTGCTGGAGGGCAGAAAGGAAAGGCTGCTCTTCTCCAGTGACAGATGTCAAGACCATGGTCGCTATGTCTGTCTGTCTGTCTGTCTGTCTGTCTGTCTCCGTGTGTGTGTGTGTGTGTGTGTGTGTGTGTGTGTGTGTGTGTGTGATGTGCATTTGTGTGTTGAGGGTGGGAGCCCAGGGCCTCAACCATTACTAGGCAGGTACCCTACCACAAAAACCATACCTAAAAATGAAGTTTATTTTTTTAATTATTGTCTATTAGAGACATGAGCTGAGATATGTGTGGGTAACATGTCATGGTACAGGGTAGGGGTGCAGGGTGTGAGAGTCGCTCTTGGGAGAGCAGAAAGTATGTGGGGCCTGTTATATCTAAAGTTATATGTTATATGTTATAACTAAAGTTTCCTTTAGTAAAAGGCTGGAAACATGGTATAGGCTGAGGGCTGAGGGCGGAGATGTATGGGGTAGGGTAGGTGGACAAGGCAGAGCAGGAGGGTTAGGCATCCCCTGAGGAGATGACGTTTCCATGCTGACCTGAGCAGGCATAAGGAATGTCTACCCTAGGCCAGTGTTTGCATACCCTAGCCTCGCCCGCCCAGCTGTGAGATTAGCTTTGAGTTCCAGTAAGAAAATGTGGAAGTGTCTGCGTGAGGCTGGGCAGGGTCTGGTTGTCACTCTCTAGGGACTCACTGAGTGGAGCAGGGATTGAGGGGGCCAGGGACAAGAAAGCCTAAGTGCATCTGCTGGAAAGTTCAGAAAGGAGATGAGTTGATGGAAGTCCCATGGGACTCGAGCTAGGAAGAGTCTGACTCTGAGGCACAGCCGACGGAGTACCTTGGGTGGGGTGACAGAAAAGTGGGCTGAGAGGCTGGGGTGAAGGTGTCTCCCAGGCAAGGGTGAGGGGCGGACTTGCAGTCTCAAGAGTGTTAACTTAATACACGGCCCTAAGCTAGCTGAGTTTGAGTCTAGAGCTCAGGGCAGAGTCTGGGCTCAAAGAAGTGTGGGTCCAGTGGCCAGTAGAGAGCTGGTGTCCAGACTCCATGGGGTGAGGTCCTCTGACAGAGGGCAGGGGTGGTCAGATAATGGAGCTGACTTACCTGAACCTCTCCTCTCTTGCACTCCAGGACTGCCTCCAGTAATGTGGTTTCCTGAGGAGGAAGCCAGTGCCCGGTGAATCAGCTGCCCCATCGGAAATAGAGTGCCCTAGGCTAAGAGAGTGCCACCAGCAGAGCCCGTACTTCTCTCCAGGGCCCTGTCAGTCACCAGCGGCAAATCCTGGGTGTAGGGGGCATCAGACAACCCTGTCCTCAAATGGTCCTTCCCCTCAGTACCAACCAACCAAGTGCTGGGCCTGAAGGTACTCCTCACTACCTGGGAGACATAGAGCCATTGACCCCTCCTCCTCGGAATCGTTTCCAGGATAGGGGAGGGGGGCTCATGCATGTCCCCATGGGGCTCATTCCATCCAGCCTGCAGACTGCACCTCATAATCTGGAGTCACGTTGAGAAACAGCTGATTGTCCACGATCTTAAATGCAAGAGGAGTGGACAAGGATCCCAGGGTCACCCGCAGGTCTCCTGGGACCGAAATGTTCACCAGTGGCTCAGAAATATTCGAGTTCTCCGCAACTTGAAAAATCGTTTGGTTCACAGAGCAGACTAGAAAGGTGCAAAAGAGAAGTTGGTGCCTTCCACCCAAGCTCTGCTGCCTACCCATCCTGCCCCTGTCCAGCACATACCTTGGGCCTTGGTCCCCAGAGGTTGGCCAAACAGCACTATGAACAATGGCAATAGCAGCGGAGGCCACAGGAGGGCCGGAGCCCCCATGGTGGCGGCCGTCACCTGGAAGAAGGGTCCAGCTGCCTTCTTGTTCCAGGGCTGGTACAGTTCCTGCCTTGGCGACCTTCGCCCCTGCCAGGCACCGCCTCATTTTATGACTCTTTACTGATGGCCTCTACCAAGGGGGCTCCCGCTGGCCGGCACTGAGAGGGGACATGAGGTCATATTTCAGCCTGGACTTCCAGGAAGTTAAGTGGAGACTCAACCCATAGACACTACACATGAGGTGTAAAAAACATGAGAACCACTGGGCGTGAGGAATAGACCTGGTAAAGCTAGGACAAGGCTGGGGCCGCAGGTCTAAGGAGGCTGAGTCAGGGCTGAGGAGCTAAAACCATTCATAGATCTGGGGAGCCAAGGCAGGCCTGTGGGAGTGGAAGAAGGCTGGGGGAGCTGGAATAGGGCTGGAGGAACTGAAGAGGGATAGAAGGAGCTGGAGCAGGCCTGGGGAGCTGGGGGCAAGGACAGGGATGTGGGCTGAGTCACTGGGTCTTGGGTCTACTGTAACCCATGTCAGGATAACCCCTCATCATGTCTCTTTCTCTTCAGTGTCTTTTAGCAAAATTCCTGAAGCCACATTATGTTCCCTCCCTTCCCTGTTCCACTCCCAAAGGAAAAGACTGTCCCAGTGTGCTCCTACTTGTCTGGGAAATACAGCAGTTCCCCCAGGGTAGGGCCTGGCCAGGCCTGGCAGGGACTTGGTAATAGGATGCAAATGAAGCCTTCCTGCCTTAGCTGGGAGCTGGTGTTGGGGGGGGGGGCAGTATCTGATGGAAGACAGGAATCCTGGTGAACACACAGCCCAGGGCTCCATTAGACCTGCTCCAGCCTTTCTGGCTTCCTCCCCTCTCCCCTACAAGCCCTCAGAGCTGGGGAGAGGCCTCTAGGTAGAGCCAGGAAGGTGGTGAGCGGTGCTGTGTTGAAAGGGCCCTCACTACTCTGGGCCTCTACAGGGCTACTCTGGATGCCTGGGAACCTTCCTGAGGCTCCAGACCTCTGTCAGGACTGAACACTTTGTCTCATGACCCTTCCAGTGGTCCCACAGCTGTCTACTGGGAGATGACATCACTGTCCAGGCTTCAGGGTTGTGCCAAGACCACACAGACATGTAGAGCCAGGCTGTACGCTGGTCTTTCCATGCATGCCTGTGCCTCCCCACCATTCCATGTACCCTGACCACATGGCTGGACAAGGGCTGGGATCTCTGATCCCTGGAAATGTTGCTAAGTGGACCACAGGGCAGGCTGGGACACTGGGGGGGGGGGGCAGGGCGCGGTCAACTAGGAAAAGAGGAGTCCAGTTGATGCCAGAGATAAGGAAGAAATATCCTAGCTGACCTCCCAGGTTCAAAGAGCAACTGGGTGTGGTCCTAGCCATTGAATGAGGGCGGATGGACCTGTCCACACCTGCCAGGCTTACTGAGCAAGGGCTATCTTATTTTTTTTTTTTTTTCAGACATCACACACCACAAGCTAAAAGACTAAGGTCTAAATTCCTTCTTTATTGATACCAAGGACAACCAAACCCTAGCTCCAGCCAGCTCCTGGAGACTCCCCTTCCTCCCTCATCGGGGCTGCCTGGTTGCTTCAGTCCACTCTGAAACATCGACAGCAGGCTTTGGTCCAGGAGGCAGCCAGGGAGACCAGGACCCATCCAGGGGAAGCCTGGGGAGCAGCCTGTGGGGGGAGATAGGTGGTTAGGGGACTAGGACTGACCATCAGAATGCATGTGTGTACCCACATGGCTAGGGAACAGGAAGGGTAGCCTAGGAGGCCGGCTGAGGATGGAGTGCTCACCAGTTCTCTAGGGCCTGAGTATTCGACCACAGCAAGCAGAGCTGGTCCTCTGAGGGCTTGGACCGGGTCAGGCTCTTCTCTGGGATATTTTCTGTGTCCTGCTCACTGCCCCCCACCCCCAACCCAAATTAGAATTAGTGGTAGTACTGGGATGCAGCGGGCTGCTGATAGGGGACCATACCAGGCCTGTCCCATACCAGCAAGTCTGGAGAGTTCCACCTACACCTGCTCACCTGCGCTTCCCCACAAGACCCTGCAGCAGGCGCTGCAGCCTGGCGCTGTCCTGCAGGCGACTGAGCTCGCTGGTGAACGTCCCGTCTGAGTGTCTTGGGATCCTGGGGAGGGGCGGGGCGAGGAGGGTCAGAGTACGACCGTGTGGGCCTGTGGGCGTGGCCGTGGTGTAGTGGATCCCCCCCCTTGACCCAGCTCACCTCGGGGGCGCAGGGAGTGCGGTTGAGCCAGCGAGCAGCAGCAGCAGCAGCAGTAGCGGCGGGGTGGGCATGGTCGGGCTCCGTGTGTGCTGAGCGCTGCAACTGCAGCCTGAGCCCCGCGCCCCTGCTTTATAGCTGCCCCGGCGGCAGGCGGGGGGCTCCAGCACCGCCCTGGCTCCGCGCGGCCGGCCGCGCCCCATCGATTGCGGGAAGGTCAGGGCCGCCCCCCCAGCTGTCGTCCGGCCACCTCCCGTCCCCACCGCCGCGTTGGCGCCCCTCAGCCTGCTGGGCAGGGGGGGAGTAGCTACTAGGTAGCGAACTGGACACCTCCATCTGGGACCAGGGGCAGCGAACAGGGTTTGGCAGTTCAGGACAGGCGGAGGGAATAGCACTGTGAGGCCTCTCGAGCCTCAGTTCATACTGGCGCCCAGCCTAGACCAAGACCCTGGAGCACTCTTCTTGGGAAGGAAGGGGCTGTGGGTGTCTTGAGAAGCCTAGGAGGGGCCAGTGGACGACTGACAGGTAAAGGAGACCAGAGTCCTAGATCCTGGAGAAGCCAGGGCTGGCGGGGAACGGATGCAGAGTACTGTCGGAAAGGGCAGCCCAGCACCCAAAGCAAAGATGGGAATCCTCTTAGTCCCCCGAGGTTGCATTTTTGGATGGGAGAAAACAGACTATTCATGTTGGAAGCAGGAGGTAGAGATGGGTTAGAACAAGCGGAAAAAGCAGGCCTTAGAGGTCCTAGGAGGATGGGGAGGAGGAGTTACGGGTGGGGGATGATGAAAACAGGCTTGCAAAAGCTTCATCCCTGGAGTCAGGGACCTTAGTGCTAGAACACTTGTCTAGTATGGTTCAACCCAGCACTGAAACCCAAACTGAAAAGACAATCCTTAAAATCAAATTACAGGAGACAGAGGCAGGTGGATTTCTGTGAGTTCGAGGCCAGCCTGGAACAGAGCGAGATCCAGGAGAGCCAGGGCTACACAGAGAAATCCTGTCTCAAAAACCAAACCAACAAACAAATCAAATTACAAACCTAGCAAACTGTTATGAACTAGCTCTTGAGTAAAAATCTTGTGGGTTTTGTTGTTGTTATTGGGAATGTTTTGGTTTGGTTTGGTTTTTGGAGACCTAGTATATAGCTCAGGCTGCCTTTGAACTCACTATATAGCCCATGCTGGCCTGGAACCCTCAGCAATCTTCTTGCCTTAGCCTCTCAAAAGCAGAGATTGAAATCAGAGACCACCAAGTCCAGCTATGCTTGTATTTTGAGGGGAGGGATTAGGCTTTGAGCTTTGGAGTTCTTTGCTTTGAATCTTTGAGACAAGGTCTTATGCAGCCCAGGCTGGCCTGGAGAATTTGTGACATCGCTTAGGATAGCCTTGAACTTCGGCTCTTCCTGACAGTGTTTCTGGAGTTCCGGTATGCGGGTGTGCCGCACCATGCCTGGTTTTTTGCGGTGCTAAGAATGGAACTCAGGGCTTCACACATGCCAGGCTGGCACTGGGTTAAATGAGCTCTCCACCCCCAGCCCTCCACACGAGACTTTAAAAGCGGTTAGTAGACTTTTTTTTTAAGAGACGTTTTCAGTTTACAGAAAAACTGAAGCGAAAGCATGGCATTCAGTTCCCCAATGCCCCTCACATACTCCCTCCACCCAGAATCCCCTTTTGTTAAGAAGTGGGGAGTAGGAGGGAGGTATTGGAACTGGGGTTAAGAGAGCATACTGCTCTTGCAGAGGACCTCAGTTCCATTCCCAAACCCACACAGGGTGGCTCTCAACTGCCTGTAACTCCAGCTCCAGGGGAGCTGATGCCTTCTAGCCTCTACAAGCACTGCAATCATGCTCCCCACAGGCACACAAGTATACACAGAAACAAACAACACACTTCTTTTTCTCCAGACAGGGTTTCTCTATGCAGCCCTGACTGTCCTGGAACTCACTCTGTAGATTAGGCTGGCCTCGAACTCAGAGATTTGCCTGCCTCTGCCTCCTGAGTTCTGAGATTGAAGGCATGTGCAGACACTGCCCAGCTATTAAAAAAGGTGGGAGGAAGCAGCCAGATCTCAGCACTTAGGAAACAGAAGCAGGCAGATCTCTGAGTTTGAGGTCAGCCTGATGGACAAAGTGAGTCAGAGCTACACAGAGGAACACTGTCTGGAAAGAAAGAGCAACAAAGAGAGTGTGTGTGTGGGGGGGCACTAGTAACACACTTATACCTTAGCTTTTGGGAGTCAGAAGTAGGAAGAGTGCAAGCAAGCTTCAAGCCCAAAGGGCTACATGATGAAACTCTTATAAGTAAACAAAACTGCCGGGCAGTGGTGGCACACGCCTTTAATCCCAGCACTTGGGAGACAGAGGCAGGCAGATCTCTGAGTTCAAGGCCAACCTGGTCTACAAAGCAAGTTCCAGGACAGCCAGGGTTGTTACACAGAGAAACCCTGTCCCAAAAAAACAAACCAACAAAGAAAGTAAACAAAACACTCTGGCACCAAAGAGGTTCATTTGTCACAGTTTCTTTGTGTAGCCCTGCCTGGGCGTCCTGGCACTTGTTCTATAGTCCGGGCTTAGCTCTGTAGTCCAGGCTGGCCTCAAACTCACAGAGATCAATCTGCCTCTGCCACCACCACCCAGTGAGAACCATGGTCAACAGAGCAGTATCATCAAGGCTTGCAATTCTCACCAGGGGCCACTTTGGGGGTTGTACATTCTTGGACAGTGTAAACAGCATGGATTCAATACCACATATCAAAAAGAGTCATAGCCCTGAAAGTTCCCTGTGGACCCCTCTTCCTTCTGCCCTCAGACCCCTGATCTTTTCATTGATGTGGGTGGTGGTGCCTGTTCCAGAGTGTCAGGGCTGGAAGTATAGGTTGCATCCTTTTCACAATGGCTTCTAAATTTTTGTTTGTTTGTTTGTTTTGTTTTGTTTTGTTTTGAGACAGGGTTTCTCTGTGTAGTTTTGGTGCCTGTCCTGGGTCTTTCTCTGTAGACCAGGCTGGCCTCGAACTCACAGAGATCCACCTGGCTCTGCCTCCTGAGTTCTGGGATTAAAGGCGTGCGCCACTGCCGCCGCCGAGAGGCTTCTAAATTTTAAAGACTACATTTGCAGGCCGGGCAGGGGTGGCGCACGCCTTTAATCCCAGCACTCGGGAGGCAGAGCCAGGCGGATCTCTGTGAGTTCGAGGCCAGCCTGGACTATCAAGTGAGTTCCAGGAAAGGCACAAAGCTACACAGAGAAACCCTGTCTCAAAAAAACCAAAAATAAATAAGTAAATAAATAAATAAATACTACATTTGCTTGTTTGTGTGGGTGGGTAGGAGGGTGGGTGGGTACATGGAAGCCAGGGGACAGCTTTTAGGAGTTGGCTTTCTCCTTCCTCCTTGTGGGTTCCAGGGATCAAACTCAAGGCACGCTTGGCAGCAAGGGCCTTTACCCACCGAGCCACCTTGCCAGTCCTACACTGGCTTCTTTCATTTGGCAATAATCATTTACATCTCCTTTGAGTCTTTTCATGGCTCAGTAGCTCAATTCTTTCTAGGGCTTAGCAAATGTTCCACTGTCTGAATGGACCAGTGTGTTTATCCACTCACCCAGTGAAGGACATTTGCGTTGTTTCCAAGTTCAGGCAACTATAAATAAAGCTGCTATAAATGTGTGTGCGCGCACGCACATATGTGTGTGTGTGTGTGTGTGTGTGTGTGTGTGTGTGTGTGTGTGTTAGAGCCACAGACACAGCTCAGTGGTACAGTGCTTGCCCAGTGTCATGAGGGTTCAATACTCAGGACTGCAGCGGGGAAAAGCACCTGGCAGTCCTGACCAATGGAACCATAGAAATTACGCTAGAATCAAATCCCTGAGTAAATAGCAGAAGGAAGAAGACAGGTGGTTAGCGAGCAGTGACCTACAAGAACGGTGGTAGGCAGGAGGTAGCCCTCTGCCAGCCACCATGCTGATGTGCACAGGGCCTCATCGGGAAGACAGTCAGGCCAGAGGGAGGCAGCAGGACAATGGCGACTACCTGCAGGGGCCATGATACCCTGAGGCCAGAGAAGGGTGACAGAGCCACTTGAGAAGGACCCTGAGAGCCGAGCATGATGGCCTATACTTCTAATCCCAACAGATTGGAGACATTAGACGGGGAGGCAGAGACAGGAGGGTCTCTGTGAGTCTGAGGCCAGCCAGAGCTACAAAAAGAGACCCTGTCTTGAAACACCAACCAACCACGCAAACAAACCCAAAAAGGAACCTACTGTGGCCTGGCATGGTGGTACACGCTTTTAATCCCAGCACTCAGGAGACAGGCATGTGAGTCTCTGTGAGATCAAGGCCAGCCTGGTCTGTGTAGAGAGTTTCAGCTAGGGCTACACAGAGACTCTGTCTCAAAACAAAAACGAACAACAGCAAGAAGTGGAGAGAGGGATGGATGCCTTGGCTGTTTTCTTCCATCTTCCTGACAGGCTGGCCTGATTACCAGAGGGACTATCACCTTCCCAAAATGTTTCTGCTTCCAGCTGGTATTTGGCAGCAGCTGATGACAGAACAGTTCTCAGCAGGCATGGGAATCTGAGGCCTGCAAGGATGGGAAGTAGAGGTGAGGTCTGTGCTCCCTGAAGACCCTTGCCTAGGAGGGCACACAGATGCTCCTAGCAATTAGCTCCCTGGGGCAGAGCAAAGATGCAGAAAAATAACTGCCACCTCAATGCCCCCGTCAAGAAGGGCCAGGTGGCCAGGTGTGGTGACGTGATGCCTGTAAACACAGAGCCTGAGAGACAAAGGAAAAAGATCTCAGCAAGTCCAAGACCAGCTTGGGCTACATATCCGACCTCATCTGAAAAAGTAGAGGACAGGCTAAGTGGTGGGTCCACCTTGTGGGAGACTTCCTATGAACGGTCTGCCAAAGCTCTGTGCTGCCAAGCAAGGGAGCCCAGGCTGAGGCGGAGTACGCTCTGGGCCATGCTGTTGGAGTTATAACACCTCAGCAGCACTGGAGACGGTCAGTGCCCGCGGTCCGAATGGCACAAAGACCTCACACTGGCCAGCAGTGTCTAGTGATGTGCAAGGGCCACACAGCCGTGGAGCAGAAGTCCACAGGTGGCAGTGACAGCTGCTGGAAACTTGCCCACCACCCGAAAACTAGCCGTTCAAACGGATTCTCTTAACCAAATGTAGCTTCTGGTCTTTCCTACAGTTAAAGATGGGCATCTCTCATATGGGCTTATGAAGCCTCACGGTCCCTAGTCACCAACTCAGTGTCCTTCCTGAGGCCAGCAATCCCAGGGATGCTTTCTGTCTGCGGTTTACATCGGACTCTTGTCCACTTCAGAACAGATTGGAGCACAGGGGGAGCCAAGCCCTGGGACATCAAGTCCACCAGTCCACAGAACGCATGGGCCCGGTTGTCAGGAAGGTCACACCTATGTTTTCCACATCCATGCCTTTCCCCCAAGGCTTCTCATGTTCATATGCACAAGGACAGAATGCAAGGCTGACCAGAACCTGTCTTCTGGGTGAGGGTTGTCACAAGTGTGCTGCTTTTTAGGGACAAGAGTGATGACACTGGTGTCACCCTTTTCTTTTTTCTTATTTTTCTTTTTGCCTTTTTGCCTTGTTTGAGACAAGGTTTCTCTGTGTAGCCCTGGCTGTCCTGGAACTAGCTCTGTAGCCCAGGCTGTCCTCAAACTCAGAGATTCAACTGTCTCTGCCTCCTGAACTGCTGTTCTTGGTCTTCCGACATGAAATAATGATGGTTGGGACTCTCAGGTTGCTGGCTCGGCCTGTCCCAGTCTGGATAAATTACAACTCCAAGGGGTTGTTGCATTATAGGCCATGTGTATGTGTATGTGTGTATGGTGTGCAAGTATATATGCATGTTTGACGTGTCTGAACTCATGTATGAATGTGTATGCATGTGGGTGCTTGCAGTTGGAGGCCCGAGGTTGGTGTTAGGAATTAACCTTGATCACCCTTCTGCCTCATTCACTGAGGCAGGGTCTTTCAGTCAAACCAGAGCTTGCCAATAATATGACTATTCTCACTGGACAGCTTGCCCCGTCTCTGCTTCCCATGGCTGGAGTTACAGCCACTCACTGCATATTTACGCGGTTTCTGGGACTCTGGAGTTAAGTTCTGCTCCTCACATTTGTGCAGCAGCCCTTTACCCACTTAGCCATCTCCCCAGACACCCCATCCCAGGCCTCCTCCCAGCCCCCACCTGTCCCCCACCTCCCCACTTATTTCCATCATTTATCTTGTCCTAATGAGTTTCACATTGTCCTCTCCATCCCCCATGTTGACCCAGGGCCAGGGCACTGGACATGCTAGGTAAGTACTTTACCAGTGAGTCACATTCCCAGCCCTTAGCGATTTGAGACAGGGTCTTCCTCTGCAGCCCAGGCTGCCCTTAGACTTGTAATCCTCCTGCCTCAGCCTCCTGGATGCTGGACTCAAAGGTGTGCGCCACCACACCCAGTTTAGGGTGGTAGATTTTTGCAAAATGCTTTTTCTGATTCAGGTAAGATGATCGAGGGTCACATCATGTCCGTGTTTGATTAATGAAATGGGACTTGAGCCCCTGTGGGCTCTCTTTGTTCTGTTAATATGGAGTGCTGCTATGTTGGTTGTGTTTCATCTATAGAGTTCTTAAAGTCCTGGAAAAAATCCTTCTGGGTCATGGTGCATAATCCTTAAAAATTGCAGTGGGATTTTGCGGAGAATTTTTTTAAAGACTTGTCTATTTTTATTGTATGTGTATGAGTGTTTTACCTGCATGTGTGTATGTGCACCACAGGTGCCTTCAGAAGATGGTGTTGGATCCCCTGAAACTGGAGTTACAGTTATGCACTGCCATGTGGGTGCTGGGAATTGAACCCGAGTCCTCTGGAAGAACAGCCAGTGCTCTTAATCAACCTTTGCTGAGAATTTCTGCATTTACATTCAAAGGGGGATTTTTATAAAGAGTTTTCTTTCTGTGGTCATTGCTGTTGAATTTTGAGAGTTCTCTGTATGTTTTATAAAGACTTCATTTTGTTCTTCTTTATTTTTCAAGAGAGGGCTTCTCTGTGTAGCCCTGGCTATCCTGGAACTTTCTGTAGACCAGGCTGGCCTCAAACTCACAGAGATCCACCTGCCTCTGTCTCCTGAGTGCTGGGATTTAAAGGCACGTATTTCCACCACCCGGGCAAGACTTTGTTTTGTAATTGCTATCTATACACGATACTTGGTGGACATATATCTTGATAACATTGGCTTCCGTCCTGTGGCCAGGAGGTTTTAATTTTGACAGTATTCACCTCACTTACCTCCTCATTTGTCTGATCCCAGGTCACAAAGGTTTTCTCCCATCCTTTCTTCTAGAGTTTTTAGCTTTGAGTTTTACATTTAAGTCTGACTTAGGTCTAGGAATGTGTCTGAGTTGGTAGAATGCTTGCCTAGCACACACAAGGCCGAGTCCAGTCTTCGGCACCAGAGGCTGATGGTGCAGACATCTGCATCCCAGGACTCAGGAAGCGAGGACAGGAGGATCATAAATTCAACAGCTCTGAGATCAGCCTGGCCCCGGGAGATAGCTCAGTCAGTCAAGTGCTTGTCACCCCAGTGTGCGAATCTGAGTTCAATCCCAAGAACCCACTGGAAAAACCAAGGGACACTGGAAGGACATTGCAGGACACTGTAGGACACTGGGGCATATTCGTAATTCTAGATGGGATGTGGAGACAGGAGGAGCCTGGAGCTTGCTGGCCAGCCATTTTCTCCTGTTCAGGAAGCTCCTGGCTCAATAAAAGACCCTTCCTCAAAAGATGTGGTGGAAAGCAATTAGGGAGACATCTGATGTTGACCCTCTGGCCTCAACATGCACACACACACCATGCACACACACACATGCACGCACACACACACAATTCATTTGAAATTTTTTAGTTTAGTTTTTTTTTTTTTTGACAGGGTCTCCTGGGGAGCCCAAGTTAGCTTCGAACCAGCTATGTATCCACAAATGACGTTGAGCTAATCCTCCTAGCTACACCTTCCCCGTGCTCAGATTGCAAGTGTGCACTATCACATCCAGGTTTTTGTTTTGTTTTTTGAGACAGGATCTCACTTTGTAGTCCAGACTAGACTTAAACTCACAAGAGTTCTCCTGCCTCAGCTTCCCCAGTTTGCTGCCACACCCTAACAAGTTGTTGTGGGGAAAATTGTTTGTTTTTTCATATTATTAATATTATTAGTATGTGCGTCCTCAAGTGCACATGCACATTCGTGCACACATGTGAATATGAGCACACAAATGCCACAGAACGTGTGTAGAATCTGGAAGACAACTTTTTTCCATCATACATTCTGAGGCTCGACTCAGGTCCTATTTTTGTGTTACTGATACCAAGCACCCCTGTTGAAGGCTTCAGTAGGGAGGAGAGTCTATCTGCCCCCTATGATCAACCGGCCAAGGATGCATTAGAAGGATTTAGGTGCTCTAGGCAGGTATACTCAGATGCCCAGCAGCACGAGCAATCTGTATGTGTTCTTAGAGGGCTGGCCCAATTCCCCTAGAATATGTTGAATTCAGCTCCTTTTGTCCTGAAAGAACCCCCTGCAGCATGCCACACACCCAGGAGCTCTCTGCCTTCCTGCCAGAGGGATGTATATTAGTCTGGGAGTGTTTAGTCCACATCCACTTGAGGGATAGCCCTTCTGTCACAGGATTCCAGGAAATGTCTCTCAGCCTTCCGAAGCCCATACACAAAAATCCTTTCATCAACACAGTCCCCAGATGCTTTCACTGCATGAATTCACAGTCTTTCAGGGACTGGCCTCGCTGCCATGATTCTATACTGCCATCCCTGCCTGTGCTGCCCTGCTCCAGCCTAGGTTCCTGTAGTCCAACGCTGGCACAGGGTGAAAAGTGTGGCCTCCAGATGTGGCTGGGGGAAGAGGAGAGAGCGAGAGAGCCCGGTGTGAGAGCATTCTTAACTCAGATATTCCTTGTCAGATGTCACAGGTAGCTGGTGGTCCACACAATCTCAAAGGCAAGGAAGTTGGGTCAAGTGGGTCCTAAAAGTGGGAAATGGGGCAACCACTCGGCTGCCCACCGAGGATGGTTAAGGGTTAAAGCTAAACTAGGTGTGGTGGCCCACCTAATTCCAGCACTCTGGAGGCCGAAGCAGTGACTGGAGGATCTCTGAGTTTGGTGGTAACCTGGTCTACAGAGTGAGTTCTATGACAGCCAGGGCTACACAGAGAAACCCTGCCTCAAACACACACACACACACACACACACACACACACACACACACGCACACGCACACGCACACGCACACGTGCACACACACGCACCACATACACACACAAGAAAGGAAGGAAGGAAGGAAGGAAAGAAGAAAGAAAGAAAGAAAGAAAGAGAGAGAGAGAGAGAGAGAGAGAGAGAGAGAGAGAGAGAGAGAGAAAGGAAGAAAAGAAAAGAAAAAGTTAGTCTGGGCCCGGGAGGTGGCCTTGTGCGGTTTTGACCGTGGTCCAGTAACTGATGGAGATGGCAACACCAGAGACTTGGGAAGAGAGCTAGAAAGAAATGTAGGGTCAGGGAAGCGTTGCTGCACATCGGTCCATGTGTGAGTGTCCGATGGAGAGTGAGCTCGATGTGCCAGTTTATTTAGTATTGCTAAACCTAATGGTAAGGGGGCAGTCCCAGAACCGTCGGAGAAAGAGATGAGGCGCCCATAGCCTGTTGCAGAATCCAGAACTGCTGTCTTCCTACTTGGAAGGACACTGAACCAATGCAGGAGTATAGGTTCCGCCATGTTCTCCAAGACTTTTGGAGAGGCGCTCCCAACAGGTCATTTGGTGGCCTGAAAGGTCCTAAGCGTCTCCTGACCGGTTGGCTGGCTCTGGCGAGTCTGGTCCTGCCAACCTGCCCTCCGCGTAGGTTTTTTGAAGCACAAATTAGCCCGGATCACACAAAACACCAGCCGCTGCTGGGCCTGTTTCTGCCAGTCACTTCATTCAATTCTCTGTTGAAATCAAGCATTCCTTCCTCGGCCAGTTTCCTAGAGTGCAGAAATCCAAGCCGGGGCGGGGCGGGGCTGGGAGTGCTGGGGGCGGGACTCGTGCAGCTCCTGACTGCAAATCCCAGGGCTCAGCACCCAGCCGGAGCGCATTCAGCTGTCGCGCCATGGGGAACGACCACGCCGTCCACGACGGGGAGCTGTTGGCCGGGCGTGGGCCAGAGTCCCTGGGGACCGACGCCGGGCTTGGGGGCGCGGGCGCGGCGGCGCTGGTGGGGGGCGTGCTGCTCATCAGCATGGTGTTGGCGGGGAACTCGCTCGTGTGCGTGAGCGTGGCCTCCGAGCGCACTCTGCAGACACCCACCAACTACTTCATCTTGAGCCTGGCGGCCGCTGACCTCCTCCTCGCAATACTAGTGCTGCCTCTCTTTGTCTACTCCGAGGTGAGCCTCCATGAGCTCTTGCCCCATCTCGGTGCCTTTGCTCCGCTCCCCTCCGCCCCTCCTTCCCTCCCCCTGCCCCCGGCCCCAGAGCGGTTCGGCCGCTTGGACCTTCAGCAACCTTGAGCCAGGGCGTTTGCAGGGACTCCAGGTCTCCTCACTCCTAACCGCTCACCGTCTCCCGCTTTCCAGAATCCAGCGCCAGTTTTGCGTCTGTCGGTCACCCTACCATTCTCTGGATCCCTTCCTATTCTCTGTGATCTGCTGACCCAGAGAGGGCTTGTGTCCCTGGAACCAAGGATCTCAGATACTGTCTTTCCCATTGAAGTCTCTGGCCCACTCCAGAAATACTGTACCCCTAACCCCTGCCAAAAGCCAGCTAGACCGACAGGCAAGTGTGCAGACACACATCTCTGCCGATGACCATTGCCTTTTGGGGACACCCTACCCCAGAGAGAGAGAGAGAGAGAGAGAGAGACAGACAGACAGACAGACTTGCCAGCCTGTGCCAGCTCATCCTGTGGAAGAAACCCAAAGTCTGTAGCCACTCAACTGCCAGGAGCTTGGAGCAGCGAAGGGTGTAGTCAGAGAGACCTGGGGGGGATAGTCAGAACCTTTTGGAGACTCGGGGACAGAGTCACCCCAGACCAGGTCTGGTTCTTAGGTGTGTCTGCTGTGGTGCCAACTCTTCTCTCTGTACGAGGTTTGGCCAGAGAAAAGCTGCTTAGGACAGGAATGGGGACATAGTGGCCTGGACTGGGGGATGGGGGGATGGGCTGCATGGGATTTCTAAGGAAGACACTGAAGTCTGGAGCTAGGGCAGAGGCCAGCAGCCACGCTTGACCCCAGGTCCTCCCCGAGGGACTGACGTCACTGTGATGATTCTTAAGCTCCTAATCGTCCCAAATCAGTATGAAGGGATTTGGGGATGGGTGGGTTGAGATGGCTGTATGCTCCTTTGCCCTTGAAGAAGAACACACTATGCAGATTCACAGAGAGCCCTATGAAGTCTTTGTACTTTTAGAACACATCTGTCCTCAGAACAATTGTCATGTGTATACCGTCCAGCAAGTGAAGGGACCCATCCAAAGTCCCACAGCAGTGACAGTTGAAGCAGGCAGGATAACTCGTAGCTGAGTCTTGGAGGTGGGTAGGATTTGTGTTTAGTGGGCAGAGGGTCAGGCCTATACCCCTAAGGGCTCCTCCCCTCCAGCAGATGGTATCGATCCCCCCTGGGTCTGCCCCAAGCTTCTCATCTAAAGGAGACCTGAGTCAAGAGGCAGGTCTGTCTGCCCCCTCTGTCTCCTCCAACACAAGCGTCCCCCACTGTCTCAGGATCACATTGGGCTTGTATGCCCCCCAAACCCCTCTAATACACACCCATGGCCTCTCCCCCTCCCCAACAAGAATGGGGGGTCAGAAAGTCAGCGGCTGAAAGATCAGGTCTTGTGCTTCTTTTCTGCAACCTCTGCGTGCCTAGGTCCAGGGTGGCGTGTGGCTGCTGAGCCCCCGCCTCTGTGACACCCTCATGGCCATGGACGTCATGTTATGCACTGCCTCCATCTTCAACCTGTGCGCCATCAGCGTGGACAGGTGGGTATCCCAGACGGCCCCCCTCCCACCCCCACCTCCCAGTCACCTGCCCAACTCGGCGCCTTCACCATGCCTGTGACCCTCTAGGTTCGTGGCTGTGACGGTGCCGCTGCACTACAACCGTCAGGGCCAGCGCCAGCTGCTGCTCATCGCTGCCACGTGGTTGCTGTCCGCCGCGGTGGCTGCGCCGGTGCTGTGCGGCCTCAACGATGTGCCCGGCCGCGATCCAGCCGTGTGCCGCCTGGAGGACCGCGACTACGTGGTCTACTCGTCCGTTTGCTCCTTCTTCCTGCCCTGTCCGCTCATGCTACTGCTTTACTGGGCCACTTTCCGCGGCCTGCGGCGCTGGGAGGCAGCCCGGCACGCCAAGCTGCACAGCCGCGCCCCGCGCCGACCCAGCGGCCCCGGCCCGCCGGTGTCCGACAGTGCTCCGGGCCCCTTCTTCCCAGACTGTCTGCCCCCCTCACCCAGCCTCCTGCAGAGCCCCAGCGGCTCCAGCCGGCCTGAGCCAGATCCCTCTCAGGGACTCTGCGGCCCGGAGTGTCCGCTCCCCGATGCAGGGCTCCCGCAAGCGCCAGCGCCAGCGCCGCCTTCCCGCAGAACGAGGGGCGCCAAGATCACGGGAAGGGAGCGCAAGGCAATGAGAGTCCTGCCCGTGGTAGTCGGTGGGTTCCTGCCCTGGGGTTGTAGAGAGGGGTTCCAGGTGGAGGGGTCCCGGGCTCCGCGAGGCAGGCGGGAGGTGGGAGAGGTCTAGATTGAAAGGAAAGGGTGAAAGGTGGGTGGGGAGTCCCGGGTGAGGGACCTCGAGCGCAAGAGTACAGGCTCACGCCGCCCACCCCCAGGGGCCTTCCTGATGTGTTGGACGCCTTTCTTCGTGGTGCACATCACGCGGGCGCTGTGTCCGGCTTGTCTCGTGCCCCCTCGCCTGGTCAGTGCCGTCACCTGGCTAGGCTATGTCAACAGTGCCCTCAACCCCATCATCTACACCGTCTTCAACGCCGAGTTCCGCAGGGTCTTCCGCAAGTCTCTCTGTCTCCGCTGCTGAAAAGGTCACTGGTGTCAAGCAGATCCAAGCCTGTGTGCGGAGTACGCTGACCCTCATTCGTCTGATTAAACTAATTATTTCCTAATCATTTACGAAGGCTGGGGGTCGGGGAGGAGCAAGGAAAAGAGGAGGGGCTTTGTTTTGTTTTGTTGCGTTTTGGCCTGGATGTTGGGACCGGCTAACTCCTGCCTTTGAGGATGTTGCCGGCTCAGTTCTAGGCGGCTTCTGGTCTCTTCTGTCCCAGGAGAGGTGGAAGAACTTCAGTTGGCTTAGTTTAACCTCAACATGTAAAGTGACCAAGTGACTAGCTGGGAAAGGAGCTAGAGAAATTTCCCGGGCGGCCGCTGGGTCCTGGATCCTGTCCAGGGCAGCTCTTGCTCCTTGGAGAGCTAGGCAGGGAGGGCTCTGCTGTTATTGAAGGGGAAGGAGCACCATTTTGGGAGTTTTCTTGAGTACATAGCTTCCTGCCAGCCTCTCACCAGGAGATACCCAAATCTCCCCGTTTCACTAAGGTGCCCTCCCACTCAGGCCCACACAGGCCATCTTTACCCCATGGATGTCCAGCAGCAGGGTTCAAGGCAGGACTTGAGGGACCCAAGCAGCTCCTGCGCTCTTTGGCCAGGGCCCATCCCATCAAGAGATGACTCCCGGCAGGGACGACTCACCCTAACACTACCCCCTCCTGTCATGGGAGAGATGTAAGTCAGGACGGCTGAGGGGGTTCTTAGATTGGGGTTCCACACCAACAGCAACAGGCACAAAGTGTCATACTCTGTTCTCAGGATTGAGAAATGACAAGCTATGAGATCTACAGCAGTTAAAATAGTCCTTGTTGGGTAAGGAGCAATTAATTCCCCAGGACCGAGGGCGCTATGGCCTCACTGGGCTCTGGCAGCTCGATGCTCCCTGCTGGCCTCTGTTGATGTCTCAGGACTAGCAAGCTCCTGGCGGGGAGGTGTCAACGGAGTCATGGGTTCATATTTGTCCACACACTGTCTAACATTAGTGGAATTGGGGCTCCCTTAAGTTTTACCCCTCGAGACCCTGGAATACCAAATGCGCCTGCCCTTTGCTGACTCCCACTGGAAAGTTCTGCAGATAAAAATGTACGGCTGAATTCATGTGAGTGGGGCAGAAGTCACTGGAAGCTTGATGCAGCTTGGGGAACTGAACCCTAAGTGCCCATGTCCTGAGACCCTTTGAGTTTCTTCCTTAGAGGAAAGGGAAAGAATAAATTGAATCAATTCCACTGCTCTTGAATGGTCACCCTCTCAAAACCATCTTGGTGTTCTGGGACCTTCACACAGTGCCACTCCTTGGGGGGGGGGAAGACATCCTGGCTGCCCCCTGCGGGCTGTCCTGTGGTTAGCAGTGACTGGCCATTTTCCTGTTAAGGTGCGATGACTTTGCCAAGCTGTCAGTGTGCAAACTGAGCTGTGCTGTGTAGCCTCAGCCTACTCTGCATGGCCTTGGTGGCTGGTTAGAGCTGAGAGCTACTCCGCCACCAGAAAGCACTTCCGGGAAAGAAGGGCAAGGCCCAGGCTTGATTCCGGCAGAAATAAACAGGGTGGTCATGAAGACCTTACTCAATGGGAAGGGCCTCAGGCCTGAGGCCTCCAGGTGTGCCTGGCTCACTGATAAGCCTTGGGGAGAAGGTGGGGACCCCAGAGAATTGGGATCTCCTTATTTATATACATGTCCCACCCTCAACTATCCCTGTAGTGCACACTGAGGGGCCTCAGGGATCTGCTGGGTGCAGAAAGGGCCTTCTGGTAGGAGGGGGAACCATTCTTGGTTCAGGGCAGGGGATAGGGTTGATATTCTCACACACACCAAGGTGTAAAGCTGGTGTGTATCTCACAGGAACTGTTTTAGAAGTAGGTGTAAGAACTGGTGAACTGGTAAGTCTCTAAGTTCATCCTAAACCTGAGGGCACTCCTCTAGACCCTAGCGAAGTCTGCATATCCCCTACATGGTGCGGGGGAGCCCCAGGTCCCTGTTATAAGTTGGGGTCTTAACTCAGGAGGGCATTTCTGAAAAATTAGAAGCTTCCAGAATATGCTTCTCTAACAGTGTTCTTTGTCAGTAGGGAACACCAGGTCTCATTCCCAAATCAGCCAAGTCCAGTACTAAGTATGAGTCTCCCCCAAAGGTCTCCACTCCCTTACCTGCTCCCGGTGTCTAGGATGGCCCTGGGTGATGAGAAGAGAGAGTGGAGAAAAACAAGGCAACCAGGCCTTTGCATGCAGAAGCCCTGGTCATAGGCCAGACATTTCAATGAGCATCAAACATGATGCCCTGGAGATTCATGGGAGTCCTTTAGCTGCTCATGGCACTGCCTGGACACAAGCAGAGCGGAGAGGGTATGGAGGAAAACCTTGCTAAGAGGCCTAAGGTTCTCCTGAAACCACTTCCACTAGAGAAAGACAGGGTGAGACTTCCTTGGCTGTGAAGGCCGTGAAGGTAGATCAAGAAGAGGATTGCTGCAGGCCTGTATCATCACAGCAGGACACGGGAGTGCACAGCTCACACTCATACAATCAGGACATGGCAGAAACCCTCTGGCCATTGGAATATAAAGCGGGCTTTGTAATGGCACCATCCAGGCCGGGGATGGGGGCTTTATTTACAACTTTATTAACAGATAAAACAGATATGTACACGTGGCGTAGGGCACCCCCACGGGTAACGGGACACTCGTGATCCAGGGATGAAAGAGCACCACAATAGGCCAGAGGCCCTGGGCTGTGGCAGGGGCCCGTTCTGAACCCACCAGCATTCCTTGGTCTCTGGCAGGAGTTCCTTTCAAAGGGCAGAGTCTGTTTGTTAGTAACTTGTCCGGCAAGTTTCCCACGGCCTCACTTCTCAGCAGCCCCCATAGTCATCAGAGGGCCTAAGCCTGTGATGGCCTCGCAGTAGAGCAGGGAGAGGCTTGGCTCAAACAGCAACTTTTTCTATTACACTTTCTTCAACATGGACTTCATCAGCCTGGACAGTGACAGATGTTGACTGGCCACAGACATGCTGATGGTCTTTCCAGTCCTGGAAGGTAGGACACCCATGTTAGCAGGAAGGACCACAGGGACCCACTGTGGTACAGAGCAACATATCACCTGTGGATGGGCCCTGGACTTCACCATGAGGTGGCTGTGAGCTGTCAGAGGGAACGTTCAGATACATGAGGATAATAAGACTGAATGTTTACGCATCCATGTATTTGTTGTTGTTAGAATTGTTTTGTTTTGGAGACAGGATCTCTCTATTATTAGGTTCTGGCTATCCTGGAACTCACCATGTAGAGCAGGCTAGCCTCAAACTCATAGAGATCCTCCTGCCTCTGTCTCCCCAGTGCTAAGATTAAAGGTGTGGGCCACCATACCCTGCTGCTGTTAGGAATTAAATGAAAAGTTGGACACAGTGGTTCATGCCTGTAATCTCAGCACATGGGAGGATGAAACATGAGAATAGCCACAAGTTCGAGACCAGCCTAGGCTAACAGTATAAACAAACAAATAAATTTATATGTGATATTGCCACCCACCATGGTATTCATAACAGTGAAGATGATACTATCTGTACACACACACACACACACACACACACACATGAGAGCAGAAACAAACACATCCTGAAGGTGAGAGGTCATCTCAGGAAAGGCCTGCCTTATGTTCATAACAAAAAATTGTCCCAAGTAATAAAATCCCATAGCTGTAGCAGTGTGGGTGAGCAAACTGTGTGTGTGCATCAGGCCCAGACAGCCACCAGACCCTGGCAGCCACTACACAACTAGACACTGTTCCCCATAACTAGACACTGTTCCCCGTAACTAGACACCGTTATCTGTAACTGGTATGAACTGGCAGAGTGCCTTGGAGCTGTGGACCCTGGCCAGCTCCCCAGGGAATTCTAGATGCTTTCTTCTGTGAGGTGAAGGGGTCATTCATGGATGAGGAAGCCCAAGGCACATGCCAGTGTCCACCTGAAGCAACAAGCAGGCCTCCATCCAGGTCTTTGGGCAAATATCCAAGACTGATTCTTTTTTTTTTTTTTTTTTTTTTTTGGTTTATCGAGACAGGGTTTCTTTTCTCTGTGTAACAGTCCTGAATGTCCTGGAACTTGCTTTGTAGACCAGGCTAGCCTTGAACTCACAGATATCTGCCTCTGCCTCCTGATTGCTGGGAAGGAATAAAGGCATGTGCCACCACCACCCAGCAAGACTGATTCTCGAAACCTCAAATTCTGAATAAAACAGACAAACAAACAAACAAAAACAACAAACAAATATAAACTATTCTTTCAAACTTCATTATTTGAGGCCGGGTGGTGATGGTGTACAACTTTAATCCCAGCACTTGGGAGGCAGAGGCAGGCAGATCTCAGTGAGTTCGCAGCCAGCCTGGTCCAGGACAGTCAGAACTTTTACACAGAGAAACTTTCTCTCGAAAACTAAACAAACAAACAAACAAAAAACCCAACAACAACAAAAACTACTTCATTGTTTGAAAGTGCTCAGCTCTGACCAAGAAAGCAGGTGCTAAAGCTTGACAAAACTTCTTCAGAGAAGCCTTCCTGTATGGACATTCCAGATTCTCTACAGCACTGGAGCAAAAAAGCCTGGCACTATGGTGGGAAAGACACACCTTCACTCTAGAGTTCCTGGAGACAGGTCATGTCATGTGGGCAACGTGCAGCAGGTGTGTGTTGAGGGCACAAGCCATTCCTAACCCTCAGCTGATGCTTCAGGATACCCTGCGGCTCCTGCAGGTGCCTGCACACTCTTGTGCACAATCTGCAGATTCCCACACATTCTCTCCTGTGTATGCCAAGCCCAGCATAACTAAAACTTTAACACCGTTTTTGAAAGTTAAGCTGTTAGTCTAGGAATGGAATCCCTCAGCACTTGGGATGCTATGGCAAGAAGGGTCACAAGTTAAAGGCCAGCCTGGGATACATAGGAAACCTTGTGTCAAAAAAGAAAAAAAAAAAAAACAAGCTGGCCGTGGTGGCGCACGCCTTTAATCCCAGCACTCAGGAGGCAGAGCCAGGAGGATCTCTGTGAGTTCAGGGCCAGCCTGGTGTACAGAGCGAGATCTAGGACAGGCTCCAAAACTACAGAGAAACCCTGTCTCGGAAAACAAAAAACTAAAAACAAATAAACAAACAAAAAACCCCAAAACAAAAACAAAACAGAAACTGGAGGGGGGTGCTTTGAGATGACTTAGTAGAAAAGGTCACTTGCTATCCAGCTTGATGATCTGAATTCAGTCTCCAGGATCTACATATGGAAGAGGAGAAAACCCACTCCTTCAGGTTGTCCTGACATCCATGTGTGTGCCATGGCATGTGTCCCCCATAGGGATACTAAATAAATAAATGTAATTAAAAACAAACCAAACGACAAAAAAGACCAAGTGTAGCCCAGTGGTAGAACACTGGCACACACAAGGCCGGCCTTCAGCTCCCAGTACAGCAGAACAACATCCAGTGAGCCACGGAGCGGCTGCAGTGGGCCAGGGGCACCAGCTGTGCCCCTTTCGCTATGAAATGTCTACAACAAGCAAATGTACACGTGAAAGGTGATTATCCCCACCAGGGCCTGGGGGCAAGTGAGGCAGCAGGGTCGGGGAGCACCAGGGATTCTTTCAAGGGATGTTTGAAAATGCACTGGGTTGGGGCTGGAGAGATGGCTTAGTGGTTAAGAGCACTGACTGCTCTTCCAGAGGACCCGGGTTCAATTCCCAGCACCCACATGGCAGCTCACAACTGTCTGTAACTCCAGTTCCTGAGACCCAACACCCATGGCAAAACACCAATGTACGTGAAATAAATAAATTTAAATTAAAAAAAAAAAAAGAAGAAAAGAAAATGCACTGGGTTATTGTAACTCTCTAAAGTTCATGCATATATATTCATATATTCATGAATATATGAATATAAACCAAGGGGATTTTATGGCATGTAAATCAGGACCGATTAAAGATGTCCTGACGCCGGGGCGGTGGTGGCGCTCGCCTTTAATCCCAGCACTCGGGAGGCAGAGCCAGGTGGATCTCTGTGAGTTCGAGGCCAGCCTGGGCTACCAAGTGAGTTCCAGGAAAGGCGCAAAGCTACACAGAGAAACCCTGTCTCGGAAAAACAAAAAAACAAAAACAAAAAAAACAAAAAAAAACCCCAAGATGTCCTGACATACAGCTCACATGGGGTTTGAAAAAAATAAACACTGTGTAAGTTAAAAACAAAACAGGCTATGACTGTTATCTAGCACACAAGAAAGCCAAAAATAGCCAACTTTTCAGGTGCCTAGTTGAAATAGGTGAGGAAGTTACCTTCTTCACAAGTTACCACTTCTTCAAAGTGGCCTCTGGCTCCTGTTTCTTCAGATCCCTGCTAGTGTTCCCTTTGAAGCCAATATGAGAATTATGGATACGGACATTCACTTTTTAAAAAAAGATTTATTGCTGGGCGGCAGTGGCACATGCCTTTAATCCCAGCACTCAGGAGGCAGAACCAGGCGGATCTCTATGAGTTTGAGGCCAGCCTGGTCTACAGATCGAGTTCCAGGATAGGCTCCAAAGCTACATAGAGAAACCCTGCCTCAAAAACAAATAAACAACAACAACAACAAAAGATTTATTTATTATTCTTATTTTATGTGTATGGGTGTTTTGCCTGCACAGATGTCTGTGTACTGTTTGTGCCTGGTGTTCACAGAGGGTGTCAGATGCCCTGGTATTGGAATTAAGATGGCTGTGAGTCATCACGTGGGTGCTAGAAATTGAACCCAGGTTTTCTGCAACAGAGCACTCTTAACCACTGAGCCATCTCTCCAGTCCCCTACCTTCATTTTATATCATTTCAAATGAAGAAGTTGCACACACCTTTATCCCAGCTCTCGGGAGGCAGAGGCAGGTGGATTTCTGCAGGGCTACAGAGAGAAGTGCTGTCCTACCCAAAACAAAACAAAAGAAAAGAAAAAAGAAAGCTGGAGCATTTGTCTTTATTGACGAAGGACATCAAAAAGGGGCTGAAATCCCAGCACTCGGAAGTCAGAGGCGGGCCGATTTCTGTGGGTTCGAGGCCAGTCTGGTCTATAAAGAGAGCTCCAGGAAAGCCAGCCAGAGCTGTTACACAGAGAAACCCTCTCTCCAAAAAAAAAAAAAAAGAAAGAAAGAAAGAAAGAAAGGGTGGGGGGGGGAGCGGGCTGACTTAGCATGGTGTCTCCAAGAAGTGGAATCTCTCTTCCATACTGTTCCGAAAATCAAAGCTCCCAGAACACGAAGTGAGGGCTGAGACAGAAGCCCACACTGAGGCAAGTTCTCTATTGAGCCTGTGCCAGCACTTCCAGAAGCTTCCGGCTGGGAGTGAGGTGTGGTGATGTTTTGTGATCTAACAAATAAAGCTTGCCTGAAGATCAGAGTGCGCAGCTAAGCCACTAGTTAGCCATAGAGGCCAGGCAGTGGTGGCACACACCTTTAATCCCAGCACTTGGGAGGCAGAGGCAGAGACAAACAGATCTCTGTGAGTTCAAGGCCTCCCTGGGCTACACAGAGCCAGGCAGTGGTGGCTCACACCTTTGATCCCAGCACTTGGGATCTCATGCCTTTAATCTCAGCACTAGGGACGTGGAGACAGGAAGTGATATGGCTGTGTGGAGACAGGAGGTCAGGCACCCTTTCGGCCAAGGATTTTGTAAAAGTAAGAACTTGAGGCTGGCTGTTCTGCTTCTCTGATTTTTCAGCATTTACTCTGATATCTGACTCCGGGTTTTTACTAATAAGACCATTTAGAATCTGTGCTACAGTGAGGCTCCTTGGTTACCTGTACACTATGATCTCTCTTCCAGTGGCCCTGGCTCATGTCCCAGCATCCCCAAGTACCAATGGAACAACTTGGCTGAACTTTTCTCAGTGCAAAAGCTTGTTAGTAGACTTCAGAAGATGAACTTCCGATTTTGTTCCCCAAATCTCTGGCATCCTGGAGACAAGTGCAGCTACAGAGATGACCGGAGAACATAGGCCATAGCTTCCCTTTAAACCCTAGAGGCATTGGCTCCTGTGTGCTCACCAGGGCCACATGGGACTGCCAGGAGTCCACTAGGGTGAGAACATCACACTTTCCTTGTGGACGTCAGGGTGGGGAACACATGTCCACTTCATAAGCTGCCCTTCATGACTATCTTCCCATATCTACATTTTGTTAGCCTGCCAAGTTTCGGCAAGGCGCCAGGCCTTATGGAAGGTTCTGTCTGCCGACACAGCTTGAACCTGCAGTGACTACTGAGCATGTCTGAGACAGGTCTGCTTCCCTATTCACACACCTAGACCCACCCAAGGGCCTAAGGCTACTCCTCGGCATCCCCAGAACCAGTGCCACAGACTCCAGGTGACTGGGGCTGGGGCTGGAGATGTGTCTCAAGGGGAAGACTGCCTACCTAATTTAAGGTCATTCTTGACTACATGTGGAGTTCTAGGCCAGCCTGAAATACATGAAAGCCCGTCTCAAAGAAAAAAAGAAAAAACTCTCTTTAATGTTCTCAGAGCCAATGGTTAAATAATATAAACAAAGCCACCGTGAACCACGATTCTTACAATGCTCTGTGAGGCCTGCTGGGATAGAACATGATGATGCACCCTCAGAACACTGACTCTCTACCAGTGCAGCATGTCTCACCATGGGCACACAGATACACACATGCCTTCTCATCCCACAGATCCAGTTGGAAGCCTGCAGAAGGGGAAGGTATAGTCCCAGACCCAATACGGGTGGGTGAGGGAGGGTGTTGGGGATTCGAGGAGACTTTGGCCTTCTGCAGAGTGTCCAGCAGGCAGCTCCAGGCAGCCTCTGCCCGAGACCTTCTAGACGGCCCACAGCCCTGAAGCCAGCCTTCTGGCCCATAGGGACCTGGAGCGAGTCCACCTGTCTAGGCCCCTGGACAGGACACTGGACGGGAAGAAAAGGCTGAGGCAATGCAGGCATGTAAGCAGGCACAGTACCTTGCGCTGGCAGAATGTGGAGCAGTAGTTGACCTTGTGGCATCCGGTACACTCGCTCATGGCCTCCCGGCCACAGTTGACACAGGACTGCTGCAAGAAGGACAAACGCATGTCAGTGTCACAGCAGGTGCCAGGCTCCGGGGCAGGAACCCGGGCACAGCCTTATGGAACGTGTCCGTCCCAGTGCTCTTCGGTTGTCCAGAACTGGCCTTCCCCTTTATCTGAGTTTGCCCTGAACCATGTGCCAGAACGTCAGTGTTGGAACGCCAAGGAGACTCCCTTTCAGCCATGTGGGTACAGAAAGCCTGGTCGGGGGAAGTTCTCAACCCTGGACACACTTCCTCGAGTGTATCAACTACGGAGTCTGGGTCCTAGTACCCCAGTGGTGGCCAAGGCTTCCCCCACTGCTGTTCAGAGTCATTTCACTGAAGCAGCACTGATCGCCTGACGTTTGGTGTATTTTTTTAAGCTACATTAGGGGAGGACGGCTAATGAACTGAGGTGCTGAACACAACCTCTCAATGACTAATTTTTGTGGAGTAAGTGATTATGTATGGCATTTGGCAACTGCAAGATTGCTATCAACAAACACTTTCCAGGATGGAAGGAACCAGAAAACCTGAGACTGGGCTACAGGGTTGGGAAGGGTGCCCGTGTGTGTTGCTGGGTCACACAGGATGGAGGGATCTATGCTGCTGGGGCAATGAGCAGCAGCCTGCTGTGACCAACATACACAATATACAGATGTGACTGCTGTGCTCACAACGCTACCCAGGCCAGCTTGACCATAGTTTTTGTGGGATGCTGGAAACACAACAGTTACCTGTAGACTCTTGTTCTGAATGTCAGCTTTCTTCTGTGATCTTCACTGTGACCACCTTCCCACCTGCGAAACGTCAGCTACCTCATTCCCTTTAGAAAGTATGAACTGCAGATCCTGGGTGACTTAGCTGAACTCACTAGCACTGAACCAAGATTCCAAACCCTGCCTCCACCTTGAATGACTAAATACTACAAAAAAAAAAGTCCATAACCACATAGACAGAGTTGGTAGGTCAGAGTCTAGGAAGGCACCAGCAGGGAGGGGTGAGGATCCAGACACACGGAAGCTAAGAAGACAGCACAGGCCACAGCAAGAGATCTCAAAACTTCAGCGCATTCACCCTGCTGGAAATGCGTGGCCAGATAGGTCAGCTGTGCGGGAGATAAGTGGGTCTGAAGAGTCTATGGGTACTCTGTTCGGGAGAGCCCCAAGTGAACTTGCTCAGTGACCCGGTCTGCAGAGAGAGCAGAGCAGACAATGGCAGACGCCCCGGTCCAGGCTGCAAGGGCGGCGCTGAACACAGGGATGGGGTAAGACAGAACACACGTTCCTCTTACGGAAGCCACCTGTCAGTTCTGCTGTGAGAAGAGCCCGCCTCAACAGTCCAGATGAGCCGCCAGACTCTTCAGAGAACAGGAGAGCAGCCAGGCCTACGCAGCTGGGGAGACACCCCTCCCTCCTCGCGCTGGGGTAGCTTGTGTGCCCCAGACAGCCCTGAGCATAAACAACAAAAAAGGCAGTGACAATGAAAGTCACTGTGGAGCTGGCAGTTGTGATCAGAGGCAGGACAAGGGGGCTATGACACGCTCCTGGAGGACAGCCTGTGATGGTCACAGGGACCCTCTGTACTAATTCGGCAGCTTTTCTGAAAAAATGGAAGATGACCATTTTTTTTTTTTTTTTTTTAAATCAGAAACAATCTTTCTCCATGCCAGCAGAGGTGCACACACTCCAGGGACACCCATCTGTGCTGCCAGAGTGACCTGAAAAAGCCCTTTCTGAGCTTCCTAGATCACCACAGTGATCTCAGTACAGAGGCCACGGGACTCACAGGAGGACATGTGGTCCAAAGAGCAGGCCCAGATATGAGGCTGGAGTCTGAGGGCATCACGGCCTCAGCAGCTTCATAACAACTGCTAACAGGCACGAGTCCTTGGCCTCTGCCTCAGAAAGAATGGGTGCCGAGGCCCTGTGTCTCAGAAGGGCCAGTGAACGGTCCGTGGGCACAGCACCCAGGCCAGATTCAGTGTCAACTTACAGTGTGGCAGGAATATGTACAACAAGCAGCTACGCCACCCACTACTCTAGGAGTCACTCATTTCTAAATTATACAAACTGCACATCACAGGTAACTGAGCAATTCCTCACAAAAGATCCAAGCAATACGATGAAAAGATTACCTATAAAATGTTCAATAATCCTGAAATTGCTCAAGGAATAATCTCAATAATGTACTTGCCATTGGTTCTGCAAATGACCTTTAAGTCTAACTTGAACTTGGGAGCTGCACATGTTTGGGGTGGTTCAATGCCTTGTCCCCAAACAATTAGGTGTAGCTAGCCTGGAACTCATTTTATAGACCAGGCTTGCCTCAAACTCAGAAATCCACCTGTCTTTGTTCTCGACTTCTTCCTTGAAGACATTCAGTTCTTTATTACATTTATTCTTATGTGTGTATTTGAGCATATATGACATGGTACATATGTGGAGGTCAGAGAACAACTTGTAAGAGTTGGTTCTCTCCTTCTACCATGTGGGTTCTAGGGATCAAACCCAGGTCATCAAATCTGGCAGCAAGAGCCTTCTTTTTTTTTTTTTTTTTCAGAGCTGAGGACCGAACCCAGGGCCTTGCGCTTGCTAGGCAAGTGCTCTACCACTGAGCTAAATCCCCAACCCCAGCAAGCACCTTTATTTAATCTCACCTCTCTTAAGAAATAAGTCATTACAGTCCGTTTTCAGTGTGAGATGCACTGAGCTCAGCAGAGACTCACAGATAAGCAGGGGACACTAGGCCCCATCCTCCCTAGCTGTCACCTGCATGTCTGGGCTCTCAGTTCATCCTAGGGTTGAAAAGTCACAGGCAGTCTGCTGTGTGACTGAGTCCACGGATCAGGGGAGAATATTGAGCCCCAGGACATACACTAGATAAGGCTTTGTATCCTGAACCAACAGGGTGAGGATCTGGGGAGGGGGCAACACTGGACACTAGAGTGCATCTCCATGAAGGGCCCAGCTAAGAAGTCCAGGGAGCAGAGAAATGCGACCAGGAACTAGAATAAACACCATTTTGCAGCAAATCTGCACGCAGGCCATTTTGCCTTTTGTCCAGGCTGAGGCCTGACTTTACAAGACCAAAACAACAACAGAACGTGTCACTCTTCATTCATTCTGACTCTCCTGTACTCTTCCCCCCCACAAGACAGGGTTTCTCTGTGTAGTTTTGGTGCCTGTCCTGGATCTCACTCTGTACGCCAGGCTGACCTCGAACTCAGAGATCTGCCTGGCTCTGCCTCCCAAGTGCTGGGATTAAAGGTGTGCGTCACCGCCGCCCAGCTTTCCTGTACTCTTATTATGAAGTAAGGATCTTGGTTTCTCACAGCATGACCCCAAGATCTTACAACTGAGAACTATGCCCAGAGACGATGGCCCAGAGAACGTGAAGCCATTCCTCTCCAGTTCCAGTGAACTTCACGTGCCCCTCGGCCTCTGACCAGCCTTGTTTCTGCGCAGATCCTCAGATACATCTGTTCACAGCACCCAGTGCAGGTCCATCTGGCCTCTCCTGTTTCTGAACGACCCCTCTCGGTGGGACAAGGGAAGCAAAGATGCAGTGAAGTACCTCTCCTCCACCCTCATCCTGCCTCCTTCACCAGCAGTTTACAGACCGTCTGCTAAATCCGATCCATCTTGAGCAGTCAAGCGCTTGTGCTTCCTCTGTGTCTGTGCTTGCTGGTGAAGTTGCAGGAGAAACGTGTAGAAGACAGACATGTAGCTGCTGCCACAGTCTCATTTTCCTAGTCTATTAGAAGCACAGAAGACACAGACAGCCAGTCCCAGCCCTGGGGAGGTAGATACTGGGGGCTGCGAGTTCCGGACCAGCCTAGGCCAGCAATCAAGAAAGGTGTGTGTGCACTTGTGTAAGAGCCCCCATGCCACCAAGTGGGGGTGAGTGTGAATGAGACACTGAGGACCAGTCTTCACGGTGCTTGGCCCCCAGGCCCAGAAAGGAGTGTGTAGAGATTGTTGGTCTTATGAGACAGACGATAGTGTTGGTCTTATGAGACAGACGATAGCCGAGCTGGAGAGATAGCTCAGGTTAGGAGCACTGGCTGCTCTCCCAAGGGTCCTGAGTTCAATTCCCAGCAACCAAATGATGGCTCACAACCATCTGTAATTAGATCTGGTGCCCTCTCCTGACATGAAGGCAGAACTCTGTATACATAGTAAATAAACAAACCTTTTTTGTTTTGTTTTATTTTTTTTCGAGACAGGGTTTCTCTGTGTAGCTTTGTGCCTTTCCTGGATCTCCCTCTGTAGACCAGGCTGGCCTCGAACTCACAGAGATCCGCCTGCCTCTGCCTCCTGAGTGCTGGGATTAAAGGCGTGTGCCACCACCGACCGGCTTTTTTTTTTTTTTTTTTAAACAAATCTTAAAAAAAAAGAAAAGAAAAGATGGATTATAGCCAACAGCCACAGCTGTGCACTATGGGTTTCTCTGACTATCCATAGCCCTGGGTGAGAAAGCAGCAGTACTGGGATGATTGTCCACAACTGTGTCCCATCTAAGCTCTGTCTGATGGATACATCGTCAATGCTGGATACACGTGAGCTAGGCAGAGAAGATAAGGTACAGATGAGTGTTCAGTATCTGGAATCTTGGGCCTGTGCATTGATTCTCAGGGTGATTTCCACTGTCAGTGTCTATCTGTCAGGAACATGCCTGCAGGGGCACCTCTCGAGCTGCAGGTGGCATGGTGAATCTCAGGAGGAGCACTTCCAACTGTCCTCAGAGAACACAAAAGGGACCCTGCACCCCTCTCTGAGCACCTGCAGTATGTAAGACGTGTACTATGGGGTCAGACTTGGGTAGAGGACAGTCTTCCTTTCAGACACAAGCAGGCAGAATTCCAAAGGCTCCTTTTCCAGCACCGTGGCCTGTCCCTTTAAGGTAGCAGCTCTACTTCTGCAGGCTTGGCCTCCAGAGGTTACACAGAGGATGAGAGGAAGCAGTGGCTGGCACCTGGGCATCGGAAGAACCTGCCAGAGCCTGGTCCACACACATGCCTGAAGAACCCGCCAGAGCCTGGTCCACACACATGCCTGAAGAACCTGCCAGAGCCTGGTCTACACACATGCCTGAAGAACCCGCCAGAGCCTGGTCTACACACATGCCTGAAGAACCTGCCAGAGCCTGGTCTACACTTATGCCTGAAGAACCCGCCAGAGCCTGGTCCACACACATGCCTGAAGAACCTGCCAGGGCCTGGTCTACACACATGCCTGAAGAACCCGCCAGAGCCTGGTCCACACACATGCCTGAAGAACCTGCCAGAGCCTGGTCCACACACATGCCTGAAGAACCTGCCAGAGCCTGGTCCACACACATGCCTGAAGCCTGCAAATTGCAAGCAGGACGGCTGTGTGCTGGCTGAAACAGGGAACCCACCCAACTTACACCATGCAGGCCAGGCTAGAGGCTCTCACAGACGGATGGATGAATGGCCAGGTGGACATTCACCCTGAATGGATAGAAAGAAGCCTAGAGGTTGTTCCTACAATGGTTGGTCACTGCAGGTGCTGGCCACGAAAAAGGAGTCTTGAGCATCCTCCCTTGGCACCACTTAGTATCACCTAAGGAGGTGGGGTGGGGGTGTGTGGGGCAAGGAGGCCTCAAGTGAGCACAGGATAGGTGTGTTGTTTCCTAGACAAAGCAACTGAAATAAGAGGAAAGCCGCAAATGCGCAAGATTCATCAGAAGCAGGACTGCCAGCAGACACAGACCAAGGGGTTGGATTAACAGCATCTAATTGGAACCAAGAGCAAGTCCCTGGAAAGGGCCATGGCTGGCTGATCTGGCTGTGTGGGAGAAAGCCAAGTATTCTAACTATGGTAGCCTGTCTGGCCTGAACTTGCTATGTAGCCCAGGCTTGCCTTCAACTCATTCCCTGTTGGGATTAAAGGTGTGCACCACCACCACCACCACCACCACCACCACCACCACCACCACCACCACCACCACCACCACCACCACCCCTAGCCTCTTGTCTGTGCCTTTCTATGCCCTGGGCAGGTGTAAGCACTAACTGAATCACCACCCAGCCATAAGGACGGCTCCTCCCCGAGGCTGAGGCCAACAGTTCCAGGTTGTCCCACTGCTGTATAGACAGGAGCTTCGTGGGGGCTCAGAGATGAGCACTGGCATCTGGTCAGCAGCCCGGAAGACAAGAGTGGAGGAGCACGCTCCTCCTCTGGGACTGTCTTACTCTAGTGGATGTTAAGTTCATTCCGGAGAGGGCAAGAACAGCCCTCCCTCATCAGAGTCTGAGCAGATGGGCCTTCACCGGGGCCACTCCTGCACCTGAAACTTGGAACTGCTCAGCAAGTGAGCAAGGGCTCTTGGATGCAGTGGTTGATATAAGACCCCGAGGCTACCCAGCCAGCTTGGCTTCTGCTGGACACAGTGCCCTTGACAGGCAAGGGCATCCTCTTCTCTGCCCTGGTTAGTCTCTGCAGATCTAATTACAGACACACACATGAAAATCTCTCATTGTTAAAACTGGCACACATACACACAAAATCCTGTAATGACTTGCTTCAGCTAGGCTAAATTTGATTTCTTTTAAAATTCCAAATAAAATGTGAAAGCTGGCAGCCTTCGGACCCCTCCAGCTGTGTTAATGCCGCACTCTGTCCTGAAAGCCCCTCAGTGAGGCTTCTCAGCTTGTCCTAGTCCACACACCCCAAATGGAAAGGGTCCCAACACGGTCTTTCCACTCACACGCAAGCATTGTTTGCCTTCTGAACCTCCATTTCCTACGCCATGATCAACAGGACTACTTGCAAATAAAACTTCGATGGCATGGGAGTGTTTTTTCAGATAGTACGGGCCCAGGGAATGCAAACTCATTTTAACGCCAGCTGGTGTGTTTAGGTGTTAGTGTTTCAGCCAATCGCTCAAGAAAATTCGCACTTTCTGCAGTTAAAAAGGAAGCCACCTGAACTGTTGACCTGCGTCCCTCCCCTCCCACTCTGTACATTCAAGGATCCCTGTGTAGAGCCTTCCTTGTAGGATTTTGAGTTCATACCTACTGAGTTGCTAACAAGGCCGGTCCTCAAAGGATCTGAGTTCTAGTTTAGAATTCACCATTTCACAAGAGCTCAGGGACCAGCTGCTGGGGCCAGCACATTCATCAAAGCTGTCATCATATCTGCCTGGCTGTACCCAGGAGCAGATGGTAACAGGGCTCTTCACTTCCCTCTGGTTCAGTCCCACCAGCCATGTGACTCTGGCCATGAAGCAGCAGTCAAGGCCTGTTCCTAACCCAGGTTCAACACAAGCCCAGCCACCTTAGCCAACTGATGGCTAGTAGGTTCCTTTTGTTAATATATTTTTAAAATTTCATGTGTATGAGTGTTTTAATTTCATGTATGTGGGTTCACCACATGTATGCAGTCCCCATGGAGCTCCTCAGGCCAAAAGAAAGCCTAAAGACTTAAATAGTGCCAAATTATTGTGGCCTAATAATGCTACAGAATACTGAAACTAAGCCAATGGAGTTAAGCCATTATCGACTACATAGCAACACTCATCAAAACAGAGCACACACAGCAGCACAAAATGAATCCTAAAGCTCTTAAGCAGGATAAGGTGGCACAGTCCTGGAAATCAACACTGGGAGACTGAGGCAGGAAGATCATGAGATGGCTAGTCTGGGCAAAATAGGAAGTTCCTGCCTCCAAAAACAAACAGCTAGGTGAGGGAGTGGCACACACCTTTAGTCCCAACACCTGGGAGGCAGAGGCAGGCAGATCTCAGTGAGTTCGAGGCCAGCCTGGTCTACAGAGCAAGTTCCAGGACAGCCAGGACTACGAAGAGAAACCCTGTCTTGAAAAACCAAAACCTGGGGCTGGAGAGATGGCTTAGAGGTTAAGAGCACCGACTGCTCTTCCAGAGGTCCTGAGTTCAATTCCCAGCACCCACATGGTGGCTCACAACCATCTGTAATGAGATCTGGCGCCCTCTTCTGTATACATAATAAATAAATAAATCTTTAAAAAAAAAAAAAAAGAAAAAAAAGAAAAACCAACAAACAAAAAACACATCAGGCATGATGGCTTATGCCTATAATCCTAGTACTTGAGGGTTAGAGGGAGGAGGACCCCAAGTTTGAGGCCAACCTCATTTACATAACAAGTTAAAGTCTAGCCTGGGCTACATAACACCCTGTCTCAAAACACCAAGGTGGGTGTGGTAGTGCAACTTTTAATACCAGTATTCATCACTCAGCACTTGGAAGGCAGAGGCAGGTGGAGCTCTGTGAGTTCCAGGCTAGCCAGGGCTATACAGAGAGACTCTGTCTCAAAAACAAAACCAACACAAAATAGATACTTAAAAAAAATTGCTAAAATCTCACAGAGAACATTCTACAGAGCCGACTGCCATAAGAAATACAGAAACTCCTCAGCTATTCGAGAGTCACACCTATTTCTAAGTGATCTAGATTAAGTGTGAAAGCTGACCTACATCAAGCCATCAACTAGTTTTCAACAGATCTCTGAATGGGGAAAGGAAAGTCTTTCCCACAACTGCTGCTAGAATAACTGAAGGAAAACGAAACTTGAAACCCACAAGTGTTGTGCTGAGAGAAAGAAACAAGACAGGAAGGGCACACAGCTCAGCCTCTGCACTGGAGTGGAGCGCCACAGGTCGGTACTGACCTCTGCAGTGGAAATCGGACGGGTGGAAGGGGTAGGAAGGCTGGGGATGACACTGGGAGCCACTGCGGTGGGCGTCCTCAGTGTGATAATGTTTGCCCAAGCTCGTGCAGCCTGCACAGGATACAGGCATTTTACTGTGGTTGAATTTTGCCTTGATTATAAAAAAAAATCCAAACACAGAAAATGTTAATAGTCATTTATCTTTGGGAAACTGATGCTAGGGATGCATCGGGCATTTGCGGTAGAGGAAGCTGCAGGAAAACATGGTGGTCACAAGGTCACACAACCCTCCATGGCCCACAGGTCATTGCAAAGAAGATGGAAAAGTGTGATATGCATCAGAGCCACACAAAATGACACTTTTCCAAAGTTAAAATATGAGACATGTCTTACTACATAAAGATAGCCTAAATGTAGAAACATCTATGAATACCATGCATTCAAAAATAACGGTTGGTATATATAAAACTGTCTTCCCTGCTGAAATACACTAATCTTACACAAATGTTCTATCAGTGTCTGCTACCTATTATTTTCCAGATCTCTCTCCCCTGGGATAGTGGGGCAGTAAGCTTCGTGGGCCAGCACGGGAATCATGCTATCCCAGGGCCAGGGGAGGATAACGATACAGCTACAGGTCTAAGCTCACATTACCTCTTTCCGCTCGGCGTCAACCTGCATTCTCGCCTGGGTCACCGCGGCCTCCCTGCAAGAGCTCGCCTGCTTGGCTTGTTCAAACAGCGTCTTCAGCTGCTGGGCTGTGCTGAGCAAGGAGTTGACCATCTCTTCCAGGTACAGCCAGCTCCGCTGGTCTGACATCTCCAGCCCACTGACCACCGTGGGAGAGACAGCTTTGGTGGGGGTGGAGGGTGGCACAGCCAAGGCAGGCAGGGATGTCAGGACTGGAGGTAGAATGTGGGACAAACAAGAGGTTAGTGACGCCGGGCAGTGGTGGCGCACACCTTTAATCCCAGCACTCGGGACGCAGAGCCAGGTGGATCTCTGTGAGTTCAAGGCCAGCCTGGTCTAGAGTGAGATCCAGGACAGGCACCAAAACTATAGAGAAACCCTGTCTCGGAAAAAAAGAAAAAAAAGAGGTTAGTGACTTCCAAGCTTCATACAGCCTACTCAGGTGTGAGACAGGTGGCGAGGGGACAAACTGGTAATGAAAGGTGAAAAGGTCCTGTCCCTACTCCTTGTTCACATCCTCACATGTCTAATGTGATCAGCCAAAGTCTTCCTCAAGGGCTGATCACTCACATCATGAGACCGACAGCCCGAGAGAGATAAATGGCAAGCAAGGCACCCAGAGAAGGGGCAGCCATGAAACAGGGAAGGAAAGAGCCACAGGAAAACACACCAAGGACAGGGAATGGAGACTCAACCACCCCACACGCAGGGAAACCAAGGCTCATCTGCAAAGTCTCTCTGGGGTCTGCAGTCAATGTGGGCATTATTAAGGACAGTGGGAGTCATGATTGTCATGACTGGTGAAGAAGGCCACCAGGATAAAAGGAAGGGACCAGACATACTGTGATTTTATGCTCACTAGACACTGTGAACTCGCCCCGCAGGTAGGTCTAGAGTAGACATGTGTGTGTATAGATGCAAGGCCCTTTCTACCTCAGTGTACTGAGTGTACTGGGAACAGACACACCTAACAGCCTTGAATACCCCACGTGACAGGGCTTCTGCAGGATGCTGTTTCTACTGCTCAAAGCCTCTTTCCAGTCTCCACAGTGAACTGGATAAGGTACACAGTCATCACAAGGCCAGCACTCAACGGTTCATGGCCACTGTGACTTAGGCCAGATACACCACTGGCTTCTGAAAGGTGAGGGGGATGCGGGCTGGCAAGATTGCTCAGTGAGGAAAACACTTGCAGCACAAGCACAAAAACCTGAGTTCAAATCCCAGAAACTCTGTAAAAGTGAGATGTGACAGTGCACCTCTGCAATCCCAGCATGCCTACGGAGAAATGAGAGGTTAAAGCAGGAGATTCCACTCTGGATTGCGAGCTAGCCTGGCATGGGCAGAGGAAACACAAGAGACCTTCTGTCAGATACGGTGGAAGATGAGGACTCATACCCGAGGTTGGTCTCTGACCTCCACTCGCACATGCTCTGGTGCACCAAAGGAATCATATGTCCACACTCACATACATACACATGTGTGCAAAAACACACATGATAGGTAGGGTGGTACATGCCTTTAACTCCAGCACTCAGAAGAGGCAGGTGGATCTCTGGGAGTTTGGAGTTCGAAGCCAGCAAGTTCCAGATCATGCCAGCCAGAGCTATCCAGACCCTATTTCAAAACAACAAAAAAGAACACCTTCTCTCCACACAAAAAGAATGAGGGGGGGGGGGAGGAAGGGAGGAAGGAAGGGAGGAGAGAAGGAACTTGGGATGAACCTCAGCTGTCTGGTTAAGGCAGAAAATAAAAAAGTCCCTGCGATGAGGGGCAAGTCAACACAGAGACCACCTATGGGGTTCCTTCCTCCAGACTGGGAGGGTGAGCAGAAATCAGAAAAGCAGCAATCATGACCCACAGATTAAAACAGGAAGCCCTATGTCTAAGCTTGGGCAAAACAGGATGAGGCTTTGTAGACCTCTGTGGACTCAGGAACCTCCCATGAGACTTCCCTACCTCACTCAGGTGCCACGGTTACCCTGAGCAAGAAGAGGACAGGGCTCAGAAGACACAGCAGTCCATGGTCTATCCCAGGTCTGCACCATCACTGACAAAAACACACCAACCCATGCCACAAGAGTCAACGTCACAGAGTCAGGGTAGGGGACATTCTACATGACAGCTGTTGGTAACCTCCAACAAGGCGGACAAGAGGCCGAGTGTCAGGGGACAAAGTTCAGGAAGCAAGTCCGCGGGGCCACCAGACACTGGCTCACGGGTGCCTGCTGACTGAAGTCTTGAGTTTCACACAACCTTTTTTTCGTCTTTGGTTTTTCCAGACAGGTGCTGGGATTAAAGGTATGGGCCACCACTGCCTGGCCATACCATCTCCCCCCGCCCCACCTCTCTGTAGGAAAAAAACAAAACAAAACACTGAAGCATGTTGTGTGAAGACTGCAACTACTCTTAAATATTTAGGAGACAAAGTTGTTTGTATTTTATTTGTAACTTTTTTTGAATACCTGAGGTCATTTTCAAATTTTTGTTTGTTTTGTTTTGTTTGAGACAGGGTTTCTCTGTGTAGCCTTGGCTGTTCTGGACCTTGCTCTGTGGCCTCAAACCCATAGAGATCTGCTCGACTATGCCTCCTGAGGGCCAGGATTAAAGGCTTGTGCCACCACCGCCCAGCCTAAAAAAAAATCATTTTAATGTTATAAAGTATCTGTGTTCCCCGCAAGCTGAGTACCAGATGAGCAGGAAAGGACACAGTCCCCCGGGCAGCACAGGATCCAGCCTGCAGCAGGGACAAGGGAGGAGGCAGAACTCTGTTGGAAGGAGTGGAGTCGGAGTGTGTCTTCAGGATGGAAGGGTTCAGATAGACAAAAGGGAAGACAATGTGAGCCAGGCACAGGCCTGTGGCACACGCCTTTAATCCCAGCACTCAGGAGGCAGAGGCAGGCGGATCTCTGTGCGATCAAGGCCAGCCTGGTCTACAGTCTACTGGTGTCAGGACACCCAGGGTTGTTGCACAGGGAAAACCTGCCTTGAGGTGGGAGGTGGGAAGGAAGATAATGAAGCAAGCAGGAGAGGGGAAGGGATTTTATTTTATTTTTAGCTCTTTTAGACAAGTTTCTCATGCTGGAGAACCCAACAAATATAAAAAACAAATGTTCATCAGCAGGAGAAGGTTCAGGTAATATTTTATCCATAGTGTGGACCTTTAAAAAGTGTACTGACAGAGATTTGCCCCAAATGTGCTGCTAAGTGAAAACCCAAGGTCAAACTGCCCACACAGAGAGGGTCACCTCTGCTCTCAGGTACAAGGACACAGATACTGGCACAGTCCCTGTGGTGCTTTGAAAGAAAATGGCCCCCAAAGGGAGTGGCACTATTAGATGGTGTGGCTTTCTTGGAGTGGGTATGGTCTTGTTGGAGGAAGTGTGTCACTGTGGTGGCGGGCTTTGAGGTCTCATATATGCTCAAGCCATGCCCACTTCCTGTTGTCTTTGGATCGAGATGTGAGGATGCTCAGCTCCAGCATCATGTCTGCCTGCATGCTGCCTTGCTTTCCACCATGACAATAACAACTGAACCTCTGAACTGTAAGCCACCCCAATTAAATGTTTCCCTTATAAGAGCTGCTGTGGTCATGGTGTCTCTTTATCAAATAGAAACCCTAACTAAGAGAGTCTCTCACACGAGACACAGCTTGATCCAATTCCACCGTTTGTCAAGGCAAGGAGATAGTCTGCTCACACATTTCTACTGGGGTAAACCTGACAATAGCAATATTAGGTCATTTCAGTCTCTGTGGAAGTAGCCTGATACAAACAAAAGAAGCCTTACACATAAGTGAACAGCATGGCTGTGTCCAATAAAACTTTATTTACAAACACAGGCAGAAGCCTGGATCTTGCTAGCCCTGACCCAGCACTTCAAGAGGGGAAAAAAAAACAAACAACACATTAGCACAAGCCCTATTTCACTCGCAGGAAGCAATTCTGAGGCTGGGGCATGGGTCAGAGGTAGAGCACTTGCCTAGCATGTACGAGACCCTGGGTTCCAGCCGCAGCACTACAAAGAATAAAAATCAAGCCAAACCACGATTCTGAGGACAACAGCCTGCATACACATGAATTCTTTTATACTCACCGATTTTGGGATGTGATGTTGGCAATGCAGCTTCTGGAAACGGGGCAATCTGGCAGCTGTCCTGATAGCCAGGATAGTGGGGTTCAGGATGGCCAACCCTGCAGGGGGGCTGCACACCTGCCTCTTGCACTGTTAGTGAGAAAGAGGCAGACAGCCTCAGCACTTTGCTATTGGCACAGCAGAATCAATTCTATGTGCCTACAGCTGCATTCTCAATGCAGAGATACCAGCCCTGGGAGGCTGCTGAGTACCCAGAGTGTGTACTTTGAATTGACTGACACATTGGGATTTGGTGGTTGATGAAATAAAATTTATTACAAAAGATATCATCATGTACTTTGCTAACATGACTCTTAGAATAATTAAAAGTACACATGGGACTGTTTCTAGTGGCTGGTGTCAGCCTAAAGCAACGTCTACAAATGCTACGTATCTCTGTGTGTTGGTCACAGTGCCTTTTCTCCAATACCCACCAGCCTCCTAACAAGATCTAGCCTTGCTCAAGGCCCTTGCCGAGAAGCCAGGCAACAGACTGCCGTAGATGTTTGGGATATATCAGGCAGATACTGAGACAACTTACCTGTCGCTCCTGCAAAGACATCACCTTGGGCTGGGCTCTCAGAGATGACAGCAGTAGCCTCTACAGTGGATGCTCGGTCAAAGGTTAGTGCTCCAGAGGTAGTGATCTGTCCTGAGGGTGTCACAGTGACTGGAAAAGGCAAAAGGCATTTTACTCATGGTCAGGCCAGGCACTGGGCCCCAAGCATGCATTGCTCTTTGCAAAGGTTCAGGCTTCAGAGAGATCCCAGGAGCTGGGCCAAAGCATACACTGTGACATACCCCACACATGGTATGACACCAGGAAGCCCTTGACCTTGGCACGTAGAGGAGAGAGCCGGACAGGGCAGGATTCAGGCCTCTAGCTACACTGCTGAGTCTGACCGTGCTCCAGCCAGAAAATAAAATGTCAATTAACTTTAAAACACTTTGCAGTTTGAATCAAAGGGAAAGACTTCATCGGACTGTCTAAGAGATGAGAATCCCTCCACTGGGCGAAGGCAGAGAAACAGGCTCACACCTCAGCAAAGCACTGCCCTGCTAGTACTCACAGGTGGTGGCCGCCGTGGCAGGAAGCAGCGTGATGTTCTTGGGGGAATCCTTCTTAACTGGAGTTGTGGGCAGCTCATTCTCTTTCTTGCGCCTTTTGTAAGGGACGAAGAGCCTGACTGGGCCACTCTGGGGAGAAAAGTAAAGCTGACCAAGGGTTGACAGTGCCTGCTTCCCACACCTTATGGGGTTAGTCTATTAGCTCTGCAAAGAGCAGAAGCCCCCCAACCCCTCCCCGCAGCCCTCAAAATGGCAGAGAAGACATTTTCAGAAGAAATAGATGAGCAGCACAGCTGCCAAGCAAGAACACGTACGTCCTCAACATCTGGAGCTTTGGATTCTTAGAAGAGAGGAAGTGGGACCAAGTAAAGGAGAACAAGGAAAACCACAGCCTGAAATAAAAGTCAGCAGCAGCGAGGAGAGTCACTCAGAGCCGTCTGCAGAAACACGGAGGAAGCACTGGCAAGCTGCCATGGTCTATAATCTCAGCAACCAAGAGGCAGAGGCAAGATGATGTTCAAGAGGCCATGAGTTCAAGTCCAGCCTGGGTTACAGTGTGAGACCCTATGTCAGAAATAAAAAGCTCAGGGCCAGGAGTAGTGGCACATGCCGTTAATCCCAGCACTTGGGAGGCAGAGGCAGGTGGATCTCTGTGAGTTCAAGGCCAGCCTTATCTACATAGTGAGTTCCATGATATCCAGAGCTACACAGTGAGACCCTGTCCTGAAAAAAATAAATAAATAAAAATAAAAATAAATGCTGGGTGGCAGCGGCAGCAGCACACACCTTTAGTCCCAGCACTCAGGAGGCAGAGGCAGGCGGATCTCTGTGAGTTTGAGGCCAGCCTGGTCTACAGAGTGAGTTCCAGGACACTCTCCAAAGCTACACAGAGAAACCCTGTCTCCAAAAAAAAAAAAAAAAAAGAAAGAAAGAAAAAAACGAAAGAAAGAAAAGAAAAAAGAAAATTCCTTAGAGACATGCCCACAAGACAATCTGGCTGAGGTAATTCCTCAACTGAGAGTCACTCTTCTGGATAGGTTAACAACAATTACCCAGCACATCACGTGCCTCCACCTGGTGAGTGCGGCCACCACACGTGTGTAATTTATGTGGTGCAAGGCTTTGTGCATGCTGGGTAAATACTCTACCACCTGAGTTACAGCCCAGCCCTTCCCTCCTTCTTTGTGTGGCTCTGTGGCTTCTCCACCTCTCCTGCACCTCACCTGCGCCTCACCTGCGCCTCACCTGCGCCTCACCTGCGCCTCACCTGCGCCTCTCCTGCACTTCTCCTGTACCTCTCCTGCGCCTCACCTGCACCTCACCTGCGCCTCTCCTGCGCCTCTCCTGCACCTGCACCTCCTGCACCTTACCTGCACCTGCACCTCTCCTGCGCCTCACCTGCACCTCTCCTGCGCCTCACCTGCGCCTCTCCTGCACCTCACCTGCACTTCTCCTGTACCTCTCCTGCGCCTCACCTGCACCTCACCTGCGCCTCTCCTGCGCCTCACCTGCGCCTCTCCTGCACCTGCACCTCCTGCACCTTACCTGCACCTGCACCTCACCTGCGCCTCTCCTGCACCTCTCCTGCGCCTCTCCTGCACCTCTCCTGCGCCTCTCCTGCACCTCACCTGCGCCTCACCTGCGCCTCACCTGCGCCTCTCCTGCGCCTCTCCTGTACCTGCACCTCTCCTGCACCTTACCTGCACCTGCGCCTCACCTGCGCCTCTCCTGCGCCTCTCCTGCACCTCTCCTGCGCCTCTCCTGCACCTCTCCTGCGCCTCTCCTGCGCCTCTCCTGCACCTCACCTGCGCCTCTCCTGCGCCTCTCCTGCACCTCTCCTGCACCTCACCTGCGCCTCTCCTGCGCCTCTCCTGCACCTCTCCTGCGCCTCACCTGCGCCTCTCCTGCGCCTCTCCTGTGCCTCTCCTGCGCCTCTCCTGCGCCTCTCCTGCGCCTCACCTGCACCTCTCCTGCACCTCACCTGCGCCTCTCCTGCGCCTCTCCTGCACCTCTCCTGCGCCTCACCTGCACCTCTCCTGCGCCTCTCCTGCGCCTCTCCTGCACCTCTCCTGCGCCTCACCTGCACCTCTCCTGCGCCTCTCCTGCATCTCTCCTGCGCCTCTCCTGCACCTCTCCTGCGCCTCACCTGCACCTCTCCTGCGCCTCTCCTGCATCTCTCCTGCGCCTCTCCTGCACCTCTCCTGCGCCTCTCCTGCACCTCTCCTGCGCCTCACCTGCACCTGTACCTCTCCTGCGCCTCACCTGCACACTGTTGTGCTGTGAGGTCTGTTTCTTGCTCATCCCCATGTCTTAGTTTAGCTGCCAACCAGACCTTACAGGCGACACACTGTGGCCGCAGTGGGTACTGACACTCACTACACCTGGCTTTCTGCTCTCCTTTGTTGGAGGTCATGTCGTCTGGATGAAGCACTCCCTGCAGGGTGTAGTGGTCTCTGAGAGCTCAGCCTGGGTGTGCAGTTGCCTCAGATAAGAGCAGGCCTCTGATTGGCTGCCTCTGTTGGCTTCTCTGCTGAGCTGGTGCCTACAGGCAGAGCTACAGTAGGTTCCAGAGTCGCTGACAGATCCCTGCCATGTAAATTGCCATTATCTGAGCAGGTTCATCTATGGCTCTTCAAAGGTAAACCTCTGTAACCTGCTCTTAATCTGAGCAGGCTTTTCTTGGCTGCTGCTTTTCTTGATTCTCTCTAGCTGATGCAAGGCAGCATCTTGCTCTGATGTGGCTACTAGTCTTCCCACTGTTCCCAGAACATTCTTAGCTTTAGACATCCCTACAGTCGCTCTAAAAAACAGTCAGTTCATTAAAGAGTCATAGTTCACACTATCAGAACGGCAGGCAGCCCTGCTGTGTGCACAGGGATTAAGGCAGGGCCCATCACAATTCGGAAACTGGTCCCAGAAACAAACTGAGCTGAAGAAGCCAAGCAACAGGCCCAGCCAGCCCGATACAGGGCCGAGGTAAGGGGTCTCACCCTAGCACGGTTGGGAAGTCACTGTAACCCATAGCTGTCAGGTGAGCAAGGCTATAGCCTACTCCAACTGTGAGGTGACCTATCCCTTGTTAGGGAGCTGAGGGGGGAAGGACCAATCTTGAGAGGAGCCTCCTTCAACCTGAGCTGGAGGAGAGCTGGCCACGCCTCTTGTTCTTTCCTTTGGACTTGGCACTCTACTTAGGTGTTTACTGCCCTGGGGGGCCCTGGGGACAATCTCCAGAGATGTCAAGTAGTTGTCTTCCAGTTTTCACCGCTTACTCTCTGGGGGACAGTCTAGTGGAGCACCTCACATCCCCTAGTGCAGTGGTTCTCAACCTTCCTAATGCTGCACCCTCTAACACAGTACCTCATGCTGGGGTGACACCCAATCATAAAATTATTTCATTGCTACTTCATGACTGGAATTTTGCTCATAAAAGTGTTATGAGTCATAATGTAAATATCTGATATGCAGGACACCTGATATGCGACCCCTGTGAAAGGATCATTCAACACCCCCCCCAAAAGGGGGCTGTGACCCACAGGTTGAGAACCACTCTCCTAGTGGAAGCCAGAGCTTAAAATCTGACAGAGTCCAGTGGGCTGAGTGGCATTTAAAGACTGCAGCTTGGATCCATGTTTTAGAAACTCTGGGTCTAAGCCTAGGTCACAAAGAGAGTGTCATGTGTTACCTTTAAATGTCACAGCCTTGATCTCATGTTCAGATCTTTGCTACAATCTGAATTTACTTTTATCCATAGTGTAGTCTGGGTCAAAGCTCATTCCTTGCCCAGGAACATCCAATGGTTCAGCACCACATGTTGGAAACTTGGGGTTGGCAGCTGGACTCTGGTCAGTTCCCAAGAGATCTCAGATCCTGCTCACACACTGTACTGATTAATTACCACAGCAACATAGAACTCTTACAAGCCCATGGTGTGGGCTTGGCAATTTCAGACTTGTGTCCTGAGGCTCTTGAAAGACTAATCATGCTGCTCTGTGACTCCACAGATTCTCTGACAGTCTCAGCCATCCGTTTTTTGGGGGGTTTTTAATGATGTTTAAAATTATATTATTTTCACTAAACTTTTTTATAGTAGAATCATATTAAAATTAGATAAACTGGGCATGATGGCAAACCCTTTAATCCCAGCACTCAGGAGACAGAGGCGGGAAGATCTCTGAGTTTGAGGCCCGCCTGGTCTACATAGTGAGTTCCAGGGTGGCCAGGACTACAGAGTCTGTCTCAAAAACAAACAAATAAACAACAAGTTTAAATATACTTGGTATTTAAAGGTGAGATCATAGCATCTCTCTCCAATTACAGTTTCTCTCTGCTCTACACCCACATGCATGTAGACAGCAGTAACTGGACTCAGTGAGTTATGGGAAATGAAAAAAAGGCCATGAAGGTGAAGCGTGTTGAGGAGAGCCAGGGGCGTGGGAGGGGAGTCTTAGGTGTACATGATCAAGACACATCATACAAATGTATGAAACCGTCAAAGAAAATTCTAAAATTATTCTTTAACTATTCTCTGTCTCAGGAACCAGCTGGGCAGATGGTTCAGAGGTTTAGAGCACTGGCTGCTCTTGCAGAGGACCATGGTGGCTCACAGCCTTCTTTAGCTCTAGTTCAACAGGATCCTATGCCCTCTTCTGCTCATATACATAAAAATAAAATAAATAAACATTTTTAAAAGTTCTCTAACTTTTTGGGAGACGTCTCACTAAATAGCCATGGCTGGCCTGGAACTTGTTATGTAACCCAGGCTGGTTTCCAACTTGTAGCAATTCACCTAACTCCATCTCCCAAGTGTTGGGATTCCAGTCATATGTCACCATGCCTGGCCTAAAGTTTTACTTGTCACGTAGTAATTTACCAGATTAGTAATGAAACTAAAGCAAGGAAATCCTAATTAGGCAGCTTACGTTTAAGACACTTGAAAGTAATTTGTAATATTAAGGAACGTGGAAACAAATAGAGTATGTTCATGTTAGCATCTCACTTTTAAAAGCTACATAGCAATACTTAGCAAAGTCAATAACAAAGATCATGTTTCTTTTTGAATCAGTTAAGACTTTAGAATGAGGCCATGTGTGGTGATGCATACTTTTAATTACAGCACTTGGGAGGCAGAGGCAGGTGGATCTCTGAGTTCAAGGCCAGCCTGGTCTTCAGAGTAAATTCCAGGACAACCAGGGCTACACAAAGAAACCTACTCAAAAAAACAAAAAATAATTAAAAAAAAAAAAAATTAGAATGAGGAGCTATTTCAAGGACATTAAAAGATCTATCCATGATAAGGTGGGGGTTTTGTTTCCTTGTTGGGGATGCCAGGTAAGTGTTCTATCACTGAGCTATATCCCCACCTTCTAGTTTTTAACCCTTAGTGCTGGATTCAAGGTATGCACCACCACCGCCCGGCTTTTGGTTTTTATTTCAAGAGTTTCACTAATTTGCCCAGGTTGGCTTTGAACTCAGCCTGTAACCCGGGCAGGTCTTGAACTGTCAGTCCTCTTGGGCCAGCCTCCCCCGTAGCTGGAATTTAAGCTGATGCTTGCAGGCCTGGCTGGCGAACACTATGACCAGGGTTGAAAGCACGGAGCAGAGTGCCGCATGCATGTGCACTAGAACCTCTTTCAAAGGGGATGCTGCGTTGGGATCATGTGGCTCCATGGAGCTTTCCCATTCTGTGTCCTGAACTTCCCACAGCACCTTCTACCCAGTGAAGGCAGCAGCCTTCAGAGATGAAAACCCCTGAGAAAAGGAGGGCCAGAACTTCCACAGGCAGGAGGCACACAACATCTAGTGACTTACGAGAGTCATGTCGTCACAACAGGCAGCGCAGGTACAGGAGGCAGCGTGGGGGTTCAAAATACCATCCTGAAACATAGAAGGTGCCAGAGGTATCACAGAGGTATAAATATAGGATTATATAGACAGAAATACAGAAATGAGGGAATCTGCCACCACCAGGAGTTGTTCAGTGCTAGACTGCACCCCCACCAAGACAAAAATCTGAGCATAAATACAGTCATTTCTGGAAACTTCTTGTCTAGACTGCGCCACTGCTGGTAGGCTTTATTCTCTCTTCCTAGGGATGAGACTCCATAGACATTGACTAGCCACAGCCAGGAGCTGACCTGGAGCAAGAATCAAGTCTTCTTCCTTGGGCTGGAGTGTGGGTGTAGTGGTTAAGAGTAATTGCTCTTTTTTTTTTTTTTTTTTTTTTTTTGGTTTTTCGAGACAGGGTTTCTCTGTGTAGCTTTGCGACTTTCCTGGAACTCACTTGGTAGCCCAGGCTGGCCTCGTACTCACAAAGATCCACCTGGCTCTGCCTCCCGAGTGCTGGGATTAAAGGCGTGCGCCACCACCGCCCAGCCGAGTAATTGCTCTTGTAGAAGACCAAGGTTCAAGTCCAAGCACCCAATGGCTGCTCACAACTGTCTGTAATTCCAGTCCCAAGGGATCTGACATCACACGTACCATGCACATAGTACACATACACACATGCAGACAAAACACTCATACACATAAAATAAAAAAGTAAAGAAAAAATTCTTTCTTCCCTGTAAGGAAAATGGAGCAAAAGGGAGGCAGGTGTGGCTGGGTGCTACCAATCTGACTTCCTCTACCTTTATTCTCACAGGTCTGGTATTTCTCTTTTCCCTCCTGCCAACCCATCTGCTCCCCAGAGCAATTCTCTGAGTTAGGGACAGCACACACCCAGCGCACGCCCAAGAACATCATGAGAGCAGATAAACCGCTCTGGTCAGACAGTGAGTACATGTCATCAGACCCTGTCTGGTGCCATGTTCTGGGCACTTCCTACTGCTCATCTTAAAGCTGGCGGGTCCCAACACATACCTGGATGAGGCACTGCAGGGGTCTGCCCGCATAGCGGATGCTTCTCTTCCAGTCCTTGCTACTGGCTCTTCCTGCCATGGCCTCAAACTCTGTTGGGCTGTACCAGTTCTCTCCCTGCTTGATACACCGACCCCGCCCACCTGGAACGAAGGGGGCTGGTCTTTAGAATTCCTCAAGGCCCGTTGCTCCATTATGTCTTGCTGACATCAGTTCCTTCTCCTGCCTTTTTTCTTTCTCTGCCCTGCCTGGCCTCTAATCTCACCTTCCCTGTGGTCACCAAGAGGGTGCCTGGCAAGTCATATCAAATCGACCGTCCATGGCCACTGCAAGCTTCACTGGGTCCCCAACAAGCATCAGCCCACTTCAGGAATCCTCTGTCACCTGAGGCGTCTGAGATGACTGGGGAATATGGTTGAGCTCTGCCTCTCTCCTCTCTCCCATTTAGGGTCAACTATGACTTGTCCTTAGGTCTGTCCTTGCCTTGTGCCCGCCATGGCCTAGGCTTTAGTGACCAGGGATCCATTTCTTCTAACATATTCACATGACAGGCTTGCTTGGCCCCAGTCTACTAAGAGGCCCAAGAACAACAAGAAGAAAGTCTGAACGGGGAATGGTGGTAGCCAAGTGCTACCTCACCTGAGCCGAGCCTGCTCTTGTAGAGAGTGCCACTGATGTTCCGACAGCGCACGGGCAGCTCACTGTCATACACGGAAGGGTCCCAGTTGTACTTGGTGCCACCTTTCTCCTGGCCAGGTGCCAGTGGGGTAGGAGGGGACTGAGGACCTGGGCAAAGAGAAGCTATGAGGATTAGAGCACAGAGTGAGCAGAGCAGCCCAGCATGTTCCATCCCCAACCACAAAGCCCTCACAGGTACAGAAAGGACAGCCCTGAAGGGTAGTGCCACCCTTCCAACTGTGGGCAGCATCTCTTCTCGCCTGGAAACTTCTGCCCTTTCTACAAACATCAATTGTGTTTTCAGATTTACCACAACGGAGAACCAAAAAGAAGGCCTGGGGTCAGGTGCTGTGGGTACCTGGGGTGAGAGGTGCTGCTGGGCCCTTCAGCCCAGTGGTCTCCACAATGCTCCCATCTGTGTGGACAACTATTAGCGTGGCTTTCTCGGTGTTCAGGCTGTCCCCGATCTGCAGGGCTGTCCTACCAGACTAGAAGGAAAGACACTCTTGTCAGCTCTAGGGTAGCCAGAGGCCGATTACTTGACCCAGTGGAATGTGGTCCTACTGCGAGGCTCTCACCACTTATCAGCAAGATAGGATGTTTACCTCGGCCCACACATCCTCTCCACAGGCATCTCCAAGGCACACAAGGACAGAACCAAGAAAAGCACAAAGGCTGCTAAGTGTCTGCACACCTGTCAAAGCTGAAGTGTTCATATTCACAGTTCCTTTCCGGACACTGAGCAAGTGTGCCTCTCTAAGAAGACGGTGCCGTGTCTGAAGGCTTCGTACAGAAAGCAGAATGGTGTGACAGACCACAAAAGTCTCTGACTATGGACACAGGTGCTACTGAAAGCATCTTGGATGCTAATGGCTACAGGAGTGAACATGAAGAAAGGACTAATGGATTGTGGGCCTCGGAGAAAGGAGCAGAGAGGTCAGATATAGGGACTCTTCGTGTGTCTACAGATCTCAACGGAGTGTAAGCAAAGCACTAAGAAGCTCCATTAGGGGCTGAGAGCAGCCGGAGTCTGGTGAACACAAGCTGTAACTTGTGAACTCCAGCTGGCATGGAGGATGGCCTGACCACAGCCTAAGGGCTCCTCATAGATCCCCGCCTTTCTAGGTGTATACAGCACCTTTCATGGTGGTGACCTAAGGTGAAGATAATGTCCTAGCTCAAATTGGGTCTTCTGCCTTGCCTAGCCCAGCCCTGAGGCTCCTCAGAGCACAGGGAGGCACACAGGCCCCCCATGGCTCCCAGAACAGCAGGTGCTCACCCACATCTAAACCCTGAGAGGGTCCTGAAAATGAGGACTACCCTCATGGGCTGTGCAGAAGTCAAAGGCTCTGAGGACAGTTGCCAAGCACCCTGAACCACACCCAAGAAGAGCTTACCAAGACATGTCCTGATATCGATGCTGCGTTTGCCACTGAGGTCGTGAAGACGTTATCTGCAGAGGACCCCACGTTTGCCACGGTCACTGTGGTCACTTCTGCAACAGAATGGAACAGAACACAACTTCACACATGATGAAGGAGAGCACAAAAGGCAAAGATTGTGTGAGCTGTAAAGTACCCCACATGGGTATGCACTCTTCCCAGACACGTTAACACTTCTATGGATGCTCAGCTGACCTCTCCTGTAGTCCAGTCTATAAAGTACTTGCTTCTCCCAGAAGAGGGGGATAGCTACCCTTCCCCACCAAAGCTTTTCACATGCAGCAAAAATATCCACCATGACCTCCCATGCCCACTTCACCACTGGCCTTTCTCCCTTTGCAAAGAAGCTGCAAGTCTCTTAGGCCTGGGACACCTCCTTGACGATCAAGACATGGCAAACTCCAGTCCAGCCTCACCCCTCTCCACTGCCATAGCTCAGGCCATCCTACAGTCTTGTGTCCACTGTCTGAGATCTCCATGCCATCCTTCCCCAGAAACTCTTCCTCCTGAAAAACACGTGAACCTGCCACAGCCACGCCTGCAACATGAACTTGACACCTTGGGGCAGACAGGTCTATCAGCAGTAACTTCACAGAGCAGCTCCATAAAGATGTGTCTTGGCCCTGAGACTTCCAACCACACATACCACCAGGTTCTTCTGTATCCTGCTGCCTGACACTATGTATCCTTGCAGTTGCCCTTCCCGATCTCTACAAGAGGTTCCGAGGTTCCATCTGGCACCCAGCATTCTAAAATGCCCAATACCCAGGGAAGCCTCTGGCATATGGGAAGTAACCAAAGATGCCAACTGGAATCCTGCCAGCCCCATTAACCCAGCCCTGACCAACCTGCACCCCTGTACCTGTCTAGCTCATATCCATTACCAGTCCATACATGGACACACCTAAATCATCAACTCAGCTAGCACTGAGCCACCTGAACATCATCTGACTTCAAAAACTTACACAAAAAAAGTAGAAATGTTCTGATACATAAATATACAACTAAAATTCTGACACACACACACACACACACACACACACACACACACACACACACCCCAGAGTTGCAATTCTCTGATGTCACCATAGACATCTTATTTCTTTCCTGAACTCAGAAAAATATGTGCAAAAAGGACAAAAACTTCATAGCCCCAAATCCCATTATCAACCCAGAATTCACAGGAGAAAAAGGAGTATAAAAAGCTCCAAGAAGGCCTGGTGGTGGTGGCGCACGCCTTTAATCCCAGCACTTGGGAGGCAGAGCCAGGTGGAACCTTTGTGAGTTTGAGGCCAGCCTGGTCTACAGAGCAAGTGCCAGAAAAGGTGCAAAGCTGCACAGAGAAACCCTGTCTCAAAAAAACCAAAAAAAAAAAAAAAAGCTCCAAGAAAAGCCAGGTGGTGGTAGTGCACACCTTTAAGTCCAGCACAGATCTCTGAATTCAAACCCACTCTAGTCTACAGAGTTCCAGGATAGCGAGGGCTACACAGAGAAACCCTGTCTTGAAACAAACAAAAAAATTCTAGAGAAGGAACCAGACAGATGGCTCAGCAGTTAAGAGCACTGGCTGCTCTTCCAAAGGACCTGGGTTCAATTCCCAGCACGCACATGGTAGCTTACAACTGTCTGTAACTCTAGGCACAGGTCCACAAATATACATACTTTAAATTAATTAACTTAATTTGCTTGCTTATTTTTTTCTGAGACAGGGTTTCTTTGTGTAATCCAGGCTATCCTGAAACTAGCTCTGTAAGTCAGGCTGGCCTCGAATTCACATAGATCCACCTGCCTCTGCCTCCTGAATGCTGGAATTAAAGGCATGCACCACCACAGCCCAGCTGAAATTAACTTAAAAAAAAAAAAAAAAAAAAAAAAAAAAAAAAAAAAAAACCCTCCAGGAAGGGACCAGAGAGATGGCTTAGATGCTGAATGCATACTGTACTTGCAGAGGACCCAGGTTCAATTCCCATCACCCATGCTGGGTGCTCACAACCATGTTTTAACTCCAGCTCCAGGAGGAATCTGATACCTCTAACTTCCACAGGCAACTGCAATCACATACACATATCCACAAACACACATAAAAGTAAAAATATTATCTTAAAAAAAGGAAAAGCTCCAGGAAGCCTCCCTCACTTCCGTGACGGGATCTAGACTTCAGGTTGACAAGCAGAACCAAGGCTTCTCCTCCTACTGCTCTGAACAAATACCCAGAGTTGATGTGCCTCAGCTCTGATGTACCCTGAGCAGAATCCCAATGTCAAACCTGCAGAGCTTCAGATTGGAAAGCACCTAACATTACAAAAAGCATAGGAAAACGATGGTCTTCCAAGGATTCAAATGTACAAGTATAAGACATTCAGGAGTTCCAATTGGTAGGGAGCTCAACACTCAGGAAGGTCAAAGGTTGGGGGATATGGTGGGACTGTAAGAGGTAGTATGGTATGGCATCGCCTGTACAGGGTGATGCAGCTCAGCTCAAGGCTCCATTTGTCACAAAACATGAAAATTAGGGTACTCTATGTGTCAAGAAACCAGAAGAAGCAAAACAGAAAACTAAGTAATGGAGAAGGAGGGGATATCTGCATAGGAAAAGGCAGACTTAGAAGACCCAGCACAAGGAGATTCTAATGTCACTACAAAGCAAGGCTGATCTGCATCATTACCTTTGAAAAGCTGCCTGCCTTGGAGGACTCTCCTGGCCCTGGGCTCAGGTCACACTTGAACTGGCCTTTGGGGCAGACAGGTCTACCAGAAGTAATGCCGCTGACCAAACCTGGAGCACCTTCAGAACAAAATTCACATCTGACCCATCTGCGCTATCAGCTCCCAGGAAGCAAGAGAGGACAAGGCAGGTAGTAGGTATTGAGAAAGTTCCAAAAGGGTAAAAACAAAACAAAAAGAGCCGAGAGGCACATTCACACAAGGGAGCAAATATGTATACAGTGCTGAGGCAAGCTAGTGGAGTGTGCAAGATGTGTATGCAAGGCATTGTGAGATGCAGGGCAGGGACAGAGCAAGTGTGCAAGGCATTATGAAGTGCATGGGCAGGTGCAAAGTAGGTGTCAGGGCATTATGAGGTGCATGGGCAGGTGTGAAGTGCATAGGCAGGTGCAGAGCATGTGTACAGAGCAGGTGTGATGTGCAGGGGCAGGTGTAAGGTGCATGGACAGAGGCAGGGCAGGTGTGTAGGGCATTGTGAGGTGCACTGGCAGGGCAGGTGCTGGGCAGATGTGCAGGACAGGTGGAAGAGAGCCTTTCCTGTGAGACAGATGTGCATGACAGATGCATAAAGCATATGGGAAGCGGCCTGTACGTGGTGCATGTGTTCAGGGCTTGTACGCGGGAACCCGGTGAGGCGCGAGGCCGGCGGGCGCACTTGCCTGCGAAGGCGGCAGCGGCGGCGGCCTCATCGGGGCTGGGCAGAGCCTCGGTACCCATATCCATGTGCCCAGATTCGGCCGCCATCACCGCCACAGCCGTGACCCGCCGCGTCTCGCGCTCCGCCTCGGAGTCCGCGTCCTCCTCCGAGTCCTCGTCTCTGCTTAACACCGGTTCCTCCGCCTCGCTTTCTGCTGCGGCCGCGGCCGCCGCCGCCACAGCGGCCGCGGCCGCCACCGCTGCCGCCTCGGCCAGGCCCAGCTGTTTTGCCGCCGAGTCCGAGTCCTCCATACGGACTCCACCGAGTCCGCCCGAAGGCGCCGTCCGGGACCGCCCGAAGCGCCAAGCGCCGAGCCCGAAGCGGGGCCCGAAGAGGCCGCCCGAGTTGGGCCGAGGCCGCCCGAAGCCACCGCCCGAGCAGCGACCGAAGAGGCTGTCTGACGCCCGCCGAGCCGAGCCGAAGCCGCCCGCCGAGCCGAGCCGATTTCCCGAGTGTGGAACCGAGAAGCTCCGAAGTTTACCGAAGCGAAGAGTCGAGTCAGTACGAATGGTTCCGAAGCTCCACGGAAGCTGACGAGCGTTTCTTCCTCGGTGCCTAGGAGGCTCATCTGATTGTGGTCACCGGCCGATAGGGCTGGTCGGCTCTGGGCAGTTTCTCGCTGGCTTCCAACGAAGTTTAGGTTCGCCGACCGACCCTGGCGCCACTGGACTTTTCCAACCCCCTCTGGCGGCGGGGGAAGCCGAGTCCACACGAGGCCTAGCCGAACTCCGCCGAACGTCTCCGAGCAGGATTCTCCGGAGCCTCAGTGCCCGCCTCCTCCTGTCCGAAAGCTCCCGAGTGTTGCCGGACGGGAGAATCGGGCCTCGGCCGCGGTCGGCCGCCCGCAGCACCGCGCGGCGGGAGGAGCGAAGATGGCGGGAGGGTGCGGCCAAGAGGCTGCTGGGATTGTGGCGGACCCAGCGGCAAAATGGCGGCCGTGCGGCCAGGTGAGGCGGGCGGGGCTATACGGGCGCCGGGACAGTGTGGTCGTGCTGTCGCGATGAGAGGCCATTTGGGCTAGCTCCGCAACTCCTCTCATTGTCACCTCGCAATTCCGGGCCCTGGTGGCTGAAGCCCACTAGTACGGATTTCTGCGCCGGAGCTGGTGGGGAGGGGGCATGTCTTCCGGTTGGGCGTGAGCCTGGGGCACTTCGGGGATCCGGCGGTTTCCCTGAAGCTCATCTCTGTACACCAGGGACATACCCGAGATACACACTGGGGGACCCCCGTATACAACCATACAACGCCTGTGCACCCAGCACCCACCGGCGGCTCATCCCCGGTACACTACCGAAGCACACAACCATAGCTCACTAAAACTGACCCGCCTGGCATACTTGTGGCTCATCCTGAGCATACCCGCTGCTCACCCGGTGCACACACTTGACACACCCGTTTCTCAGCAAGCGCTACACCCTTGGCATACCGGGCTAGCATACTGAAGTTACTCGGAACACAACCATAGCACATTTTCAGCTCACCCCGGCAGACCTGCCGCTCACCCCAGGGCTAAGGATAAGTAAGAATTAAGTTTGTGGGAAGAAATAAAAGATGATGATTTAGACTATCTCAAACAGCTAGAGCAGGCTTGTGCCAGAGACATGACTATCATGTCCTGGCCACATGATGATCAGGACACGGGATCCAATCACTCAATAACCAGAGTTCAAGATAACAGATTATGTAAGGGAAGGGGTGCTTGTTAAGCGCATAATAGGTAAGTTAGCTCTTTTCCTTAGACAAACTGGTTTTGGAACTTCAGGGTCTGTTGTTCTTTTTGCAACCATGGAGTATCTAGGGTAGGGGTCAACTGCTTTTCTTTTGGACTCTGTCTGTCTGGAGTCAGCGCCAGCTGCTTTTCTTCTGCAATACCCAAATAGCTGGCTTCCTGGAACTTTGAGCTAAGTTTTAGGGCCTCGGCTTTTGGTGGGATTCTTTTTACCAATTATAGCCATGATACACCTGCTGTTTGCCCTGGGATACTCCATGACACACCTGCAGCTCACTACAGATTTATTCAAAGCACGTGCTGGGACATACTCAAGATATTCATAGCATGCATGCAGCTCACCCTAAGCACACCTATAGTTCTCCCCAGTACATCCATGGCATACCTAAGGTACCTCTGGCACACCTGGCACACACCAGACACAACCATGATATAGTGTCAGCTTACCCTGGGTGAATGCACACCTGTATATTCACACACACTCATGCCCCTGTGGCTTACTTGAGTCCTGGGCAGCCAGAAGCTGCTGTAGCCCACATTTCACCATGGCGGAGTCCCATGCCCAATGACCCGGGTGATGTGTGGGCAGACAGGGCCAGGTGCCAGCGGTGTGAGTCAGAAAGTGGTCACAGCCAGCTCAGACCTGTGCTTGTCCATCTATCCATCCATTCTCCCAAATGTTCCTTAATGGAACATGTTTCAGGAATGTGATTTACTACACAGGCAGACTAGGCTGCCTGGCACTTACTGCCGCAGGCTTGGAAGTGCTATTGTTGTGTGCATATTTAGAGTAAAAAGAAATGCCTATAGAAAATTCCTATAGAGAACGTAGTTTTGGGATTAAGTCACATAAAAGGCCCAGTTCAGGCTGGGCTGTTGGCCTAGTCCACTCATCCATCAGTTGAGACGCTGAGTCAGGAAGATGGCCTTGAGTTCCAGGCCAGACAGGTCAGAGCTACTTAGTGATGTCCTGTCTCAAATTAAAACAAAACAAACAAACAAAAAGAGTATAGTCCCAGCACTTGGTAGACTGAGGCAGGAGTACAAATTCAAGGTCAGCCTGGGCTACACAGGAGACCTTGTCCCAAAAAAAAGAAATAGTTCCTACCAGAAGAGCCTTTGTCACACCAAGAAAACACTTATTCTTTTACTCCCACAGTGAACATCTGCCTAGTATCTGTTGATAGCCACACTGTGATTACCAAAAATCATTGAAAAAGAAAGTGTTAAGTCCCAAAACCAGACAGCAATTCAGTCAGATGAACTCCTGTCGGTTTGAAAGTGTTAGAATTGTTTTAATTAATTAATCAGTTATTTTAAAGTGCCATTTAAGCTGGACTTAGTGGAGCACACCTCTAATTCAAATCACTCAGGAGGCAGAGGCAGGCAAATCTCTGTGAGTTCTAGGCCAACTTAGTCTACATAGGGAGTTTTGGGAAAGCCGGGGCTACATGATGAGACCCTGTCTCTGAAAATAAATATATATTATGCCATTTGAGGGTTTTATACAGTATTTTTAAAAAATGTTTTACTATATACATGTGAATAGGAACACTTGAGTGCAAGATGCCCACAGAAGCCAGAAGGCAAAATGTGGACTGTCCTGAAAACCCTGGGGGAGAATGGTCTATGTAAGCTATCTGGAGGATCGGGTGTCGGGGTCCTTCTGGCTTCTGTGGGCATCTTGCACTCAAGTTATAGACATTTGTGGCTGCCTGATGTGGATGCTGGGAACCAAACTTGGGTCTTCCGTAGGAACAGTATGTGCTTTTACCAGCTAAACCATCTCTCCAGCCCCCTCCCTATATAGTATTTTTCTCAAGTCTCACAATTTTGATCTTTAACAATAAATGGCAGCAGATACAATTTAAATGTTTCTGCTACCTTTTTTTGGGGTGGGGGAGGTGTACCATTGTTGGGGATTGGGCCCAGGACTTTTGCATGCTAGACAAGTGTCTTTTACATACATCCCAGCCCTGATACTAGGTGTTATAAAAGGATCCAAAGGGCCGGGGCGGTGGCACACACCTTTAATCCCAGCACTGGGAGGGAGAACCAGGTGGATCTCTGTGAGGTCTACAGAGTGAGATCCAGGACAGGCATCAAAACTACAAAAAGAAACCCTGTCTTGGCGGGGGGTGGGGGGGTGGGGATCCAAAGGGGGGCTGGAGAGATGACTCGGCTGTTAAGAGCACAGGTTGCTCTTTCAGAGGATTCAGGTTTGATTCCTAGAACCCATGTGGCAACTCACAGCCATCTGTAACTCTGGTCCCAGGGAACCTGACACCCTCTTCTGGCCGCTGCTGGCACTTCATGCATGAGGTGCACAGACATACATACCAGGCAAAACACTCATACATGTAAAACTAAAGGGGGAAATTGTAAAAATTTTAAAAAAGATTCAAAGGGAAGAAAAACCCCCACTGACATAAAACCAACCCAAATAATGACAGGTATCTAGGTAGCCTAGTTTAGCTGGGACCTGGAAAAGAACAGATCAGGTTTACTAGAGCACCCTGTGGAAACATGATGCCACCCCAGTCACACTTGGCTTCCTGCTCCCACACGTGTGCCCGCCAGGAGGCTGTCCAAAGGCTGTTACTAATGTCCTGTGTTTACCACTTGATGACTCGCCCATGCAAGAGTCCACCTCTCCAGAGTAGGCAGCTTCAAGCTGGCCTTCAAAGTCGAGTGACCCACGGGATCTCACAAAGCACTGCTTCCTTTTCTGCTGTAACCCCAGGGAGCACAGGAGACAGAGCAGAAGATGTGCACAGCTTGGGTTCAGGCGCTGTTGTCTGCTCAGAAGGCAGCTTCTTTTATAGGAGGTTTTGGCCAAATTCGGAGTTTTTATGGTGTGCATACACATGTAGAGACGTGCACAGCATGAGTGTGCAGCCAGTGTGAGACTACAGACAGGCAGCCTGACCCAGGTCACATTCCATCTAGGGATGGGCCAGGCAGGTTTTCAGGTACAAAACTTCAGACTCAGAGACACATGGGAGGTTCCATTACACCCTAGAGCTGACTCTCACAAGATGAAGGAGAATAACACCTACATGGAACATGAGATGTTCTAAGAGGCAGCATAACTACATGGATGCTTTCAAAAGAACCCCCCTCCCCCAGACAGTTATTTTTGGAGAAGTGAATAAAATTCCATCAGAAAGCAATGTCCTAGGAGGCGTGGATGTAGAGGTGATGCAGGAACCCAGCTGTGGTCATGGTTTATCTCCATTTATAAACATGGAATCAGAGAACTAAATGACTGCCATGTTGCTGTTGATGTCTTACTGGCAATCCTTTATCTTCCAGGGAGAGGCTCCTTCAAGGTGGTATCCTGCTGCTGCTGCTTCCTGAGGCCTTGACCAAGCATAGCCCCTTTAAGGGCAGTACCACAGTGATTAGCTGGCCTGACACACTCAGCTCTCTGCCTTTTTGTGCCTTTCATTCTCCCCCCACCCCCCATTTTCCTTTGCTTAAATTCTGACTAGTAACTTGTAAGAGAGAGAGAGGTATTCCCTGGTGTGCTGGCTTTGTCACTCACCAGCTCAGCCCTGTTCCCTTCACAGGCCTGGTATGTTATAGGGATTGGCCACTTGCCTGCCACCAACCAAACCAGCATGGCAGAAGGTGAAACCTATTACTTTGAGTGGCCAAGTAATACATTTTCTCTAAAGAAAATGAGAAGGACCCTCTTTGTGACTCATGACACAAATCAGAATGAAGAACCCCCTCTGTCCTGCCTGCATCTGCTGATAACTGGGGTACTTAGGCCATGCCCTACCAGGGTGGGAGGGGTCCAGCATCACTCTTGTGACCACTAGGTGCCCTCAGGTGAGCACTCCAGGAGCCCATGTAGCAGTAGAAGCCCCAGGTAGGCAGGAGCCAGTGGCTGGGTTCCGTGACCATCTGTAGGTACCCTGTTGGAACTTACCCAGACCTGCTGATTTGCAGCTGTGGGTGGCAGGATAGGCCTCTCTGCTTGGCCATCTGAGTAGGTGTACTCCATTGGTGAGCTTAAGGATCCTTGATGACTTACCAGCTCTCGTCAGTTCCTCTTCAGATGCTGTTTCACGTCAGTGGGCTGTACTATGCCCTGTACTTCCTAGCTACATTCCTGATGATTGCATATAAAAGTAAGTTCTGAGTGCCAGGCCCATCAAAGAAATTGTGCCCCTAAGACGCTGATCTGAGTTCTGGTTGTATGTGTGTTCCTAGGTCAGGTTTTCAGCTATCCTTGTAACTATCTGGTCCTGGATCTGGTCCTCTTGCTTCTGATGGGGATTCTCGAGGTAGCTCGACTATACCTAGGTGAGTTGGCTGTGAAACCATAAAATGCTTGTGATCCCATAGGTGTTCTTTCAAACTTTCTGAACCTTTAAATATTAATCATTTTATAGTGTGGGTCTTGGAGACATTTTCATGCAGGCAGCTTTACCAGGTGCTTTGCAGAGTCACCTATGGAGTCATTAAGTATTAAGCATTTGTTCAGAAGCTATGCTCCAAGAATAGACAGGTGACATCCTCCTGTCTGGAAGGATGTGTGTACTGCAGCTGTCCTCAGACCAGAAGCCCAGCCTAAAATAGGGCTCCACAGTGCTCCCCTCAACTGCCCTCATCCCTATTGCTTTCAGCAGTCAGGGAGAAAGTCTGGTAGAGAGGGAGTCTGGAGTGTTTGCCAGATCCCTGCAAAGACAGGGGACCCTGCCTCCCCAGCCCACTCTGTCACATCAGGTCCCACCTTGAGGTCACTCTTAGCCAGTTGCCTCTTTATTTTATTTATTTATTCGTGTGTTTATTTACTTATTTATTAAGACAGTCTTATGTAACTAAGGCTGGCCTTGAACTCCTGATCCTTCTGTCTCTTGCTCCTGAGTGTTGAAATTGTAGGCATGCATCAGCATGTCCAGTTTTTATGCATTGGTAGGCTCAAACCCAGGGCTCACGAATGCTGGACAAGCACTGTATCCCGATCCCTTCCCTTTTTTCTAAGTCACACAGTTCATTTAGATAAGGGTTAGGGTTCTTCCTCCCAGAGCTGGCTGCAGTGATGGGCACATGTCTAGGTCCCTAGCTCTGCCCCTGCTCTTTCCTATACTCAGTTCCAGACGTGTAAATAAGGCACCTCATCCAGGTACATGGCACTGTCAGGCTCTGATCCCTCTCTTTTGATTGGATCTGGAACCTTCCCTCCCCCTCTGCTGGGAGTGGCAAGTATCCTCTGCTCATCTTAGACAGAGACTCAGTGTCTGCTGCCATGGCCTGTGCTGGATGGAGTTTGTACAGCTTTCGTAGTAGGCAGTGCTGCCCATGGGGTGCAGAGACTGTCACCACATCAATAAAGAATCAGGCCAACCCTTTACAGGGCCCTGTAGGGGCTGTCAGCATTGGACCTCTCCAAGCACTTGGCATTCAGCAAGCCCGTAAGCGCTCCCTACCACTAGAATCAGCATAATCAGACACCCAGGGTTAGGGTCCGCGAACCTTCAGATTTCCCCAGCAGCTGGGGTCAGCAGACGCTCAGGCACCTCTGGCAGCTGGTCAGCTATTGGCAGCTCCAAGTTGGCATTTTCCATGACTGACCCATTTGTTTGTAATGTTTTTCATAAGTATTCATGAAATTTTCCAGGACCAACTTGCCTTAGCCCAGAGTAAAATATTTTTAGATATTTTAAACAAAATCCTTTTGATCCCACTTGGATTTAGAAAAAGGTGGCAAATGCCCACAGTTTTAAAACCACACTGTGTCTCAAGAGTACAGAATCCGAGATTGACCCGTTGCTGACGTGGAGTGGCCTGAGAGGGCAGTTTTCCCGAATCCTGTGACTTCATTGACCCTTAGCAAGCACAGCACCTGGAGCTGGGCAGCTGGTGGGGTGTCCTGTGGCCCCTGCCTCATTCTCATCTGTGCTCTTTTCCAGGCACGAAAGGCAACCTGACCGAGGCTGAAGTGCCGCTGGCTGCCAGCCTGGCATTCACAGCACTCAGTGGCCTCCTTTCTGTTCACTTCCTGCTCTGGCAGACCTTGGTACTGTGGATGGACTCGGTCCTCAGCACCATTCTCCTGGTGCTGCATGGGCTGGAGGCTGGCTTGCAGGTGGTGGTCATTGCTGACTTCATCAGGTAGACAGACCAGGATAAGCTACAGAGCAGTGCTCCTCAGCTTCTAGTCAACTCCTTTGCTCCCAGACACAAAGGGTATCTTTTCTTTATTGATTGTCTGTAGATGGATGTAAATGGTTTGTAAATCTTTTTTAGTGAGGGGGGTACGGGAACCAGGGAGGGACAAACTTAGGAGCCTAGATGTGGAAGTTGGCCATCACGGACAGTAGTCAATCCCAAGATGTCCTCATGTCATGTGGCTGGGGTCCTGGCTGTAGCAGCAGGACCACCAGTGATTGCCAGGCCAGTGGAAGGCAAAGCCCTTCAGGAAGTCAACATCTGAGGGCAGCCCAGAGCTCCACCCTGTCTCAGCCCCAGACAGCAGCATCCTGGCAGAAGGACTTGGCTCTGTTGCTCTGTCACCATGGGTTTTCTCACAGCAATGACTGACTTCTGTGCTTCCCACACTGGCCCTGCTTCTTGTTCTGAGAACCGCCTGTACAGTTTCCAGGCCTTGGTCCAGGCCTGGGATCACTCTGGAGCTGCAGGATGACAGGCCCTGTGTTCCAATGTCCCCCCAATTTGGCTCCCCGTAAGGCCAGCACTGAATAAAACTCTCTAGTTTCCAAAAGGAAACAAAAGCAAGTATATACCAGGTGTGGTGCCACACAAACACCTTTAATCCCAGCACCCAGGAGGGAAAGGCAAGCCTGTCTTTGTAAATTCAAAGCCAACCTGGTCTACATAGTGATTGCAGGTCAGCCAGGGTTACATAGTGAGACTTTGTCTTTAAAAAAAAAAAAAACCACACACAAAAGCAAAAGTAGGGGGGTGGGGCTGAAGAGATGGCTCAGAGGTTAAGAGCACTGGCTGCTCTTCCAGAGGACCCAGGTTCAATTCCCAGCACCCACATGGCAGCTCACATCTGTCTGTAACTCCAGTTCCAGTGGATTTGACATCCTCACACAGATATACATGCAGGCAAAACACCAATGCACATAAAATAAAAATAAATTTTTTTAAATAAACAGGCCAGAGAACTGTGTGTGTGATGTTACCTCAGCTACTTTCGGTGGGGTGGAGGGGTGGAAGGTGGTTTGTAGGGGACAGAGACAGAATGGAAGAACAGTGTTTAGCCTGGGAGTCTGTCCCAGTCCATTAAACTGTAGCTTCTGTCGAGTGCCACCTGAGTTCCGTCTCATCTCTTGCTTTTCTATTCCTAGCCCATTTTTTCTTAAGAAGTATTTAAGCAGTTTTTTTAAAAACAGATTCTTTCATTTGTTTCTGTTACGTGTTGTCTGTTTGTGATACTATGTCTAATTATCTAGTTTCTCTTTTAAAAAAATAAATAAGTAGTTAAGCTGTCGTGAGTTTGTCTTAATTATAAGCACCTACCTTCCCCCAGGGTCCAGTAGAGAGGAGCGCATCCTGTTGCCTCTTCTCAGCTCTGTCCTGGGACTCGCCCTGTACCTTCTACCTTCCTCTCTCTACCCCAGGAACTACCGAGAAGCTCCCTGTGGAGTGTGTAGAGAGTGGTAGGTTGCTGGGCCATCCAGAACCTTCTCTGGGACCAGGGGACCGTCTGTGCTCATGGATCTTTGGCTGGTTTCCTTTAACCCATATCTCCCGGAGACCATGGTAAATACCAGGATGGCCTGGAGACATGCTCTCCCTGTCCCACAGGCAGGCTTGGGAAGGACCAGTGATCTAGAAAGCCTAGGGGCACTTCCCTGTCCACTGGCCCTGTAGCTCAAGCAAGTCTAGTCTGGGTAATACAGAATGGGCTAAGGCTAGTGCATCTGGAGGGCTCAGCCACTCCCTGCAGATCAAGTCAGGGCCTCAGTTGGGAAGGCAGCTTGTCACCTTCCCACAGAATAAACCAGTTTCAAGCCTTGAACACCTCTACTCTTACTGGCCACATGGAGGTGGTATTTCAGGTGGCCCGGAGTGGACATCAGCTACAACCAACAACTTGGGCTGCCTCGAAACAAAGTCAGTGAACACTGGTAGCAGCTCTAGGGAGCCCCGCCTGAGCTGCCTTACATGTTTCCCACACCACCCTTACCCAGCTCTGCCCAGGAATGTCAGGGCCAGCACATGCACCTGCCCCTCCCTTTACACAGCTGAACACTTGACCCCTGCTTTCTGGGCCGGGGCAAGGTCATAGGCAGAACAAGATTGGGCCAGTTCTGTGAGGTCAGCAGTAAGGGCTGGGAACCAGGAAGCCTCTCTGGGGTTCATCAGGAGCTGGGCCTGGAGGACCAAGTCCACCTCTGCCACCCAGCTTACCTGTGGTGTCCCAGACAGAGTGTGTCAGGAGGGTCAGTGCTGCTGGCCCTATGTACGAGCAGAGCACTCAACCTAGGAAGTGAGTGCTAACTGCCCGCTCAGGACAAACATGCCAGGGCCCTGCCTTCTGGGACTGTAGCCTGGGCCCCTGACTTCCTGGCAGCACCCATTTCCTCTGTCCCAACTCAGGGAACAATAGCCGGGACCTTAGGGTCCCTTGTTCACATCAGGGCAGTACCCTTGGCTAATGGACCATAGCTCCATTTGTTTCCTCCTAGCCAGCCAGTTGACCGCTCTAAATTCACCCATTCTTGGCCCGAGCTATCAGCAGAGTGGGCAGGGTATTCTAGAAGTCAACACGGTGGGACAGGTAACTCTCCATAAATAGCCCATCCCTCAGGGGATGCTCCAGCTGGACAGACTTTAGGAGTTCCTATATGTGAAGGAGGGAGAGGCCCCCACCCAGGAGGCCTAAAAGCTCTCAGACTCAAAGCCTTGAACCCAATATCCCAGACCCCAGACTGAACCACTAAAGAGCTCTGTCCCAGTGCAACCTGGGGGTGGAGGGCACCTGATGGGGGCCTTGTTGAAAGCCCCGCACGGCTGCAGCCCTCGTAAGCTTCATCCAGTACTGCCCCTGCAGGCCGGCCCAGGCCCCCACCTGCTGCGGCAGGCTAGCCAGTTAGAGCAGCTGGGGCCGCACCCTGCACTTCAGGCCCAGGTGCGAAGGGGCCCCAGGTGCTTTGGGGACCGCTGGGAGGACAGATGGAGACGAGGGAGGCGGAACTGTGCTGGCGGGAGGAGGGTGGGGGGAGTGGTGCCCCAGGCCCGCCCCCTTCCTTCAGCCTCCCGGGTGCCCACTCCCGGGTGACTCGGTAACCTGTCGCTCAGGTTCCTCCTCTCACAGCCCCGCCCCGGCCTATCCGGCCCAGCAGAGGTCCCGCCTGTCCGGGGAGAGGGAGCTCCACTGCCGCTGAGGCTCTGACAGACGGCCGGGCGGACAAACTGACCTAGGAGACTAGCCAAGCGCCGGCGCTGGCTGCCGGAGCATACAGGTGAGCTCTTCAGCCAGGGAGTTTGCCAAGCTGGGTCTCAGTTTCCCAGAGTAGTCTTGGGATGTGGATCTCTGGCCCGAGACTCTGGGTCGGGCGTTGGGTTTGGAGGGCAACCCAGCTGAGGACACCTGAGTGGGAGGTTTGGGATGATCTGGATCGCGGGACTCTGGGGACAGCTAAGTCTGGGTTTGGGGCTGCGGGTGGGCCGTAGGAACTTGGGAGAGGGGCTGGGCCTGAGTCTTCCTTGGACTTTTAGCCCAAGAACCGCTCGGCTGAGGCCCGGTCGGTCCAGCGGGCGGCGGCCAATGTTCAATGATATTTTTAAGCCAGTGGTGTGTGACTCACTCGCCCTGGTCCCGGCCCCCTCCCAGCCCTGGGGCGGATGAGGGGAACCTGGCAGTTGACAGGAGAGGTGGTGAGGACGGGAGGCCCTTCATTCCATCCAGCAGGCAGGACCTCCTTCAGGGTCTAACTCTGGAGTGCGTATACCACCCAGTGCCTGAAGGTTGGCTTTTCCTGCCTGCCTGAGCCCAAAAGAAACCCACAGCCAGGAAAACATCAGTCTGGGTCAGTCTCCAGGTCAAAGTTGGGGTGTGGAGTCTCAGGGGTAGCAGGGAGAAGCTGGAAGTAGATCCTATGGTGATGGGAGATCAACCAGTGGGAGGGCCTATGGACATCCACAGCTTGGCTGCCCAAGTTCCCTGGGACTGACAAGTCTGTGCTCCTACATGAAGGTATGCCCTGAGGCAGGGAAGGGGAGGCATGTCCACAGATCATCTCTGCTGTCTCCCCTCTGCAGCCTTCCTTGGCTGTTGAGGGAGGCAGGCCACTGCTGGGCCCCTCCCACCCTAGACTGTGGTCCTAATTGTGCATAGACCTCTACTAGACCTGTCTGTTAACCAGGACTGGTTGGCCCGTCACTCCCACCCAGCCTGCCTGGATCTCTTCTGGTGCACGCATCCCCTCCCACCAATAGCTTTCCAGTTTATCTCAGCCTCTGTTGCTCCCCACTGATGATTCCTGAGCTTTGTTCCCAGAGTAGGACCCAGCCAGGACCCAAGGGACTCCCCCATCCCATTCCAGGGCCACACCCAGCTCCCACGAGGACAGCCAAGAGCCCAGGTGACTAAGCTGACCCCTCCCCAAGGTCACTCAGCATGTAGAGCTGGAATTTGAACTTGGAGCCAGTTCTTCCGCCCTCCTTGCCCTGCCAGGGCCTCCTCCCCGTCCACTGGAGAACCTACCTACCAAACACTCCAGCATGCTGGGCCTCCCTTCAACCCGGAAAATGGCTACAGTAAATCAGTAAAACACCTACTGGGCCTGGGTGTTCCGTCTTCACCAGCAGTGGATTATGTAGATTTCCTGTCCCTCACCCACCCCACCCCCCTTCAGCTGTAGGCGCCTCCTGGGAGTGAGCCTTTTGCAGGCTAGAGGTAGCCCGGTGACATCCCTCCTACCTAGGCCTAAGGTCCTGGCCTAGATTCCCCCAAGGGCAGGGCTGCGTGTCCGAGCCTGTTCAGAGTCTGTGTGCCTTCAGGCCTGGGTCTCTAACAGTTTGTTTTGCCCTGGTGTGTGTATTCCTGGCCCCACGTGCTTGGTGCCCTTGGCTGAGCTAGCCAGGAATCCCATTAAGCAAACACTAGAACTCACCTACTGAGGTCATGAGCATTCCGGACATTCTCCATGGATAGGTGGACCTAGAAATCTGGCCCAGCCCCTTCTCACAAGCCAGGACCTGGGGTGTGGGTAGGAGTGCAGCAAGAGAACTGGTCAAGCTAAGGCCTACAGTCCTCACCTCCTGGGAGCCCACCCCTCAAGACCTGGTCAAACCAGAAAGTACTAGAATACTACAGGCCTGCACCTGAGCCTTCATACCAGCATCCTGGCTGGTGGCCTTACCCCAGCATACTCAAATGCTAAAGCTAAAAGAGATGGTGGCCTTGCTGATAACATCAGACAGAGGTAGACTGTATGAGCTGGCCACAGAGCCCCAGAAGGACAGCCAGAAATGCTGTCTACCTGTCTCTCCAGGGGCATGAAGGCAGCCTATCACTGAAGGCTCCAGCCCTCATTTGTTGTCAGGCTTGCCCAGGCCACCGGCTTCTGTTATGTTCAGAGAAGGGTCCAGGTCTAGGATATAAGGAAAGTTTGCTCATACTGATGGTCGTGCCTCAGTTTCCCCAAAATGTAATTTGGAGAGGTCAGGGCTAAGAAGTCTATTCATGGAGGGGCCTTGCATGTGGTCACCTGTGTTTGTACTGAGGAGGCCAACCACCCCAAAACTTCTGCCCTACAACCACCCTCTCCGGGGTCACCCAAGAGCTGGCCTCCTTGCTGGATCTGGAGGAGCTGTCTCCTGTGGGCATGTCCACATGTATATGTAGGGGTCTCTTGGAGTGAAGCCTGGGGTAGGGAAGGAGTAGTGGGGTCCTTCTATACTTGGTGCCCTCCTGGGTCTCCAGCCTTACCCTCCCCTGCTATCCTCTCTCACTTCCTCGGGGTGTTTGTTTGTTTGTTTTTTCAGGACAGGGTTTCTCCGTGTAGTTTTGGTGCCTGTCCTGGATCTCACTCTGTAGGCCAGGCTGGCCTCGAACTCACAGAGATCCGCCTGGCTCTGCCTCCCGAGGAGTGCTGGGATTAAAGGAGTGTGTCATCAGACTTCCTCAGGGTTTTTGAAGGAGCTGTTTTCTCTCCTCAGAGTAATCCTCCCCCAGCCTCTCCTTCAAAGCCTCCCCGACCGCTTCTAGGAGCATCCCTGCAGAGAATCAAAGGTCTGAGGCCACCAGCAACAGTATGGGTCTGAAGGACTCTGCTTCCTGGGGATCCCCTGAGGAGTCCTGCCAGGCAGGGAGGTTCTAGTTCCTGGACCAGGAATAAGAAAGGAGACCCAGGCGTAGCCTGCCTGGCCAGGAGAAAGTGTCAGCTGAGCTCCTCTGTCCTCAGGTGGAAGCCAGGAACTGGGCTCTAGACTCCAGCCAGACTGAGGTCTGTCGACCTTGACACTGGCCACCACTGGGGACACCATGAGCCAGTCAGGGTCCATGAGCTGCTGCCCAGGAGCTGCCAAGTAAGTGTCCTACCTCCCCTCAAGTACCCCGGGTGTGTGTGTGTGTGTGTGTGTGTGTGTGTGTGTGTGTGTGTGTTTTCACACAGAGACTAGAAGGGAGTATTGAATCTCCTGGAGCTGGAGTTATAGGCAGTTATATGTATGTGGTGTGTATATGTGTACTGTGTGTGTGCCGTGAGCCTTGCCCTCACCTGCCTCTCCCCCTCCAGCGGCAGCCTGGGCCGGTCTGATGGTATACCCAAGATGAGCGCGAAGGACTTGTTTGGTGAGTGAAGTTTAAGGACAGTATGGACTTAAGGAAGATGAATGTGACCATGGTGATTCATCCCTGCTTGGCTCAAGGCTGAGCTCTAGCCTTGGGTCGTTCAAAGTGCCCAGAGGAGGCCTTTGGACCCTAATCCACTGAGAACTTTGGATGTCTATCTGCAAAACTCCCCGGCCACTGAACACTCTTTGCTATGCTGTAAGGGGAGAGGCCTTTACGAATAATTCAAGGAGCATTAATATTGATTCTCCTGTGCAGCCCTGCAACCCGATCGAGTAGGTGGGGTCAGATGGGACCCAGCTGCCAGGTATCTGCTCCAGGGGACCAGGCTCCTTCTGCCCAGCCATGCCCCTCGTTTGTGCCTCTGGATGCTGGATGCTAGATGCTAGAAGCTGGAGGCCTGGAAAGCAAGAGCTCCAGAGAGTGGGCCGTGTTCCGATGGTAGCTTGTAGGGTAGGGAAGCCCTGGCCTGGACTCCTTCCCTAGGGAAGTGGACAGCCTCCATTACATAAGACTGAGTTTCCTGCCCACACCCAAACAAACCCTCAGTGAGAGGCTGCCCCCCACCCCCAACACACTCTGAATAAGTCTCTGTCTTCTGAAGCCTCAGGTCCCCAGGGGGGCCTGTCATAGGGCCAAGCCAGAGGGCCTCCTGTGGATCCCTCTTGTCCCCACAGGCACCTCAGTGCTACTTTCCAGCCTGCATCCTCCCTAATGACTGTGAGGGGTTCAGAGAGCAGCACCCTCATCTCAGTTCTCCTCTGTGCCTCCTGGGGGTCAAGTCCCACTAGACTGGGCCCTACCCTCTGGGGTGCATATGACATCTGTCTCTCCAAACAGAGCAGAGGAAGAAGTACTCCAACTCCAACGTCATCATGCATGAGACGTCGCAGTACCATGTCCAGGTGAGGATCAGGAAACTCCCCCTCTTCCCTTTGTTCCTGGGACAGGTAGAGAAACTGAGGGTCAAGGAGAAGTGGGAAGGGAGAGCCAAGGACTGCCCCTGCTGGTCTTGGACCCAGCCGGGATGGGGACACAGCTTTCCTTAAGGCTGAGGGCGTTCATAGTGGAGCCTGTGTGGAGTCTGCTCTAGAAGTTGGTGACCGTGGCCCACACCACCCATGTCACTATGTAGCCCAGAAAAGACCATGGAAGGAAGTTGTCATCTTGGCCCCAAAACAAGGAACTGCACTGGGAGGAACGTGCTGGAACAAAGACACCCTTTATTGAGTGCTACAGGGAGCCTGGAGAGCACTGCTGAGTCTAGACATAACCTGTGCCCTTTGACCAGCTGCCAGCTTGAGTGGCCCTTCTCATCACTTTTAATTTGCCCCAAGCATTCAAGAACTGTCTTTTAAAATGTCCTTCCCGGGCCTGGGGGCGGGCTGGCTTCCTAGCCATAGCCTGAGCTTGTAGGATCATGAAGAATGACAGAAGAAAGAAGGGGAGCCCCGGAGTAGCCAGCACTGGCAGTGGGTCCCCTGTATTGCTGGCTCTCCCCGGCCTCCTCACCCCACACAAGACCCATACCCCAATGTGAGGCAGGTTGCTGTCCTCGGGACCTTGCCTCCTTGTCTGTAGAATGGACCACAAGAGCCATCAGGAATCCCCATGGCTCCTCAGTCCTGCTGATCACCCACCTGGGCCAATGGGCCGTGACATGGTGAGCACAGCAGCTCAGTGTCCCAGGACAGGACTTGGAGGCACAGAGGGGTCACCTCTGGCCTCTTCCTCTGCAGACAGTGTGCCACCTTTCTCAGAAGGGGAACTTTGTCCTCCTTGGTGAGGAACTACCTGGAGCATCCAGCCTGGCTCCTGGACTTCGGTCCACACTGCTTACCTCTGCCCAGCTGTTGTGGGGACCTTTCCTGCCTGCTCAGAGGCCAGTGGAGCAGGGGTGTCATTAAGGTTTTTCTGCCCCTCTCCAATGGCTGAAAAAACAGTGGGGGTCACTGAAGTTGTGCTTGCTTCTTTTGACTTTTTTTACAGTAAATTAAGGGAGGGATGCAGCTCTGTTGCCATCACAGTGGGACATAGAACAGTTCCCCCACTCCTAGACTTCTCCACACCTCCTCCGGTTCAGTGCCACCCAGCCCCAACCCCTAGCAATGCTGGTCCGTCTTGCATCCCCAACACTTGTCTTTTTGAAGACTATTGTCCTAAAAGGGGGATGCTGTAGTTCACAACCACCTTTGTTTATCGCTACGTGAACTTACTTTGAGAAAACCATGTACAGAGTGTGAGAAGACTTTCCAATCATCTCTTCCACGGCCCAGTCCAGGCTTTCCCCTACCACTGCCCTGCTTCAGGTATGCAGGGGTGCCCTGGCTTTATAGAAATATTTGTGCATATGGTTAGACATGTAGATTAGAAATAGCTTCCACTATGCTGAGCATAGTGGCACATGCCTTGAATCCCAGCACTTGGGAGGTAGAGGCAGAGGCAGTTGGATTTCTGTGAGTTCAAGACCAGACTGACCTACACAGAGAGTTCCAAGATTCTGCTTACATACAGAGACCTTGTCTTTAAAAAAAAAAAAAAAAAATCGGGGTTGGGGATTTAGCTCAGTGGTAGAGCACTTGCCTAGCACATGGAACCTCCTGGGTTCGGTCCTCAGCTCCAGGGGGAAAAAAAAAAAACTTCCTCCATTAGGTAATTTGTTAACTAAAGTGTGTCATTGTGTTTTGGTGAGCAGACACATTTGATTTTGGAGACATCTAGTTATATGCCCATTTTTCTTTTCTGGTTATTTATTAATCTCCAAAGACTTCTTGTCTAACAATGAAGAATCCTTCCTGTGTTTTCTTGGTAGAGCAGTCTTTTGCATCTAGGCTCATGATCTAGGCTTTATTTTATTTTGTTTTATTTTTTGAGACCCTTTCTCTAAATAAATAAGCACATTGCTAGCATTTGATTGGTATTGAGTCAAATCTGTTATCAGTTAAGGAGAACTGGCATCTTAACAATATTTTGTGTTCCCATCCACAGATATGGGATGTTTCTCCATTTATTAAGGCATCTTTAATTTTTTTCATTTTTCAAGATAAAGTTCTCTATGTAACAGCCCTGACTGTCCTGGAACTTGCTCTGTAGACCAGGCTGGCCTCAAACTCAGAGATCTGCCTGCCTGGGAAGATTTCTTTAGTTTTTTTTTAACAATGTTTTCTGGCTTTTATTGTGGGCGTCATATTTATTTTTAAATTCATTGGTTTACAAATGGTGTTATGAGAGGTTTTCCTAGTGCAATGGTTATTACATCATGTTTATCACATAAATCATCATATCAGGTTTTATTGTTGTTTGGTTTTGGTTTTGGTTTGGGACAGGGTTTCACTCTCTAGCCCTAATTGATCTGGAGCTTGCTATTTGGACCAGGGTGGTTTTGATAGAGACCCACCTTCCCCCACTCTCCTTGTGCTGGGATTGAAGGCATGTACCACCACATCTGGCACAAATGGTATTGGTTTTGTTTTGTTACTTATGTTGTTGTTTTAATTTTTTTTTTTTTTTTTTTTTTTTTTTGGTTTTTCGAAACAGGGTTTCTCTGTGTAGCTTTGCGCCTCACTCTGTAGACCAGGCTGGCCTCAAACTCACAGAGATCCGCCTGGCTCTGCCTCCCGAGTGCTGGGATTAAAGGCGTGCGCCACCACCGCCCGGCCTGTTGTTTTAATTTTTAAGATTTATTTATTTTATAGTATTTTGCCTGTATGTATGTATGTGTAGCACATGTATGTCTGCTCCCATTGGAGGGCATCAAATTCCCTGGAACTATAGTTTCAGACAGTTGTGAGCTGCCACGTAGGTGCTGGGAATTGAACCAGGGTCCTCTGCAAGAACAAAAGGTACTCTCAACAACTGAGCTGTATCTCCAGCCCCTTTTATTTTATTAGTTAGTTAGTTAGTTTGTTTGTTTATTCGGAGCTGAGGACCAAACCCAGGGCCTTGCACTTGCTAGGCAAGCACTCTACCACTGAGCTAAATCCCCAAGCCCTATTTTTTTGGTTTTTCAAGACAAGCTTTCTCTGTATAGTCCTGGAACTCACTCTGTAGACAAGGCTGGCCTCAAACTCACAGAGATCCGCCTGGCTCTGCCTCCCAAGTCCTGGGATTAAAGGCGTGCACCACCACCACCACCACCACCACCACCACCACCACCACCACCACCTGGCTGATTTTTTGAAATTATAATTACACCATTTCCCCTTCCCTTTGCTTCCTCCAAACCCTCCCATTTACCTATTCTAGCTCTCTTTCAAATCCAGGACCACTTTCTTTTTCATTAATTGTTGTTACATACACACACACACACACACACACACACACACACACACACATATATATATATATATATATTCCTAAATATACAACCTGCTCAATCTATACAATGTTGCTTGTATATATGTTTTCAGGGCTGACCATTTGGTGCTGGATAACCAGTTAGTGTGCTCTTCCCTGGGGAAGACTGTTTCTCCTGCTCTCAGCGTTCCTGGGTTGCCTGTAGTTCTTTGTGAGGGATTGAGGTGCAGGCCTGGGGGTTCCCCCATCCTCTTCCGCATGTCCACTGGTGTCCTACTGGTTACGTTCATGTTTGGGCAGTCATGTTGGTGAGACTTTCTGAGTGTAGCTTCTGACGTTACTAGGAGACAGTCTCACAGCAAACTCCCTGGTCCTCTGCTCTTACAGTCTCTCTCCCCCTCTTCTGCAATGTTCCCTGAGCTTTAGGTGTGGGCATGGTCTTGTAGATTTGTCGTAGGGACTGGGTGCCACAGCTCTGCGTTTTGATTGGTTGTGGTTTTTCTGTAATGGTCTTCTTTTGTTGCACAGAGAACTTTCCTTGTTGAAGGGTGAGGACTACACTTATCTGTGGGTACAAGGACAAATATTTAGAATGTAGTTAGGGATTATGCTGATGTAATAAAGTGGACGTTGTAGTTTCTCCTCCAAGATCCACGACTTTACTAGTCCTGGGTAGAGGCCAGGTTTTCACTACCAGGTATGACTTCCCTCCTGTTAATAGGATCTTAAGCCCAATAGAGAGCTGTGGTGACCACCAAGGAACGTGCACCACAGTGTTGTTTTTTTTTTGCCTTTCAGTTACCTGCTGTTTAAGGAGGCAGAGGCAGGTGGGTCCCTATGAGTTTGAGGCCAGCCTGGTCTACAGAGTGAGTTCCAGGACAGCCAAGTCTATATACAGAGAAACCCCTGTCTCAAAAAAAAAAAAAAAAAAAAAAACAAGAAAACAATAAGGGTTGGGAATTTATCTCAGTGGTAGAGCGCTTGCCTAGCAAGCGCAAGGCCCTGGGTTCGGTCCTCAGCTCGGGGGGGAAAAATAAATAAATAAATAAATAAGCAAACAGCTGGGCATGGTTGCACACTCCTTTGTTCTCAGCACTTGGGAGGCAGAGGTAGTTCAAAGCCAGCCTGACCCACATAGTGATTTCCAGGACAGCCAGGGCTATATAGAGAAACCATGTCTCTTGACAAAAAAGAAGAAGCAAACAAAATGTATTAGCCTACTGAACATGGTGGCACAGCCTATAATCTCTTAGCACTTAGCAGGTGGAAATGGGAGGATTAGGAGTTCAAGGCCAGCTAACTGTACTCCAGCCTCCACAGGCACCTGCACTCATGTGCACATACCCCTACACAGATACACACACCTACACATAATTAAAAATAAATTTTAGCCGGGCGTGGTGGCGCACGCCTTTAATCCCAGCACTCGGGAGGCAGAGGCAGGCGGATCTTTGTGAGTTCGAGGCCAGCCTGGGCTACCAAGTGAGCTCCAGGAAAGGCGCAAAGCTAAACAGAGAAACCCTGTCTTGAAAAAACCAAAAAAAAAAAAAAAAAAAAAAAAAGGATACTTTAGATGTGTTCATAGGCCACTTGCTAAAATTTCATTGAAGACTTTTAAATTTTTTATTATTTATTTATGTGTAAATGGATTTTTCTTTCGACTGCCAGCTCACAAAAAAAGAAAAAAAAAAACATGAAGACTTATTATCAATTATGGAAGCTCAGCCTTTGCTAAGGCTTGTTCCTAACTAGTTTTTATAACTTAACCCATATTTTTTAATCTATTTTTTAAAATAATTTATTTATTTTTTAACATTTATTTATTATGTATACAGTGTTCTGTTTGCATGTATCCCTGCAGGCCAGAAGAGGGTACCAGATCTCATTACAGATGGTTGTGAGCTACCATGTGGTTGCTGAGAATTGAACTCAGGACCTCTGGATGAACAGCCCAAAATAATTTATTTTTATTTTATGTGCATTGGTGTTTTGCCTGTATGTATGTCTGTGTGAGGGTGTCAGATCTTGGAGTTACAGACAGTTGTGAGCTGCCATGTAGGTGTGGGGAATTGAACCTGGGTCCTCTGGAACAGCAGTCAGTGCTCTTAACCACTGAGCCATCTCTCCATCCCCAACCGATATTTTTTTATGTGGCTCAGTTAGTTACCTTTACTCTGTGCTTCCCATACTGCTTCCTCTCTGGCTGGTTGGCGACTCTGCCTTCTTCCCAGAGCTATCTCTCTGCCCTGAAGCCCTCCCTGCCTCTACCTCCTGCCTAGCTATTGGCCATTCAGCTCTTTATTAGACCAGTCACAGCAACACATCTTCACATAGTGTACAGAAATATTCCACAACATTCATGTGTATGTATGTGTCTCTGTATGTGCCCAAGGAGGTCAGAGAGGTGTCGGCTCCCTGAAGCTAGAGCTCCAGGCACCTGTGAGCTTCCTGATGTGAGTGCTGGGAATTAGACTCCGGCCCTCCACAAGAACAGTATGTGCTCTTAACTAACCACTGAGCTAGTTTGCCAGCTCTGAAGACATTTTTTTTTTTTAATAAATGTCTCTTAGAGATGCTTATCTCAATTTTCTATATGCTAACCATGGCATGTTTTGTTTTGGTCTTTTTGAGACAGAGTTTCTCTGTGTAGCCTTGACTGTTCTGGAACTGTAGGCCAGATCTCAAGAGATCCACCTGCCTAGGCCTCCTGACTGCTGGGATCAAAGGGAGCGCCACCGTGCCTGGCCTTCGAGATTTCCTTTGTATACAGGTTTCATTCTCATGTCTGTATGATGTAATAATGTCTCTTCTTTTCTTTTGGTTTTTGAAAATCATAAGGGTATTTTTATTTGTTCATTTGGGTTTTTGTTGGTTTTCTTTCTGTGGTTTTTTTTTTTTTTTTTTTTTTTTTAGCTGAGAATTGAACCCAGGGCCTTGCACTTGCTAGGCAAGCACTCTACCACTGAGCTAAATCCCCAACCCCTTGTTTTTGTTTTTGAATTATTACTATTATTATTGTAGTTTTTCTTTTCTTTTTTTTTTTTTTTTGTGTGTGTGTGTGTGTGTGTGTGTGTGAGAGAGAGAGAGAGAGAGAGAGAGAGAGAGAGAGAGAGAGAGAGAGAGAGAGGGTCTTTCAAATTAGCCCTAGCTAGCCTAGAACTTGCTACGTAGACCATGCTGTCTTTGAATTTGCAGTGACCCTCCTGCTTCCACCTGCCTCTGCTTCCCAGGGTGTTGTGATAGCAGGTATACATCATCACCACCGCCTGCTTGGATATCAGTGTTGCCTCTAATTACCCTTGCTGAGGGGCTAACTTTGGACTTCATTAAATTTTCTGATTGATTGTTCGTTCACTAGTTTGTGAATTTCTGTCCTTAATTTCCTTCCTTCTATATACTTTGGGTCTTGTTTTATTGTGTTTTGCTTGCTTTGTTTGTTTAGTTTCGGGGTTAGTGATGGAAACCAGGGCCTTGTACATGCCAGACAAGATTCTACCACTGAACCACACACCCAGCAGGTTTTTCTAGCTTATTAAGGTAAAAGCTTAGATAACTGATCTTAAATGCTTAAAAAAAAAAAAAAAAAAAAAAAAAAACTAGTATATTCATTGAAAGCTAAAAGTTTTGCTGAAACATTAGTTTATCTCACAAATTGTGATATGTAAGTACATTGTAACTTTGTGGCTTCATTTTTTATTTTGTTTTTCTTTTTTCTTTTTCTTTTTGTTTTTTTCCTTTTTTTTTTTTTTTTTCTTTTTGGTTTGAGACAGGGTTTCTCTGCATAGCTTTGGAGCCTTTCCTGGAACTCACTCTGTAGCCCAGGCTGGCCTTGAACTCACAAAGATCCACCTGCCTCCACCTCCTGAGTGCTGGAATTAAAGGCGTGTGCCACCACCGCCTGGCTTTCTTTTCTTTTTCTTTTTTTTTTTTCTTTTCAAAAATTTTATTTATCATGTATACAGTGAGTGTTCAGCCTGCCTGCCAGAAGAGGGCACCATATCTCATTGTAGATGGTTGTGAGCCACCATGTGGTTGCTGGGAATTGAACTCAGGACCTCTGGAAGAACAGCCAGTGCTCTTAACCTCTGAGCCATCTCTCCAGCCCCTTTTCTTTTCTTTTTAAGATAAGGTCATACTATGCATCCCTGGCTGACCTGCAACTCATAGACCAGGCTGGCCTGGAATTCATAGAGAGCCACCTCCCTCTGTCTTCTGATTACTGGGACTAAAGGCATGAGCCACTGACATTTGCCTGGTTATGACTTCATTTTTGACCCATAAGTTATTTTACGAATGTCATTCATGCATTCATTCATTCATATGTGTTTGAGGCAGGGTTTCACTCTGTAGCCCAAACTGGCCTGGAACTCTTGATCCCACTGCTCCCAAGTGTGAGGATTACTAGCATCTATCCCCATGGCCAGCTTAGTTCTAATTTATTTATTTGATTGCTTTTGAGACAGGGCCCCATAGCTCCCAGACCAGCTAGCCTGGAACACTACATAGATGAAGAGGACCTTGAACCCCTGCCTCCCTGTCCTGTACCTTCCAAGTGTTGAGATTACAGCTTTGCCCCACCACACCCTGCTGAAGTTTTTAGTACTGATTTCTACTCTCAGTCCCCTAAGGTCAACGAACTCTGTGATTCAGTCTTCTGGTGTTTCCTGAGTCTTGCTTCATCACCTAGCAGCATGATTTTGTTTGGTTAGTTGTGTGGCTGGATTTGGTTTCCGTGTTTACTCTGCCTCACAGAAATGAAGACTTGTCTCCTGTCCCACTGTCTACTCATTGCTGAACCTGTCTGCAGCCACCAACCTGTACTAAACCTGCATCTATGCAGATTACCTGCAACAGACTGCATCTGTTGGGAAGATGCAACCATATGCTTTTCAAGATGCCACCAATTTGTCAGTAGAGAGGCTTGGCAGGATGAGAGCAACTAGCTGCTTCTCTGGGTCTAAACACACAAGTGTAGCTCACGGGCGAGTAGGATAGGTGAAAAAGTCAATGGCCATCTCAATCCTGAAATAATAGTCTCTTAAGAGTGTCAGTTTGCAATTTTTTTTTATTTAGTCAGACTTCATCTAGTTCACTTTGTCAAAAAGTTACATTGGGTCGGGCCGTGGTAGTACGTGTCTTTAATCTCAGCACTTGGGAGGCAGAGACAGGCTTTTATGTTACATCAGGGACTGGAGAGATGGCTCAGAGCACAGGACCTGGGTTTGATTCCTAGCATTCACATGGTGATCTGCAACTGTCCCTAACTAGTTCCAGGGGATCTGATGCCCTCTTCTGAAACCCACGGGCAGCAGACACTGATGCACATTCACACATGCAGGCAAACACTCATACGCTACATATGCATGCATATAGATATAGATGTGTGTGTGTGTGTGTGTATATAGTATTTTGTCACATGTCTGTAACACTGTGTATTTGTATATGTGTATATACATATATATACACACACATTGTGTGTGTGTGTGTGTGTGTGTGTGTGTGTGTGTTATGTCTCATGCCTGTAATTCCAGAAGCACTTAGAAGATAGAAATAAGAGGATCTCGCCACAAGTTCAAAGCCAGCCTGGACTACATAGCAATAACCTGTAAAAACAAAAACAAAAACAAAAACAAAAAAAAAACAAAACAGAAAAACAGAAAAAAAAAAAAGAGACTATTCCTCCTTTAGAACCAGGATTTTTTTTTTCTCACTTGCCTTAATAAAGCTCCATTCATTCTGATGAAACAAATAAAAAATAAGTCCTGGCATAGTGTATACCTTTAATCCCAGAGCTCCACATGCAGAAGCAGGCAGATCTCTGTGAGTTCAAGGCCAGCCTGGTCTATATAATGAATTCCAGGAAAGTCAGAGCTACATAGTGAGATCCTATCTCTAAAACCAAATAAAATAAAATAGCTGGGTGTGGTAGCACACTCCTTCCATTCCAGCACTTGGAAGGCAGAGGCAGGTGGATTTCGGTGAGTTCCAGGCTAGCCAGGGCAAAAATGAGACCCTGTCTCAAAATAAGCAAATAAAAAAATAAATAAAAATAAAAAGCTATTTATAAGCCGGGTGGTGGTGGTGCATGCCTTTAATCCCAGCACTCGGGAGGCAGAGCCTGTGCTGAGTTCGAGGTCAGCCTGGGCTACAGAGTGAGTCCAGGAAAAGGCGCAGAGCTACACAGAGAAACCCTGTCTCGAAAAACAAAAACAAACAAACAAAAAGAGCTATTTATAACCCAGTGTGGTGGCACACACCTGTAATCTCAGCTGTGAGTTGGTGTCTCTAGAAGAACAGTCAGAGCTCTTAACCACTGGGCCATCTCTCCAACCCATGGTGTCTCAAAAACCTATAACAAAACCAAAACATTGTTTATCTTTCCATAGACTTTGTGCTCCTGTCCTTCCTCTGTTTTTTGGTTGGGTGTTATCTTTTTTTTTTTTTGGGGGGGGGGGCGGTGCAGTGGGATAGGGTTTCTTTGTGTAGCCCTGGCTGTCCTGAAACTCGCTCTGTAGACCAGGCTGGCCTCGAACTCACAGAGATCTGCCTGTCTCTGCCTCCCAAGTGCTGGGATTAAAGGAGTGTACCATCACTCTTTATGTATATAAACAAAACTAAGAAGGGCTAGAGATGGCTTTTACAGAGGACCCAAATTTGGCTCCCAGCACCCACATCCGGCAGCTCACAACTGCCTGTAACTCCAGCTCCAGGGCTCTGACACCAGGCACACACATGGTACACATACATACACACATGTAGGCCAAACACTCATACACATAAAATAAAACTAAATTAAATAAAAAGAAAACTAGCCAAAAGCAAGAAGTGGCACAGGCTTGTAATTCCAGCACTCGGGAAGCTGAGGCAGGAGGATTACTGGAAGTTTGAGGACATCCTGGGCTACATAGTGAGTTACAGGCCAACCTGGGCTACAGAGTAGAACCTTCTCTCAAAAAAAGGGGGGGGGGAGGGTGAGGTTGTGAGTTTGAGGCCAGCCTGGTCTACAGAGGGAGTTCCAGGACAAACTCTAAAGCTACAGAGAAAAACCAAAAAGGGGGTGGTGTGGGGGTGGGGAGAGGAGCTTGGAGTGTGGCGCAGTGTGTAAAGTACTTACCTAAGATGCACAAGGCCGGGCCGGGCAGCGATGGCACACGCCTTTAATCCTAGCACTTGGTAGGCAGAGCCAAGAGGATCTCTATGAGTTCGAGGCCAGCCTGGTCTACAGAGCGAGATCCAGGACAGGCACCAAAACTGCACAGAGAAAACCTGTCTCAAAAAACAAAAAACAAACAAAAAGAGATGCACAAAGCCTTGGGTCTGATGCTCAATCCCCAAACACCACAGATTTGTACAGATGTGATGGCACAAACCCGAAATCATCGCGCTTAGGAGATGGGGCAGGAGAATCAGGAGTTCAAGGTCATCCTCAGCTACATAGCAGAGTTTCCGTTTGAGACCAGCCTGGGATGAATGGTACCCTGTCTCAAAAAGACAGAAGAAATGAAAACAAAGGCAATAGGGACGGTGGCGTCTGTGAGAGCAGGGAGGCCAGGACAGTGGGGGCGAAGGCCGAGGCTCCTAAATGCCGCTGTCCCTCCACCACAGTGTCAGACACAAGAGGAGTGGCACCAGGCTGTGCAGTAGTCTGGTCACTTGTCTATTTGTTTGTTTGCTTGTTTATGTACATTTCTTGAGGCAGGGTCTTGCTGTGGGTGGCCTGAAACTTACAGTATAGACCAGGCTGGCCTCAACCTCACAGAGATCTATCTGCCTGCCTCTGCAGATGGCATTAAATCCTGGATGCTGGGATTAAAAGCATGTACCACCCTATCCAGGCAGTCTGGGAAACGGTTTAATTGTTTTTTCACGTGTATGGGTGTTTTGCCTGCATGGATGTGTCTGTACACCACATGTGTGGCTCGCGGCTGTAGAGGTCAGAAGAGGGCATCAAAACCCCTGGAACTGGAGCTACCGGGGTTGTGAGCAGCTGTGTGAGTGCTGAGAACTGAACCCCAGTCTTCTGTTCTTAACCACTGAGCCGTCTCTCCTGCCCCAGTCTGAAAGTTTTTGAGGACTTTAGTCAGCAATCATGACCCACAATGACACACACCAGAGCAGAAGGGCAGTTCCTCCCACCTGAGGTATAGCTGTGGCTCCCTCAGGGTCCCCAGCCGGCTGAGGCCTTCCCTGGTGCCCAGGGTTTAAGTAGGAGAAGAGCTGTGCCTAGCACTGACCTCTGACCCTTCCCTTAGCACCTGGCCACATTCATCATGGACAAGAGCGAGGCTATTGCCTCAGTGGATGATGCCATCCGGAAGCTGGTGCAGCTGAGCTCCAAGGAAAAGGTCTGGGCCCAGGAAGTGCTGCTGCAGGTGAACGACAAGTCACTGCGACTGCTGGACGTGGAGTCTCAGGTACTAGTTGGCAACAGCAGGTGCAGGGAGTTGATGGGCGGGGCGGGGCCGGACGTGCAGTTCACCCAGATGTGCGTGGCCATGCTTGTCTGTGGAAGGGAATGGGGCTGAGGGTAGGTAGGGGAAAATGGATCTAGCTGAGAGTCTGGGCCACTTTTGGCAACCTAGGCTGGCTTAGATCTGCATCTGCTAGGTTGCTGAGCAACCAGGGCAGCACTGTTCTCTGCAGGAGCCTGGCTGGCTGTATCAAGCCAGACCTGGCTGTGCCTCAGGGACCTGTGCTCTGGGGCATCCCCATTCGTGCCTGTCCCTGCCTATGGGCCAAGTCTGGGCTGGGTTCCTGTTTTGTACCTGTGAGTTACACGTGTGTTTCTATCTGTGGAGCATATTCCACACACGATGGCCAGAACTATCTATCACGGCTGGGGTGTGGGTCCCTTCCTCAGCGGCGTACAGTGTTATCTGTGCTCGTGATGGCAGCCTCCAGCCATATCCAGGGCCCGTCAGGCATGGCTGGCCCATCACACACCCTCCCACAGGAGGAGCTGGAGAACTTCCCGCTACCCACTGTGCAGCACAGCCAGACAGTGCTAAACCAGCTTCGCTACCCCTCCGTGCTGCTGCTGGTGTGCCAGGACTCGGACCAGAGCAAGCCGGACATCCACTTCTTCCACTGTGATGAGGTGGAGGTGAGGCAGGCAGCCAGGGGTGGGCAGGGCGCCAGGTGGCCGAGCTGGCTTGACACCTCTGTGTCCCCAGGCGGAGCTGGTTCAGGAGGACATCGAGAGTGCCCTGGCTGACCACCGACTGGGGAAGAAGATGCGGCCACAGACCCTAAAGTAGGGCCTTGCCCTGGGGGTCTGGAAAGTGAAGGATCTTGCCCTTTTGCTTGGGGCACAGTAGCCTGGGTAGTGAGGGCTGCAGGGTGGCCCGGCTGAGCCGTGCCTTTCTTTCCCTCCCCTCTAGGGGACACCAGGAGAAGATCCGTCAGCGGCAGTCTATCCTGCCTCCTCCTCAGAGCCCGGCCCCCATTCCCTTCCAGAGACAGGCTGGAGATTCCCCTCAGGCCAAGAACCGTGTGGGCCTGCCCTTGCCAGTGCCATTCAGTGAGCCAGGTCGGCTTAGGGGTGGGTGGGGACTCCCGGGGACTCCCCTTGGGGTTTATGGAGAGCCCTTCAGCACCTGCGTCATCCCCCAACAGGTTATCGCCGCAGGGAATCCCAGGATGAGGAGCCACGGGCTGTGCTGGCTCAGAGAATAGAAAAGGAAACGGTGGGTACCCAGCTTTCCAAGACTCTTGGCCATCCTCACCCACTTCCCGTCGGCACTGGGCCTGGCTCGTTCTGTTGCCAAAGTGTCCCCCCAGCAGGTGGGGATGACAGTGGCTGACCCCTGGTCCCTCTTCTAACCTCAGCAAATCCTCAACTGTGCCCTGGACGACATTGAATGGTTTGTGGCCCGGCTGCAGAAGGCAGCTGAGGCTTTCAAGCAATTGAACCAGCGGAAGAAGGGGAAGAAGAAGAACAAGAAGGGGCCGGCAGGTACCGACAGGAATAACGGGGAGGGGATGGACAACCCTGGGGCAAGACGTGGCACGCACACACGGAGCTGGAGGAAAGTCCAGTCTGGATGGGGACAGTATCCATCAACGGGCGGGACCCATCAGCCACTCCGTGTGGGGTCCAAGGCTCACCGCTTTCCACCTTTTGCCAGAGGGTGTCCTCACGCTTCGAGCCCGGCCCCCGTCAGAAGGAGAGTTTGTGGACTGTTTCCAGAAAACCAAGCTAGCCATCAACTTGCTGGTGAGTCGGCCCCACCCTGTGCTAGTCGTGAGGGCGGGGTGTCACACAGGCTCATACACGCACATGCCACCTGTCACCTGCTTGATCTTTCCACCCCCAGGCAAAGCTGCAAAAGCATATCCAAAACCCCAGTGCGGCTGAACTGGTGCACTTCCTCTTTGGGCCTCTGGATCTGGTGACTAGGGCTGGGGCAGGGTGGGACCAGGGGTGACAGAATCAGGACACACCGTGGGTTTGGGGCGGAGGGAACGAGTGCCCACCTAAGCATATTCAGGCTATGTCTAGGTTCCCAGGAGGCCACAGTCCCCGCCCCTGAGGGCCAGCCTGTAGAGCTGTGGTGGGTAGGTGGTTTGATGGGCTGGGCCCCCCGACTGAAACTCACTCTGTGTCCAGATTGTAAACACCTGTGGCGGCCCAGACATTGCACGCTCTGTCTCCAGCCCTCTGCTGTCCACTGAAGCTGTGAACTTCCTGCGTGGCCACCTGGTCCCCAAAGAGATGACACTGTGGGAATCATTGGGGGAGACCTGGATGAGGCCTCGGTATGGAGAAGGGACAAGATATGAACTAAGAGGGAGGTCCCTGGTGGGTTGGTCCCAGCAGGTTAGGTGACTGACTTTTTGGACTGCCAACCACAGCTCTGAGTGGCCCCGGGAGCCACAGGTGCCACTTTATGTACCCAAGTTCCACAGCGGCTGGGAACCACCCCTGGACGTCCTACAGGAGGCTCCCTGGGAAGTGGAAGGACTAGCATCTGTGCCCAGTGACCAGGTCAGAACGCCAGCCCAGCCCCACCCCGCCTATGGCCACCCCTCCCCAGAGCTCACCTCCTCAGCCCACCTGTGCTACCACCTGAAGGCCCCAAAGCAACATGTACAGCCTCCCTTAACCCCTGCAATGTCAGGCCACCTTGGCTCACCTGGGTATTTGACCCTTTGTCCTCAATGGTGTTAGGTCACAGCTAGGTCACAACACATTCACCAAGCTCCTCCCCTGTGTCCCTTGTCCTGAGACTCAGCATGGTCCCTCTAGTCCAGCTTGTATCCCACATCAAGCCCAGGCTCCCTGCTTTCTCCACAGCTGACCCCTGCGAGGCAGCTCTCTGTACGGCACTCCCCGAAGCACAGCCTCTCCTCTGAGACCCCGGTCCCAGAAGACATTGTACCACCAGGCAGCTCCCCACATACTAACAGGTAAGCCCCCTAGAGAGAGAGCCACATGCAGTGGCAAATGGCAAGTAAGCTTGCCCCCACACATGGCAAATTCCTTGTTCTGGTGTAAAATACTTATTTTCCAAATGGGAATCCAATTTTATTCTTTCTTTTTATATAATTAATACTGAAAATAATTTTTTCATATCATATATTCTGATCATGGTTTCCTCTCCCCTAACTCCTCTCAGATCCTCCCCACACACCCAAATCCACACCCTTTATTTCTCTGTCTCATAACAACAACAATAACAACAAAAAACACAAACCAGAACAGGACGAAACAAACAAGCAGAAGAAAAGAGAGCCAAAGAAATAGCATAAGAAGAAACGTACAGACACAGAAACGTGCACACACAGAGAAATCCCATCAAAACACGAAATCGGAAACTTCTATAATACATAAGCAAAAGACCTGTAAGGGGAAAAAAAAAAGCCCAGGCAAAGCATTATGTAACAAAAACCCTACAAATATACCACTGAGTTTGTTTTGTGTTAGCCACCAATTTTCTTCTTAACCTTGTAACATACAATTGAAGGAAAAATTTTAAGTTACGTATGCTTTTACAACCTTAATTCACATCAGTTCTTCTGTACTTCCTTGTTTTAGAAAGGGATAGAGGCTGGGTGTGGTGTTGCACACAGGAGGCAGAAGCAGGCAGATCTCTGAGTCTACATAGTGAGCTCCAGGACAGCCCAGGCTGCTGTATGAGACCCTGTCTCAAAAAACAAAGAGCAAAAACGCCAGGTGTGAAGGCTTTTTTCCTAGCACTTAGGAGACTGGAGCAAGAGCTTTGCTCAGACTCCAAGGCCAACCTGAACTACCTGGGCTACATAGAGTCCCAAACCTGCCCTAGGCTACAGGGTGAAAACCTGTTCTTCCCTCCCCTAAATAAGGCCAGGGCATAATCGTGCCCACCTTTAATCCCAGCACTCAGAGGTCTCTGTGAGTCCCAGGCAGCCAATGACTGGCTGCCTCAAAAAAATCAATTAATTAAAATCAAGGTTAGAAACTTACTGAACTAAAAAAGAACAAAGAAACAGATGTACTGGACGGCAGCAGCTGCAGCTCTAGCAAGCGCTGCCCACTGTGGTGCTGCTGGGACAGAGCGAGGGGCCCCGGTTGTCCCCTCCCCTGCTGTGCATCCCACATCTCACAGTGAATAAAACACAAGCCCAAGAAATGGGGGTACCCCTCCTGTCTCTCCCTCCTCTGCTTCTTACTCCTATCCAGGGTCTACCCGGTGATCCCAGGGCTCCCTTTCAAGAGCTAGACACAGGAATTTCCAGCAAGCAAGCCCCTTTCCTTGGCCTTCGTTAGCTTGTTTACAGTGTCCCTGCTAGGACCACATGTGAGGATCATTCTCAGCCTGTCAGTACACTGGGCACACACCTGAATCCCCGAATCCTCCTTCCTCTCCAGTGCTCCTGAATTGCCCTATAGCAGGGCCACGCTAACCAGGAATGTGACCTGGCTGAGGGTGGTAAACCAACAGCCACAGCCCACCCTGCCCCAGGGATGCAGGAGGGCTTCCAGAAGACACATGGTTGCCTCTAAGGGACTATGACTCTGAAACCATCTTAACCTTGTGGTCAGCTGGGAAAGTGTGACCCTGTCACTCCCCAGGCACACCTCTGCCTCTAGTCCCTCTGAGGAGCAGGGCAAGAGAGACTCCCTGAGACAGTTTGGGCTGGGCCAGTCTCTTGGAGTCTGTTCTGCCCCCTCCTGCCTGCTGGGGTGTCACAGTTTCCGTTCCCAGCTAATGAGCACAGCCTCTCTCCACTGCAACCTGGGCAGCAGAGCGCGGAGGCAGCCGCAGCTGGGAAGCTGGAAGAGACCCCAGTCCAGCCCTGGGCCCTAACCTTTCCTGGTCCTGCAGGGGCTACCAGCCGACACCAGCCATGGCCAAGTATGTGAAGATCCTCTATGACTTCACAGCCCGCAACGCCAATGAGCTGTCCGTGCTCAAGGATGAGGTCCTAGAGGTGAGGACTTGGGCTATCCAGGGGAAGTGGGGCGGGCGTACTCTGGGACCAGGTTGTGTGATCCACCCGTCTTCCCAGGGTTCTTGACCTGGGCCCACAGGGGCCTCTCTGGCCCCCCACCACAATCTGGCCGAGTCACTGAGCTGCCTTCTGGTGTCTGGGGCATCCCTGAAGGTCTACCATGGTGGGTGGCCTTTCAATAGAAACCAGCAGGGTCTTGTCACTCATGCCCACCCAAGAGCACTACGGTAGACCAGCTTCTTTGTGCCAAACCTGAATCCAGGCCACCCACCGAGGGACAGAAAGTGGAGCAGGATGAGGGAAGCTCTACATTCAGAGAATCAGGTTAAAAGGCACCCTATCCCCAGGACTGGGGAGGCCAGGCAGGCGTGGGGTAGCCCCACTAGGCCAAGATGGTGCCCAGAGGATGAAGAGCTGGGCTTGAGGAGACTCCTGGAGGACTCTCTGCCCCTCTGTAAAGGGTCTGGCAAGGGGTCCCAGCATCTGACTCTCGTATGTCTAGGGGTCTGCACACGGGTGTTGGTGGGTCTCACGGACGTTCTGATACCTTGGCAGGTGCTGGAGGATGGTCGGCAGTGGTGGAAGCTGCGAAATCGCAGTGGCCAGGCTGGCTACGTGCCCTGCAACATCCTGGCTGAGGCTCGGCAGGAAGACGTGGGTGCCCCCTTGGAACAGGTGATCGCCTGCCACGGCTCCATTCTGTCTCCAACACAGTCAGAGCCCCTAAGGTCAGGGGTGCAGCTGGTCTCAATGTGACGTTTGAACCTGAGCCCTGGAAACCTGCTGCCCCCAAGCTGGGCCCAGGGCTGGTGTGGGTTCCTGGGGTCTTACTCAAGGGAAGGAAGGGCTGGCCTACACACCTGGGGTCCTGGGTAAGCCCTAACAGTCCCTCACCTTACCCCTCACCTCTTCCCCACCCTTTGCAGTCTGGCCAGAAATACTGGGGTCCTGCCAGCCCCACCCACAAAGTGCCCCCAATTTTCGCAGGGAACAAAGAAGGTAAGTAGAACCATTTGGGGTCAGAAGTGCGGGCGCGAGGGGGGGGTGGGGAGAGGCGAAGAACTGGAGGGGCTTAGAGCGTGTGCCCCACAGAGCTAATCCACCATATGGACGAGGTCAATGAGGAGCTCATGAAAAAGATCAGCCACATCAAGGCACAGCCGCAGCGCCACTTCCGCGTGGAGCGCAGCCAGCCCGTGCACCTGCCGCTTACCTTCCAGTCAGGTCCCGACGAGGTCCGAGCCTGGCTGGAAGCCAAGGCCTTCAGTGGCAGGTGAGCCATGTGTACACTGCCGGAGGGGCAGGGCCAGGACACCGCCACGCCCACAGCCCTGCCCTCATGCCCACCTGCCCCTAGGATCGTGGAGAACCTGGGAATCTTGACCGGGCCCCAGCTCTTCTCCCTCAACAAGGAGGAGCTGAAAAAGGTGTGCGGGGAAGAGGGCAGTCGCGTGTACAGCCAGCTCATGGTTCAGAAGGCCTTCCTAGAGGTGAGCGGCTCCTGCCTACTTCCTTCATTATTAGCACGGGAACCTGCTCCTGGGGTCACTGGGAAAGCAGAAAACAGCCCTAACCTGTACACCCTATCCCTCCACCTCCCGGCTGAGGTCCAATCTCTCTTTCCTAAAAACAGCAAAGTGGGTCGGAGCTGGAGGTGCTTATGAACAAGATTCATACCAAGAACCAGAGGAGGGCGGAGGACAGCTAGACCAACCAGACAACTTCGCCAGAGGCAGAGGGGAGGCTGCATCTGTCGCAGGCCCAACCCTAATGTATGATGGAGTATTATTTTTATATGTGTATTATTTTATACCGAGGACACAGATGGGCTGGGTGTAGCTGGGTCACCTGTCTCCGGGCAGGGTACTGTGCACAGGCCGAGCTACACCTGCGGGCGGCTCCTTTGCCACCCCAGCCCCAGCCCCAACCCATACTCTCCTCTCCAAACCAGCCTCAGCCAAACCTGTATCTGGCAGTGCCAGTCCCCGCCCCCCAACCTGCTGCCAAGGCCCCAGCACTCAGCAGATGGACAAGGCCTCTTTCCCTGGCCTTCCCCGTGCACATGGAGGCTCCTGTCCCTTATGATGCTGGGCCCCAACTCCACACAACCCCCTTGTGTTGCTTGCTTCTACATCCTCCCGCGCCTGCATCCACCATGCACGAACTGCAGGATGGGCCTGAGCTCCCAGCTGGCCAGCTTGATGACCTTGCCCACGCTGCTAGTACCCCAAGAACAACCTGGTCAGGGGCTCCGGGACAGGAGGCCTTGGGTGCCCTGCTGGTATAGAGTATGTTGTATTCTTTATTCTTTCGTGATCTAAGCATGGACTAGACATAGGTACTGATTTCAGATGTCCTATCCCACCTAAACAGCCCGGGACAACAGCTGTCTCTGCTGGCTATTTCCGCCAGCCTTCGTGCTGGTGGCTGGTGAGTTTCCCAGCCACTGGCTGGAGACTCAGAACCACAGATGTGAGTGGGGACTCCACGGCTACGTCAATAAACCAGTTGTCTCCTAGCAACTTCCATGTCTGTCTCTTGGGGTAGCAGTGCTGCGACCTTAGTCTTCAAACTGACTCCTCTTCTTCCTCCTCTTTTTCTTCTGAGATAGTACATTGGCCTTGAACTCTGAGCCATCCCGCCACAGCCTCCTGTGCTGGGATTCCACATGTGTATCACCTAGCTTGGCCATGCCCCTTCAAAGAGCTGTCCAGCAGAGAGCGGCCCGTCCACAGGTGGTGCTGTGGTCATGCCAGGGGACATCTCTCACCTCCACACCCATCCAAAATAGCCCTAGGGGTATTTCTGGGAGAGACTCCAGAGGGTGTCTAGATGGCCCAAAGCCTTCCAATCAGCTGGCTTTCAAGGAGCCCATTCTGAATAGAAGCAAAGTCCAACAGACCCGGGAGCATGAGCCAGAGAGGAGGTAGAGGCACGGTTTAGAGATGAGGGAGATGTCAAAAGAGGGCTTGGGCCTGAAAGACCCCACTGACAAGTTATCGGGGCACTCAGGTATCTGCTCTTCAAGGGCACCTGCCTAACTGGCCCAGAGCAGGCCTTTGGAGCAGGCCTTTGGTGCCATCTGCTGGCTGCTGTTTATGCATCTTGGGTGAGGGCTTGCACCTGGTGTGGGTGGGGACTGCCTTGCATTCTAATATTGCAGGGAGCCAAATCCTGGCGAGGGTCATCCGAGTCCTCAGTGTACTGTGCAGAGTGAGCCGCACAGACTCTGTTCTTCAGCTAATCCACCACCCAGCCAGGCTTGGCCCCCAGCTCTCAGACCCTCCAGCCTCCCAGCTCAGACAAGTCCATGGCCCAGTCTTTCCAACAGTCTTTGCTCCAAGATGGTAAGGGGTCTCCAGATCCTGTATCTGCCGCCTCAGCTAGCTCTACTTCCACATCCCTGAGGCACCTCTTCTCAGACCCTTAATGCTGAAAAGAGCTGAAGAGGCTCCAGACCTCTAAAGCAGTCTCCTCTATCCCAGAAGCTGCCAGCTCCTCACTCCCATGTGCTCTGGCCCCATCTCGACAGTCTGCTCAGGCTGCTGGGTTCTCAGAAGTTGTCCCTGCTTCTCTCAAGGGCCTTCCACCACCTCTAGAACCTTTGAAAATTAGACGGGTAGGTGTGGCGGCACACACCATTAATCTCTGTAATTAGGAAATAGAGGTAGGAGGATTTCTGATCTACACAACAAGCTCCAGGCTAGCCAGGGGAGGGTTACGTAGTAAGACCTTGTCTCAAAAAAAAAGTAAAATGTTTACTTTTAAATGTTTTTTTCAGATTTTCTTGTTTTATTTTATGTGTATGAATGTTTGCCTGTACATGTATGTATGTACACCACATATGTGCCTGATGTCCACAAAGGCCAGAGAGGATATCAGATCCTCTGGAATGGAGTTTTGGGTAGCTGTGGATGCTGGAAACCAGACCCTGGTCCTCTGCAGCAGGAAGTGTTCCCAAAGACTGAGACAGCTCTCCTTTTTAATTCTTTTGAGGCACAGTCTGACCTCAAACTTTGATGTGGCTGAGGATGGCCTTGACTCCCTAATGCCTCTACTTCTCAAGTGCTGGGATTATAGGCATGTACCCAGTTTTATGTGGTACTGGACAGAGAGGCAAACACTGTGCCAACAGAGTTACATCCTCAACCCTCAGGACCGTTTTAAAAAGATAGCAAAGGACCACCAAACCCAGCTGCCTAGTAATGAGATAGAGATCCAAGTGCAACCGTGTCGGGCAGGGTAAGTCAGCCCAGGCCCTGTCTTCTCATTCATGGCCTGCTAATGAAGGATAGCATTATAACCATGTACCAAGCGCTATCCTCAGCACCAGGAGGCCTCAGTCACAACTTAAGATACAAGCCTAGACCAAGAATGAGACACAAAGAGGCCAGGTCACCTGGGCTGGGGTTCAAGTGGAACTTTCCTAATTGCAACACGTCTACACCCTGATCCCTACCCAACAAGTCAGCTGGGGAGGGGGAAGGTTGGCACTCCCCATGGGGCCCCAGCTGAAGAGGGTCTGGCCATAGACTGGAGAATGTACGTAAGACCCCCAAACCCAGGGACGGTTTCCGAACTGCTCAGCCTATGAGCTCTCTGTGTATGGGACTGCTGGTGGCTACTGCTCTGTGCCTAGCTCCGCCACCAGCAAATATTTCCATGAACAAGGCCCTTCTCTGTCCAGGGACAAGCATGTCTTTGTGGTCTGCCAACCCCCAACCACCCACCGCAGGCCATGGACGCCTGCAGCTACTCAAGCCAAGCAAGACACAGGGCTTCCCACACCACTCAGAAAGGGCTTTCCCTTCCTTCTTAGAAAATGAATTATAAAATAGTTACCTTCTCTTCAGGGCTGTTACACAGAGAAACCCTGTAAAAACAAAAACAAAAAAAGTTGCCTTCTCAAGATATTTGTGGAAATGATGCAGATGGTGAGATGTCCCTCATGATCCAGCGCCAAGATGTACATGTTACCTGGGGAGAGTGACGCTTAGTCAAAGTGGTGCTCAGAAAATGCTTTGTGTGTGGAGAAAAGGAAAGGATCTCCCCTGCCCCCTAAAAGTGAATGTGTCCCAACACATCAAGGAAAACTGTCCAGTGCCTGGGAGAAGGTATGGAGACCTGTGACAAGGCAGTCGAAGATCTGTGCTCAAGCCAGAAGAGACGACTGTGGTTTCAGGGACCCTGTCCTGCTACATCTGAGCATGCAAAAAATAGAGAGGGTCCTTTACCAGGCCTGGTGACTCGTGCCTATAATTTTAGCACTTGGCATGCTGAAGCAGGAGGTTTACCATGAGTTTGAGGCCAGCAAGGGCTTGTAGTGATACCCTGTCTCAAAAAAATAACCAAAACCCAAGCTTCTTTTGGTGAGCACTGCTCCTCACAGTGCCTTCAAGAGACACGTCACACACTGAGTGGTCTGGAATGCACACCACCGTGCCTGGTATTTTGGGAAGACATCTGCTTAAGTGTTTCAGGGTTGGAGGTAAAGGGGACTAGTGGGGGCTGGGGAGAAGGTTGGGGTGTAGCCCAAGGAGGATCTTTGGATGCTTGCTTAGGACTAGGCATACAGGAAGCATAATTCATTCATGTACAATGGACACATAACTAAAATGAGTTCAAAACCCAGAGAATCCTGCTCAGCTGTCCACTTACAGGTCCTGAACAAGAACTTTCTGAGGGGCTGGAGAGATGGCTCAGTGGTTAAGGGTACTGGCTGCTCTTCAAGAGGACCTGGGTTCAGTTCCCAGCACCCACATGGCAGCTCACAACTGCCTCAAAAACAAAATGAACAACTTTCTATAACTTCCCAAACAAAGTGTTTGAAACCATCTTCCTGCTATGAGTGCAACAGAGAAGTGTGTGTGTGTGTGTGTGTGTGTGTGTGTGTGTGTGTGTGTGTGTGTGTAAGCTCACATGTGGAGGCCAGAGGTCATTGATTTCTTCTATCTTTACATTTGGGGGGTGGTGACACTGGAGATTGAACCTAGACCTTTGTGCATGCTGTGTCCCGCTTAGTCTTTTTGACAAGTTGACCAGAGCCAGAGTCATTTGGAAAGAGAAAACCTCAACTGAGCAAGTGTTCCACCAGATTGGCCTGTGGGCAAACTCGTGGAACATTTTCTTTTCCTTTTGGTTTTTCGAGACAGGGTTCTTTGTGTAGCCTTGGCTGTCCTGGAGCTAGCTCTCACAGAGATCACCTGCCTCTGTCTCCCAAGTGCTGGGATTAAGTGTGTGCCACCACCGCCCAGTGGGACATTTTCTTAATTAATGACTGATGTGAGAGGTGCCATCAGATCTTGTATAGTCAGATCTTGTCACAAGAAGCGGGGAAGGGGCTGCAGAGATGGGTCAGGGATTAAGAACACTTGTTTCAGGCTGGAGAGATAGTCAGAGGTTAAGAGCACTAGCTGGCTGTTCTTCCAGAGGTCCTGGGTTCAGTTCCCAGCAACCACATGATGGCTCACAGCCATCTATAATGAGATCTGGTGCCCTCTTCTGGCATGCAGGCATATATGCAGGCAGAACACTATATACATCAATCAATCAATCAATCTTATTTTTAAAAAAAAGAACACGTGTTTGAAAGGGTATACAGCGATGGTTTGGCTAGCACTGGCTGGTCAGTGCTAGATCGGCAACGCGGAGCTGGTTTGGTCTATGGTGGAAGAGTCACAATTGGAAGAATCAGAAGCCATGGTTACCAGAGTTAGAATGGGCTTTATTAGAGAGAGGAGGGGATAGGACAGGAGAAGCCAGGCCTGGCAGAGAGGAAACAGAAAGAGAGGGGTGCAGAGAGGCCAGAGAGAGACAAAGACAGAGACCGAGAGAGAGCATGGGGGTGCACGACCGACCTTTTGGCTGGGACGCAGTCACCTGCTGATGATGTAATAAGGCGCCAGGCGAGACCCAGCTGCGAATATACAGAATCCTTACAGTGCTGCTCTTGCAGAGGATCCAGGTTTGATTCCCAGCACCCACATGGTGGATTACAAATATCTGTGACCCCAGTTTTAAGGAATCCATCAGGCATAGATAGACATGGTATACATATATGCATGTAGGCAAAATATTCACATACAAAGTAAAATAAATCTTAAAAAAAGAAAGAAGAGCTGGGTGGTGGTGGCACACACCTTTAATCCCAGCACTCAGGAGGCAGAGCCAGGCAGATCTCTGTGAGTTCAAGGCCAGCCTGGTCTACAGAGCGAGATCTAGGACAGGCACCAAAACTACACAGAGAAACCCTGTCTCAAAAAACCAAAAAAAAAAAGAAAGAAAGAAAGAAAGAAAGAAAGAAAGAAAGAAAGAAAGAAAGAAAGGAAGGAAGAAAGAAAGAAAGGAAGAAAGAAAGGAAGGAAGAAAGAAAGAAAGAAAGAAAGAAAGAAAGAAAGAAAGAAAGAAAGAAAGAAAGAAAGAAAAAAGATAGAAAGAAAGGAGGCTGAGCAAGCCACGAGGAACAAGCCATTAGGCAGCACTCCTCAGTTGTTTCTTCTTTAGTTCCTGCCTTAGTGTGGTGGTTTTCAATAAAAATGGCTCCCATAGGTCCATAGGGAGTGGCACTATTAGGAGGTGTTGCTTTGTCGAAGTGGGTGTGGCCTTGCTGGAGGAAGTGCCTCACTGGAGGGTGGGCTTTGAGGCCTCAGATGCTCAAGCCTGGCCAATGTGTCACTGTTACTTCCTGCTTCCTGTAAAAAAACCGTAGAACTCTCAGCTACTTCTCTAGCACCATGTCCGCCTGCATACTGCCATGCTTCCAGCCATGACGCTAATGGGCTAAACTACTGAAAGGATAAGCCAGCCCCAATGAACTGTTTTCCTTTGTGAGAGTTGCTGTGGCAAGGTGTGGGGTCTCACGCCTTTAATTCCAGCACTCCAGAGGCAGAGACAGGTGGATCTCTGTGAGTTTGAGGCCAGCCTGGTCTATAACGTGTGTTCCAGGACAGCGAGAGTTACACAGAGAAACCCTGTCTGGAAAAAACAAACAAAGAGTTGTTGTGGTCATAGTGTGTCTTCACAACAAGAGAAGCCCTAACTAGGATGGATACTTAGCTGATCATGGATCATAACCTGGAAGCAAATGAGCCCTTTCCTCCCAAAGTTGCTTTTGGTCATGGTGTTTTATTACAGCAGTTAGAAACCTAAGACACTAATCCAGCACTCTACCACTGTGCTAGATCCCCAGCCCTGTCCACCATATTTTTTTAAGTTCAGATCTCTCACTAAAACTGGACCTGATTTTGATGGCTATTGGCTGGCAGTGAACCCTTGGGATCTACCTGTCTCTGTATTCCCATTGCTGGGTGACAGTATGCCCTGGTTACAGATGCCTCACTTGTTTTGATTTGGTTTGGTTTTTTAAAACAGGGTTTCTCTGTGTTACAGCCCTGACTGTCCTGGAACTCGCTTTCTAGACCAGGCTGGCCTTGAACTCACAGAGATCTGCCTCCTCGGAGTGCTGGGATTAAAGGCATGTGCCACCATGCCTGGCTGCTGCTCCCAGTTTTCACATGGATGCTGAGGATCTGAACTCAGGTCCTCGTGGTTTTTGTGAATTCTGAAACTCAAGCCCAAAGCATCCTGCGTGCTAAGCAAGCGTTCTACCAACTGAGTTACATTCTCAGCCCAGTCAGACCTCTTGTCAGGATGGGGGTCCCTGTGCATTCCTGAAGGTAGATAACATCCTGGGCTCTTGAGGCTGGATACCACCCTCCCTCACCCGCCCACCTGCTCACTAGGACAATCCTCTCAACTGCTGAGGCTGCTGACCTATGTGGCAAGGTCCCAGCTATTCAACTAACTAGCAGCCAGGGTTCAGGATTAAGGTGCCCTGGAGGAGATGGTACAGATGCAGGCTGAGCAGGGCCTATTGCAGCACCTGGGATCGAGGACACAGGTCAGGCAGGCAGCAAGTCTCGGTTCCCCCTCCCTTCAAGCTTCTTCCTTGCATGGCTCCCCTTCTTCCTACAGCCGCAGGCTTCGGCTACCCCTCTTCCTCCTGGTAAACACAGAAGAGAGCCGTGATGGGGAAATTCCTACCCTGGCCCCAGGAAACCAAGCTACACTTTCAAAGAGCAAGCAAAGGTAAAGTTCCCACTGGACCTGTGGGGAACCGGGACCAGAAAGTCCGCTGCCCTACCAGTCAGGCTGCCTCAGTGGCGGGAAGAGGAAGATGGTGCTTGCACAAAAGTAACCGGAAGCCTCCAGTTTCTCTGTATGCTGGCAAGGAATGTAATTTCCAAATAACTATTTAACTCTGTTTTGCTTCCTTGTTACTGGGGTTTTTAGGGTCAAAGCCAGAACCTTGGCCCCAACAAGCTGGTCCTGGCCACTGGGCCTATATACACCCATTAGAGAGACAGGACTAGTTCAAAAGCAGAAAAAGGAGATTTAATTCAATGTGGCTACATTAAGAATCATAAGTAAAACAGACCAGACCCTCATGTCTATCTTTTTTTTCTTGGTTTTTCGAGACAGGGTTTCTCTGTGTAGCTTTGTGCCTTTCCTGGAACTCGCTTTGGAGACCAGGCTGGCTTCGAACTCAAAGAGATCCGCCTGGCTCTGCCTCCTGAGTGCTGGGATTAAAGGCGTGTGCCACCACTGCCTGGCCCTCATGTCTATCTTTATCTTCAGGGAACTGACTGGAGGTTTAGGTTGAAACTATGGTCTGAGAAATTGTCAGAACTGCAGAAATCTCTTCCTGGAAGACAAATAACCTCCTCTTCTCTGAGTAACACCAGGACTTCAGAGGTTCCCTCAGGTTCCCTTACGCCATGTTCTGGCTAGTCTTATGTCAACTTGACACAAGGTATAGTTATCTGAGAGGAGGAAGCCTCGATTGAGAAAATGTCTCCATACTATGGGGCTTTAAGCAAACCTATAGAGAGTATTTTCTTAATTAGTGATTAATCGGGAAAGGTGGGAGACCAAAACAGGAACAATATACCTTGCAGGTTAAAGGTTCTGTCTACAGTTAAGACTGTTGAGAGTAAGTTCCTGGTTCGTCCTGTGTTAAGTCCTTGCAAGTTAAGGTTTCTATATGTAATTAACAGTAAGTTCCAGCCGGGCAGTGGTGGCGCATGCCTTTAATCCCAGCACTCGGGAGGCAGAGGCAGGCAGATCTCTGTGAGTTCGAGGCCAGCCTGGGCTACAGAGCGAGATCCAGGAAAGGCGCAAAGCTACACAGAGAAACCCTGTCTCGAAAAAACAACAACAAAAAAAAGAGTAAGTTCCTAGCCCAGCAGTGGTGGCACATGCCTTTATTCTGAGCACTCCAGAGGCAGAGACAGGTGGATCACTATGAGTTCAAGGCCAACCTGATCCACAGAGCGAGTTCCAGGACAGCCAAGGCTACACAGAGAGACCCTGTCTCAAAAAACCAACCAACAAAACAAAGTCTTTATCTCAGCCAGCTGGGCTTCCACTCAGGTATTTGGGATCTAAGTGTAGCCCCAAGCATTTAGTCCAAGAGGCTTTTAACAGAAAAAAAAAAAAAAAAAGAAAGAAAGAAAGAAAGAAAGAAAGAAAGAAAGAGAAACATCCTGGAATCTCCCTCAGCCTCTGCTTGGGGAGGTTTGTGCAAGCAGGCAGTTTAACAGAAACTAAGCTGGCTGGGGCATCTTGGCCTTGGGTCCTAGAATAGAGTTGGGTGATTTTCTATGGGATTCTCCATCAAGGAGATCAAACTCTAGTTAAACCTAAATGGCCTCAGGAAGAATACAAGATGGAGGGACTAATAGGTTTTCTCCACCTTCCCCCTAATAGGTTTTCTCCACCTTCCCCCACCCCAATAAGTTTCTCCTCCGACACAGTAACCCAGATCAAACCAAAATGAAAAACCATAACAACAGGTATACTGAGCAAAGCAACTCCTGGGCGGGTTCACTGCTCTCAGAGATCAAGGCCAAAGAAGCTGCACACCAAACTAAGGCAGGTGGGTTTTATAGATTAGGCGAGGGGTCATGACATGTCCCCCACAAGCTGGGTTCGTGCCCAAGTGTGGTCAAAAGCTGAGCGCTTAGCTGGGGACTCGGGTGGCTGGCGGCATCAGGGGAGGAAGTTGTAGTCGTCACCAAGAACTCGGAACTGGACTTTTGGTGCCTTTCCTCTGTTCAGAGACTCTCTGAGCAGGAGGGGTTTGGAGAGAGACAGAGACAGAGAGAGGAATGGTGCTTTCTGGACCAGACCTTGCAGAGGCTCCAACCAAACAGGAAGCTCTGCGCTTTCTTGCCCTGTCACACCTTCACTTTCATAGTTATTCTACATCATGCTCAATTCTCTGCTCAAGACATGAAGAACATGTCGTGGAAGACCCCTGAGACAATCCCCTCCTGTAACAATTCCAGGGTTGAAAATTAAGACCTTTTAAAAATAGTTTTATTTAGCAGTTAATATAGAAATTATTAACTTTATTATGGAATTATCAAACATAATTTGTTTTTTGTTGATCCTCCCTACCAAAATCTTTATTTTCTTTGTTGATAGTGTACGTATGCATGGTATTCCTGTGTCTCTGTGTGTGTGCCTGTGTGTACACATGTGCAGTAAGGGTGTGCTTGAAAGCAAAGAGGTTAGTTGACATTTGGTATCTTTCTTACCCAGATGACACAGGAGAAACCATGGCTCCCTCTTGCGGTTCTTAGTCTCATTAATAAAATAATTTAAGAATGGACTCGTGGTGGTGGTGGTGGTGGTGGCGCATGCCTTTAATCCCAGCACTCAGGAGGCAGAGGCAGGCAGAACTCTGTGAGTTCAAGGGCAGCCTGGTCTACAGAGCAAGTTCCAGGACATCCAGGGCTACACAAAGAAACCCTGTCTCTCAAAAAGAAAACAAAACAAAGAACAAACAAACAAAAAAATAAACTCACACAGAAGCTCAAGAATAATTTTATTAGAGCCGAAAAGAAAAACACCATGGAAGGCCAGGTACAAACCTCAGCAGCTGTCTGGAGGAGGGTGGAGGAGAGGAGGTTAGACACAGGCCTGGGAGAGAGGTTTTAGAGGGAGTCAGGAAGCCCAGAGTATCAGAAAAAAAAAAAAAAAAGTATAATTAGGTTCTGACCAGCATATGAAAGAGACAGAGGAAAAGAAAAGGCCATGTCTTTCCTGCCTCGAGTCTCATGTAGCCAAGGCTGGCTTTGAATTCTATATCATCAAGGATAACCTTGAATTCCTGATCCTCCTGTCTCACCTTCCAAGTGCTGGTATTATTACACACGTGTACCAGAATGCAAGGCTTTATGCATTGCAGAGGTTCATACCCAAAGCTTCCTGAATGCTGGGCATCTCTACCCTCTCGTATTAACCATATATGTGAAACCAGCCACACACACACACACACACACACACATGGCCACTATCAGTGAGTTAGACCTGTCACATGGGTCTCATAGGAATCAAATCTACCGCCTCATGGGACAGGCTCTCCCCCCACCTTGCTCTACTTCAGCCAAGCCTGGTGTAGTGGTGCAACTTACACGGAGGCAGTGTCACCGAGGAGGCAGAGAGAGGTGGACTCCCGGGCTCCCCTGACAGCCAGTCTAACTATGTGGACTAGTCCCAGCCCAGTGAAAGGAAGACCCAATCTCTAAAGAAAGAAAGAAAGAAAGAAAGAAAGAAAGAAAGAAAGAAAGAAAGAAAGAAAGAAAGAAAGAAAGAAAGAAAGAAAGAAAGAAAGCTCTTTTCCATGGCACCTCTGATGTGACAGGCTTTGTTAAGTCCAGATGAAGCTGAATATCTTCTTCTTCTTCTTCTTCTTCTTCTTCTTCTTCTTCTTCTTCTTCTTCTTCTTCTTCTTCTTCTTCTTCTTCCCACTGGCTATCAGAAACTCATCAAAGTGGACAACGAGCATAAGCTTCAGGTCGTTGTTGATGCTCTGGCTGAAGGGTGGGGGATTATGTTGTCTAACTCAGTGGTGGGAACCACAAACATGGTTTTCCCATGGAGCAAGGCTGTTGAGTAAGGGTCATTATTCTTGTTATAGACCAAGGAGAACTGGAGAGAGAAAGCACAAGTTTGTTCAGGGATACATTGTGGATGCTGGTCTGAATAATCACAATGTGGTTATCGTAAAAACAAAAAAGAAGGAGAAGGAGAAGGAGGAGGAGGAGGAAGAGGAGGAGGAAGAGAGGAGGAGAAGGGTACCTGGACTGACAGATAACTACTGTGCATGGGCTGCTGGGGCTGGAAGAAGCAGAATCTGAAAGCTTTCAATCTCTCTAAAGATTATGTCTGCCAATATGCTATCAGAAAGCCCTTCAAGAAGGTAAGAATCCCAGGACCAAAGCCCCTATTGTGGGTCGGAGCTCCAAATTAATCCAAGCAGACACAGAAGTTCCACAAAGCAAGATTTATTACTGGATAGCATGACAGAAACTGACCAGTTAGGAACAACAGTACAGACTCGGGAGCTGTGTCCCCAAATGTTCATTTAAGCAAGTATTTAAACACAAAACCCACAAATATCTGTGCCAAGTTACAGTTACATTTTCCTACCAACTAGTATTCAAAGAAAGGGGCTTTCCCTATGTGTTCCATCATTGTCAAATGAGACAGAATGTAAGCTTTTCAGTCCAACAAATCAGATTCATTTGTTTTGTTTTGTTTATTTATTATGTAAACAGAGTTCTGCCTGCATGCATACCTACAGGCCAGAAGAGGGTGCCAGATCTCATTACAGATGGCTGTGAGCCACCATGTGGTTGCTAGGAATTGAACTCAGGACCTCTGGAAGAACAGAAAGATGCTTTTAACCACTGAGCCATCTCTCCAGCACCTCATTTGTTCTTTTTTTTGTTAAGAACAGGCATAAGTTCTCCATTTGTTTTGGAGAACTAAAGATGCGTAACTGTCTGTTTCTATTGTTTAAGGAGGAAGTTGGTCCATTGTTGGAAAGTCCCCAGATTCCCCAGGTGTAGGTTAAAGAGGGCCAAGGAAAGAATACCCGGCCCCTGACTTGACCCAAGACCTGGGCCAAGGAAAAAACACCTTTACTTGACCCCAGGACAGGGCTTGAAATCCCACCAATCCCTGAGCTTGCCTCAGAATCAGGCTACAAAAAAACCACCAATCCCAAGCTACCCTGGAGAAGTATGCCCCCCCCCAACCCTATATAAGCTCTGTACTCTGTTCAGCTTGCTGCTACTTCTCACCCTAAAAGCAGCCACCATCCTGGGGTTTTCCTTCCCAATAAATCTCTTGAGTGAGGTTTGTTGTGTGGTGTGACATTTCCGCTGGAGCAGAGCCCAGCTGTAACAACTTTCCCCCCCAGCCTGAGCAAAGCAGAACAGTAACCCTTTCCCTGGGGAAACATTCCCCTAGTGGAGCAGAGAGCTGTAATACTTTACTCTCCAGATCAGAGCAGAGCTGTAGCAACTTCCCTGGGGAAACCCTCCCCCGTGGGAGCAGAGTTGTTACACTTGCATTGGGGAAAACTTTCCCTGGGGCACGGCTATAAGCTGCAGCACTTAGAGTGACTTTGTGGTATTCCTTGACTCCCAACTGCCAGGATACCTTTCCATCCAAGCTACAAGACTTACTGCGGCCTGGGAACTTGAACTTTTTTTCACTCTCCTGAATTCAAATGGCAGTACTTAGTGTTAGGGTCCTGGAGAAGTCCCCCCAAAAAGACCACCAACCATGTATACAATCAACAAGAGCGTTTATTATCTCAAGAAGGTACCAGCATGCTGGGGCCATGCGTTCAACAAAAAGGAAAAATGATAATCCCCAAGAGAAGCTTGCAGGCTCTTTTATATATAACTAAAGGAATTCTAAAAGCAGTGTGATCATTCTACCTAGGATTGGCTTATGCAAGTGGCAATCACTTTAGTAGATTTCTAATTGGTTAGGCCTATCAGGGGTGGACTAAGGCTATAGCTTTTCCACTCTTAGGCAAGTCTGGACAAGTCCCAGGCCTTAGCCTTATTTGGTTGTTGCTTTGAGGTGCCTGTGGAACGGGGGAAGTTGGCTCAGGCATAAGTACAATTCTCCTCCTCCTTACTGTCAGGGGCATTGGTGATTGATTGCCTTTTGTTTGTGAACTGAGGCCTAGTTCTTAACTAAGTTGTTAGGGGCCTGTCATGATATTTGCCTGGCCCTCTCATTTAGGACAAGGTACTTTTTCCTGTTCGTAATATACCCAAGGCTCAGCATCCTGTTACTCCCCATTCCTCCAGTAAATACTAGTGAGAAGAAATGGACTAAGAAAAATATGATGGAGGCTGGAGAATATGCTAAAATTTTGATCTAGAGAATGGAGGAAACCAAAACAAAACACCAGAAATAGATTGAGAAAAGACAGAAGTAGGCTGAAAGCTTCTACTTTTTTTGTTGTTGTTGTTGTTGTTTTTCGAGACCAAAAAAAAGCAAAACAAAAAGTCTTTAAGAGTAACAAAGAAATGATCAGATCTTTTGTTGTTGTTTCAAGGCAGGGTTTCTCTTTATGTAGCCCTGGCTGTCTTAGAATTCATTCTGTAGACCATTCTAGGCTGTATCTAGATATGAACTCAAAGTGGACTATAGAAGGATTTCTGGTGGTTAGATAAAAGCCAGCATATCTCAGGAACTCGTGAAATAGGTTTTTCAGCCCCAAAAGTGATCCCTCAAATACTGGTCCTTACTGTATAAACTAATGACATGAATATTTTTATTGTAGATATGCGAGAAAAAACAGCCAAAGGCATTTGGAAGAGTCCAGAGCAGAGAGAGAAAGTCGGTCAACTGAACATGGTCAGCAGACTGGACATGGCCAGGGCTATCTATGAGAGAGGGGAGAATAGCAGGGACAGAGAGCAGAGAAAACATAGTGAGAGAAGCAGGAGCAGAGCAAGAAGGGGGAGGAGAGACCTGAAATAGCAGGGTTATAAGGAGAATAGGGGCTGGGCGATGGGGGCACACGCCTTTAATCTTAGCACTCGGGAGGCAGAGGCAGGCGGATCTCTGTGAGTTCGAGGCCAGCCTGGGCTACAGAGCGAGATACCGGAAAGATGCAAAACTACACAGAGAAATCCTGTCTCAAAAAAAAAAAAAAAAAACAAAAAAACAAAAAAAAAAAAAAAACAAAAACAAAAAAAAAAACCCAAAAAGCTTCCCCTAAGGGGACAGTCGGGCCAGCAGATTCTTTACTGCACCCCATCACATACAAAAGACACTCCAAATTGACCTCTGGCCTCCAGACATATGCCTCCCTGCTCTCCTGGACCTCCTAAATAACTGAAGGAAACTAAGGCTTTGGGGTTTATAGATCAAAGCTCCTGATTACAACTTCCACCTTCATTTTGTGTCTGGCTTCTTAACATTGACTCAGACTCCCGCTGGCCTCTGCACAGGCTTGTTAATCACAGGGACTGTCTCTGACATGCTCCACCTGTCTTTGAGGTGGAATGCATTGTCCTGAATGCTTCCTCCTGAGTCACTCTGGATTTCAGGACCCAACTGAATGATAAAACTCTCACTGATTGGACTGAAACTACCTCTCAGGCAACAGTCGGCCTGAGGATGCAGTAAGCATGGGGGCAGGGTGGCAATTACTCAGGATGGCAAGGTTCAACCTGAGACAGATTCTCTTGCTTGTTTGTTTTTCAAGACAGGGTTTCTCTTTGTAGTTTTGGTGCCTGTCCTGGACCTCACTCTGTAGACCAGGCTGGCCTCGAACTCACAGAGATCCGCCTGCCTCTGCCTCCAGAGTGTTGGGATTAAAAGCATGTGCCACCACAGACCGTCACTACAGACTTTCTTATAGGAACCTGATTAGTCCCCTCCGTAGATGAGAGTGACAGAGATTAAAAATCTAAATCTCCTATCAATGCTCTGAAGACAGACTAGAGGACAGGGTGTAACCATCCTGAAAAGAATGCACACCTGTAAAAAGAGACCTGTGTCCACCCCCCTTTGTCTGTTTCACTATTGAAACAGTGGGTTCCAAGAGACTGGGGTTTCCCCTGGAATCCCAAGATGGGAGAAGGAGAAGTCTAGGGCCCAGGTGCCAGTAACATAACAGGGAGCTTACCTCTGTCAGAAATGTTTGGGGTTGCTGGCCAGGTAGTGGTAGTGGCAGCGGGCGGTGCACACCTTTAATCCTAGCATTTGGGAGGCAGGTGGATCTCTGAGTTCAAGGCCAGCCTGGTCTACAGAGGGAGTTCTAAGACAGCCAGGGTTACACAAAGAAACCCTGTCTTGAAAAACATAGAAAGGAAGAAAGAAAGGAAAGAAGGAAGACATCACTCTTAATCAAGAGGGTGTGCTTGGAAGAGATGACACAGTGCTTTTGGTTTTATTCTAACTCAGATGGTGACTGTCTCTCCCCACTGGCTAGGATCCCACCTCACAGTCTTACTTGATTGGCTAGTCTGAAAAGAGTTGGAACACAGGAAATGAAGGAGGAATGGGGAGGGGTCACTGCTCCAGACCATCAAATTCCTTGGAATGGGGTGGGGCTTTGTGGAAACAAAGGTTTTACTAGGGATTCAAACATTTGCATAAAAGTCTTACAAGGTGTTGGGATGGGGGATAAAAGATTTGAATTCTTTATCTTAAACACAAGTTTTACAGTATTTGAAAGAAAAGACTCATATTTAAAGGGCTGGAAAGATGGCTCAGTGGTTAACAGCACTGTCTGCTCTTCCAGAGAACTCAGGTTCAATTCCTAGCACATGCTGGCTTACAACTGTCTGTAACTCCAGTGTCAAGGGATCTGACACCCCTTCTGGATTCCCTGGGCACCAGGCATGTATGCAGTACACAGACATACATGCAGGCAAAACATCCATTCACATTAAAATAAAAATAAATCCTGTTTAAAAAGACTTTTTATATTTAATATTTGTTACATCTCCCGGAAAGAAGTTTTAGAATCACTTGTCAAACTTCCTTACAAAAGAGACTGGAATCAAAGCAATGATGGGCAGAACCACACCTGGGCCATTACTTAAACCTACACCTCAGGTCAGGACACCGAAGATGGATTGGGGAGGTCACTGGACCCCTTTGTTCCTCTTGCCCACATAACCACTTGGAATCAATCTCGTGGCTGGCTGCAGCAGCCATGCCGGCAGAGGCAGAGGAGAGTGCTTATTGGAAGAATCACAGGCATGGTTACCTTTTTAGAGCTTTATTGGGAGAGGGGGGGGGGCAGGGAGGGATAGAGAGAGAGAGGGAGAAAGAGAGAACAGAAAGAGAAGGAGGTCCAGACAGAAGGAAGGAGCAGAAAGGAAAGAGAGGGACACACAGAGGGCTGGCCTGCTTTTTAGGCTGATGACGTAATTAAGAACTGATTCCTTACATGAACCTCTTTCTTCTTCTTCTTCTTCTTCTTCTTCTTCTTCTTCTTCTTCTTCTTCTTCTTCTTCTTCTTCTTCTTCTTCTTCTTCTTCTTGAGACAGGGTTTCTCTGTGTGGCCCTAGCTGTCCTGGAACTCACTCTGTAGACCATACTGGCCTCAAACTCAAAGAGATCTGCCTGCCTCTGCCTCCCGCATGCTGGGAGTAAAGGTGTGCCCCCATCGCCTGGCCCTTGTTTCTTTAATTGGCCCTGGGATAGGTGACCAAGCCTAGCCTGCTGAAGCTACCAGCACTTCTGCCCCCAGACTCCAGCTGCAGGTGAAATGGGAAACCTTGGTTAACCCTCGGCTCTGCTGGCTTTCATCCAGTGTTAGAGGTCACCTACTCAGCAGTTCATTCCCGATAGTGCTGCCACAGACCATACCTCTGTCACATGGGACACAGTGGTAACTGGTACCTTGGTACTGGCTGTCAATGTTGATTCAGGAAGCTGGAGGCCACTTTTGTCTATCTCAGATGGAATGAAAACACCCCCCTTCATAGGAGACTTGGTGACCGTTGGTAGCAGAGTGACAAACTCCACCCTGGAAGGCCTTTAACCCGAGGCAAGAATTTGTATTAGTAAATTGAATTAGTAAAATTGGTGCTATAGAGAGAGAATTTGCTGCTAAACTCAATTAAAAACTATCAAGTCATACAAAATAGAATTTTGCTAAAGGAGCGCCACCTCCAATACGACTGGAAGCTAGTAGTACACTGACCAGGCTTGTTAGAAACTGTAGGAAAGAACATTGGTGCCATAATTGAAGTCTAGGGTACTGAGAAAGTTTCTGCTAATGTTTGTTCACCAAGACTGACCTGCAATTATGTCCCATCCCCATAAGGAGAGGAGGCAGCCCTGACTGACAACTAGCCATTAGGCCCATCCCCTTATCTAAGAACATGCCTCCAAGGGGTAGTTCAAGGGGGCAGGCAGAATCACAACCATCATTAAATCCTGGTCTGCCTTTAAGACCCCTAAGTCATTATCAGGAAATCATAATTCTGCCAGGTGGGCAAGATGGCCCTGGGTAACAACTACCAGAAAAGAACAACACAGGTGTACTTAAGAAATAATCCTGGCAATATCTTTGCTGTGTAAATCTCCCATCTGCCCAAGTGTCCAGACTTGCAGTCTCCTGTCTCTCTTTAAATTGTTCTAAGTGTGACCTGGAGCTGGGACCTAAGAGACTTAAGGGTGACTGTGTATGTAGAATGCATACATCTAAGGCCTATATAAATTGTTAAAGCTTTCTGTTCCAATAGCCAGGTGTGGTGGTGCCCACCTTTAATCCCAGCACATGGTAGGCAGAGGCAGGTGGATTCCTGTGAGTTTGAGGCCAACCTCATCTATATTGAGTTCAAGACAGCCAAAGCTACATAGTGAGATCTTGTCTCAAAAAAAAAAAAAAAAAAAAAAAAAAAAATCAAAATGAGGGCTGGAGAGATGGCTCAAAGTCAGAGCCAGGTGGATCTCTGTGAGTTCCAGGCCAGCCTGATCTACAGAGCAAGATCCAGGACAGGCACCAAAACTACACAGAGAAACCTTGTCCCAAAAAACCAAACCAAACCAACAACCAACAACAAAAAAAAAAAAAAAAAAAAAAAAAAAAAAAAAAACAGCCTTTTCTGTTCCAGGCTGGTTCTCTTTTGTGCAACAGCCAGAACCAGTTATGTGCTATTATTAAAGAGCTCATGCCTAGGGGCTAGAGAGATGGCTCAGAGGTTGAGAGCATTGACAGAGGTCCTGAGTTCAATTCCCAGCAACCACATGGTGGCTCACAACCACCTATAATGAGATATGGTGCCCTCTTCTGGTGTGCAGGCAGACATTCAGGCAGAACATAAATAAATCTTTAAAAAAAAAAAAAAAGAGTTCTTTTCTTTTTCTTTTTTCTTTTTTCTTTTAATGCCGAATGCTGTTTATTGAAGGAGGGAAGAGAGGTCTTAAATACAGGCTTACAGCACAATGGGAGAACCCCGGAGGGCAGAAGTTCGCTACCGATGTTTTACAATCTTGCATCTAAGCTGTTGACGCCCATTATGCAGGATACGCAGACAAGGAACTTCCCTTAAGCATTCAGGAGAGTGGAACCTGGCAGGGAATTAGCATAGGGAGGATATCAAGGTTAAGGTCAGCAAGCAAGGCAACAGTTACCCAAAATGGGGACCAGGGCCCTACAGGTGCCCCTTTTACTAAAAAATGAGCTTCTGGCTTAGGTTGCGTGGGAAGTCAGCAGGTCACCTTACCCGTCATGGAGATGTCTGCCCAGGCCACACAGGCGCTCTATCTTAGGTTGGTGAGCACCCCCCAGGTATTACCCATCTCTGAATACTCATTATCATACAGGCTCAATCGTGTGTAAGAGTTCTTTTCTTATTAATCTCAGTGTGGAGTGATTTCTCACTGGGAAGGCATATTAATTCTATAACAACCATCTTCAGAACACACAGGTTCCTGTTTTGTTAACCCCAAGAGGCTAGGTTCTGCCAGCACCCCAATATGCAGATCAAAGAAAGAATAATGGTGAAAAAGAGGGACATATGTTCAGTGTGATCACATTAGGAAGAGGAATACACAAAGGGGACAGTTACCCCAAGTCTATCTTCCAGGCACTGAAGAGCTATAGGTTGAAGTAGAAGAGAAAAATGGGGCAAGAAGCATTCGTAATTAAGCAGTCCTGGTCTGTGTGTGGTCCTGCCTATCACTCTCAGCTCTGGCTTGGCAAGGTAGTCTGAACAAGTCCTGTTTAAGGGAATAAAATGGTTCTCCAACACTTCAGCTTGAGGGTGCAGCCTGGCCTTCAGGGATAATTGCTCTCAACTGGTTCCTCCTGTCTTTGCAAGTTTCACTCTTCCTGGAATCCAAGGTGAATGCAATGGCCAATGAGGAATGAAGAAACAACACACACACACACACACACACACACACACACACACACACACACACACACACAAAAGCTGGGATCAGGTAGGTTGTATGCTTTGAAGGAGATACACCAGCTGCCTAGAAACTCAACACATTTATTATATACAGCCGAAGGAGGAAGCAGGTTAGCTAATAGCTCTGTAGGGGTCATATATAAGGGAACAGCCTCAGGCCCCAGTCATCAGGGAAGAGGAAGCTGTGGTCTGCTCACACTGTCAACATCTTACTCAGACTAGAGGAAGGCCTTGACACTCCTGAGCCTGACCCAGGGAAGGCCTTGCATCTGAAGTCTGAGGCATCAGTGCCCTTGACATGACCATGCTCATGTCAACAATACTCATTCACACAAGGATACACTCATTCCCCATACTGCGGGTTTAGCAATGACTTATCTCTAGGCCTTCTGTCTTGAAGAGGATGAGATGGGTCAGACGGAGACTCCTGAGTGATTACAGGCTGACAACAAAGGTAAGCAGGCGACTCATGGTAAAGGAGACAAACACAAATTGAAGGTAGTGGTACCATCATTTACTCTTCATCCTGCATTTACTACCAACGTAAAAGACAGCTCTCATCTCAAAGGGAATAATAGAGAATTTACTCCTAGCCAAATACGAGTGTTTCAGGATTTCTGGATGTAGTCCAAGGTAGATTGGTTACAGGAATCTTCGTAGTCAGAGGACAAAAGTCACTGGAGAGATGGCTCGGCAGTTAAGAGCACTTCCTGCTCTTCCAGGAGACCCAACTTCGACTCCTAACATATGAGGTGCCTCACAACAGCTCCAGGGGGATCTGACATGGTGTTCTGAATTCCACCAATGAACAGAGAGAGAGAGAGAGAGCGAGCTAGCTTACACACACACACAAATAAAAATAAAATCTAAAAATAGAAAGAATAGCCAGGCAGTGGTGGGGCACACCTTTAATCCCAGCACTCGGGAGGCAGAGCCAGGTGGATCTCTGTGAGTTCGAGGCCAGCCTCCTGGGCTACGGAGTGAGTTCCAGGAACGGTGCAAAGCCACACAGAGAAACCCTGTCTCGAAAAACCAAAAGAAAAGAAAGAATAGATGTCAAGGCTGGAGTTGGGGCTCAGCAGACAGAGTGCTTGCCTAGCACTCACAAGCACGTTGTTTAATCTCCAGCAAACCTTAAACTAGGTGTGGTGGCACAGGCTTGGAGTCCCAGCACTCCAGAAGTAGAGGAAGGAGGATCAAAAGTTCAAGTTCATCCTCAGCTACAAGGTCTAGGCCAGACTGAGACGCAAGAGACTGTCCCCCAAAACAGAGCTAGGGAGAAGGCAATGGGTAAAGGGCTTGCTACTGAAGGATGAGGACCCAAGTTCAGGTCCCCAGCAGCACATATGGAAAAAGTCAGTAGGACAATTTATACCTGTAACCCTACCCGGGGGTGGGAGGGATGGGGGGCAGGGGAGGGATAGGGTGGGAGGGGACAGAAAGAAAACTCCAGGTTCAGTGAAAGACCTCATTTAAAAAAATAAGGTAGAGAAGCCATTGAGGAAGACATCCTGATGTCAACCTCTTCCTCCATATGTGATAGGTAATCACATACATAGCCACACACATACACCATATAAGTGCACACACACACACACACACACACACACACACACACACTCAAAAGGTTTAACCTAAAAAAAAAAAGATGTTAGGTCATACCTACATGTGGACAATGGATGACTATTCAGGGATCTAGAGAAAGATCAAGATGATTCTGCTCTGGAACTGAAACATTCTAGCTCTCCACAAACCATAAAGATCTAACCAGTCTGGGCATGGTGGTAGCTCAAGCATTTAATTAATACCAGCATGCAGCAGGCAGAGGCAAGTGGATCTCTGAGTTAGAGGCCAGCCTGGTCTACAGAGTGAGTTCCAAGACAGCCAGGGTTACACAGAGAAACCCTGTCTTGAAATACCAAAAAAGAAAAGATCAGCTAGATGTGGTGGCACATGCCTTTATTCTTAGCATTTGGGAGGCAGAGGCAGACAGATCTCTGTGAGTTCAAGTCCAACCTTAGCCCTACATAGGGAGTTCCAGGACAGCCTGTCTCAAACAAGCAAAGATCTAACTAGCTTACCATCAGCCTTGTAGAATTTTCAATAGAAGCACTGGATTCCACTCCCCCACCCCCAACCCATGGGAACCTGAGTTCATAGTTCCCCCTGTTGACCAAGCATCACTTTTTGTTTGTTTGTTTTGTCTTTCAAACTCAGAGATCCTTCTGTCTCTACTTCCTGAGTACTGGGATTAAAGGTGTGTGCCACCACCACCTGGCTAGGCCCCAAGCATCACATTTTAACATGCAAAGGCTAAATGGTACCAGGAAGGCTCGCTCATTTCTGGGATCTCAGAGAAGGCAGAAGAACAGTCTTCAGGAGCGAGAAATAACCATTAAAGCCATTAAGGAAGAACCCCTGGAAGGTAGTGAAGCAACTGTCCCCTCTTTTAACAGGACTGACCTTAACAGGGCCAGTTGTTTTGTTTGCTTGTTGGTTTTCCAGGAGCCAGTTTGCTTAGACCTCTGCCCAATATTACCCCACCATCCTATGTTGACTCATGTCTGGCTTCAATCAGACCCTCAGGAAGTATGTCCGGTCTGGTAGCCAATCAGGGTCCTACCAGGCCACAAGCAGGAACTGTTCTTGCTATTATCAGTCAAACAGACCCTGACACAGCAGACAGACCCCTGACACTGCAGACAGACAGACCTCTGACACAGCAGACAGACAGATCCCTGACAGCAGACAGACAGACCCCTGACACAGCAGACAAACAGACCTCTGACACAGCAGACAGACCTCTGACACTGCAACCACAGTTGCCGACCAGATGTCATGAGCCAATCATAAGATGATTCCTGTACCAGTAAGGGTCTATACCCAATCACTTCAAAGTACACTTAACCACAGCTGAAATTCCCCTAATCCTGCTTAAAAGGAGCCTTTGAGCTTCTCTGGGGGGTCACCATTTGCCACTGTGTCAGATGGTTGACCCCTGCATGCTGTAATATTTTTTATTAAATGTTATTGCTGATTGCATATGTGACTGGTGGTCTTCTATGGGACTTCTCGAGGACCTGAAAAGTAGTAACATTATCAGTCACCATGATCCATTCTAGCCTCATTCTTCTCCACCATCTGCATCTGATGTAACATTTACGTGGATATAAAACAGGAGTATCTCATACCTACAGTTAAAATAACCAAGAGAACAGTATAGCTATTATGGTTATTTTTTATTTATTTTTTTGTCTGTGTGACAAAGACAATTTGGGGAAAGGGGGGCATTTTAGTGCACAATTCCAGGTTACAGTCTAGGATAGCAGGGAAGTCACAATGGCAAGAGCTTCAATGACTATCATATCCACACCAAGAGCAAAGAGACATAAGCACACGCAGTCTTTCTGGCTTGGGCTCAACTCTATTTCTCCACAGTTCAGAACTCCTGCCTAGGGAATGGTGCTGACCACAGAGGAATCTGTCCATCTCTACCCACTCTGTTCTGGAATTTTTACATGGATGCTGACGATCCCAACTCAGATCCATACACTTGTATACCAAGCACTTTATCAACTGAACCCCAACACACTACCATTTAAATTCGTTCCCAGGCCAGTCATGGTAGCACATGCCTTTAATCCCAGTATGTCCAGAGACAGATCTCTGTGAGTCCAAGGTCAGCCTGGCCTACATAGTGACTTTGAGGACAATCAGGGTCATGTAGAGAGACATTGTCTCAAAAATGAAATAAGAGGAAGAGGATATGGCCTCTCCTAAAGTATGGAGAAGATTTTTATTATAGATATAAGGAAAAAAGCAGGCAGAGGGAAGAGTCCAGGCTGAACATAGCCGGCCAACTAAACATGATCATGAGAAGAGAGACGGGAGGGAGAGCAAGAGAAGCCCCTCAACCAAGAGAGGTGACCAAGGTCAAGAGACCTAGAGACCAATGTAACCAAAATGGCTGATTTATATAAGGATCAGTCTGCGGGTGGGGGGGGGGAATCGGAAGCCCAGCCCCTGGGAAGAAGTTTAGGGTAGGGGGCAGGTGAGACGTGCTGGGAGGAGGCACAGGTACTGAGTGATGCTGCAAGAGCAGACCTGTGTCTGCTCTGACATGTTAATAGACTCCTCAGTTAGCCATTTATTATTCTGAGACCTAACACTTTCCCCACAGTTATTAATGACATATATAGAGTCTTATAAGAAATCAGGATTGCATAGATTATAAACAAATTACATCATTTGACAATCAGAAAGAGATGAGCTGGAAAGATGCTTCAGTGGTTAAGCGTGTAGACAGCTCTTCAAGAGGTTCTGAGTTCAATTCCCAGCACCCACAGTGGTTCACAACCATCTATCATGGGATCTGATGCCCTCCTCTGGCATGCAGGTACACATGTAGATAGAGCACTCATACATAAAATATGTAAAATAAAATAAATCTTAATGAGAAATGGATGTCCAACACAAGTCAATTTGTAATATTACCCATCTACTTCCCATTGTCAATTTAAGTAGGGTTTAATATTTTCCAGTCCAGCTATACTGTACTAGAGATGCCCTGAAGACTCAGTTTATTATATTTAAACTTTTTTACATTTTATTTTTATTAGAATTATTATTATTATTATTATTATTATTATTATTATTATTATTATTTTGGTTTTTCAAGACAGGGATTTTCTGTGTGGCCCTGGCTGTCCTGGAACTCACTGTGTAGACCAGGCCGGCCTCAAACTCAGAGATCCACCTGCCTCTGCCTCCTGAGTGATAGGATTAAAAAAATACATCATCATGCCTGGATTTTTTTTTTTATGTGCATTGGTGTTTTGCCATGGGTGTTGTGTCCCCTGGAACTGGAGTTACAGACAGTTGTGAACTGCCATGTGTGTGCTAGGAATTGAACCCAGGTTCTCTCAAAGAGCAGTCAGTGTTCTTAACCTCTGAGCCATCTCTCCAGCTCCTAATGCATGGCTTCTTTATTTTGTATGTGTACATACATGGTGAGAGGGTGTCTGTGCCATATATATTTAGAGAGAGAGAGAGAGAGAGAGAGAGAGAGAGAGAGAGAGAGAGAGAGAGAGGTCAGAGGACAATTTGAAGGAGTTAATTCTTTCCTTTGGCCATGTGAATCCAAGGAATTGATCTCAGGTCATCAGACTTCATGGTAAGTGACATTACCCACTGAACCGTTTTGCCATTTCAAGAGCTAGTGCGTGCATGCGTGTGTGCATGTGCTTGTGCCATGGTGCTGTTATGCCCAGATTACAGGGACCCCCAAAAGACCACCAAGGAGACTGAGTCCCGCATGTAAAAGCAAAGAGCCTTTATTTCAAGCTCCAGAGCTTGATCCTCTGTCTGACCCAGCAGTGAGAGCAGAGAGTTCTGAGCTCAGGTGGGGCAGAGTTTTTATCATAGCAGAGGTTGGGGTGAGGGGATTTCCAGGGTCCAGGGCCCTGATTGGCTGACAATTGTCTAGGGGTATCTGTAAAACAAAAATAGGTGTGTGCTAGACTCAAGGGCATTTGGCCACTTTATCTAATGGTTGGAATGTTTGGGTGGTCAGGTACTTCCTCATCCGTGGGTGGATCCCTGGGTGGTATCAACTTAAGGCTTTTCCTGGATCTGGGTGTTGCCTGCCAGTAAGCCTGTCACAGAAGCTGTGTCTAGGCTGTGTGGTCAAGCTGTTTTGGGGGCCCTTCACAGTGCAAATGTGGAGGTCCAAAGAAAACATGCAGCTGGGTGGTGGTGGTGTACACCTTTAAACCTAGCAGTTGAGAGGCAGAGCCAGGCAGATCTCTACATTTGAGGTCAGCCTGCCCTACAGGGTGAGTTCCAGGACAGCCAGGGCTATACAGAGAAACCCTGTCTGGAAAAACAAAAACAAAATCAAACAAAAGAAAGAAGACAGCGTGCAGGACTCTAACAAGCAGTTCTCCCAGCCCCACACAGGCTGCCTGTGAATCAACTCTTTCTTCTCGACAATCATCTTTTTGGTGGCTGGCACTGTGTAGCAGGCAGCGTGGACTGCCAAGGGACAGGATCAATGCCAGGCAATGTGCTAAGTACCTAGGAAGCTCCCCTTCATTGTTTTAGGCAGGAGGTCAGAAGCGTCACCTTTGGAAACCCAGATCTGTCACCTGCTCCAGTAACTTCTAGAGTTCTAGGGAGTGTCCAGGTTCCTTCACAGTAGGCTGCACAAGAAAGGAATGACTCTGGTGGTTCCTTGAGTAAGCAAAGGGGTCAGGTACAAAGTCCCAAGGCAATTCTCTCTTCTATCATCCAGTCCAAGCCTGACCTGGCCAGTTTCTGAGTGACAGGCCGACTCACCCAGCAAGATTCCTCTTCCCCTTCTGACACAGCACCTCAGCCTCCTTCTACACAAGGCAACCAAGGGCCAAGTGTGGTAGCACAGTTTTGTCCAAGCACTTGGGAGGTGGAGGCAGGTCTGTCAGTTCAAGATCACCCTCAGCTATATAGCAAGTTTGAGGCTAGCCTGAAACATCCGAGACTCTGTCTCAAAAAACAGGTGGGAGGGGGGTGAGTGAGAACTGAGCTGGACACACCTGCTTGTTAGCTCTGCTTGCCCCAAACTGATGAGAGCAAGGTCCAATAAAGCACAATAGATCCTTTTCCCCCCCATCAATTGCTATAAAGTGTGCATGGTGGAGGTGGGGGTGGGGGGTGAGGGATGGGGTGGAGACACTACTTATTTAGCTCTCTACAATACATAATTGTCTCCTGAGAGCCATCCTGCATCCTCATGCTGGAGCACTGTGCATCTTTCTACCTTTGAGGGATCTTTCAGGGTGGATTACTGCTGCTCTGTCTGGGGCCATGCTCTGGCCTGCTGCAGCCACTCAGATTCCCTAGATCTGACAAGTGCTAGTCCAGGACACTGTGAGCCACACATGGCTACTGAAAGGACCCCAGGCTGAGCCACCAATCTCCAAGCCTGGGGGAGAAAGGAACAAAGATACTCTGTGGAGATAATGGCCCACCCGGAGGACAAACTCAATTCTTTTCATCTGCTCCTATCTCCTTATCTGTCTTACCTTCCCTCTTGCCCAGATACTTTTGGAGGCTGCTAGGAACCAATCCAAACCAAACAGCCTCAGCATTCATTCAAGTCTAAATAATCTGCACAGTAATATGGAACCAGAAAGTCTTCACCTTGACATAGGGCCTCTGGATGCCCTTCAAGGTCCTCACCTGCAGGTCACTTTAGGCATCCTCTTGGGAAAGCTGCTGGGACAGATCCACCCCACAAAGTCTTCCTCCAAAGCAGCAAGCACTGCAGGAATCACCAGCACATCTTTGGTGAAAGGTCACAAGCATAGCACTTGACTTCCTGTCAATTTTCCCCCTATGACTCTAGCTCAACACAAATCTTCACACATTCGCTTTCACTGGATCTACACAGTAACGATTACTTTTCCCCCTTTCATTTCCTCTTGAGTTCTTTAGCACCATCCAAAGCTGATTTACATTCTAGTCTAAGTCATTCAAATCCAACAGGGCTTTTCCTATCTGTAAAGATCATGTCCCACAATAAGGCTCTGCCAGACCAGTCCTAAGGTCCCTGCTGAGCCAACTTCTTTCTTAACTCTCCACTGAATATGATTCCATCTGGCTTGGTAGCTTGGGCATTGCACACCATCCAGTCCTGGCTTGGTGAACTACCATGCCTGATTTCCTCTGTAATATCCTCCCTCTATTGTCCTGCAATCTCTGATATTCACGGGGACCTCAGCTAGTGACGATCAAGTGTCCCTAATGACGTCTATAAGCCAGTCCTTCAGAAACCAATCATTCTCATATGGCCTCAGATTAGGCAGCCTTTATCTCAAAAAGGGAGGAGTAGAAATATCACTCAGGCCCTGCTTTCATGGCATTCAGAATGGTCCCATCCCCTCACCCAATACCCTTCAGACTGATCCCATCCCCTACCCAACACCCATAGACTCTTAAGCCAAGCTGTGGGAGGCTTTCATTGCTTCTTAAAAACTTCTTGTTAATTCATTTTAAATTTAATTAATATTTAAAATTTTATTTTTATGTGTACGGATGCTTTGGCAGCATGTTTGTATGTGCACCATGCGTGCCTGGAGCCTGCAGAGGTCAGAAGAGGGCATCACAGCTGTGAACCACCATGTGAATGCTGGTAACCAAACCCAGGTCCTCTGCAAAAGCAGTAAGTGCTCTTCACTGCTGACCCATCTCTTCAGTCCCTCTTTCCTTATTTAAAGAGTCTTTCCCCAGCCAGGGGGTGGTGGCACACACCTTTAATCCCAGCACTTGGGAGGCAGAGACAGGCAGATCTCTATGAGTTCAAGGCCAGCCTGGTCTACAGAGCGAGATCCAGGACAGGCTCCAAAACTACTTAGAGAAACCCTGTCTCGAGAAACAAATAAACAAAAAAGGCTTTCCCCAATTCAGGCATTTCAGATGCAGAATATTCCCTGATTATAGGTTTCCTGCATGGAGCATAATTAAGGACCCCCATCTAAACGCTGAGTCATAGATTTCCCTGGAGCCTGAGGGGTGTCTTCTATGACTTCTAGCTTGCTTTCTACTGTAGATGTAACTGTCTTGTTAAATAAGAAACACAAAGCCAAATACAGAGTTAAAAGCCAAGAGGTCAGAGCAATAGCTAAGAGCTGAGATTAAAAACCTTACCCTTCACTGCCGCTGCTGTTCTACCTCTCTGCAAGAGGCCTACTTCCTGTGTGTTTGTCCTTTTATTGACTTCATATTCTGCCATCTCATTGGTTGTAAACCCAACCACATAACCTCTTCACTGCCCATCCATACAGACCTCCAGGTCTTCTATGGTTGGTATTGAGATTAATGGCATGTGTCTCCATGCTGGTGGTATTCTTGAACACAAAGATCTGCCTGTCATGTGATCGGGATTAAGGGCATGTGCTACCACTGCCAGACTTCTGCTATGGCTTGCTATTAGCTCTGACCCCCAGGCAACTTTAACATACAAATAAAATCACATTTCAGTACAAATAAAATATCACCATATCTCCCCTTTTCTATTTTAATAAAAAGAAAAAAGAAAAAAGTTATAACTAATATAAGAAAAACTATATACAAAAGGATAATAATTATGTAGCATATATACAAGCAATAAAAACCTAAACAATGTCTAGTCCATATGCATTTGACAAATTCAGAGAAAATAATTTCATTATCTATCCTATTTTGCTAAGTCCAAAATGTACCTGATTCACTTTCTATCCTAACTTATATTACTAACAGAACTATCTTATAACATCTTTCAAATTTATACACTTACACCTCTTTAGTGAGTTTCTTTTCTGAAATTCTTAACAAGGAAAACTATAACTATCTAATCTTCCACATAACTAATCTTCAACTCCCTCAGAGACCCAAGAAGGAAATAATATTACCTAACAAAAAATAAAAACAGGAAGTGCATGCAAGCAACTTCCAAAAAAAATGTGAGTGGACAAAACAGCCAGCTGCCTGGACAGTCACCTGAGGTTTCTCCGCAGTGTTGGGGCATCATCTTCAGCCTATAGGCTTAGCGTATCTGACAGACTCATTTGTGAAGTAGGATGTACACAAGGTCAACAGTTCAACCTCACATTGGGTGAGAGCAGTCCATGTACCAGAAACACCTGAATTCCACTAGTGTCATGTCATGATTCATGATTTTAAATTCTGGAAATTGTTGATTTTTTTTTTTAAATTCAGCTGTTCATTCTTCTTGGCTATGTGTGTGTGTGGCTTCATTTCAGCATCCTGTTCTTTTTTCCCACTAACTCTTCCCAGGAGGAGCACTTTAGGAGAGTTCATTTGTACTGCCTTTCCACTGCGCCACCCCCAGTCACATGAAGCAGAGCCAACACCTTCAGCTCATGTTGTTCCCCTCCTCCCCACTTTCAGACCAGCTCAGAGGCTAGTGTGGAAGAGAGCATCTGTTATCTTTCCCCCAGGATTTCTGTCTTACATAGTAGAATCCTTTCTGTGCAGACAGCTGAGTCTCAGTTTCATATCTTTTTTCATTTGTTTTGTTTTTTTGGGGACAGAGTATCACCGTGTAGTGAGAGGACAGAGCAGATACCATTACAGGTTGCTCAGTCTTCTGTCAGAGATCAGGCCTCAATTTCAGTTTCCTGAGACTGACAGTTTCTGAGGAAGCCAAGAACAAAGGACAATCCATCTTCAAAACCCCTAATTGTGCGTGCCAGCCTGAGCCAGCCCCCACAGTCAATTGCTCAAGGTAATAACCAAATAAAGACAAAGCCTGGGACTTATCCAGACCTGCCCCAAATTGGTAAGTTGTAGACTTAACTAGCCCCTGACTAACTTTAGCCAATTAGAATGTACTAATATGATCGCCACTGCTTAAGCCAGTCATACCTGAGATGACCTAACTGTCCTAGGAACTCCCCTTAGCTGTGCTTAAAAGGAGCCTGCGAGCTTCTCTCTGGTTGTTGCCATCTTGCGTTTGTGTAGGATGGACGGCCCCAGCATGCTGGTATAATAATCGTTCTTGCTGATTGCATACGGGGATGGTGGTCTTTTGTGGGATTTCTCCAGGACCCGAACATGTAGCCCTAGCTGTTCTGGAACTCACTCTGTAGACCACGCTGGCCCTGATCTCACGGAGATCCTCCTGCCTCTGCCTTGCTACTGCTGCAATTTAAAGGTGTGCACCGCCGCCTGGCGCAGGTTCATATCTTATCAGTTCTACAGCAAAGGCCACACAAGCAGTGCCACAGCTTGCTCATTATTCTGGCCCTTACTGCCTTAGGGTTACAATTGCTATGATGAAACACCATAACCAAAAGCAACTTGGGGAAGAAAGTGTTTATTCCACTCACAAGTCCTCAGTTCATCATCAAAACCAGTGAGGTAAGGAACTCCATCAAGCGGGGTTGATGCAGAGGCCATGGAGGGGTACTGTTTACTGGCTTGTTCCTGCTGGCTTTCTCAGCCTGCTTTCTTATAGAACCCAGGACCACCAGCCCCAAGGGTAGCCCCGCCCACAATGGACTGGGCCCTCCTACATCAATCAATAAGAAAATGTCCTACAGCCTTGCCTGCAGTCCAATCTTAAGCAGGCATTTTCTCAATTGAGGCTCCTTTCTCTCAAATGACTACAGTTTGTGTCAAATTGACTTAAAACTAGCCAGCACACTTACATACTATTTTAGAGACTAATATATCTTCTATTCCATCAGGAGTTTGGGAACATTCTCACATTGATGTGGTGGACCCCATTCCTTATTAAGAAGGCATGCCTGGTGGTGGTGGTGGTGGTGGTGGTGGTGGCTCACCTAGCCTTTAATCCTAGCACTCAGGAGGCAGAGGCACGCAGATCTTTGAGTTTGAGGCCAGCCTGGCCTACAGAGGGAGTTCCAGGACAGCCAGGGCTACATGGAGAAACCATCTTGAAAAACAAGGAAAAAAAGAAAAAGAGGGAGGAAAGGGAGGGGGCAGGAAGGGAGAGAACAAGGGAATCTGTGGCTATGTTATGTAGAACTGAATAGTATTGTAAAATAAAATAAATAAAAAAAATAAAATAAAAAAATAAAGAAAGAAAGAAAAAAAAAGAAAAAGAGGAAGACTGCCTTCCTCACATAACAGCTTAGGAATCCATATATAGCACAGACTGGCCTTAAACTTGTGGTAATACTCCTGCCTTCGCCTGCTAAGCATTGAGATTACAGGTATGAGCCACCATGCCTAGCTTATCTTTTTTCTCTACTTCAGTGTTTTATCATCCAGGGCAGGGCTAAAGCAACCGCTGGCACAGCACAGAGGCATGCTGCCCCATACTACACACAGTAAAATGGCCTGCCTCTTCAGGCTTGCTCCCGTTTCCAGAGTTCACTCTCAGATGGTTTAGGTTCAGTTACATGTCTCATTCCCTCTTCCCCCTTTGTGAGACTGATCCTGAAGAGACGTAAACAAATGTCTACTTACCCCAGATTTGGAAATGACAACAGATCAAAGTACAGATACCACCAAAGTCCAATTCGGTTTTATTGTGGTTCCTTACAGAAGCAGAAATGACTCAAAGACAGCTATCTCTCTAAAGTCACCCTGGCATGGGTGATAAGACATAAAAGCTGGGGGTCTGGAGGACACTGCACAGCCTGCAAGAAACTCAACAGCCTGAAGAATGTCTTTTCCAGGTGGCTTGGTTGGTCTGGGCCTCTTCCAGAAAGTTCTGCTGGTCTTTGTGTCTTCTAGATCTCTGCTTCTTCCAAGCAGCTGGAATTGAGATAGAGACAGTCTTCACTGCTTATAAACTACCCTCCCTAGTAACACCGCTCAGCTTCAGGGACTTCCTGAAGCTATTCTGAGTTGTTTACTTCTCATCTTAGTGAGCTTTCCTGAAGGATGGAATGATAACACCCCCATAGCAAGAACTGCATCTGGTCCTCCCAAACTCAGTATAGCTCCTGTTCTGCCTAATTGGATAATAAGTGTTGTGTGATCTCTCATTGACAGCACTGTCCTCTGAGCCAAACTGCCACCATCTCTGCCAGTTCTGGTTATGCTTGTTGACTGCTGATGTTCCTTTATAGGAGGAGGAGGTGGAGAGGGTCATGAGACACTCACCTGAATATCCAACCACTTTTCCCAACCAGTTGTACGCAATTCTCTAACTACATGGGCCTCAGGCCTGGGGTCTCAAAGGGGGTTAGAGTATACAGATTAGGTAGGACTAGAGAGGGAACTCCATCTGTGCAAGCCATGGGAGAGCCATCATCCCTGAGGGGTGCAGACTTTCCAGTGTGGCTGCTTTGGGTTTGACTCTTGTCAGTAACCTCTTTGATAGGCTCTGTAAGAAAGCCCAATGATGCTGTGGGACGGTCTGTATGTCAAATTGCTCTGATTGGTCAATAAATAAAACACTGGTTGGCTAGTGGCCAGGCAGGAAGTAGGTGGGACAAGGAGAGAGGAGAATTCTGGGAAGTGGAAGGCTGACGGGGAAAGACACTGCAGCCGCCGCCATGACCAGCAGCATGTGAAGACGCCGGTAAGCCACCAGCCACGTGGCAAGGTATAGATTTATGGAAATGGATTAATTTAAGCTATAAGAACAGTTAGCAAGAAGCCTGCCACGGCCATACAGTTTGTATGCAATATAAGTCTCTGTGTTTACTTGGTTGGGTCTGAGCGGCTGTGGGACTGGCGGGTGACAAAGATTTGTCCTGACTGTGGGCAAGGCAGGAAAACTCTAGCAACACAATGATGCCAGGCAGGAGTGGTGCACACCTTTAATCCCAGCACTGCAGAGGCAGACGCAGGCAGATCTCTGAGTTCGAGGCCAGCCTGGTCTACAAAGCAAGTTCCAGGACAGCCAACCCCTGCATTGCTGATGACTTCCTGAAAGTTCTATCGGTGGAGTATCCCTTTATTTAACCTAACCCTCCAGCTCAGTGGTTCTCAACCTTCCTAATGCTGTGATCCTTTAATACAGTTCCTCTAATGTTGTGGTGACCCCCAACCATAAAATTATTCTCATTGCTACTTCATAACTTTAATTTTGCTACTGTTATGAATCATGTTTTTGTTATTTGTTTGTTTTCTTTTCTTTCTTTCTTTCTTTCTTTTTTTTTTTTTTTTTTTTTTGGTTTTTTTGAGACAGGGTTTCTCTGTGTAGCTTTGCTCCTTTCCTGGAACTCACTTGGTAGCCCAGGCTGGCCTCGAACTCGCAGAGATCCTCTGTGCCTCTGCCTCCCGAGTGCTGGGATTAAAGGCGTGCGCCACCACCGCCCGGCTCTTTCTTTCTTTTTTTTTTTTTTTTTGAGACAGGGTTTCTCTGTGTAGTTTTGTGCCTTTCCTGGAACTCACTCTGTAGACCAGGCTGGCCTCGAACTCACAGAGATCCGCCACCTGCCTCTGCCTCCCAAGTGTAGCTAGAGTTTTCCTGCCTTGCCTACAGTCAGGACAAATCTTTGTCACCCGCCAGTCCCACAGCCGCTCAGACCCAACCAAGTAAACACAGAGACTTATATTGCTTACAAACTGTAGGGCCGTGGCAGGCTTCTTGCTAACTGTTCTTATAGCTTAAATTAATCCATTTCCACAAATCTATACCCTGCCACTAGGCTTGTGGCTTACCGGCATCTTTTCATGCTGCATGTCAGGGTGGCGGCTGGCAGTGACTCCTTCTGCCTTCCTGTTCTTTTATTTCTCCTGTTAGTCCTGCCTATACTTCCTGCCTAGCCACGGGCCAATCAGTGTTTTATTTATTGACCAATCAGAGCAACACATTTGCCATATAGACCATCCCACAGCACAGCCAAGTGCAGACCATCTCAGACACCTACACTCAGGCCCGTGGTCCTAATCATCCTCTATGCGGACCTGCTGGGTAAAGCCACGAGGAACCCGAGAACGGGCTCCCACAGGACATACAGAACATCCCACAGCACCCAAGTGCTGAGATTAAAGGCATGCGCCACCACTGCCTGGTTACTGTTATGGATCATAATGTAAATATCTGATATGCAGGATATGTGATATGAGACCCCTGTGAAAGGGTCGTTTGACCCCCAAAAGGGGTCGTAAGCCGCAGGCTGAGAACTACTACTCTAAAGGCAGCCTCTGTAGCACCTAGTATGTGAAAGTCCATCTTCCAGTGAACTTAAATGGAGTCAGCTGAAGCCAAGTATGGTGGCCCATGCCTGTAATCTTAGTACTTGGGAGGTAGGAACAGGAAAATCAGGAGTTCAAGGCCAGACTCCTCACCTGGTCTCAAACCCCACCCCCCATTTTTTTTTTTTTTTTTACCAGATACTGAGAAAAATGGATAGTGTGCTGGTTATTTTATTTTATTTTATTTTATTTTATCTTGTCAACTTGACACAAGCTAGCATTATCCAGGAAGAGAGAATCTCAAATGAGAAAATGCCTCCTCCATCAGATTAGCCTGAAGGAAAGCCTGCGAGGCATTTTCCCTTTGGCATGTCTGGAACTCCCTATGTAGAACAGGCTGGCCTTGAACTCACAAAGATCCACTCCAACTGTTGGGATTAAAGGTGTGTGCTATCACCAGCCCATTTTCTTGATTACGATTGATATGGGAGGGCCCAGACGCTGCGGATGGTGCCAACCCTGAGCTGGTGGTCCTGGGTTGTACAAGAAAGGAGGCTGAGGGTTGGAGAGACAGCTCAAGCTGAACAACCAAAGACCAGGAAGTGGTCCGAGCAAGCCAAGAGAAGCAAGCCGGGAAGCAGTCTTCCTCCAGGTTCCTTTCTTGAGTTCCTACCTTGACTCTCTGAGTGATAGACTGTTACCTGGTAGTGTAAGATGAAATCAACCTCGCCGAGTTGCTTTTGCTCGTGGTGCTTATCACAGCGATACAAAGCAAACTAGGATAGATGGTAAAGAAAATATTGAGAGGAAGTATCTGACATACGTGTGCGTGTACTAACTTGAGCCAGCATATTCAAAGAACTGTGAATCAATAATGAGTGAGAACACCCTAAGAACGTTGTCCCCACGGTTCTTATTATTGACTGAAGAGACAGCTCCCATCTCCACCTTCTCAACCTGCTACTTCATTCGGGACGGATTTCCAGAGAGATGCAGAATCAAGGGCAAGGGAGGGATCACCCGGCAGCCTAATGCAACACCGGGAACACTCTTATCTGGGAAGCGGAAACTGGTGGCTTTGCCAGAGGTTGCCCAGGCGGCCGCACACCTGTTGGATTCTCAGACTGCGAATCAGCTTGTCCGCTTGTAGGCAAAGGCTGTGCCGAGCCGGCCTTCCCACGATCGGGTGGGCGCACGGAGAGGTGCACCTCCTAGTAACCAAACTGGGAGCAGTAGAGAGCTACGAGGTCTCACAGCTGGAGAGAGGGGTGCACCTCGAGGTTCACCCGCTGGGGTGGGCGCATCTGTAGGGGAGGCACTGCTGGAAGCCAGAGCCGGCTCAGGGGCGTTGAGGACTGCAGAGTCTCATCCATCCGCAGGCTGTTGGGGTCTTAGGCTTAGAGCGCGAGTCTCAGTAGAAGCAGGCAGTCCGTTCATTCTACACATCCGAGCTCTAGAGAGCGACCGCATCTCGGTTCCACCCTGGACCGGTGGAAAATAACCAAGTACTAGGGAGGAAAAGACCAAGGACCGTGGGCGTGGTCTACAGCGTCCGCTTCCAAGTACAAGGGCGGGGCTCGCCTCCAGGGGTGGGGCCACACTTAGCTTTGACTCCGATTGGTCAGGACGCGCGGAGCATTGTGGATCGCCGCGCTCCTGCTGCCTCCTCAGCTGTACGCTCCTCGCCATGTCGGGGTCCCCGGTAAAGCGCCAGAGGATGGAGTCTGCCCTGGACCAGCTCAAGCAGTTCACCACCGTGGTGGCCGACACGGGTGATTTCAATGGTGAGAGGACGCGGCGCATGCGCCCTGAATGAGCTGCGGCACCCCCAATTTTGGGACCAGGACCGGTGTGGGTGCCTGGGGCGGGGCCTCGAGGGCGCTGGAGCCCGGATTGGCGAGTCTGCCGAACTCTCAAGGTCCTACACCGGCCTCCGGGCTATTGGTGACCCTGGGAGCCCCTTGCGAAACTTCGGTGGGTCGAGGCGATCTAAGGAAGAGTCCCGCTGACCCCTGGTGTCCAGCCTACTATAACACAGGCTCAGCTTTGGAGCCGGTGCAGTCTGCAGGGCCGACCCGGCATCTGTGGACACCACCTGCTTTTGCAGCTTGTTGCATTGGCCTTCCAAGGTGGCAGCTGGTTACTGTCTGGGTACCCAGTACGCTGGAGTCAGACCAGATGCACACACTAAATCACGTGGTTATTCTATTGCCAAACCTCCTTTTCTTCTGAGACAGGGTTTCACAGGCTGCCCTGGAACTCCTGGTAATCCTTCTGTCTTAGTCTCTTACTTAGTGCTGGATCGGGCAGTGCCACCACGCCCAGCTCCAGCACCCAGATTTTCCTGGACTTGGAGAGAACTTGGAAGACATAGGTAGAAAGGCTTGACCTGCTAGTCCGACTCTCAGCCGTGTAGAGTGGGCTGGCTGAACTTGTTTTCACATCTGCTGTGAACATGAGACTTTGAGGAAATGCTCCACGAGAGCCCAGTACAAAAGCACCTTCTGCTCTTTTCTGCTTTCTCACGGTGACTTGAGTAACAGGCTTTAATTCCTCATGAGTAAGTACGTTGTTTGTCTCTCAGAGAGTCAGAGTGATGAGGCATATTTGGGCTGCTTTAAATATAAAGGAAGGACAGACCCGATGTGGGTCTAGTAGTGAACCTGTCTGACAGAAGCTATGTGTTTGTCAGAGAGCTTCTAGAAATCCACCTGGGAGTCCTGAGGTCTTTCCACTGTGAGTGTAGTGCAGATCTTTCTGCTAACGTTTATGAAGTGTGCAAGAGCCAGGCATAGTAGCACATGCCTGCATTTGGGAAGCAGAGGCAGGCAAATCTCTTATATTGGAGGCCAGTCTGGTCTACATAGTTCCAGGCCAGCCAGGGCTACATGGTGAGACCCTGTCTCAAGCAAAAATAACAAAAGTACATTCATTGATAGTGTAGCTTAATACAAGTTAAATAATTACAAGCACTGTGTTAGATTTGATGTCTATTGTGTGGTGAAGGTTTCTTAACTCCTTGGGTGTCACAGGCCCCTGGAAATAGAATCTGATGCCTAGAACACTTACCCCCGTCATTTTCCACTAAACGTAAGGGTCTTTGGGCCTTAAAGCCCATCTGTAGGGGTGGGATAGGGATCAAGCCCAGGGTATCTATCACACAGGTGCTCTTCCACTGAGCTGTGTCTCCAGCAGCCTTTGGGTCTGCAGTTTTTGTTTTTGTTTGTTTGTTTGTTTCCGAGACAGGGTTTCTCTGTGTAGCTTTGCGCCTTTCCTGGAATTCACTGGCCTCGAACTCACAGAGATCCACCTGCCTCTGCCTCCCAAGTGCTGGGATTAAAGGCATGCAGCACCACCACCCAGCGGATCTGCAGTTTTAGACGAAGAAAGCTACATTTTCTGTGCACCCTTCAATGGGTTCACACCTGAGCCAGCACCACTCCAGAGCACATTTTCCCCTACTTGTTATTTTGAAATAATTACAGGCTCTGGAGATGTTGCAAAAGTAGCCCAAGCACCCTTTGCCCAGTTTCCCTAGTGATGTCCAAATCAGGAAGCAGACACCAGTGAGCCATGCACTGTGCTGCCTGTAGACCAGGCCGGCTGTGGTTATCTCTGCAGCAGTTTCATAATGTGCAGACTTCTATGAGCACTATGAGGACACAGAGTTATCCTGTTCTTATTCTCAAAAGACTTATGGTGGTGTAGACCTGTAATGTAATCTCAACATTGGGGAGGTCAAGGCAGGAGGATTACAAGGTTTTGGTTTTTCGAGACAGGGTTTCTCCAAGTAGATTTGCACCTTTCCTGGAACTCATGTGGTAGCCCAGGCTGGCCTCAAACTCACAGAGATCCTCCTGGCTGTGCCTCCCGAGTGCTGGGATTAAAGGCAAGTGTTACCATCACCCAGTTACAAGTTTTTAAAAAAAGAGTTAAGCAAGCTCATGAAGCTGGACATTGGTGGCTCTGCATCTGTGCTGAGCTGACAGGGCCTCATTGGCTTTTCTGAATTCCTGAGTGTGGGGGGGAACTAGTATGTTAAAAGAGCTAATACAGCTTGGCATGATATGCACCCCCTTGCCCCAAAAACCAACCAACCAAACAAACCTAAAGAGAGAAGAACTGAAAGGAGTGTGGTGTCGGCATACTCAGCAGTGGTTTAGGATTAGTGCGCCTCCTACTGGCTGTGAGGCAATAGGACACACTTGTGAAGCATGTTCTAGCATCCTCATACTTCCTTCCAAGTCATTAAAAATCAGCTTTTGTGGGAGGATGATTGTTCTGGGGTGCCTAGTTTTGTTTGCTGTTGTTGTGGTTGTTGCTTGCTTTGTTTTGTTTCAAGATAGGGTCTCACTGTGTAGACCTGGGTAGCCTGGAACTTACTGTGTAGACCGGGCTGGCCTCAAACTCTGGCTTATTTGTTTTGTTTTAAACCTTATTATAAAAAAATGTTGCAAATTGAACACACACACACACACACACACACACACACACACACACACACACACTCACCACTATAGTTTGGTGGTCTGTTTTGGTTTGAGACAGAGTCTCACTATGTAGCCCTGGCTGGTCTGGAACTCACTAAGACCAAGCTGGCCTTGAACTCAGAGCTCCTCCTGTGTATGCTTCCAGGGTGTTGGGATTACAGGCATGTGTCACCACACTTAGCTTTGGTCTTTTGAGACGAGGTCTTGCTCTGTAATCCAGGCTGGCTTTAAACTCTCGGTCATCTGAGCTAGGATCATAGGCTGTGCCGCTGTTCCCAGCTCAAGTGTGTGGCGTGGATTACTGTCTTCACGTGGAAGCCAGCTTCTGGAGCTGCTGTGAGCATTGTCACTGTGATCCACTTGGGCACTCTTCCCCTGTATCTCAGGTGAAAGCTGCTTCTGGTCACTATGACAGAATACCTGAGAGAAAACTTAAGGGAGGGATGATTTGTTTTGACCCACAGTTTCTAAGGTTTCAGTCCCTTGTGTCAGAGAGGTCACAGGTAAAGCCGAGCAGCTCCTCTCAGGGCAAACAGGATACGGGGAGACAATGCCTGTGCTAGCAGACTGTCCCTCTTATTCCACTGGACCTCCAGTCTGTGGTTATACTGTCCACATTCTTAGCAGGTCTCTCCCTTAGTTAATCCTCCTGGAAGCACAGACAAGCCCAAAAGTAGTTTAGATCTAGATGCTCCTTGGCCCAGTCCAGCTGATAACAAAATTAACCATCCTGCCTGCTTTTGAAATGTATTTACCTAGCCATTGATGAGTACAAGCCCCAGGATGCCACCACCAACCCATCCTTGATCCTGGCTGCAGCACAGATGCCTGCTTACCAAGAGCTGGTGGAGGAGGCCATTGCCTATGGCAAGAAGCTGGGTGGGTGAGTATGGGTGATGGAGAGCTCCCCGCAGGTCCCACTCCCCAAGTTGGCCATATTCCTCTTCCAATTCAACACTGTCTTTTGTTCATTGAGATGTGATTTGTATGGAGTAAATCACTCTCACTGGATCTGTGGCTCTGGGGCTTGCCAGTGTGAACACCTGAAGCTGAGATGTAAAACACTGACAGCCTTCCAGGTTCCTGTCTCTGACAGGCTCTCTATAGCTCTGACAGCCATGCTTTGCCTTCTGGTTGTCATTACTTTCTGTCTTTGTTTTTTGGAGACAGGATCTCTACATAGCCATGGCTGTCCTGAACACACTCTGTAGAGCAGGTTGGCCTCACAGAGATTCACCTGCCTCTGCCTCCTGAGTGCTGAGATTAACAGAACACACCACCTTGCCCAGATGTCACTACTTTTTAACAATAGGCTAATGAATTTTAGTGAACTGTGCATTGGCACAACCATCACCACAATCTCTGATCCTCCTCCTACCTCCTTGTCTATGTCCTCAGCTTCTTTCCTGTTTGTATGATACAAGGTATTCCCTGCCCAAGTGCTAAGATAACATTGTGTGCCACAGTGCTGGCCTCCAATCTTTTTCTTGTTCCTATAGTTTTACCTCTTCTACATTATCACACAGATCATAAATGTGTAGTCCTTTTTGATATAGTAATTATAATATTTATGAGGTATGATGTGATTTTTGTTTTGTTTTTTCAAGACAGGGTTTCTCTGTGTAGCTTTGCGCCTTTCCTGGATCTTGCTCTGTAGACCAGGCTGGCCTTGAACTCACAAAGATCCGCCTGCCTTTGCCTCCCGAGTGCTGGGATTAAAGGCGTATACCACCACCACAGCCTGGCTATGATGTGATCATTTTATACATACATACATACATACATATATATATATATACATATATATGTACACACACACACACACACACACACACACACACACACACACACACACATATATATATATATATATATATATAGTTTGTGGTAAGATCAGGGTGATTGGCATTTCACTCTCCTTTCTTGGGGTTTCTTAAAAATATAATTTTATGCTGGGTGTGGTGGTGCATTCCTTTAATCCCAGCACTGGGGAGGCAGAGGCAGGCAGATCTCTGAGGCAGAGTTTAAGGCCAGCCTGGTTTACACTGTGAGTTCTAGAACAGCCAGGCCTACATAGAGAAACCCTGTCTTGAAAAAAAAAAAGAAAAGAAAAGAAAAAGTTCTGAAGATGATGGTAGTATGATTTAATTTAACGTTGTTGAACTATAAACTTAAAGTAGTCAAGAGGGCATGTTTCATGGGTGTTTCACTATAATAAAACAGTGCCTCCCTCCCTCCCTTCCTTTCCTTCCTTCCCCTGGCTGGCCTCAAACTTGGAGTCTTCCTGAACTACCCAGCAAGTGCTGAAATTAGTAGTTCTATGAGTCTGAGGCCAGATTGGTCTGTCTATATAGTGAGTTCCAGGACAGTCGGGGCTTTATATAGAGACGCTGTGGCAAACCAAACAAAATCAAGTAGCGTGTGCTCTCATGCCCATGGTGGGGAGGATGAAGGGAAAGAAAATGGGCAAAGAGTCAGAGTTGGTCTTACAGGTTCCCCAAAGCCTTCCAAGTTTCTAATACAACTTGACCTCTGAATTTCAGGCCACAAGAGGAGCAGATTAAAAATGCTATTGATAAACTGTTTGTGCTGTTTGGAGCAGAAATACTGAAGAAGATTCCAGGCCGTGTATCCACAGAAGTGGATGCAAGGTAGGTGGGGAATAGGGTGGGGAGGCAGCAGGTATTCTGGTGGCGTCAGTGGCTGAAGAGGAAGTTTGCTCTTGATAGTCTCCACACTCATTTGGTAGTGTAACATACATTATATTGAAAGACTATACAGAACTGATGGCCTAGAACTCTGACTAATGGCTCATCTTGAGTCTTGTGTCTTTTATGAAAATATACTTGCACTAAGGTGTCCAGAAATTTGGTGATTTTGTTGTTAGTTTTTTTGTGTTTTTAAAGACACGGTCACACTCTGTAGCTCTTGCTGTCCTGGAATTCACTGTGTAGACCAGGCTGGCTTCCTTTGACACACAGAGATCTGCCTGCCTTTGCCTCCCAAATACTGGGATTTTTAATTGGCCTGTGCCAATATACCTGGCAACTTAAAAATTTTGTAAGCAGGATGGTAGCACACATCTTTAATCCCAGCACTCAGGAGGCAGAGGCCAGGGATCTCCGAGTTCGAGGCCAGCCTGGTCTACAGAGTGAGTTCCAGGACAGCCAGGGCTACACAAAGAAACCCTGTCTTAAAAACAAAAACAAAAAAATTTAGAAAGTTTTTATTTTATGTGTATGAATGTTGTTTTTATTTTTTAATGTGTATGAATGTTGTTTTTATTTTTTAATGTGCATGAATGTGTGTGGGTGTTTTGTCTGCATGTAAATCTGAAGAGGGTGTTGGATCCCCTGGAACTGGAAATAAACTACAGTTGTGAGCCACCAAATGGGGACTGGGAATCAAACCCAGGTCCTCTGGAAGAACAGCCAGTGCCCTTAACCACTGAGCCCTTTCTCCATCTTTTGGGTGTTTTGTTGTTCTTTTTAATGTAACTTAGAGACAGGGTCTCGTGTAGCCCCAGCTTACCTCAAACTTACTATGTAGCTGAGAATGACCTTGACCTTATATGGGCCTGCCCTTACCTCAGTGCTGGATACAAGAGTACCCCACCATATTTTGTTTATGTGATGTCGGGGATTTGGGCTTTGTGCATGATAGGCAATTGCTCTACCAACTCAGCACAACTCTGACCCCATTTTTCTGTTTGGTTTGGCTTTTTATTTACTTTTAAGGCCAAAGTCTCCTTGAAAAATTTATTTTTATTTTATGTGTATGAGTGTTTGCCTGTATGTATGTATACCACATATGTGCCTGGTGCCTGTGGAGGCCAGAAGAGGGCATCAGATCCTTTGGATCTGAAGTTACACAAGGCTGTGAGCCTGTCATATTGGTGCTGGGTACCAAACCTGGGTCTTCTGCAAGAGCAGCAAGTGCTCTTAACTCTTAACCACTGAGCCGTCTTTCCAGCCTCAAGGCGGTGTCACAGGCTGACCTTGAACTCCTGATTCTCCTGAGTGCTGGTTACAAGGTTTGGCTGCCAGGCCTGCTTCTGAAATTGGGTCTCAAGTTGCTCTGTGTCCAGAGTAGGGGTTGGGACGGGTCGCCCAGAGAGCCACTCAGCTACAGAATACCCTGCTTCTGACATGCTCCGTTGGTGGCTGTCCTGTGTGATCTGAGTACCTGAAATAACTTGCTTTTACAGGCTTTCCTTTGATAAGGATGCAATGGTGGCCAGAGCCAGACGCCTCATTGAGCTCTACAAAGAAGCTGGGATCAGCAAGGACAGAATTCTCATCAAGTTATCCTCAACCTGGGAGGGAATTCAGGCTGGAAAGTAAGTATTCCCTACATGGAGGCAGCTTCTGATTCTGATTCTAATTCTGTTCCTGGACAGCCAACACCAGTTTCTAGGGGGGAGCCCTTTAGACAAGCCTATGCTCTGCTCCGGGGTCAGCTCAGACAGAGCCTCTTCGCAGTGGCCAGTTAAGAAAGAATGCCTTTTGTTGTTATTGTTGTTGTTTTGTTTTTTGAGACAGGGTTTCTCTGTGTAGCTTTTCGCCTTTCCTGGAACTCACTCTGTAGCCCAGGATGGACTAGAACTCACGGAGATCTGCCTGGCTCTGCCTCCCAAGTGCTGGGATTAAAGATGTGCGCCACCACTGCCCGGCATGAATGCCTTTCTTACACTTCCAGGTCTCAGTCTCCTACTGGAACAGTGAAGCCAAAACTGACATAAGTGTTGAAGAAATTGTCATACAAATAGTATGCTCTAAGTGGAAGAGAATGCCAAATGGTGAAAACCAGTCAGACTCTTCCTTGATGCCCTCTCTAGAAGTCAGTCCTGCCATTCTAGGTCCTGGGCAGCAGAGATGCTCATTTCCTCCCTGCAGTGTTTGCTTTTTCCTCACCTAGAACCTGGATCTGCCTGTTCTGGACATCTCATATAAGTAGAGGCAGATCATGTGTGAACTATTGTGTCTGACTCAGCATGTTCTAGTGTCTATGCCTTGTTTCCTGGCTGGACTTTATTCCACTGGTGGCTGGATTGTGTCTTTGCATTTGTTTCTTGTTGGGCATCAGGGTCTGTTGAGAATAATGGTACGAAGACAGGCCTGTAAACATTTTAGTGTGGACATGGGTTTTCCTTTTTCATGGGCAGATGCAGAGAAGTAGGCTTACTGGGTCACGTGGTCAGTAGAGGAGACTCTCTCCCCTTCGGCTGAGCCAGCTGGTATGAACTACACTTGTGCTTAGACACCCAAGTAGCCACGTGGTGGAGGCACCTCTGAAACTGGCCCCCGGGAAGGGAACTGTGGCTGGAGTAGCTTAAGCATAGGCTTGGCTCTCAGGCCTCACCCATGTGGTGGTAGTGCTGCCCAGGAGTGAGTATTGGGCCAAGGGGCTTCTCAGGAGAGAGACTGGGCTTGCTGCAGGGTAGCTCCAGGAAGAATTAGGTCCTCATCACCCTTGGTGATGACCCGCTGTTTCTAGCCTAGGAGTAGAACCCAGAGAACTGATGGGGGTGGCACCCTGACTGCAGCGCAGGAGGGCCTTTATCTGTTATGCAGTGTGGATATGATGGAGGAAGTCCTGGTCACTCCTTGTCCAGACCCACCATGCTGAGTCTCAAGCTTGTTCTTAACTATGTACAGCCCTGTTTCTGCCCCTGCTATTAAGAAACTGAAGGCTCGGCGGTCGGTGGTGGCGCACGCCTTTAATCCCAGCACTTGGGAGGCAGAGCCAGGCGGATCTCTGTGAGTTGGAGGCCAGCCTGGTCTACAGAGCGAGATCCAGGACAGGCACCAAAACTACAAGGAGAAACCCTGTCTCGGAAAACAAAAACAAACAAAAAGGAACTGAAGGCTCTTGGGGAGCAGCCTGAGGCTACACTCAGCAACACCCGTGCTCATCTTGTCCACAGGGAGCTGGAGGAGCAGCATGGCATCCACTGCAACATGACACTCCTTTTCTCCTTCGCCCAGGCTGTGGCCTGCGCTGAAGCGGGTGTGACGCTCATCTCCCCCTTTGTGGGGCGCATCCTTGACTGGCATGTGGCAAACACAGACAAGAAATCCTATGAACCCCAGGAGGACCCTGGTGAGCTACTTTTTAAGATCATGGGGCAGGGGAACCACTGTGTTGATGAGCAGGGCTGGAGGACCAGGTCAGGGCGGGGTCAGGCAGCAGCCCGGGCGGCTCTAGGGCCATCCTGGAATATGCCCATGTTTCCTCCAGGTGTAAAGAGTGTCACCAAAATCTACAACTACTACAAGAAGTTTGGCTACAAGACCATTGTCATGGGCGCCTCTTTCCGTAACACCGGTGAGATCAAAGCACTGGCAGGCTGTGATTTCCTCACCATCTCACCCAAGCTCCTGGGGGAGCTGCTCAAGGATAGCACCAAGCTGGCACCTGTGCTTTCCGTCAAAGCGGGTAAGGCCAAGGGGCCCGATAAGGACCTCTGTGTGGGCGGAGCTAAGGCCTGACCCTGATGGGAGATACTCAGCCTAGGCTGAGGGACAGTTATGAGTCGAAGGGTAAGGCAGGCATGGAGAGCTGTGGTATCCCCCAGCCCAGACCAGTGACTTGGAGAAGATACATCTGGATGAGAAGGCCTTCCGTTGGCTGCACAATGAGGACCAAATGGCTGTGGAGAAGCTCTCCGATGGGATCCGAAAGTTTGCTGCTGATGCCATAAAGTTAGAGCGGATGCTCACGGTGAGTTCCTGTGTGGGCAGCTTTGGGCCTTTTCTCCTTCACCCGGGGGCAAAGTTGGTGCAGAGTTGAAACTTACTCCAAGAGCCTGGCATGGTAGCACACGCCTACAGTGCCATCATTCTGGAGAGTGAGGCAAGAGGTCACAAACAAATTCAGTACCTGGGCCAGGAATGCTAGTACATGCCTTTAGTCCAAGCACTTAAGGGACAGAGACTATCTCAAGAAACAAAACTAGGGCCAGGCAGTGGTGGTGCGTGCCTTTAATCCCAGCACTTGGAAGGCAGAGGCAGGAGGATTTATATGAGTTCAAGGCCAGCCTGGTCTGCAGAGCAAGTTCCAGGACAGCCAGAGCTATACAGGAGAAACAAACAAATCTTTTTTTTAATATACAGCTAGATAAAGATAGGTGTGTGTGTTTGGTTTTATCTGGGGAACCATGGATCCCAGCTGGTTGCTAAAGCAATTCGGGGACCTTGGTGGGTCTTGTCTGGAGCCTTCCCAGGCCCTGCAGCCCTGGCAGAGTAAGGGGCTGACATGACTCTACCTCTGTTCATTTCCAGGAACGAATGTTCAGCGCTGAGAATGGAAAGTAGCGCAGCACCTGAGGCTGGACCCCAGACCTGCACTGCCCTTGAGCTGGGTCCTAATTGCACATGGCTTGTGATGAATCTTGCATTTTTTAGTGATTGGAGAAGGGATGGATCATAGGTTTCTGACTTTATGTGAAATTTTGTCTAATTCATTAAAGCAGTCGCTTTTCCTATGTGTGTTTCATTTCACCATCTCTGTCCCACCCACCTAAGTACCAGTCACCCAGGACAGACAACTGTGGCCCTCATCCTCATCTTCATCTGGACCACAACTGGGACATGAGATGGCAGAGGTCTTTGACTTTTGGTGGCGAGACTATCCAGTAACTCCCCCTGTACCTGGTGTCCCTGTTCCCTGCCTGGTCTTAGAGGGTGCACTAGTAGAGTTGGAAGACAGATGGTGGGCTCTGCCCGTGGCGGGCAACAGCTGAACATAGTGTTACACTGTGGCGAGCCACAGGAACATGAAGTCCAGCTGTACATTATAAGCTGTACCTTGATGAGGCCAAGGGTCAGTCGAGTGGGAAAGACAGTCAGCAAGGTCTTTTGGTCTTATGCGGCTTAATATTCAGTTGTGTCTTGCTATGAATTCCTTGTGCTCATAATTCTCCTAAAGTGTGTATGTGTGTGAGTGTGAGTCTCCGTTTCAAAGCACCTGAGAGTCAGTAGACAGAATCTCGGCCTCTGAGCTCCAGGCCCCGTCTTTAGCATTTGTTTGGGGTACCTGCCTTTTGCAAATCCCCTCCTTGAGCTACTTCCTAAGACACAGTCAACCCCAAACAAAGCCTTAAAAGACAAGCAAGGAACAGACAGCTACCAGGCCATCTGTTAGACCCCAACTTAGATAAAATGTCCTTTCTGAGACTACATGTCTCACAGGCCAAATGCCTACCAACCTGAGGAACGAGCTTTGTTTCTTGTGCAAATCAAGGCTTACCCCTCTCTCACTGAGGACTTTCCTCTTACCAGGCATTTCAAACTGAGATGCAGACTGACTAGCTAGCAGTACTCTTCCCCCACCCTGTCAGGAAACGAGCTGCAGAGGGGAAAAGTGACAGTTTTAACTTTTAGTGACCTACAGACTTTTCCTACCTATCACCTGTAAGTCTGTAGTTGATAGATTCGGAATGCCTTCACCTGACCACAGTAAGGATATATTTCTAGCACATACATTCCTTTTCTGATTTATCCCAACTACTGACTGACTCCACTCTTATCTCCCCTCTTGTGTTGCAAATAAAGTTGCCAGGAAGCCTCTGGTGGGGACGTCTACAATCTCCTGCTGTGTACAAAACATGAGGTGTTACTGTTGGGGATGGGATATAGACCAGTCCCGGAGGAGGGAGACCAGAGAAGGACTGAAGGATGGGGAGGAAGGACTGAAGGATGGAGAATTGAGGGATGGAAGATGGGAGAAAACTAGGATTGGAGAGAACTAGGAATGGAGGGAACAGAATTGGGGGAATGAAGAATTGAAGGAAAGGAATGGAAGGATTGAAGAATTGCGAGAACTAGGAATTTAAGATTGAAGGATTGAGGAATTGAAGATTAGAGGGAATTAAGAATTGAGGGAACAAGAAGAAGGGAACTAAGGAAATAAAGAGATCTGTGAACTAGTGACTGAATGATGGTGGCTGAGGAATAAACCAAATGAACTAAAGAGCTCCGAGCAGCTGGATTCATTCCTTCGCCGTTAGTAGTGTCTCTCCTGGGCCCCTGGACTTATATAAATTTAAGGCTGAACCCTTAAATATTATACAAAACTACAGCCAGGCCTGCCCACTGCCCAGAGTAAGTCCAGTGGTTTATTCTCCTATCTAGGTGCTCTGTCTGGTGTGGCCAGGGTCTAAAGAGCAGCGGCACCACCTTATGGGGACAGCATAGGATGTGGCACCAGCTTTGAAGGGGCATGGAAGCACATGCCAATAATCCTGGAAGGCAGCAACCAGATTGCCCACATCTAAGGATAGCCTGGTCTACTTAGTGAGTTCCAGGACTACATAGAAACCCTAAATAAAACTAAATAAAAACCAGAGCCAGGCAGTGGTAGCACACACCTTTAATCCCAGCACTCAGGAGGCAGAGGCAGGTGGATCTCTTGAGTTCGAGGCCAGCCTGGTCTACAGAGGGAGTCCCAGGATAGGCTCCAAAGCTACACAGAGAAACCCTGTGCCGAAAAAAATAAATAATAAAAAACAGGCAGTGGTGGCCCATGCTTTTAATCCCTGCACTCAGGAGGCAGAAGCAGGTGGACGCTCTGATGAAAAAGACCCCATGGACCCCTATTAGGGAGGATCATAGAGCAACTTTCCGGGCCCATTTCCCCAAATTCCCACCATAAGTGGCTCCGGAGCTAAGTACCTGCCTGGGCAGTCTAGCCCTGTCCTGGGTGTGAAGTGGGGAGCGGCTTCTGCAGCCCAGCACAGCTGGTGCTCACTTCCCCTGGTCGAGACCCACAGCTATTCTGCCACTTCTGTCCAGCAGCCGGAGCCTGTGGGAGCAGCGCTGCTTGAGGCCGACCGGCTTCAGCATGTAGTAGGCAGAACCTTGTGCCCATACCACCACAATCCTCAACCTTTGGGCTAGCAATAGTGTGTCCTAAAAGGACATCAGGGTTTTGAGTCTTTCCAGCCTGAGGACTCCAGGGATACTGGCCAGGCATTCATTATGCATGCTCTGTGGACCTCTTTCTTGTGTTTTTGGAGACAAGGTCTCTGTACATAACCAGGTGTCTTATAGTTTACTATGCAGACCAGGCTGCCTCTGCTGGGGTTAAAGGTCGCACCACTACATATGGCTGTGTATCAGAATGTATGGCCAAATACTTGACTGAACTGGTGACATTCCATTGTAAAGAAACCACTAGCTGGGTGCCGTGGCAAACGCCTTTAATCCCAGTCCTCAAGGTTTCATTTCTCTAAAGTAATTAAAATGTGTTTGTGAACATACCCCGAGCTCAGCTGCCACTTTTCAGAGTTTTGTTCGTTCTGTCTTCTCCAGCCTGCTGTCCCCTTCTCCACCCAGGACTGGCTGCTGGGAAGGCCCTTGGGGCAGAGCCCAGGCACAGTCAGGGCCACCTCACTGCTATAGCTATGCGATGCCTCAGTCTAGAACACGGGCGGTGGTGGCAGGGGCCTGCCTTTAATCCCAGCAGAGGCTGAGTTGAGGACAGCCAGGGCTACACAGAAAAACCCTGTCTTGAAAAACCTCCCCAGTGTCTGAAGCTGTCCCCTAATTCATGCTAAAACCTCGTCTCCTCGGTGACAGTGGTGAGTGGGACTTCAGCTCCATGAAACGATCAGTGACCTCTGACCAGGTTCCAGAGAGCAGATACCCCTTCCACCAGGTAAGAAGCAAAGAGGTCTGAGCCAGGTAGCCCTTAACAGCCACACCTGCCACACTATAACCTTGGACTTCAAGCTTTAAGATGTGTGTGAAATATATTTGTTGTTTTACAGACCACCCAGTCTATGCCTGAACCAGCCAAGCCTAGGGCACAGCCTCAGATTTTTAAGTTTTTGTCCAGGAATATCCATCATTACATAGTGTTTTTGGCAGATGGGGGCAGTGCATGGCTAGGGAGGAATCCAGAGACAGGTAGGCTTCTCCTGCTTCTTTATTCCACTTGGTTCTGGACTTCCCTCATTAAAGGTTTTTCACCGCCAAAAGGTGTTCCTCTAGGTCTCTGGCACTGGTGCTCCTCTGGAGCTTGGGATGTGCAAAAGGTAAGTGGAGATGGAAGTTGGGAGGTCCAGTTGGAAGGCTTTATTCCAGGGCTCGAAGGCTGCTCACTGGAGGCTACAGTCCAGGCCAGGTGCCCCAGAATTGACAGCAAACAAGCATGTCCAGGAGGGAGGCGGCTACGTGTCCATATCAGGTCCTCAGCAGAAGCCTGTCTAGGGTCTGGGAGGCAGGACTCATGGCTATTCCTAGTCCATATAGCCCAAGACCATCTGCGGCCATCCATTCTAGGAGTAGATGAAATACCTGGGCTGAGGCTTCCATAAGCCAGAGGCCACTGGACAGACTATGGGGTAACAGCAGTTTAAGGATCTCTAGGTGTGACACTCATGTTTTTTCCATGCCATACGGGGCAGGGTGACATCACTGTGTCCACTCCAAGGGTCCAGGGCCAGGCCAAGCTGGGGCCTCTATTACATTCAAAACCACAGGCCAGCAAGGCTTAAACAAGGGCAGACTTCTTCAGCAAGGATGCAGCCTGCTTAGGGCTAAGGAAACATATACTGTCCACCTTTGGCAAGATGAATTCAGGGGAAGCTCAAGCCTGTTGGTCCCTTCCCCATGGTTCCCACCAAAGAAAGGGATAGGAATAGCCAGAGGGCCATGGAAGAGCAACACCCCATTCTAAAACCCCAAGAATGGACGATTCTTCTTGGAATGCTCAATTTGCAGATCTCAGGGACTGCCTGGCCAGCTAAGACGCTCCACACTATGTGCTGGGAATGGAGGAAGGAGTGTTCAGTTTACATTAAACTGATACTCTACAAGTCTTAACTCCTAGAGGCTTCCAGCATCCCACAAGGTCCCGATAGAGGCTTGAGGGCCCCGTCAGGTAAGGACCAACAGAAGAGGCCACAGTGAGTTCAGCTGTTGTCTCTAGGCCACCAGGATCAGGGACAGCATCCACGTTACTTCCTATAAGATGAACAACACATGGTCCAGACTCAGCACCAGCAGGTAGGGCATCGCGGACAAAACTGCCCAGTAGAGGGAGCCAGTTACAAAGCCGGAAACCACCCAAACCCTTTCCCAGGGCCCTCACCGGCTGCCACAGAGGAAGAGCAGGTTCTGGACAGCAGGAACAGTGGAGTTTGTGTTCTGGCCAGTGACCAGGTGACGGTCCAGCACCACATGCACCGCGTCAGGCTCACTGGCTAAGGCAGAGGGCACAAACCTTAGGCCCACAAGGCCTAGGCCCAGTCCCACTTCCACCCACTGAGGTGCTGTGACCAACAGGGGCCAGCAGGAAAGCCTGTCTGGGCAAACCATTCACCACAGGGGTAGGCAGGACCTAAGACACCAACCCAAGACACAGGAGGTGGCCCCACAAATCTAGGTGTAGGGGCACCAACTTAGGCTCACCACTGAAGCCAGCACCAGAATCCTTCACAAAGTCTTCAACAACCAGCGGCAGGCGGGCAAAGTCGGGTGCCCTGATGAGCTCGTACACAGAAGGCTGCAAGTCAGGGCCTGTGTCAGACCAGCTAGTGGCTCCACCCTGTCCAGTGCCCGCCCTACTGTCCCCAAGACCAACCCTAGGGACCAGGCAGGTCAAATCAAAGCAGCAGCCTCAGCTACCACATGGGGGAGATGCGCAAAGGCAAAACAGTCATCTTTTGGAGACCAAGCCACCGTGGCTTAGAGTGCCTGGCTCCCCCAGCATCAGGGCATAAGTGTGACCAAAATGAGATGGGCTGGTATCCTCTGGAAGGAGTCCTTTCAGGGGTTCCATGATGTTCATGTGAGGGGCTCACCCCAGAGGGGCTCAGGCTGTGCTTGCCATCTTACAGTCAGCTCATATCACATGGACAAGGAGAGAACTGCTCTAACAGTATGGGGACTGGCAGGTCACAGTGCCTGTAGGAATCTCTTCCTGGTTCGGGTAGGAGTAAGGGAGAAAGGAAGGAACGGACACTGGCTTGTCCATGGAATACTCACCCCTGTCAGACTGTAGCCTTGGAACACCCAGGACCTGTCTTCATTGGTAGCACAGCACAGGGCAGCAACACCATGGCCAATGGCACAAATGGGCTCTAAAAGTAGCAAGGTACTCTGAGGCCCTGGGCGCTGTCTTGGGTAGGGTCCCTGCCAAGTGTCCCTTCCCCCGAGGTGGATGCTAAAAGACTATAGAGTTTAGAGCCCAGGCTGCCTCAGCTTTGAGATGTGTAAGCACACAGGACTCCCAGTCCATGTACCAGCCACTGCTTCACACTGCAGAGGAGCCACTGTGCAGCTGGGGGTGGTACTGCCAGGGGGTCTCCTGCTCTGCAACGAGGCTCCCCTGGCTCCTCCCCAAAGGCAACCTAATGGCCAGTGTATTCCCATGGCAGAGGTAGCTGGAACAACTGCTTCTTGTCTATGCCCAGAGGACCAGTTCTCACCAACAAAGGACACTGAATGGAGCCTGTCTGCATTCTGGTCTCTGATGAGCATCCTGCCCCAGCCTACAGATGTGCTTACCACAACAGATGTTGCCGATTCCCACTAGGAATCCAGATAGTATCCTAGTTAACCTACCATGGAAAGGGCTAAGAGGCCATGGTCACCAGCCCTCTCTGGGCCTTCAGAGGCTCACAGTTCGGAGACTAACAGTGCACACATTATATTTGGTGAGATCACTCTGTCGTGCACACGGACACAGAGCAAACTTACCTGTGTGCAGGTCAGAACCACTGCGGCTCTCCACGCCCATCTGAGGGGCTGATGAAATCACCAGGCACGCCCAGTCCTGAACCCTAACCCCGAACTCCACAGCCACCCCATATCTACCTTCCAGACCCTGTCTCTCGTTCCCTGTCGCCCGCCCGCTATTTTGGTCACACCCTCCTACTCTGCCTGCCAGCCTGTTCTCCAGTTTCTTGTCACCCACTGCTCTCTGAGCGGAAGTGCTGCAGTATCCGAGCCAGGGACCCGCTGTTGGCAAGGTCAGCCAGTGCTCCAGGACAGCTGGGAATCAGGAGAGCATGGTACCGGGCACCTGGGGGGGGGGGGGGAGGAACCACAGGTCAAATAAGGGCACAGCCAGACACAGAGGCCCTCCACAGGGACCCACTAGCTAGAAGTTACCACTTGTCACTTTTGCCACCTACCGTCTATGGACTCAAGCTTAGCGGGGCTGGCATAAGCTTTGAGGCGGAAGTCTTGTACCCAACGTGCATTGTTCTCGGTCACATCCACAAAGTCCATGGCCTTTCCCTATAGAAGCAGAGCCTAGGTGAAGGGTCAGCACCAGCACCTTCCCCCCCATTTGGATGACAGAGAACTCAGAAAGGCTAACAGATTTCAAAACAGCCCCTGGGGCACAAACACCTGCCTAGACAGTCACTTTTACTGGCTGGCTCAGGCAGGGAGCCTTCAGTGGCTATAGAGAGAGAAAAATCAAGTACAAGGTAGGCCCAGAGGACCAAACCACCAGGGTGCAGGAGCCCAGTACAACACAATGCTGAGGTCTTACCACAGGAGATCACCACACCCTGCTCCCCCGTGGTCCCCAGTCTCCTGATTATAAAGTAGCAACAACTGTCCCAGCCACCTTGTGACTTCGAAACATGCAAATACACAATGCACATTTGCCATGGCCCATTTATATCTGGTGTTCCCAGGGCCACAGTGCAAGAATCGGGAATCTCTCCTATTAGGAGGATCTGGGCAGGACCCACACACTAGGACCAAGTCTTCTTATCTTTCACTTATAGACTTGCAAAAGTGCAAGCCACAATGAAAAAAGCTCCCTTAACACAGGTGGTCACAGTCCAGGGAACTGGGACCATGACTTAAGGATTCCACCAAGTTTGGGTGTAGATCCCCTTATCTGGAGATAGCTCCTCCTGGCCCTATCAACCACAGAGGGCTCGCTACACTCTCCTAGCCTCAACCCAAGAAAGGAGAAGAGCGCAGGGGTTCCCTGGAGAAGGGTGACTGTACTCACCCCAGGGGTGGCCACCTGGAGGTTGAAAGCAGCACTGGCCAGTGTGAAGCAGTGGAAGAAGGACTGGGCTGACACACCTGGGAGAGAGAGTTCCAAAAAGGCAAGGGCCCGACAGGGTCAGCTGGCCCATCCCTGTTCCCCGGAGACTGCCAATGCTCCTGGGGACTCTCCTGGTCCCAGACCCAGCCTCAGGAGCAGTCCATTTCACCCACCCCAGGGTCTACACCCTGGGGGCAGGACAGCAGCCATTTGGGTCCTCCCCCACAGACCCACCAGTATCCAGGGTCCCCACAGCCTGGGGAGAGAAAAACTGAACAGGTCACAGCCGTAAATGCAGCAGGACAGCATGGTGTTTGGGGCACTCCCCACACTCAGGACACCTAGAGGGTCCCATCTTCTTAAGAGCCTCACCATGCTGTTCTCGGCACTCTTCTGCCCATCAAGAGGCCTTCAAAAAGGAACAAAGCCTGCCTGTTTCATTTGACTCCAGAAGCCGGGTGCGCACAACTTTAATGCCAGCACCTGGGAGGCAGAGGCAGGCAGATCTCTGAGTCGGAGGCCAGCCAGGTCTACAGAATGAGTTCCAGGACATCCAAGGCTACACACACACACACACACACACACACACACACACACACACACACGAAAAAACCTGTCTCAAAAAAACAAGACTTCCAGCCGATTTGTGGGTACAGCCTAGCCGGCCCTCAGCTAGGGAGTAGAGACCCACATCACCTTCTCAAGTGCAGTGATGTCTGTGCTGGTTTAATCTAAGGGCACAACCCGTTAGCTTCATCTTTCCATCTTCCCCTCTCCCTCTCCCTCTCTCCACCGTTCCTGGAGGTACTGCAATACCAGGTCAATGCGTGGAGTGGACGGAGCAAGCTCCTACTCCAACTCCTAGTTCCAAAAATCCATGTAATACATTGTCCTCGGATAGAGGACGTATCAGATATTAAACTGATAAGGACAGATACTACACTTGATCTTAGCCAAAAGGCCGAGAAGCGATTTCCCCTCTCTTTTTGAGATAGCATCTCCTGTAGTCATTAACCTCTTTATCCTCCTGCCTCTAACTCCTACACTACTTTTGCTTTGTGGATTTTGTTTTGGTTTAGTTTTTAAGTCAGAATCTCACTATGTAGCCCTGCTGGCCTGGAACTTGCTATATAAGTTCCAGACTGGCCTCAAACTCCCAGAGATCCATCTGCCTCTGCGTCCTGAGTGCTGGAACTAAAGACACGCACCACTAGGCCCTGCTTCTTTACTTTTATGACTTTATACATTTGCAGTGACCAAGCCCAGATTATCCCCATCAGCTCCTCAATCCTTCACTGCCAAACTCTCAAGTAAGGCCTACCTAGGAGCAGCTGTAGATTCTCCTACAGGCTCCCTCGGGCCCCTCCCATCTCCACCTGGGAGGCTTCTATGTGGACCCCAGGGATTCATCAGTTCAAGGCTCATGCTCGCTTGAGATGCTCTATACGGTTTGTGAGGGATACACCGGGTCGCAGCCCTGAGCTCCGTCACCCCGCAGTGACTATCTTGGGCTAGTCAGTTCCCTAAAGACCCGTGAAGTAATCCTCCGCCCAGCTTCCCAGACACACACGGGGCAGTTGGAACCCATAGCTAGGAGACCCCTTTCCGTGTGCGAGTCCCTTCTGTGCAGCTCTTTCGAGCAACCCCTTTTAGGATCGCGTCCTGGAGGCGCGTGAAGATAGGCCCAGGATCAGGACCGAGCCCCTGCGGCTGACCTGGGGGCAGGGTCATCTCCGCAGTCGCAGGCCACCCTGCCTGCGAGCTCAGACTACACAGGCCTGCCCCAGGGAAACAGGTGCAGGGTCCCAGGATCCCAACTCCGCAGGCACAAACGGTGACCTGGAGTCAGAACGGCAGGCCACTGCACCATACAGCTGCCCTGTGCGCCTCACCTTCGGAAGCGCCGCTGGCCACCAAGAGACAAGCAGGCCTGCTGGGCAGCCGCTCGGACGCCATGGCTGCGGACTCCCCTAATAAGAGCGGTAGGGGCGGTGTGGGGCGGGGCTTGCCTGCCGCGGGAGTGGAATGCGCGTGCGTGAGGTGCGGAGGGCGGGGCTCGCCTGCAGGATGTGCCGGGTTGGGGGGCGGAACTTGCGTTCAGATGGGGGCAGCTTGCGCGTGCGCAGGGACTGGGTTGGAGGGGGGGACGGGACGCGCTTAAGCGAGTGGAGACGCGGGATGAGCAACGAGTCCCTGAGTGCTGGTTACCCGATTGTTCGGGCCAGGCAAGGCTGGTGACCCTCAGGCGCACATCAGTTGAGCGCAACGGGCTGGGCAGACGTTACTCAGGGTCCCAATTGGCCGCAGGGCTACCGCGCCTTGGGCCTTTGTCAGTAAGTTGAGCCCGGCTATACTTGTCTGGGAGCGAAGAACGGTCAGGCTGACTGGATGAGGGACACAGAGGTGGGTCGCATGTAGGCGAGTCTTCCTCTGCGTGTTTGGGAATTTCTAAAGACGCCTGGGTCCCTGGAGTTTTGGATGAGGCTGGAGAGAATGGAGTGTCACTTTTCCTGAGCTGTGGACGCCTCAACTTGGGACTTGATGTTGAGTTTCCTTAGGAAAGGCCAGATTGTCTGGGGAGGCCAACCTGTATCTAAAGCGATTGTTCCTTATGTTGCACCGCCTGAGTGTGGGGTTTCTGGTGGGGCCTAGGAAAAGGAGCCTGAAGCCCAGGGTCCTATGCTGTCTGGGTGGTGATGTTTGAGGATTCACAAGCTAGAAGTCAGACCACAAGCTGGACCTAGCCACAAGGAAAGCCTTCTAGATCTGTAGACTACCCCATCCCTAAAAACCTATCTGTTGACATGAAGCCCATGAAGGAGCCCAGATTGAACATGGCCAAAAGGTCCACGTGCTCACACAGCTCCACCTTTGTGCTGCCCCAAAAGCAGTCTTAAGGCACCAGAAATGGCAGAATCTTCCATAGGCTTGAGTCTTGAGGAGGAAAGGATTTACCTCAACTCCCAAGTTTTGGATAAGTTTTGGGTGGTAAATAAAGAGACCACCATTCCAACTGAAGTGTCTGGACAAGGCAAATTTTACCCTTGACCAGGAGAGTGTGCTCAAGGAAACACACCAAGCAGGAAGTGCATTTGGTTCTTCCTCTAACTCAGGTGGTGGCTGTGTCTTTTCCGGGTTGGCTGGGGTCTGACCTCACAGTATCATCGAATTGGCTGGTCTGAAAAGAACTGACAAAAAATGGAGGAAAGTGAAATGGTCCCTGACTGAAGGAGGGTCACTGTTCCAGGCCATCATATTCCTAGAATGGCCAGGAGCCAGGGCTGTTACGTAGAGAAAAAACAAAAGAAAATTGAATTCCTTATCCTAAACTCAAATTTTATAGTATTTGATAGAAAAGAATAATATTTGATATTTCTTACACAGGTTACAGTCCTGTACCTGTACAGGGAAGTCAGGGCAGGAACTGAAGTAGAGACCATGAAGGAACACTGCTTACTGGCTTTTTTAGCTACCTTTCTTATACAACCCAGGCCCACCTCACACATTGGACTAAGCTTCTTTCCCCCCATCAATGAGCAATGGAGAAATGTCCATGGACATGCCCATAGGCCAATCTGATAGAAGCAATTCCTCTGTCGAGGTTCCCTCTTTCCACGTGTCAGGTTGACAACTGAAGCTAACTATGACACTTCACTGGGGGTTATCTACTCATCCCCCAGCTTGCCTCCTTGAACACTGGACCTTGTTAAGCCATTATCTGGTTCTGAGTGAGAAAGCTGGAGGAGAAAGCTGGGGCTCCATCTCTGACACCAGCAGCAAGGCTGTTGTGTGTTCAGTGTGTCCAAGGGTGGTGGTGTGTACCATGCCTGACAGATGATTCAACATGGCTAGGAGGAAGCATACCTAAGTAATTCTATGACCTGTGTCCAGAGTGGCATGTTTGTCTGGTTTCCAGAAGAGCCTATGAGGATTCTCAGGATCCACGTGGAGTTGAGCATTCAGGCCCACATAGGTAGCTGTAACAGACAAGCAGTGCTTGGCCAGGAGCCATGCTCTGGATCTACCTGATGTTCCTAGCCCAGTCTCCCTTTGTCTGCTGTGATCAGTGGGGAGGATTTGAGGTCCTAACACATTACCTGGGGTCGGGCCCTAATGTGGAGTTACCTGCCAAAGTGCCTGTTGCTGAGCAATATCCCAGATCCTTTGCCCCTAGGGCCTTCCTGCTACAGTGACTAGGCCCTGCCCCTCCACCCGGTAGCATCCTTCAGGGCTGACATCTGGACCTGGATACCTGGACAACATCAGGGCTACTGTGAGGAGTAATGGGCAGGTTTTGCCATTTGAGACAGAGCACTTAGAGGCTCAAGGATGTCCTTGGGCAAGACCCATGACCCCATCATGAGGGATGCTCAGTGCCCCATCCTCCCCTGTAGAGCTTTCTCTCAGTCTCCTTCATGGTTATGTCAGAGGTCCTGATTATGAGCTTACACACCTGGGCCCTGGACATGATACACTAGGACATCAGATCTATCAGCAAGTACACGTATGGTGAAGGTGGGGGAGGGTCAAGGACTACATATGTAGAGTCTGCTTGTATGCAGAGATCCTGAGTCGTAGGAACTCTTGATATCGACAAGTTGAGCATCAGGAAAAAGGATCTCCTTTAACCACCATGCAGGAGGCAGAGGCAGGTGAATCTCTGAGTTCCAGGACATCCAGAGCTACATAGTGGACCCTATCTCAAAGGAAAAACCACAAATTTCTTCATATTCAGCCCCTGCTATTGTGGGTAGCTGTTCCAGCTTTGACCTTGAAGCATTGCCCCTAGTGAGGCAGCAGGTAACTGCTACACCTGCCTATGACCTGCCCCTGGGGCGTGGCCTCTTTGGACCATTAAGACCTGAGATGCGTATGTGCTCGAGCTCTCTTGTCTACCTCATGATCTTGGATGCTGGATTGTAGACCAAGTCAGGGTTCTCCAAAAAACCACATGGACTGTACCTCACCTCTCCTGGATCCTGTAACCGATCCTATTGTTGGTTGTAAGTCGCCCCCAAATAAACCTCTTTCGACTCTCAGATACACTACGTGGAATTGCCTGGTTAATTGCCGCTTTACCCTGCTTCTGTTGGACTGTAAGGGTAGGTGAGAAGTCCTAGGAGACTTCTGCCGTGCTGGGCTAAACTTGTGCCGCAAAGCCTCCTGCCTGCTGCCACCCTGCTGCCTCTGAGACTCCTGTTTCAGAGGAGACCTGGGCCTATTCCTGGCCTCTGCGCACATCTGGGAGGTCCTTTCTCTCGAACTGCCAACCATCTCAAAGCCTGGGGCACCAGATGCAACATCTGCTAAGTGCTGCCTTTGTGAGGACACAGGCATTGCCCTGAGTGCCCTTCTGTTAGTTCAGGTGACCATCAAGTGGACCTTGATACGAGGACTAAGTGTCCGAGGCATAAAGTTCTCTTGGGTTTGGGGGACAATCTTTATCATGTAAACACTCCAGGGTGGAGGGCGGGGAGCTGCCTAGAGATGAGAGGTGGTTCTCAAGTAGCCTTCAAGAGCCAGATGAAGCTGGGCGGTGGTGGCGCACGCCTTTAATCCCAGCACTTGGAAAGCAGAGGCAGGAGGATCTCTGTGAGTTTGAGGCCAGCCTGGTCTACAGAGCGGGTTTCAGGAGAGCCAGAGCTGACACACAGAAACTGCTTGAAAAAACAGAACAAAAAGATCCAGATGAAGCCCATTCCCCATCAGGGCTCAGGTGGGTCTCTCCAGGGCCAACTGGACTGGGTGAAGTCTGGAGCCTCCAAGTTAAGTCATGCAAAGCTATACAAAGCAAGCAGCATGCAGCCAGTGACAGCCTTGCTGTCAGGTATGGAGTTGTGAAAGTTCTTTCACCTAAGGTGGTCCTCTGCATCACTGGTGAGCATCACCTAAGGTGGTCCTCTGCATCACTGGTGAGCATCACCTAAGGTGGGTCCTCTGCATCACTGGTGAGCATCACCTAAGGTGGGTCCTCTGCATCACTGGTGAGCATCACCTAAGGTGGTCCTCTGCATCACTGGTGAGCATCACCTAAGGTGGTCCTCTGCATCACTGGTGAGCATCACCTAAGGTGGTCCTCTGCATCACTGGTGAGCATCACCTAAGGTGGGTCCTCTGCATCACTGGTGAGCATCACCTAAGGTGGGTCCTCTGCAATACTGGTGAAAATGCTAAAGCAGCTGGCTGGTCAGGTGTCTAACCTGTGGGCAGGTGATGGCATTGTGGCCCAAAGTAGGGTGATGTGGCCCTGAAGCAGGCACAGAGGGTCCATGTGAGTAACAAGGAAGCAGAGGTCAGGTCTAGGAGCTTTACTCAAGACACTCCTAGATCCACAGGGCTGGAGGGGGCAGGGGAGGCAGAGGATAGGTGTGTACTCCTCTCTTACTGAGTAGCTTATCCATCCCGGAGACAAGAGCCACCTCATCTGCCCTCTGAGGATTTGACTGTACTGTGTCCTTTTTCCTTGTTGGAATTGTAAGGCAGACAAAATCAGTCTCTGTGAAGCAGCAAAGAAGGTTCTGTTCTTGGCCAAAGAATAAGAGAAGCCTGAGTGGAGCTCAAATCCACTTCTCAACTGTGGCCGCTGGAGGTCATAGATATGGCTCAGGTAGGTAGGATGTGTGTGTGTGTGTGTGTGTGTGTGTGTGTGTGTGTGTGTGTGTGTGTGTGTGTGTGTCAGCAGGGTATCTAAGCACAGGTACAGATGTCTATCTTCTCATCCTGATGTTTTTTTCCTCTTTCCTTCCTTTCTGTTTTCCTTCCTCCTTCCTTCCTGCATGCCTGCCTTCCTTCCTCTTTCTTCTTCACTATGTAGCCCAGACTGAGTACTAGGTTTGGGATTACTGGTGAGAATTGGGTGCTCCTCTCTGATCCTCTTACAGTCCTTTCCAGTGATTGTCACGGTGCTCGTCATGTGTCATGGCATTAAAGGGCAGGGCCTTTACGGAGTATATACAGAGTAATTAGATGGGAAAGAGCTTAAGGTGAATGGTTGGTTAATATGCCTCTATTGCAGCAGAAGCCTGGCTCATCTGCTTTTATCTCCTGCTATTCCTGAGGGCTGAATGGGCAGCTGGCCAACTTCCTTATGTCTAGGATGCAGAAAGCACCAACAAGCAGGTGTTTATTTATTTATTTATTTTTCTGAGACTCACCTAGAACTTAGCATATAACCTTGAACTCTTTTTTTGTTGCTGTTGTTTTCGAGACAGGATTTCTCTGTGTTACTTTGGCTTTGCAGGAACTCACTATGTTAGACCAGGCTGGCCTTGAACTCACAGAAATATGCCTGCTTCTGCCTTTCAAGTGCTGGGATCAAAGGTGTGCACCACCACCACATGCTCCGTTAACCTTGGACTCTTGATCCTCCTAATTGTCAGACAACCTTGCAGGGCAGGCTGGAGCCGAAGATGGGTGAGGCCACATCTTGCCCAGGACTGCTTAGTTACATATCTCTTAGGTTCTAAACCTAAACCTCTTGAAGGGACTCCAGAGATAGATTTGGGGGCCACTGAACATCATTATTTTCATCCACATTGAATAAATCTCTGATTTTCACTGTTTGTTTCTTTTTTGTTTGGTTTTGAGACAGGGTCTTACTGTGTAGCCTTAGCTCTTCTAGAACTCTGGAACCAGACTGACCTCAACCTGCCTGTGTGTGTGTGTGTGTGTGTGTGTGTGTGCGCGCGCGCGCGCGCGCGCGCGCGCGCGTGCAAGTGCTAAATACTGAGACTGCTTGGTCTTTTGGTTTTTTGGGTTTTTTTTTTTAATTTATTTTTATTTTATGTGCATTGGTGTTTTGCCTACATGTATGTCTGTGTGAGGATGTCAGATCCCCTAAAACTGGAATTACAGACAATTGTGAGCTGCCATGTGGGTGCAGGGAATTGAACCCAGGTCCTCTTGAAGAGCAGCCAGTGCTCTTAACCACTGAGCCATCTCTCCAGCCCTCTATTTTATTTTTTTAAATCTAACTTAATTTTTTTTCACTTTTTTAAAATTTATTTTTCTATTATCGGCTTGATACAGTATAAATTCTTATCCTAATTGTGAAATGTTTCACTGAGGCTTGCCCAAAGATTGAGTAAAACCAAAACTTATTATAAGCCACAGTCATCCTAGGGTTCCCCCTGCTATATAGCCACCCTGGTTCTGTGGGTTGCAGTCTGATTGTTCTTTGTTCTATATCTAGAATCCACTTATGGGTGAGTACATACCATGTTTGTCCTTCTGGGTTTGGGTTACTTCACTCAGGATGATATTTTCTAGTTCCATCCATTTTCCTGCAAATTTCATGCTGTCATTGTTTTTCTCTGCTGAGTAGTACTCCATTGTGTATATATACCACATTTTCTTAATCCATTCTTCAGTTGACGGGTATCTAGGTTGTTTCTAGCCCCCTATTTTTGTTTTTGAAAATGTGGGTTCTGGGAGGGGGTTGCACTCAGGGCCTCATGATTTCAAGGAAACTGCTTGTCCACTGAGCTGCCCCCCAGCTCCTTACTTGCCCTTACTTCTTTAGCTTGCATGTTGGGGATGGGTGAGCAAGCCTTGCTTGTTAGGACTGTCAAAGGCCAGACTTTGAACCGAACAACTCCTGGAACAATTAGTTTAGTAAGGCTGCTGACGCAAAACAGGACTTTCACTTCAAAGTGAATAAGAGATGTTTATTCTGAACCAAATATGAGTGATCGTGGTCCAGGAATGCCAGTCAGGTTACCCTGAATGGGTTCCAGTGTAGAAGTGGTTATATGAACTATAGTTATAAAGCAAAAAGTCATAAATCGAGGCATTTGCTAGATATATTGATATGGGGGCATCAGGTAGTTAGGTAGCTGAGAAATCTCTGCTATAAATTTCAGATGCAGTCTGATGACATTCTTAGTGTTTGAGTTGGTAGAAGTTAGAGATAGTACAGTCCAAAGGTTCTTACTGATAGAAGGATGTTAGATCATAGGCAGAGATGGACAATGAGTAACTACAAAGGGAACTAAAGATAGCCCAAAATAATTTGGCTCTGGATCTGGAACATTCTACTCATACAGTTAACCTTGTAGAATTTTTTTTAATGATTTTTATTTTGTGTGCATTGGTGTTTTTTCTGTGTGAGGATATTGGATCCCCTAGAACTGGAGTTAGAGACAGTTGTGAGCTACCATATAGGTGCTGGGAATTGAACTCTGATCCTCCAGAAGAACAGCCAGTGCTCTTAAGCACTGAACTGTCTCTCCCACCCTGCTTTGTAGAATCTTTAATGTAGGTGTGGTTTTTTGTGGGGGAGAATCTTGAGTTTGCAGGTCTAAGCAAAGTTGGCCTTTCTTTCCACCTGCCTCCCTTCCTCCTGTCTGTATCTAAAGGAAGGCCGAGAGGTGATCACAGTCAAACTGAGGAGCCGTTCTAGGGTGTGGCTCCCTACATGAGCTGCACGTGGGTGCCAGAGAGTACCCACCGCGAGTGTCTCGCAGGAGCCCCGTGTGTGACAGTGGCTCATGGACAGGAAAACCGCTTTACCCTGGCACAGAGGCTCAGAAGAGACAAGTACCGGTGGCCAGAGCTCTTGGGGCCCGTGAGTCTGCTGGGGACAGAGCTTAGACACAGGTTCTCAGAAGCTGCTTGCGCTGAGCCTGTGAAATAGCCAGCGGGCAAAGGCCACCAAGCCTGACACCCTGTGTTCCATTCCTAGGACTCACATGATGGGTGAAGAGAACGGACTCCCTTCCACAAGTTGTCCTTGACCTCCATATGTGCATACACACACAAAATAGAAATAAATTTTAAAAATTAGCTGGGCGTGGTGGTGCACGCCTTTAATTCCAGCACTCGGGAGGCAGAGGCAGGCGGATCTCTGTGAGTTCGAGGCCAGCCTGGGCTACCAAGTGAGCTCCAGGAAAGGCGCAAAGCTACACAGAGAAACCCTGTCTGGAAAAACCAAAAAAAAAAAAAAAAATTTGAAAATTAAAAAATCTTTAACTAAAAAGTATCCCCCACTTGGGCCTACAAGGTAATCATAAAGACTAATTTTCATTGTCTTAATTGATAGGTTTCAGAATCACTATGAAAACAAGCCTCTGGGCATGTGTAAGAGAGTTCCTAGATTAGGTTAACTAACATGAGAAGATCCACACTAAATGTGGGGGACGCCATTCCCTAGGCTGGGACCCCAGACTCTGACAAGGGCAAAGGGAGCTGAGCTGAGGACCAGCACTCACCGCTCTGCTTCCTGACTTCCGATGCAGTGTGACCAGCTGCCTCACGCTCTTGCTTCCTGCCTCTCCCACCACGATGCACTGCACCCTCCGTTTTCATCATTGGCACAGAAAGCAGCTGAGCTGACCTGCTGGGGCTGCTTGAGCTGAGTGACATCCTGGGCTCACCTCCAAAGCCGAACTCCCTCCAGCAGTGTCCAGCCCATGGACACCTCTGTGGAGGTGACATGACCTATCAGAACATTTCTGTTCCATGTTTCTGTGTGTGATTAAAAGTATACTGAATATTTACTATATTTACACTTGTTTGGTTATGAAAGTTGTGAAAAAAGTAATTGAAATCAGCCCCAGGACTGCTGAGAGTTGTGGAGCTTTTTTTCCCCCTCCCTTCTGGAAGGGTCCTCACTGTACTCAAGCTGAAGGTGCTGTGAAGCATGAAAACCCGGCCTCCGGGACCTCTTCACCTGGTCAGGTGTCTGTTTTCTCTGCTGCAAACTGGATCTTAAGCCTTGCTCACGGTAGGCAAGGGCTCCACTGCCGGTCTACATCCCAACCTCATTGTTTTGTTTTCGAGACAGGGTTTCCCTGTGTAGCCCTGACTGTCCTGAACTCGCTCTGTAGACCAGGCTGGCCTCGAACTCACAGAGATCCTCCAGCCTCTGCCTCCTGAGTACTGGGATTAAGGTGTGCATCACAGCCCAGCCCAACCCTCATTTCCATGGGGATCTCAGAGTTTCCCTTTTATAGTTCAGGCCACCCTTGTGTTTATTACCCTCCTGACTTAGCCTCTCTGTAGCTTGTGCCAGCAGATCCAACTCTTTCTGGTTTTGTTGTCGTTGTTCTAAGATGTTCTCATGTTGTAGCCCAGGCTGTCTGAGACTCCATCCTCTGACCCTGCCTCCCGAAGGTTGAAATTACAGCTATGTGCCTCCATGTGCATCTTGCTCCCTAGTTGTAGCGTCCCTCTGGAAGTGAAGAAAGGACCTACCGAGCTGCAGTCACAGGTGGCAGGTGCAAGCTTACACAGGCTGCACTAAGAGCAAGAGGAGATAGCGTCGCAAGTTCATAGCAAGGGCTGTCTGCTCTCTTAGGCCGGGGCCATCTTGGCTCTGATGAAATAGAAAAACACCTTGAGGCTCCTGGCGGATCACCCACTGGGAGCCTACCTGCTCAACTGGATTAAGTGAGTACATGCTGAGATTGTTGGACTAAATAATAGATAACATGGCAGGGTCTCCTAATGAAGATTCCAGAAGGTAAAGGGACAGTGTGACATGATGTTTAGTAAACCTCTGTGCACCAACTGAGAAACCATTTGCAATAAACTGTAGCATTAAAGGCTTAGAATGCAAAATGAATAATAAAGTAGGGGGAGAAGCTCAGTCAGGTTACCTGAGTGGGATCCCCAGAAACCACATCATCAAAACAAAGAATGAAATAAGCTGGGGCAGTAGTGGTGCAGTCTTTAATCCCAGCAGAGGCAGGCAGATCTCTGTGAGTTTGAGGCCAGCCTGGTCTACAGAGTGAGATCCAGAATAGCCAAGGCTTCACAAAGAAACCCTGTCTTGAAAAAGAAACCAAAGCCAAACCAAACAAACAAACAAAAAGAAAGCTGCCACCACCACCACCACAACAACAACAAATAGACAAAGCCAGGTATGGTGACTCAAAACTGTAACCCCAGCACTGGGGACAGGAATCCCTGAGGGCTGATGAGCAGACAGTCTAGCTTAGTCCCCCACCAGTGAGAGATCCTGTTTCAACACAAAAACATAGATCAGGGCTGGAGAGATGCCTCAGTAGTTAAGAGCACTGGTTGTTCTTCCAGAGGACCTGGGTTCAATTCCCAGCACCTCTGAGGCAGCTCACAGCCATCTGTAACTCTAGTTCCAAAGGATACTATACCCTTTTCTGATCTCTTGCTGTCAGGCATGCAAGTGGTGCCCAGACATACATGCAGGCAAAATGTTCATACACATACAATTTTAAAATTGAAAAACAAGGTAGATAAATTAAACAGCGCCTAAGGTTTGATACCTGAGTTGACCTCTGGTCCCCGCCCCCTGCTTGTGAGATTGGTTTTAGCCAGGCATGGTGTTGCAAGCCTGTAGTCTCAGTGTTCCCAGTACTCGGGAAGCTGAGGCAGGAGTTATAGATTTGAGGTCATCCTGGGTTACATGCTGAGATCCTGTATATCCTAGCAAACAGGCTATGGAAAGGGTTCAGTGGTTAAAAGCACTTGCTCCTCTTGCAGAGGACTCAGTCAGCACATACACATGGCTGCTCACAACAGTTTGTAACTACAGTTCAGGGGATCTGATGCTCTCTTTGCCCTCCACAGGCACCAGATATATGTGCAGTGCATATACATACATGCAGGGAAACATTCAACTGTTTGTTTGTTTGAGACTGGGTCTCTGTGTAGCCCTAACTATCCTGGAATTCACTGTGTAGACCAGGCTGGTGTCAAACTCATGAAGATATCCACCTTCCTCTACTTTCTAAGTGCTAGGATGGAAGGTATATGCTACCATACCTGGCTTAAAAATTAACAACAGTGTTCCAGGACAGCCAGGACTGTTAACACTGAGAAACCCTGTCTCAAAAAAATAAAAACAAATGAACAAAAATTAACAACAACAAAAAAGACAAATAACATCAAATAAACGACCTCCTGGTGACAAGAAGTTTCCTAGGCTCTACCTTGGTGTTCCTACTACCTTCTAGTGTTGCACCAGTTGACAGCCAAGTCTACTGTACAACAGTGCCTACAAAGAACATTCCAGGTCCAAACCAGAGACTTTCATTTCTGCTTTGCCTAAGGTGCCAATATTTTCTTTTACTGAGATTTAGTTATTTCTATTTTTATTTATTTGGTTTTTCACGATAGGGTTTCTCTGTGTAGTTTTGTGCCTTTCCTGGAACTCACTCTGTAGACCAGGCTGGCCTCGAACTCACAGAGATCCGCCTGCCTCTGCCTCCCGAGTGCTGGAATTAAAGGCGTGCCCACCACCGCACGGCTAATTTTTTTTATTTTATTTTATGTGCATGGGTGTTTTGTCTGCATGTGTATATACACCATGTATGTGCAGCTCGATTGCCTGGGACTGCAGTTACAGGTTGTCAACAACCATGTAAGTATTGAGAATCAAACCCAGGTCCTCTAGAAGAGCAGTGAGTACTCTTTTTTTTTTTTTTTTTTAAAGATTTATTTATTTATTTATTATGTATACAGTGCTGTGTCTGCATGGCCAGAAGAGGGCATCAGATCTCATTACAGATGGTTGTGAGCCACTATGTGGTTGCTGGGAATTGAACTCAGAACCTCTGGAAGAACAGCCAGTACTCTTAACCTCTGAGCCATCTCTCCAGCCTCCAAATTTTTAATGAGTTTTACACGTGTGGGTGTTTTGCCTGTATTTATGTCTGTGTACCAGGTGTGTGCCCGTTGCCTGGAACCTCAGCTATAGATGGTTGTTAGCCATCACATAGAGGCTGGGAGTCAAACCCAGGTCCCCTGGAAGAGCAGGGAATGCTCTTAACTATTGAGCCATCTCTCCAGCCCCAGGCACCAGTATTTTAAAAACAACCTAAAGGTGCTTTAGCAGAGAATCCATAAAGGACTAACCGCATGGAAAAAACATCACTCGGAAGAGCCAGCTCTCAGTGGTTCACCACAGCAGAAACTGTTACTTTGCAGCCTCCCAGTGCAGTAAAATGCCTGAAAGTGCTTGTGTGTTTCAAGGTGCGAGGCAGAGCCTGGGTAGATGTGAGTCCTGGATGAAGCAGTGAATGTCCAGACAGTGCAGCCTTAGCACCTGCAGGGAGTGAGTTAGAGGTGGCCATGTGTCCAGCATGTCCACAACAGCCTGTCTCCAGGAAGCTCCAGCTCAGGCAAGTGCCAGCCTGGACTTGAGAGAGGCACTTTGTACACATAGTGGTCAAAGGGAAACCAGGAAGAGTGGTCTGAGCAAGGACAAGGGGTCCACTTGGGATATCTTCACCCCGCTGGAGTTGTCCAGAGTTGAATGTGTGATGTGGGCAGAGCTACTACTCTGAGGAGGGCGGGCACCAGGAAATTGGGAAGAAAAAAGCACCAGCTCAAAGCTTCCGGGAGAAGGGGGTCAACAAGCTCATGCCTGCTAGCCTTAGTAGCCCCTAGCAGGGGAGAAGGGGCCCAGGACCGTAAACTCCCAAACGAGCTTTGCTCAGCCCGCTGTCCTACAGCCTCACTCACAGCGGAACCGAGAGCAGGTCCCGTGTGCTGAACACCAGATCAGAATGGGCTCCGAGAGCTGTGGAGGAGAAGTGACCAGAAGAAGAACCCTGCTTCAGCTTCTGCATTTCATGGACAGAGGGGCCCTCCTTATTGGCAGGCAGTTTTCTTTTTTTCTTTTGGTTTTTCAAGATAGGGTTTCTCTGTGTAGCCCTGGCTGTCCTAGAACTCGCTCTGTAGCCCAGGCTGGCATCTAACTCAGAGATCTGCATGCCTCTGCCTCCTGAGTGCTGGGATTAAAGGTGTGTGCCGCTACCTCCTGCCTGGCAGGCAGTTTCTGTTCCAGTGCACTGGAGACAGCAGCCCAGGTTGGGAGGGGCTGCCATTGTGAAGTTCTTGGATGTCCATCTGGGTTCAGGCTCCCACGAAGGCCTGGGAAAGGGGAGGGTCTGGTTGGGACTGTGGGTACACATAACCCATAAGGATCAGGGCATGAAGGAGGACCTAAGACTTTCTACCTGTTCCCTGGAAAGCCCACATGATGAATCTGTGGCCCCCACATCCCCAAGCAGGAAGTCTCCACCCCTCCCAGCCCCATGCAGGTGAGGACACCAGCCCAGCCTTTATATTGTAACAGTTTATTTCAAACTCAGCCTCCACTCAGGCCCAAGGTCCCGACAGCCACTGGCCAGGTGAGGGCAATGTTTCCTTGGAGCCCACTGCAGCCTTCTGGAAACCTGCCCACTGTCACCACACCAAGGGGCAAGCTGGGGCCAGATGCACTCCGGAGGGGCTGCACAGCAGGTCTTCCTGCAGGCCGTGGGTGACTGCCCCCCACCGGGCAGCTCTACTCTACCTGTGTTATTGCATTTATACGCTGTTAGACTCGAGGGGGTGTGGGGTGCAGGCAGGCAGGGCAGTCTATTGGGGGGTATTGGGCTGGCACAACTGTAATGTAGATCCTCCATATTTCCTACCTCCCTGCCAGGCTTTCAGTCCCCCCCCCCCAAAAAAAAACCCAAAAACAAAAAACAGCAACAAAAAAACCCAATTGTTGCTCTGGGCATGGAGTAAGGTGGTCCTAGCCTCAGGAGCTCTCCTGGGGCACATATTGAAAAAGAGAAGGGGGGGGATCCCACCCCAAATTTAGCTGTTAAGCTTTGCATTTCCACTCAGCCAGCACAGAGGACAGTGGGTGGAGGTAGCTCTGCAGATTTGAATCCCTCCTCAGGTCAGTCCCCCTGCATCAGGCCCAGACAGACTGCCCCCAGCTGCACAAAAGGGAAGTGAGGAGAGTGAAACAGCCTTGCCCTTTAGTATCCCCACAGGGCTAGCCTACTCCACCACTTATCTTTCAGAGGCCACACCCAGCATCTGTTCCTAGATGTTTAGTCCAGGCTATCCCTTCTGTCTCAGGCTAGTGCTTCCTGCAAACTGCAGAGCTGGGCTCTTGCCCCAGGACTTGGGAGAGAATGTGCTGGGGTCAGTGGAGATGGGCTCCTGTCTGTCTCTCTCCTGCTGCATGGATGTATGTAGCATACATATACTCGCGCGTGTGTGTTTGTTTGTGTGTGTGTGAGAGAGATGTATGTGTGTATGTATAGATAAGTATCTAGGACCTTGCATGCACTATATATTCAGGTCTGTACAGAAAGTGGCTCTGTGCCCCCACCTGGACGCCAGGCATTATTTTTTCCGGGCTAGGAAGACCACACCAAGAATTAGGGCCATGGTGGCCACAGCCACACCCCCAGCCACTAGCAAAGGGGTCAAGTTCTCACAAGGCCAGGGACCGCGGCCTCCAGTGTTAGACTCATCCTCCTCGGCCCCATCCCCAGGACCCTTTGGCTCTGAGGTTGCATCGGGACTGCTGGGGGCCGCAGGCACCGAGGGGGCCGGCTTCAGGTTGCTGTGGTTGTTGAGAAGTACAGGGTCTGCCTTGGCCGGCGTCTTCTTGGTAGTAGCTGGCCCAGGGGCTGCTGGCTGCTCCTGCTTCTCTGTTTGGGTGTCCTTCTTCACAGGCTTGGTCACGGGGGCTTTCCCATCAGCGGCTGGAGTGGCCTTGGCCTCAGCTGTGGCCTGAGGCATCTTGGTGTCTGGCTTGGGGCTGCTGGCCGATTTTCCTCGGGACTCCATGGCAATGTGTGCTGTCAGCTGGCTTGGGGCTTGGGGGACTGGCAGGTGGCTGGATCACGGTGTCTCAGGACAGCTCACCTCTGGGCATTATACAGGTCTGGAGGGAGACACAGATGAGGTGGTAACAGGGACAAGGCACTTTCTGTATAGCTTGCCCGGCTCTGCCCTGGCCCCTTGGAGATACCCGTCTCAATTCCCTGGACTCTCCAGGAACTCCAGCTGGGGAGCATCCTGTGAGCCCCATCCCTCCTCTTCCAAGGCCTGGCCCCTGTTTGCTTCTGACCATTCTTGGAGAAGCCTCTCCAACTACTGAAAAGTTGGGAGGGGGGAGGACCAGAAGCCTCAGTTTCCTCACCTATTACCTAGTCTTGCTTCACATGCACCGCGTCTACCCACACTGCTGCAGACATAGGGATCTAACCCTGGAAACTGGAAGAGAGAGCATGTGCTCAAGGGAGGCAGGAAGGAGCCGTGGTAAGTTCTGACAGAGCTGAGTGCTCTCTTGGGGGCTTGCCGCTGTTTCACAGAATGGGATGCGGTGGAGCCTTGCTCTCAGTCTGACCAGAGTCTGAGAAGAAGGGAAGGACAGGGGAAGGGGCCCAGAGTCTACGTTCTCGGATTCTGTCAGGGGGCAGAGTGGATCCAGGTCGCCAGGACTATCAGGACAAGACAGTGATAAAATGGAGGCAGAGAAGCCATTTGGGAATCTGCTAGCCTGTGCTTCTGGTCAGCCATCAGCCCCACCCAGCTGAGATCCAGTGCCCTTTCCTCAGCACAGGCCTCCGTTTCATCCAGCTCAAGGGCAAGTGTTCCTTGCTGAGCTCAAGGCTGTGCTGTGGGAGCAAAGAGGGTTCCTGGCAGTAGCACAGAGTGGGGTGGCACAGAGTACGGCCCCAGGCTATGGAAAGGCCTCACCTTGATTTTCTAGCTGGGAAGGCTGGTATCTGGCTACCCTGCCCCACAGAGACTCCTGTCTGGAAGACCCAGGACCACCTGTCTGCCTCCACCTTGGGAGAGCAATTGGCCCATATAGAGGGAGGGGGAGCCACTTTGAGAAGCCAGATCTCAAGTTCCAAGCCCCCTACCCGGCGAAATGAACACACTGAAGGTCATGTGAAGGTCACACCATGATGGAGATGACCAATGCAGAAACCCAGATACTGCCCACCTCCTAGGAAGCCCTGGCGTCCCCTCCATGCCGCAATTCTGGAGAGACCGTAGCCATTGGGAATCAAGTTTGCACAGAGCAGAGCTGGCCCTGGTTACGTTTGGCTTGCACTTATATCCCATTCTTCCAGTTTCCTCCTCTGCCTCCCCAGGGCTGCTGAGCCCGGGAGAGTAAGGTGCTCACGCCACAACCCCGGTGACCTTCAGGGCCGAAACACTACTGCTTGGCCACCAGATCCGGTGCCCCCAACCCCACCCCATTTCCCCGGCCCGGCCCGCCCTTGGAAAGGCCTGTCGTCTTACGTCTTCCTTTGGGCCTCCAGCTTCTCTCTGCGCATTCGCTTCTCGGGCTGGATGACAGCGGGCGGCGGCTGCGGATACCGAGGAGTGCTCAGGAGTTTCCCACAATGCACCACTCTGGGCGCAGGACCGGAGGACCAGAGGCAAGGGGAGGAGCGGGTAACAGCGACAGCGGCTGCGTCAGTGGGGCCACGCCTGCCAGCTCCACCCTGGGAACCCTGGGGGTGGGGTAGGGTGTCTCAATGCCTAGCTCCACTTCTCACATGTAAGAAGATTGAACCAAGAGACCGGGCGGGCAATGTTTCCTGCCTGCACCCTATCCAGACTGTGAGGTAGGAAGGAGGTGGTTCCAAAGTGGGTCTGCAGGGGTGGAGACCTGGCAATTCGGGTCTGCAGACGAGAGGGTCTGGCTAACCGTGGCCACCCTCTCCTCATTGTCCCACCCACCCATGCACAGACTCGGAAAGCAATCATCTATTTAGAATATTTATTTATCTTATACATGACAAGACACAAAAAGTTACAACTTCTTAAACTCTTCAAAAGAAAAAAATATAATTCTGTAAGCAGCAGCAGCAGCTTTCAAGGTCCAGACATGGTAGGAGGGGAGGCTCCCAGGAGCAACCGTGAAATAGGGATGGCCCAGACTTGAGCCCCAGGTAGTGTCACTGGGAAGGGGCCTCCGTGGAGGGGGTTGGGCTTGAGGGACACAGCACCAGCACTTCAGTCAATCACCAAACACAATCACATGGCCAGGGCAGGGGAGGAGGGTTGCTTTGATTCAGAACAGAGGATCCAGGGCTGGAAGGGCGGGGCTTCCCAAATATGGGCAGAGGCCCCGAGAGCTGGGTGGCCCAGGCTCCGGACTGGCCTTCATGCCCGCCCTTCCCCCACCAGCAATCTCTGTCCAGGAGTTAGGGCTCTATCACAAGAGTTACCAGGCTGGAGAACTAAATTACTGGACGGGGTCAGCAGAAGACCTGAGGCACACAGCACACAAGCACGGGATGCCTGACTCCAGAGGGAAAGGCAACTGTGCCCTTTGGGGCCAATGCCCATGCAGCCTGGGCAGCTGACTGCTGCGGGCCGGGGGCGCAACCCGCCCCGTCACAGGCACACAAAGAACTTAAGCAATCTGGGTCCCCCACGGGGTGGGGGCCCAAAGGCTCACCAGGAAGAGTATGTGTGGGGTGCCTGGGATCAGAATTGAATGTGGCAGCACACCCAGCCTGGGAATCCTAGCTTAACACGAGGAGAGAACACTCCAGTCCTCCTGTAAGGCTGGCTGAGGAGGCAGAGTGGGGTCCTGGTTGAGGCAGAAAGAGCAGCAGGGGCGAACAGACTGATGGACGGAGGACAGGCAGAGAGCCACGTGGGCACAGCAAATTCAATAAATAAGGTTTTGTGTGTGGGTCCCCTTTGTAGACCAGGAGAGCCTCGGAGACCGGAGCCAGTGGACTACAGGGTAGGGTCTGCCTGCCAAAACCAGGCCTGGGGGCCCCAGCCCAGAGACCAGCTCTGTCTCAGGGGGTGTTCAGGCCAGGTGAGACTGGGTTGGGGTACAGCGAGGGGACGGGACTGGCTCGAGGAATGTACAGATTTCTGCATTTTCTACATAAATAAGACCTTGATCCCAATTTTTTTGTCCCTCAGGACCCCATGGGGGCCTATGTGTGCACCACCCATGTGGATCCTGCACCCTCCCCCTGCCTTCCTGTTTGATGGGGAGGAGGACCGGGGAGAGACCAGTCCCCCTCAGGCTTGTGCTGGTCACCCTGTTCTGGCCCCAGCCCATAGGCTGGGGGGAAGCAGCCATGGGCTCAGGCCTGGGGCTCTTGCAGCAGTCCCAGCAGGGACTCAGCGATGCCCAGGAAGTAGACCACCTGGGCGATGCCGAACAGCGGGGCGATGACCAGCGCACGACAGTACGCGCCTTTCAGGAAGGCCGAGGGGCCCTCGTGTCTCCAGATCTTCCTGTAACGGAGTGGAGGGTCAGAACGGATGCCCAGCCCAGCCCCAGCCCCAGCCCTGCCCCAGCCCAGCCCAGCCCCAGCTCATGGGACCCACCTGGCACAGTCCAGAAACCCCGAGTAAGTGTCCTCATTGACGCCTCGCTCAAGTGACTGAAGCCGAGTCTTCACCACTACAAGGGACATATGAGTCATTATGGGGACCTAGCCTCCTGCCCAACCCCCACCGGGGCCCAGACCCAAGTACTGACTGACCATCACAGGGGTTGACAGCCACGGCGGCTGCACTCCCAGCCACACAGCCTGCCAGGAAGGACACATAGAAGGGTGACTTCTCCTCGGACGATGGGCGGCCCAGCTGGTTCAGGTTGGCAAACAGGGGGAAGTAGACAATGGAGAAGGGTACATCCCTGTGGGGAGGGAGGGAGGGAGGGAGGGGGTGATGCTGGTGGTAGGGGCTAGCCTGCAGACCTCTTCCTCCCATGTGCCCATCTTTCTACCTGAGCAGCGTGGCCCCCAGTCCCTTGTAGAGGCCAGCAATGCCATGGTTCCGCAGCAGGTCACGGGTCAGCTGGGTGGCCGTGGGCCGAGGAGCAGCTGGAGTCTCTACTGGGGGCTGGGTCCCTCCCTGAGCCGAGAGCTGAGCCTGGGCAGCCATAATCTTCCTCTGAGCAGCTGGTGAGAAAGGATCTCTGGTCTCTTCCTCCTGGCTTGGGGAAGGGGCAGGGGACAGGGTCTATCTGTTGTCCCCACCCAGGTTCTGTCCCCTCCCTGCACCTTACCAATGCGGCCTGCGTCTTGCAACTGGATCTTCAGCATCTCCATGGGGGTGGTCACGATCACCTGGCAGGTGCCAGCCCCGCAGCCTGCCAGCATCTCCTTAGGCAGGGTCAGCTTCTGTCTATAGGGCAGGGGCAGGGCTGTGACTGAGGTGGTGAGAGACAGCTCCCGACACGGGGCGGGGACTGTCTGCTTCACAGGTGTAAAGGGGGATGGGGACCGTCAAGGTCCCATAGGGGCACAGCCCTGGGCTCCAGACCCTCCCGCTATGGGCATCCAGCCCAAAGGACAGATGACCTCAAATGCAAGGGCTCCTAAAGAGAAATGGGGGATGGGAGGGGCCAACCTTGTAGCCCTATCACTCCAGTGATGGGGTGGCTGCTTCGCGCCCCCAAATTCTGGCAGCAGACAGTGGCTAGGGGCCAGCTGCCACTGACTCAGCAGCTGCTTTGCACCTCCTCACGTGGGCAGCAGGGAAGCGCCCGCCCTCACAAGGTCAGGGATGTGGAGCAAAGGGACTGAGGCCCGAAGAGCCCCCGGGGGTCTGATACCAGCTTAGGGGACTGCTGGGGCAGGGGTGAGGTTAGCAACACACCCTGCCTTGGACCTGGGCCCCAGCAGCCAGGGTGGCCGAGCTTCTCACCCATCCTTAGAGAGCTGATGTCTGAAGAAGTCATTAGCTGCCAGCTTGATGGCCTTCTCGGGGGTGACCAGGGTCAGGTTTACTGCTGCTCCTGTGGGGCAGAGGGGGGTCAGCTGAGGCTTGGGGGGGCAGAGGCAGGTCAGGTGGGGAGAGACTTGCTGGGTAGCTTGGGTCAGGGAGGCTTTGGGATAGCGCTTTACCCCACCCTGGCAAAGCCCTGCCCGGCACTCCTTGGCTGCAGCCTCCTGCCCTCTCACCCACATATGGGCCTGTTCTGTGCCAGGCAGGCGGGAACCAGGCAGGATGGGGTGGCGCTGTGTCCTCCCTCTCCTCTCTCTGGGCCCTCCCCAGAATTCCACCTCCATCTGTCTCTGCTTTTGGCAGAACAGGCCTCTCCTGAAAGGCAGGGAGGAGCAGGCCCCCCTGAGACTTCAGTGGGCCTCCTTCCTGGGGACAGGTGCTCCCACAGGCAGGAGCACAGTGTGGGTCAGGGCTCAGGGAAGGCTGGGGATGGGTGGCCGATCCGAGCTGAGAGCTCAGCATCTGGGCAAAGCCACCCTCAGGGATTGTTCTGTAAGCTGCTTTGCATAATGCCCCCTGCTCTGCTCTCTAAGCACAGATGTGGTCCTGCTGGTCACCCTAAAGTCAGGGGGAGATGTGAGCCGCTAAGATGGAGAAACAGAAGCATATCCTCTCTGCTCTACCAGCAGGGGATAGAAGAGTGTTCAGACCCACCACCCTGCAGACGAAATCCCCTCAAACATCCAATTCTCCCAGCACTAAGGGTTGGCAGATGCTCCCTCATGCTCAGGCGCTACCAGCAACACCTCACATGTCCATACTTACAGACCAAGCCCAGGCATGCATCCCTGACCCTACTCCCAGCCAGACACCCCCTGCCACCCGTCCCAAGCCTCACCCCTGTACATGCCGAAGTAGCCCTCGGAGCGGATGGTCTTGATGAGGCAGTCAGACCTGTAGCCAAGGGGATGGCAATCAGCTGTGGCCAGCTGGACCCTGGCCCTGAGTCAGGCAAGGGCAGCCAGCACCTTCTCTGCCCAGTATGATCATCCAGGGCCCACAGAGAAGCCAAATACTCTGCCAGGGACAGGCTCTGTGTCAGGCCCGTCCTACCCTTTATCAAACCCGGGGTGCAGGAGCAGAGGTCAAAGGTGGAGGCCGTGCCCTCATCCCTCCCACGCCGTTCTCACTCACATGCTGGCATACATGCGCTGGCCATTCTGCTGGTTCTGCAGCCGCGTCTTCGCCAGGTCGATGGGGAACACGCAGGTGACCCCGATTAGCCCGGCGATGCCACCATTGATGAGCTTGGCCGGCAGGCTGTGTAGGCAGGGTCAAGTGTCAGGATTAACATCCTCAACCACAGGACAGGGGGATGGGGAGGTCATGCTGGGGAGGGGGAGGAAGGAGGGGGAGACTGAAGCCCAGGGGTGGAGGTCCCTCTAACCTGATCTGCTTATCAGCCATTTACACCAAGTGGAGCAGGCGGCTGACTCAGGCCAGGCGATGTAAGTGGAGGCACTGATGGGGAGGGGCTGAGGAGGACAATGTGGGTGGCTGGCGGTGGTGGCTGATGGTGGGGGAGGGGACGTCCTCACCTTCAGAGCAATTTCTAGACTTCTGCCACCTGAAAGGAAGAAGGGACAGAATGAGTGACAGATGGGGACCTATCAGAGAAAGAAGCCTCCCCACCCACCGACCATCTCACAAGGGCACTAAGCCCCTCACTCCCCAGACACCATGCTGCAGGCTGCAGCCATCAAGGTGCCCTGGAGATACCCTGGGGGCGGGGGTAGATGAAGAAAGGGAGGCCACCCATCCCTGGGGCCACCTGGCTTTCCTTCAATGCCCTCCCCGTGGCCGTCCTCCCAGGCAGCCAGGAACTCACGCTCACACGCATATGCTCACGCACAGAAGGCAAGCTCCAGCTTTTAAAGGGCCAGGTGCCTTTTAGTGCAGTGGTACTTTGGGATCCCGGACTTGAGCTGTGGTAACCAGTTCCCACCTAGCACCTGCCGCTTTCAGTGGGATGGGGCGGTGGTGGTTTTTCCTCTGTGGAACCCCTGGGCAGAGCAGACCCAGTTCTACAACAGCTCACTCTGGACTACAGAGCCTCTTCCCGTAGAGAAGCAAGATCCCCACCCACACCGAGCTGGTTGCCCACCTTCCTGTCCACTTCCCAAAGGAAGTGTTTCACTCCCCAGAGACACAGGAGCCTAGGGATGAGGACTCGGGGAAGACAGGACGGGAATACAAGGTATGGGGGGGGGGGCAGAGGGATGTCTGTCTCTTAAGGCATCTGTGGCTGGTACACCCTATTCCCTTAGGGTGGGAGAAGGGTCCCTTCTATTAGCAGCAAAGACTGGAATCCAAGAGCCAGCCTCTTCATCCCGAGGGACACAATCATAACAGCTAAGCTGGGGTGGGTTCCAGTCCGGGGTCCTCCCTCCCCTGTGTATCTCCCTGAGCCCTCAGAGGTCAGCTGTCACACACAGGCTAGTATCCTCACTGCTGCCACATGGGGTCACATGGCTGTCTCACACGAAAGAACCCCCCAGAGGACTTGCGACCCTGGACCCGCTACCCACCTCTCCCCACACAAGCCGCCGCTGGGATCTGCTCACCCTGAGCGCACCCCACAGTGCACACAACGGCTCCTCCACCGCTCCACAGCAAGCGCGCTCACTGAGGAGATCAAGAGGCTGGCCAGGGGGAGGAGGCGAGAGGCTACAGGGATTGGCCGCGGGGCGGGGCGGGGCGGGCCTGGGGGAGGACTTTCTCTTTCACTTTGGGCTAGAAGATAATCTCTGCAGCTTTGGAAAAAGGCAGAGAGGGGTGAGACAATTTCTGGGGGCCCCAGGGGGTTGGGCCCAGCCTGGGGTCTAAAGAAGGGCCAGACTAACCATGAGACCCAGGTTGCCTACCCACAGGGACCCCAGCTCCCGGCCACCAAGTTCTCAGGCCACTCAGTAGGTTCCTATCTGCAGCCTATGGGATGAACACAGGGCATGGGACATCCTGCAGGGACCTGTCCACATGTGACCTTGAGAAATGGGTCAACATCCACTGTGCTGTGAGACCTAGGTGTACCCATCATGTACCCATCCGGGAACCTCAGGTTAGAGCACCAGAAGGTATGTATACCTGTTCTCTGGAAAGGGCAAGGAAGGGATGCCTACCTTTCAAAGGCCAGCCAAGCACAGGCCCTGCTCACCTGGCAGGTCCAGAGGACATGGGGGCGGGACTCCAGGCGCCCTCTGCCCTCTGCCTCACCTCTGCACACCAGGCCCCTCAGTGGAAGAGTACCTGTCCCTCCTAAGCCTGGTACGTGGCGAAGGCCTGACCTCTGAACTCTATAGTCTGACTTCTCCCTCCCCATACCAAGCTCCGAGTGGACACTAGCTACAGCAGTTCTCCAGGGGGAAGCCCCAGCCTTCCCCACACCTCTGCCCTCAGGAATAGTGGGCCCGCTGCCCCTCAGATGCTATCTCCCTCACATCTGGGGTCTGGACACGTGGGTGCTGTGTGTGTGTGTGTCCTGGAAGTCAGAGAGACCATCTGAAGCCAGCAGGGACGAGATCCTAGGGGCTGAGTCAGCCCTGCACCCAGAACTAAACAAAACAGACAAAGGCCACAGAGGACAGTCTCTGAGCTGGGAGTAGGGGGTTCTGCTGCCTGGAACAACAGGCAAGGGGACCCTCTGGGCTGTTCTCTCCCTCCCTGACCCCCAGGGTTTTTTTTTTTTCTTATTGTCCCCCCCCCATCCAGACAAGATTTCTCTGTGTAGCCCTGGCTGTCCTGGATCTCCCTCTGTAGACCAGGCTGACCTCGAACTAAGATCTTCCTGCCTCTGCCTCCGGTGCTGGGATTAAAGGGCTTTTTGCTGTTGTTCCTTAACTCACATCAGTTTGAGACAGCTGTCAGGGCTCCCTCAGCACCCTCTATGTTACCATAGAAACCTGACTGTCCAGTCTAGCTGCAGAGGATCTAGAGTGTTCTGCCTAGCTGTCCCAGCCTTCCCTAGTTAGGCCACATGCTGACTGAGAAAGATCAGCATGGCATACAGCTCCATACAGCTTCTTCCCGTATTTCCATGAATGAAGCTGTCCATCTCCTACCTAAAGGAAAAGCAGCCAGGCGGCGGTGGCGCCCACCGTTAAACCCTGCACTCAGGAGGCAGAGGCAGAGGCAGGGGGATCTCTGTGAGTTTGAGCCAGCATGGTTTTACAGAGAGGGTTCCAGGACAGCCAGCGTCACATTTAAACAAAAAAGAAATGAAAAAGGAGAAAGAGAGAGAGAGAAAGAAAGAAAGGAAAGAAGGAAGGAAAGAAGGAAGGAAGGAAGGAAGGAAGGAAGGAAGGAAGGAAGGAAGGAAGGAAGGAAGGAAGGAAGGAAAAAAAGTGGTCTGGGGCTGAGCCCCACCACCGGCGTGCCCCTCCCCCCAATCCAGTCTCCCTCACCCCTTCCTCTTAGCGAGGTTAGCTTCGCCTTGCATGCTAGAAGGGCCACAGAGAGATCTCCCACTGCGAGATCCCCCAGCCGACCTACAGAGAAAAACGAGGGATGGGGGCACATCCTCTGCTCCACGTCAGATCACACATACCCTCGACCCCACGGCTGGGGCTGAGCTGGCCTCGCTATCTCCAGCCAGACAACGCGGACTCTGACCGTGAACGTGCCCACGCACGTCCAGCGGGTTTCCACGTGTGCGGCGCCCCCACCCCCGGCCAGAAAAAAAAAAGACCCCCAAAACCAACCCAGCATCAGCTCTGAGGCTTCCACACTGCTGGGACACGTGTGCGCGGGGAGCGCGCCCGGCCGCGCCGGGACCGAGCACGGCCTTCCACACCCGAGAGACAGCCGGTGGGGGTACCCGCTGGTCCAGGCTCCGCCGGAGACGCAGTGTCTGGACCGATGTCACCTCTCCCAGTCACCAGGGCCACCCTTTCCCTCCCCGCAACCCAGCCAGATTTGGGTGGGCGCCGCAGAAACGGACGGGCTGGCTAGCACTCACCACACGGCCGCCACCGCCGCCGCCGCCGCCGGGCTCGCCTCCCCGCTGTGCCGCGCGCCGGGCCTGCACCTAAGCTGGGAGGCGCGTCTCTCGGAGGCGCGCCCGCTCCGCCCCAAGCCCTCGCTGCTGTCGGCTCCCCCTCCCGGCCGGCGTGGCCACTGCCACCACCAACCACAGCCTCAGGCCACCCTTGAGCGGGGGTGGGCCTTCTGGCGTAACCCTAGGGCCCTCTCTGTGGTCTTCCCACGCCAAGCCGGATTGAGAGACCAAGAACAGGTGGCAGGAAACGTGCGTGCGGATGGGGTGGTGGCCCGGGGGAGGTTTGGTCCCAGAGCGTTAAGATAGATGCTCCTTAGACACCGCCCATGAGACCCTGGTGGGCAGGGCTTATGCGCGGTTCTGTCACAGGTGACTTTGTATCCACACCTGCTGCTGGGTTACTATGCAGAATGGCTCCTCCCCATCCCCGAGGAAGACAGCTCGAGGGCCTGGAAAGGGCTCACTGGGTAAAGGTGTTTGCAACCAAGCCCGGTGACCCCGAGTTCATTCCCAGGGACCACATGGAAGGGGAGAACGACCTCTGCAAAGTTATTCCCTGATACACACATGCACAATAAATAGCTTTTATTTTATGTATATGGATGTTTTGCCTGCGTGCATGTCTGTGCACCACGTGTACCTGGTGCTGTGGAAGCCAGAGGAAGGTGTCTGATCCTCTGGAACTTGAGTTTACAGACTGTTGTGAGCTACCACGTAGGTGCTAGGAATTGAAACCGGGTCCCCTGAAAGAGCAGCCAGCGCTGTTAACCGCTGGGCCTTCTCTCCAGGCCTTACTTAGCATGGTAGGAAATGTGGGCACACCCAGGGACTCGGCTTCAGATCACTTGGGCACCCCTGCCCTCTACCCTATAAGTAAATCAATCTCTGAGGTGCACTGGGAGCTGGAGGCTAGCTTGGGCTAGACAGTAAGACCTGTCTCAAAAAATAAATAAACCAAGCTTTCAAAACCATGAGATTTGGTATGATGGGACACTTGTACCACACCGATGAGGTAGAAGGATAGGGAAGGGGCTCTGCCTTCTGTTCAAGGCAAGTCAAAGGCCAGCAGCTTAAGTCTGAGCCTAGGCCTGGGCAGACTCTGGCGTCTGTGAAGACGAGGTGCTGGGCAGAGTGGAGTCCTCAGGGGCCAGCCCTGTGCGCCGGATGCTGTCCTGATACTTGTGGCGGCCCAGCTCCAAGATGGCACGTACTTCTTCAGCCACATCCCGCCGGTCACTCTGTTCCAGGGCCTGTACCAAGTGTCCCACAGCCCCGGGCTGTCCAGCCTGGCGCTCAGCCCAGGAGAAGAGCATGTGGCGGATCTGCCCATCCAGATCATCCCTTGGAGAGGAAAAAAGTGGTGATGAAGGTATTCTGCCCAGGACCACACACCACATACAGAGGCTCACTGTTTCAAAAAGGAGTTTCTTGCTCCTTGGGCTCGTGACCAGACCCTCCTTTTCCAGGCTGGTGTTTGCGCCGCTTCTACCTCGTTGAAAGCTTTCAGCTGGGATTTGTCGGAGCGGGGTTTGAGGGATGGCCCTGAAGCTGAGGCTGGGAGTCAGAAGGCTCACCTGAATTCATGCCGGATACACTGTAGCTCACGGTAGGGCATGCCTAGGTGCAGGGCCACAGCTGGCCAGTCAGGACCTAGGCGTGAGGCCACACTCAGCAGGTTGCTCTGAGTCAGGAAACCAGTTTCCGCATCACCCAGGTTCAGAGGCATCAGGGAGAAGTCAGTCCCCTGCCCACTTCCCTGGGGCCCCCGGAGTCTCTGTCAAGAGACAAGGATACAGTAAAAGCTTGAGCCCATCCTCTTGTCTTTGGTCACCCCGGGACTCTGTCTCCTCATATCAGCTCACGGCTCTCCCATCTTACCGGCAGCTTGAGGGGCAAGGTGGCCATCCACAGTGCATCTGTGCCCTTCCTCTGCCGGGCAGCCTCAGCCTCTTGAGGCACCTCCGTGGGAAGTGAACCCCGATAAAAGGACACCTGGGGAAGGATCAGGTGGTTGCTGTGGAATATTCCTTTACACTGCATGAATATATGTCACTATGATTGGTTTAATAAAGAAGCTGACTGGCCAATAGCTGGACAGAAAGAGACTGGGCAGGAGAGCCAGACTAGGAGAATGCTGGGAGGAAGGAGGGCAGAGTCTGGAGTCACCAGTCAGACAAGAGGGAGCAGGAGATGAATGTGCCATGCTATAAAGGTACCGCCATGTGGCAGAGCGTAAATAAGGAATATGGGTTAACTTAAAATGTAAGAGCTAGCTAGTAATAAGCCTGAGCTATTGGCCAGGCATTCATAATTAATATTAAGCCTCCGAGTGATTATTTGAGAGCAGCTGTGGGACAGGAAAACTGTCTACAGGTGGTGTCCAGGTACCTTGGGGGGTCCTGACACATCAGCCCACCTGGCCTCGAACAGCCTGAGCTTCCCGGTCCAAGGTTGTGGTAATGTACACCTCCTTTACATTCTTCAGGTGTGAATAGAAAACAAAGCAGATCCTGCCATCCACACAGTCTGGACGGTCTGCGGAGGGGGGCAAACTCAGTAGGGGGGGGGTGTCCAAGTGTCACACGCCCCAATGCCCCTCGGAGAAGAGACCTACCAGCATCTACATCAATGCCCCGCTCAAAGGCTGCAAAGAACTTCTCACCCTCAAACATCTCCACGGTATCAGAGGGTTCGGGGCCACGGTACCGATCCAGCAGCCGGGAAAGGGTGGCATCCACCTGTGGAGCACCCACAGGAATTGGAGGCCAAAGCTCTGTGCCCACCCTAGCCTTCAGGTCACCCCACTGCCTTCCTGCTGCCCCACCTTGTTCCGGGGCAGACACTGTAGCAGGACCTGCTCGGGGTCCCGGCGCCTTTGCAGTGCGATGAGGTTCACGCGGTGCAGGCGCAGCCGTTCCCAGGCCTTCCGTGCCAGGCCCCCCACACAGCTTTTGGTGGTATACCAGAGCCAGTACCTGGAAGTGCCGGAGTTGAGGCGTGGCCACACAGATGCAGGGCAGAAGGGGGACCGAGGAAACTAGGGGACACTGACCAGGAGAAGTGTGTGACCTGGAAGCGTGCATACAGGTGAGTGAGTTCCAATGCCACCTGAGTGGTGATGTCGTCCCAGGTGGTTGTCGAGGGTGTCCGGTACAGCAGGTGCAGGTGGGAGCGGTCCAGACTGAAACCTGGACAGGAAGGAGCAGAAGGCTGCAGCCTCTACACGCAGCTTCCCCTCCTAAGCACCCGTCTTCTGTCCTGTAGCATGCAGCCTCACCTGTAACACCGGGGGGCAAGGGTAACTGCACAGTGACGGGGTGCAGGAAGCTGGGGGGGCCGCTCTGTGAGAGGCACAGCAGAGGACTCACCGATGCCTCTGATTCTTCCAGGAGAGCCCTCAGCTCTCCACCGGCCACATGCACTACCTGGACAGAGAACCACCTGAGTGCCTTCCTGTATGCTGAGGCACCTCCTGCGACCCCAGGCACGGGCTTGACTATACCTGCATGGTGACCTGCCGAGGCTCTTCTGTGGCCCCGGAGGGAAAGGTGACTTTGACCCCAGGATGACCTGAGGAGCAGAGAAGTGCTCCCTCTGGTGGCAACAGGCAAGTGTTGGATACTGGGCGTAACACGACGAGGAACCAGGAGAAGTGGGGCACCTGGCATCGGGCCCAGAGCCTCTGGAAGACGTGGGAGGATGGGGTTGAGGCAGAGACAATGGGCAGGGGTGGGTGGGTATCACGGCAGGCTGCTCCTGTCCCCTCACTCCCAAGGGCCTAGGTAGCTGTCACCTTGGGTGCCTCTTCCTCCAGGTGGGTCTCTAGGTCATTCCAGCTATTGTCACTCCGTGTCCTCACAACGACCTCACGGCAGCGACGGACTCGCGGGGGGACGAAGAGCAGCCATAAGCTCACATCCTGTCAGGCAATGGCAGTGTGTGAGAGAGGGCCAGCCCTAGGCCACACCTGCCCCCTACCCATCCTCAACACACCTGCTGGAACGCCACCCCATGGGGCTGCAGCTCCAGAACACCACTAAGCAGGAAGTCGTGAGGTCCCAGAGAGACCAGGTGGGGCTCTGGCAGCCACAGTCGGTAGTGGATGGTGACGGGTGTGGCGGTGGCTCCTGCTGGGAACTGTAGGCGGACACCACAGGCCAGGGTCACAGAACAGCCATGGGGAGTCACAAGGAAGCTGAGTGAGGAGAGAGGTATGAGGGCAGACAGACAAGGTGCCCCAACGTGGCCAGGGACACAGGGTAGACAGATGTCCTCCAGCCACCTTCCCACCGATACCTGTCCAAATCCGAGGTAAGGAATAGCCTGGGCATTTCTGGAATCGGGGATATGTCTGCACAAGGGACGGGCATGTGGTCAGGATGATGATACGCCTTCATCCTCTCATAGCCCGGCCATGCCCCATGACAGGCCTACCTGGGGGACTCAGGGGTGCTGGAGAGGCTTCACCCAGAGGGTTCCCCTGCAGGCGCACAAAGGGAGCGTCTAGTAGCTCAGCAGGCAGGTCCCAGAGCTGGTTGTCCCTCAGATCAAGCCGAGAGATCAGTGGCAGGTGGGCCAGGCCAGTGGGCACTGAGGTCAGGAGGTTGCTATGCAGAACAAGGAGCCGCAGGGACCGTAGGCCCGCTGCAGGCAAGTGCTGGTTTACGGTTGGCAGAGGTCCACTCATGGTGGCCCTGGGCACCTTGACAAGACTCTCACACTAAAGGCTTCAGGCTCTATCATGTGGTGGGACAAAGATGCATGTGAACTGTGGGCCACCAAGGAGGTGGAAGCAAAGTCAAGGGGCCACCTGGGAGCCATAAAGGTTCACAGGCCGAGCCAGTCCCAAGACTTTAGGGCTGCCGGGGCCCACGTGGGAGTGGAGGTCTGGGTAGTGGCTGAGGGACACTCTCTATCAGCTGGTGAACCAAAGCTGGTACCATGGCTACTCACCAAGGGAGGCTGGGAGATTCTGCAGTCGGTTGGAGGCCAGATTGAGTTCACTGAGGCCACTCAGGTCTCCAATCTCAGAGGGTATGGTGTCTAGAAGGTTCTCAGAGAGATCAAGACGCTGAAGGGTGGACAGGGACCCCAGGGTTGTAGGCAGCCTCTCGAGGCGGTTGTGTGTCACAGAGAGGAAGGTAAGGGTGGGCAGGGCCCCCAGGGCTTCGGGCAGCTCTGAGAGGCAATTGTGAGAAAGGAGCAAGGAATCCAAGCTGCGCAGTTCCAGGATGCAGGTCGGCAGTGTCTCCAGCCTGTTGAAGCTCAGGTCCAAGTGGGCCAAGCAGGCCAAGTCACTCAGGCCAGCAGGCAGAGTGGTCAGGGTACCATGAAGGCAGGCACCCAGGGCACCACGGCTCTGGCCCCCTGGAAGTGGGGGAGACAGCGGTAGCCCTCAGAGTTGGAGTCTCGGTTCAGCCCTGACGGCCAGAGAAAGCAGTAGAAAGGAAGCTTCCCTTTGAGGCCAGCCATGGAGACAGAGAAAGACAGAAAAGCAGACAGAGAAGACCACCAGCTCATACTAGATGACAGCATTACCCAAGAACAATTGGGATCTGCAGATACCCAACGGGGCACCTTCAGCATCCCAGGCTCAGGAGACAGCGCCCAGCCAGCCTCACTTTGGGGAGGAAGGTGATAGGGGTGAGGACAGGGAACAGGGGTGGGGTAGGGTTCATACCTGAGGTGCAGGGAGAAGAGAGGTCTGGAGCTAGGGCTGGGACAAGATGGCCTTTGTGGACCATGAGGCAGAGTCAAAGCAGGGCTAGAGATGAGGCCGGGATCGAGAGTAAGGGTACTCACCTTTGAGGACCAGGGAGCGAAGGCGCAACAGACCCCACGGAACCTGGGCTAGGGTGTCATCTAGCAGTCGAGGGTCCTCGTGGGTACTGAGTCGCAAGAACTCCACCTGCAGCAGCTGTGGGGGCTTCTGGGAACACAGGTATTGCAGCCGATGGCAGCCCCCTGGGCGTATGTCCAAGTTCAACTGGTTCCCGGCCAGGAGAAAAGGTGCCCCGGGCCTGGAATCCACAGCCTCCACAGCGGGTCTTGCAGCATCCTCTGCAGCAGTTTCCTCCGGCTCCAGCCCCTCCAACACTGCAGCCATCACCCATGGAAGGTCCTCGGGGACCAGACATGTCCCAGCTTGCCAAGCAAGCCTGCTCAGGCAAGGCTGAAGGAAGCTGCAGAAGCAGGGGAGGGGAGTGAGCTGTAGGGGACCAGTTCCTTCTCCGGATCAGAGTAACAGTAACTCAGCCTGGAAACAGGCAGCTCTTGGAACCACCGGCCCAAGAACCCAGGGCCTGAAGGGTACAGAGTGGAGTGGTCACTGCAGCCCAAGGACCTGCATCTGTGCTGTTCATGAGAACTGGATCCTCCCGCCCGGGAGGGGCACTGGGCAGGGAGGCTCTGTGAACAGCTAGCCAGGCGAATTCTGCTAGACCGAGGGGAATCTGGCCACGTGATCCCTGACCCCACCTACAGGGCTCTGGCAATAAGGGCCAACCTTCAACTTTCACACTCATCAGTTTGGGGAGGACCCAGGGACCCTCTTCCACTGCAGGTGTCTCTTGTGCATGAGAGGGTTAGTAAACAGTGCGAAGGGGAGCCAAGAGGACTTTGGGGTCCCAGAACAAGCATCTCACATCGCGGCCCCTAGAAGAGGCTCTCGCGCCACAATTCCCAGTTCACACCTCCGTCATATGGGAAACGCAGAGAGGGGCTCCGCGTTGGCATGGAGTAGCTTTGGTTCCGTCTCAGGAGCAAACTTCCCGCCGCCCACTGAGTACCTGCCACGATGATCTCCGCGCCACTACAGGCGCGCTGCACGCCAGCTTCCCGCCGGCGCGCTTCCGGGCGGGCAGCGGCTCGGGCTCCGCCCTTCCCGGCTAGCCAGTAGGAGCACCCTGGGACTCTGACTCCCACCTCCTGTTCAGTTGCCAGCACTAGGGAGGCCGGCGTCGTGCGTGCGTGGAAAACTCACTGCTTCAGACCTTCATAACCCCAGACCTGCTGTAGCACTATATAGTCTGGGTCCAAAGTACATTCTAAGGCAGCAATTTTGGGGAGAACTTTAGGGAATTATCGCACTCCTTGTTAGAAGCTAGAACTCTGAAAGCCCAATGTGCAGCTAGCACCAAGGGCTTCCTGCGGGAACCCTGTATGACAGCGGTTCCCAACTTGTGGGTCCAGACCCTTTGACAACCCTCTATCTTCAAAAGTATTTACATTATGATTCATAACACCAGTAAAATTACAGTTATGAAGTAGCAATGAAAATGATTTTATGGCTAGGGGGTCACTACAACATGAAGAACTGTATTAAAGGGTCTTAGCATTAGAAAAGTTGAGAACCACTGAGTCTAAGACTTCCTTCCCGGGCTCTACAGTGAACTCCACCTTTTGGAATTTGGATGTCCTCCTCACTGAACATCAATCTGGACCAGCTGCCTAGACAGTGAGCTTCCTGGCTTTGCCTTTCTGAATCTTGTGGATCTCACAAGAAAAACAAACAAACAAAAAAAAAAAACAACAAAAAAGTTGAGATACAAGATCTTGCTTAAGTCCTTTAATTGGTGAACATCGAAGCCAATACTCAGCATCCTCGACAGAGTTGGTGGACAGTTAGAGTATATATGATGGGCAAGCTCCCTGTTAGACCTTGCTGCTTCCATTCTGTCTAGTATCTGTCTCTTTTTCAGTTTCCATAAGCTGCTAGAAGGATCCTTATAAAAACCAGTCCCGCCAGTCAGGGGTGGTGCACGCCTTTAATCCCAGCATTCAGGGAGCAGAGGCAGGCGGATCTCTGTGAGTTCAAGGCCAGCCTGGCTACAGAGTGAGTTCCAGGAAAGGCGCAAAGCTACACAGAGAAACCCTGTCTCCAAAAACCAAAAACCAAAAACCAAAAAAAAAAAAAAAAGTCCCAGGAGTTTAGTATAACTGCAAGCCCAGTACCTAGCTGAGATGGGAGGATTACCCATCCTGGGCTGCACAGGAAGACCCTGTCTCAAAAGTAATAATTGTAGGAATATTACTTAACTTTATACTAGTGACCTGGGCATAGTGGTACATGCCTTCAGTCTGCAAAAGTGTTCTTCACCATGGAGCCATCCCTCCAGCCCTGTTGTATATTAAAGACACAACAACAACAACACAACATTAAAAAAAATCATGCCAGGTATGGTGTGCATGCCTTTAATCCCAGCACTCTGAAAGTAGAGACAGGTGGATCTCTGTGAGTTCCAGGCAAGCCTGAGTTATATGATGAGACACTGTCTCAAAATAAAATAAAAGTCTGGAGGAATAGCTCAGCATCCATTTCAGGCCTTTTACAAGGGCTTGAACCTCTAGTTCCAGGGGAACTAATGCCCTCTTCTGGCTTCTGAAGGCACTGCACACATATTTGTATGTACAATCAGGCACACACATTTATGTGAAAAAAAAAAAAAAATCAATGATGGGGCTGGAGAGATGGCTCAGCGGTTAAGAGCACTGGCTGTTCTTCCAGAGGTCCTGAGTTCAATTCCCAGTAACCACATGGCAGCTCACAACCATTCATAATGAGATCTGGTGCCCTCTTCTGGCCTGTAAGCATGCATGTGGGCAGAACACTGTAGACATAACAAATAAATAAATAAATCTTAAAAAAAAAAAAAAAGACTACAGGCTGCTCTTGCAGAAGATCTTGATTTGGTTCCCTGCACTCACAGGGCAGTTCACAATCATCCCTAATTTCAGTTCCAGAGCATCTGGTATCATCTTCTGACCTTCCAAGAGCACCAGGCACACACATGGTGCACATACATGCAAATAAAACACTCATATAAACTGAATGAATCTTTGTAAAAACAAAAACAAACTGAGAAGAAAGACAACATGCACATTCTAGCTCAAACCACTGAATCCTGTTGTGATTCAGACTGGAGTCCTACCTTGCCAGGTGGCTTCCCTACATCATCCTAGCTCTATAAGAAAATCCTTCTGGGGGCTGGAGAGATGACTCAGTGTTTAAGAGTACTGGTTGTTCTTCCAGAGGACCTGAGTTCAATTCCCAGCACCTACATGGTGGCTCACAACCATCTATAATAGGATCTGATGCCTTCTATCATGCAGATGTCTATACAGGAAGACAGAATACTAAAAGACATAAATAAATCTTTAAAAAAAAAAAACCTCGCCAGGCGGTAGTGGCACATGGCTTTAATCCCAGCACTTGGGAGGCAGAGGCAGGTAGATGTCTGTGAGTTTGAGGCCAGCCTGGGCTACAGAGCGAGATCCAGGAAAGGTGTAATGCTACACAGAGAAATCCTGTCTCGAAAAAACCAAAACCAACCAACCAACCAAACAAACAAACCCTCTGTGCCTCAAGTATGGGTAAGAACAGCAAAATGTAGTGTGGGCTCATTCTAGCAATGTGAGGCACTACACACAAAGTAAGGTGTACACTGTCTGTCCTAGAGGCTTCCCCATCCTCCACCCCACAGTTGGATTCTGCTAGCATAACCTAACTCCAGCCAACTTCCAGTCTTGGTGTGGTAAGAGCAGGCTTCTCATCTCTCAGCTCAAAGTTACTACTTGGGAAGATTTTACTGGTCTTGGAAGACAAAAGCTTCCTGACCTAAACTAGGATTTTCTTTCTTTGTTTCTGCCTTTCTTTATGTATACATGAATGTGGTTTGGAGGACAACTTGGGATAGCAACTAACTTCTTTCCACCCTGGGAACCCTGGAATGGAACTCAAGACTGTCATGATTGGTCACATGTGCCTTTTATATGCTAAACTGTCTGGCTGGTCTGTCCTGGGCAGATAGGGACAAACTGTGGCTGATAACTCAGGCCTCATCATTATCCAAGGGCATGGGTTCGAGCAGCATTGAAGCACTGCTCGGCAGGTCCGGCTCTTCTGGCCTAGCTGCGAAGAAAGGAGGGCTCTCAGGGCCCAACGTAGACGCACATTTTCTTTTT